>NC_060228.1:3021814-3627007 GCF_907164935.1 Osmia bicornis bicornis | reverse complement strand
AATGTATATTTAATGTGAATGATATCATACTTTTATCCAAAACTCTGTCACATTTATCAAGTACTTAGGTAAGTAAACATACATTATTTACACAAATGTTCAAAAATATTCATTTGAATCATCATATAATCACCAACAATAAACTGTTTACAATTTGCTATAGGAATAAAACATGTTTTAAGCTTTTGGAAAGTTGTTTTCAAAATACACTTGTACTTGATAAAATTGAAAGAGTTGTTCCATGGAAATTTTTACAAAATAAGTTCTCTATTTTTTAGAAATTCATGTGTAATAATTAATACATAAATAGAATCAAAAATCAATGTAAAATAACAATATTCTTATACATGGAATTTTTGTGTGATAACAATTAATTTTAAACAAATATAACTTATATTTAATAATAAATAATATAACAATACAAAAAGATAATGTAATAATACTTATTACAGAATACAAATCTATATTTTAAGGCCCATCCTAGTCTATACATAATGTGATATAACTTTTCCATAACGAGCCATACCATTAAGAGGTTTCAACAGGTAAAAGAAATAACATATGTAAACATACTGTATTGAACGACATTGTTTTCTTATTCTTTATTGTTCGTTTCTTATCTCGGCGTATGGACAAAATAATATACTTCTCGCATAAAGCATGAAAATTAATAGAACAGATAAGGAAATAAAGAGAAATAGAGGAGAAAAAAACGAGGGCTAACAGCGTGTGAAATATCAGTAAAAGCGCCATAGAAACGGAAGTATGAATAACTTTGCCATTTTGCGATCGTAACTCAAGTTAACGCAGGTGAAAGAAATCTGTTCTAGGACTGGGGGGTGTCAAATCGCGGTATCTACTCACATTGGCAAGCGATTGCTCGTTCGTTCACTTATTCGTTCGCGATCCAATGGAATGCGGAAGTTTGCTTGTTCGTTCGTACATTCGTTCGCTTTTTTCTTTTTCGTGGGCTCGGAAAACAGCCGTGCAGCAGGTAGAAAATTTTAATTGTGACGTGCTGAACTAAGCAGAGCTAAAACTCGTGAGTACGACGTAGCGGAGAGAAAGTCACCGTGTTGATCGATGAAAACGTAACATAATTCGCAAGGTTTCTCCGATGCAATTATCTCACTGAATAATATTGAATCAGAGCTAGCTAAACGAACCCCTTGCCTTTAATTTCACAAAAATCACGTCGCTTCTGGTCTCGTCGCGGCGCCGTGCACGCGAGGAAACGCGTACCTGTCAGTCGCCATTTTTAAACTACCTGTAGAAAATCATTCGCGCGTTGCCCTTCACTGCCGCGGTAACATTGTCTTTTTTCAAATTACTTGACCTGTCTCCACGCGCACACCTCGTGCACAAATTTATCTCGTATCAAGGATTTAATCGGGGATTTACAATGTGTATACAATTTAGGAAACGTAAAATCTGAAGTTTAACACATATATGGAACTTCAAATATCTCTACTAATTTATAACACTAGTATGTTTACTCTTTCAGCTATACCTACTGTAACTATCTATAATTCACTACAATTCAAAGAAATTTCTCTATAAAAAATTAAATACATCTATTCGAATTAAAATTTACTTAATTTTTTACTTTAAAGTGTTCATTGAAAACAAATACAATCATGAAAAACGTAAAATAAATTTACAGAGAAATGAAATACAGAAGACATAAATAGACAATTTTCATTATATTCACTGTATTTTTGCAAACTACTTAAATTAAAATAGTTTAAATTATAATGATTATGTTAAAATTCCCGCCATAAAAAGAAACGAAGAACAAGCTATAGAATACTTACTATACTTCATTCATAATATTATTATAGAATTCACTTCTACATCGATAAAGTTGAGAGTGGAGGAAGTTGACAATAAAATTCTTTGTTGTTTCTTTGATGGTTGCAACGATAGGGTCTAAACGATGAAACGCAGATCATCAACAGACTCTTCTTCGTTGTTGAAAGATTCAAAATCCTCTTCAACAACATGTATCATAGAAAAGAAGCAAGAAGGAAAAATTCATTTGGCAATTGTCAGTGGAGTTTTTGCAACTACTGGAAGTTTATTCGGTAAATTTACAAGTAGCGTTGAAATGGATTCTATAGTAAGTTATGTATGATCTTCCTACCTCTAATTGTATAATAACAACGTCATGATCGTGTTCTTTATGCAAATTTTTGTACAGTATTAATTGTTTTTCTTCTCATAAGCTTGGATTTCTGCTTAAAGCAGTACTTTTAGTGCTAATGATAACAAGCAATACTGTAGGCTGTACATTTTTCGTGAAAGCACTGAATGCCAGTGGATCTTCTTTACCATGTACAATTGCCAACGCCGCCACAAGCTACGTTTGCTCGGTAATTTTCTCTTTTATCGATATATCAAAACAAACATGCAATGATAGCTAATTTATGTAATTTATTTTTAATTAAAGGCACTGGTTGGCTCTTTGATCTTTAACGAATCGACATCCCTTCTTTGGTGGTGCGGTATATCTTTCGTTATTCTGGGTTTATTACTCGTTTGTCACGATCCATCCGAAAGCGATTCTGTGAAGAAATCAAAGCAACAATAATTTAAAAATCTTGTCATCTTCCATCACTTATCCATTGTATAGCAGTATTTATATTAGTATGTACTTAATTAAATAAATGAATAAACCTTGAGAGTTATCTTTTTATTCATTAAACTATGATATTTCGGTAATCATTAAAATATTGTTTTGAATATAAATTACGAAATGGAGTGGTATGTTAATTAATTGTTATTTTATTCTAGAGCATCAATAATCTTATCTTTTTAAATTCTTATTATTTCTCTCTGTCCCATTCAAGATAAGCAATGAAAGATACGAAAGGAACGACAGAGAAACCAGCAGTAAAAAAATCTGAAGTAGTACTTGTTTTTAGAGAGTAAAGTGGATCTCCGCGCTTGTAATAGCGCCGGATAAGAAACGCGAAGAAAAAAGAATAAAAGATTCTTCCGCCCTATTTCCTTCTACACATGGACTATACAAATACTTCTTTTTTGACTGGATCGCGTCCAATATCCTCTTAAAGTTTTTCAATAACATTTTCTTTGTGTTTCAACGAATATAATAATTGTTACCCTTCAATAATTAATGAATTCAGGTATTCCTACAAGACAGGTAGACGTGAGCTATAATTTCAATTAATAATGTAAATTTAAGCGCACAAGTACAATCCTAAACTATAGCCGTAAGTACTTACGCAGAATGAACATACATCCGTTTCTGAAATATTTATTTCATTGTTACCTGAATCATTATCTAAATCGATAAAAAGCAAACATTCATTTGTTCAAAACTGTACATGCGCTACGTCCGTATATTAACGTAGGTTAGTAATGAAGGATCTTACTAGTCCAGGGTTGCTAGCACTGTGTTACGTAGATATCGTATCCCAGGTAAAAAGAGTGTATGTGTACAGAGAGCTGGCGACGAAGTTTCAGTCAACCAGGTTTTCAGTTTGTGGGGCAGGGTCGTGGTTCATAGGTGTAACATGGAACAGAAAAGGAGGGTGTTAGCGAAGAAGTGAAACAGGAAAGAAGAGCAAGAGGATGGCTTTATCGAGCGGCGACTGCGCCAAAGTGTTATTCTCAACACTGCCGTCTACCGGCTAACACCAGTCATCCTCACGAGACGATAACATGATACTCTTTCTTACCTATTTTCTCATGTTTCCTTTTCTAATTACTATACATCACATTTCTTCCATCGTAATAAACCATTACCCTTAATCTAAATTACACAAACCTTCAACTTTCAACGGTAAATCTTGAAAACATTTTGCGATTCAATCACGAGTGTTTAAAAACATTTACAAAGACATTTGATTCATGCAATTATACTTCTCAAGCTATTTACTCACCACTTAAATCATTAACCTGGCACGTTCTAGTTCATTCTTATTGAAACATTGAACTTAGAGTAGTCATTTCAAACGACTAACACTGTACGCTTCGATCATTGATGTTTCCAGTGAGATTATTGAAAAATCGATGGATAATTGTTTCAGGTCAATGAGACGATCTGTTTCGAGCATTTTCATAGACGATTTAACATGGTAATCCTTTTTTGTGATAGATCTTCCGCTATGCAACGAGTTGTACTGTCCGGTGCACGCGCCTTACGCTTTCCCCACCCTGTTATTTTACCCCCTCTTTTTACGACCACCCCCTCCAGAAACGAGTGCCCCTAGATTCTGGCAATACTTCTCGCAACCGAGACAACGGGACAGTTTTCATACGGCGCACCCTCTTGCCGATTCGGTTGCACATCAAATGATACGGATAGCGAGCCTGTGCTTTTACGCGGTTCGTGTATCCGTTTTACTTTGATCGCTGTCTATCTATTTATCGTTCGCGCGTGCACGAGCGTGTTAATTAGAAAAGGTGCCTTTAACGTGTTAAGTGTTGACAGGTAGAGTGGGATCTTGTACGATCAATCAGTTGTTTTCTTCAACAATCTCCGATTCCATTTACATTTTATTCGATCCGAACAAACAGCCTTTAAAGTAACACGAATACATAACCGTGCGAGCCCGTACAATCAATTCACAGCGAAGCCATAAGTCATAAAATTTGTACGGAGATGTTCGATTAAAGTAAATACCGGTAGTCAATTTTAATTGATCCCGCACCCATGGGACTTATGCGGTATTCTCGTGTTGTTCGAACGAATTCAACTGTGAAATTTATTAACGCACCGACAGGGGAGGAAAAAAGGAAACTCTCGCGCCTCTTTTCGTTACGCAGGAAATGTTAAAGTATAATAATCAGAGCGATCGGTATGTTTGCGAATTAAGGGAGTTTTTAAATCGATTGGTATAACAAAGCAATTTATACAAAAAAAGGTAGCGACAAAAGTGCATATTTACTTCTAGTACACGAATAAATTATTTAATATGTTTCAATTAATTATTATAATATGTAATAAATAATAACTTGAATGAATCGTGAAATTAATTTTCATACCATTCAATTTTCTCTACGAATACGTTATTGTTATTTAATATTATATTTATAAAAAATTGAGGGTAATAGCAATAATGGCTCTTCTTGCAAGACATTTAAATCTAAACGGTAGTCATTTGGGTCAGCAACATGAAAAAGTCGCTCGATTCGGTTTCTTCCCGTTTATTTTGTCAAAACTTGTATCCTGATCGTTACTTGAATTATTATCACGTTGATTTTTGCCAAGATTAATGCACGCAAGAGACGAGCTTCGATTTTCTATTTGGCATCTCTCCAACTAATGCTTGCTAGAAAATCAAAGACGTGAAAACTTTTTTAATTTATCGCCGTGGGCAAAGTAACGATTGTACCCTTTAGCCGCATTTCATTCTTTCTATAGAGGCTACCCTTTTTCTGTGTATATATATGCACGGTGCATTTAAATCGTCGGGAGAAAATCAGGCAGAAAATATAGGTTTGTTCCTCTCCAGCTGAAACGAAACAAAAGCTTTCCCTCAAATTGCTCGGCTTTCATTCAGAGTGATAACTTGATCGTTGCGCTGATGAGTTTGCCTGTATTTCCCTATTCTGTTCCACTTGTTCTGTCGTCGCGTTATCATCACGAATGATCGGAAAAAAGTTTCGTCAATAATTTATTTTTATATCTATTTTAATTTCTCGCGAATTCACCGTTGATCGCGATGAAAAGAAAAAAGGATTTCCACGAAACCGCGATTGTACAATGTGATCCGTTTCTAACGCATCGTAGTGGAATAAATGTGATGTTGAAGTAAAATCCTCGCATAGATAGGTCCCGGTGGAAAAAAAAGTGTATAGAAACGCACATGCCATGACACACTTGAAAAGAGTTTCGTGACAATCTGTTTAATCTTCGCTAGTAAATGAGATTTATGGCGCAAACAGTCCTATTTTTTTTTTTTTCATTATCTTTTCCGTACATAAATGATAAGCGAATGCGGGTAGAGGATAAAAATGATGGAATAACAGATTTCTCGTTACGCGATAGTGTACCCTCAGATATATATTTTATTAGTATTTTGTAATTATCTGAAGTTCAACGTGAAATCGAGGAAAGAATAAAAGTAATGTGTCAGTGTTGATGGGAAATATTGCACGTTTTTCTTTCTTCTAAGAAGAATATCGAAGAAACATGTTGGCACGAAGATACTCTATTACGAGACCCACGCACCGCGACTTCGAAGGTTTCAATTAGACGACGTAATCAAGTGAATCAGAACTAGTAATAGCTTTTCGAGAATCTATCTTCAACGATGATGCTGAAGGAGGAACACGACGGTGGCTACAAAAGAAACTGTTGTCCAACAATAAGATCATCGGGGAGCGAGCTCGAGAGACGAAAGATAAGAAAAGATCGACGAATCGTCTCGAGTGTGACAACCGATTGAACTGATAGTTTCTTCTTTTTTTTTATCGTGGATCTACAACGTAGCCTAAAGGGATTCTGGGCTCTGGAATCATAAGCTGGCATCATGGGGAATGGTATGAATAAGGTAAAAAATGAATAATTAAAAATTTCTTTTAGATGAATAAATAGTGAAGGGATAGTAGCATGGAATGTCTATCCTAGTTTAACCCTTTCGTAACCTAAGGAAATGAAATTCAATTCTTGTGAAATTGTAAATGCGTCACGTGAAAAAGATCTCAAAAACCAAAAAACGAAAAAATATAAGTCAGGATCTCACTTTAAAAAAATTCATTATGGATAATATTAATATTGATTATTACAGTTTAGAAAAATTAATAAAAATACCTCACTGTCTCACGAACTATCTCACTGTAAAATAAATCATTTATCACATATTTTATAATTATAAAAGAAATTTCAGTCTACTCTTCTTTAAAGAAGCTAATGATGCACGTGCTTGTACATCTTGTTTTGTTAGTTACTATATGTTAAGCTTGTAAGATTACGTCGTGGTTGCTAATTTTATCTGTCCCAGATATTAAAATTCAAAAGATATTTTTAACATTTTCTACTTGTCAGTATATCCCTTTTATATTCGAAAAGCTTCATCATTTAATTTGAAACCACCCTGTACATTCATCAATTTTCCATTAGATGAACTTGATTTCGAATTGTCACGGAGTAACATGAAATTAGTCGTTCCATTTGTCGGAAACTTTTGTAATTCTCCAATAAATCGATGCTCTAATATACAGTTTTAAGAGGCATCGTACGATGCATAATATCGCAACGATGCACGTTGAGATTTCAATCGATGGTCCCGATGGAAAGTTAAGAGCTGTACCTTTGTTCTATCGTTCCACCAAAGACACCTCATTTAAGAATGCCGCATCGATTAAGCGATTACCACGAGTCTCACCTGGTTGTACAGGTTCGAGTGATCATCCAGAAAGATGAATGATTAACGGTGAAGCACCTGCATCAAAACGCTGCTCCATCGATTTTTTTTTCTTTTAATTTTTTTTTTCAATGCTACCTCGACATCCACGTAGCTCGAGTACCGCTCGACTTTTCTCCTCACGCTAATTGCGATAGGAAGCATCAACTCATCTTCACATGAATTTAAGTGTCGCTCTTGTTACGAGTCTGAGCAGCGTTTAGAAAATAAATCCTCCGAGTAATTCGAATAATTAGCGATACATCCGCGATGGAATTAACGAGGGGAGTGAAATCACCCTTCAGAACACTGATTTAACGTCAGAAAGGCTAAGGGGATGCTCGTCTCCGTTAATTCAAAAATATTGGAAATCTCTTATTTCTTTTATATAAAAAATATTAAAATATTAGAGATGAATATTTCTAAAATAGAAATGAATAGTTATCTAGGAGGATAATTTTCTAGGGGTAATAATTCCTAAGTTCCGCCTTTCTCTGTAATAACTTCACGGAGCTAATTAGACTTTGTATGCAAATTTCTCCCTCGATTCGGAGAGTTGCGCGCTATGCCTTTACATAATTATTACTTTTGGTATGCTCTGTAATTACCCAAAGTTCAAAGGTAAAGTTTCAACCTAATATGACGCGCTCTCATCGTAAGTTGTTCGAATGAAAAAATTAAATTTGCAAATCTTATTAAGCGTTACTATTCATCTCTTTCATATTTCACATCTGTAGGTACTTCCTGGCCTCTACGTCGGGAATTATCATGATAGTAAGGATGCTGATCAATTAGAACGATTCGAGATCACCCATATTTTGGCAATTCACGACACCGCTCGTCGATTGCATTCTGTAAGTAGAACTTAAAAGTAGAACTTTAAATAATAGATTGTATAAAATATTCAACGTATTGTTTGTAGGATAAGCATTATTTATGTATACTGGCGTCGGACAGTCCAGATCAGAACTTATCTCAGTATTTCTCCCTGTGTAATGACTTCATTCACGCAGCTCGTCTGCGCGGTGGAAACGTTCTGATACATTGGTACCTGCCATGTTATGATATTAATTTTCCTTTAATCAATACATTTTTATCTGCATCTCAAAGAGATTGATGATATTCGATTTCAGCTTAGCCGGTATGTCAAGGAGCGTGACAGTAGCAGTGGCCTATATTATGAGTACCACCAATCTTTCATGGAAAGAGGCACTCAAAGTGGTCAGAGTAGGTCGTTCCATTGCCAATCCAAACGTCGGTTTTCAGCAACAGCTAAAAGATTTCGAATCTAGCCGATTGCACGAGGTACTGAAATGAATACTTCAACTAAATAAGTGGCTATTTCATCTGAGGCCGCATCGGGGTTAACATTTATCTTGTCTGACACAGGAACGACGTAGGCTGAAGGAGCGATTTCCAAGCTTGGCACTGGCAGAGTCCGATGCAGAAGTGTGTCGTACTACTTTGAGAAATTACGAAACCATGGCATTGGCACGGGAAGTGTGCGAGGGAAAATGTGCCATGGGCCGTCCTTGTCCGACTGGACTATGCAGGCAACCATCCAAAAGGTATGTTACCGTTTTGTACAGCGCTGATTAACACGGCTTCGTTTGGAAGAAGAAATGAAATCGATAAAGTTATTCGATTCGTTCGTGTATTTATAGAAGTCCAAGAAGAAAGCCATCCACGGGTAGTACTAGCAGCTTAACCAGTGGAAGAACTCCGCCACAAACACCACGAATGTTACCGTCTGCACCACCATCACCGGCTATGCAGAGATCAAGTAGCGTACTTTCGGCTGCGAGACCAAGAAGCGGTCCTGCAGGTTTACATTATTACACAGGGGGATCTGCACCTCCATCTAGGTACCATAGACTATCGTATCGTAAAGGAAGTCATGAATAAATTATCAATTCTCTCCTTGAACCTTTAGTACTATCATGTGAAACTTACAGAGCTGTGTCAAGGGTGGATTTGTCCGCGGCTGTGGCGTGCAGCAGTAGCAGTACGAGTTTGTCATCGGTGGGTAGATCCGGTCTATCTAGTAGTAATTGGCGTTTAACAGCTGGATCAGCCCCAAATACACCGAGGCCAACACCACCGGTATCTCCTCAACGTTGGCCAAGGAGAGCTTCCAATCGCCAAACACCTCAGTTGCCAGTCTCATCAGAAACTCCATCTACGACGACGTAGCACTTGAGGAACTTCCGTTCGTTCACGATTTTACCTGAATAATTTCAACGTCGTATCACGTCGACGTAACGTCAGTATTTCGTTGCGATTCTGTTGCTTGATGAGTGAAAGAAAGAATCGTCGAGAAGTATCGAACGACGGAGAACTTTGATAACATGCACTTAAGCTTCCCAGTTTGAAACGATGTTCAATTATGTGCAAAAACTTTTTCAGGAGTCTCTCAGTGAACTGCTTCGATCTGCTTGTGCTAATTCGCGAGATTGTTTGGCAAGACTATAGCACTCAGCACAACGGTGGTTTCTGCTTTTACGGGTCGATAGTTATATTTGTTAATCGCGTAAGAAAAACGACAGACTGTCGTTTGTATTGCTAATAATAATTGCAGACGTCACAGGTGGAACCGCACAAGGCACACATATTTTCTTTTCGCTTCAAGCGAATGCGTAAGGCGGAAATTCAATTGTTCAAAAGGGTTCGCGTTTCAGAAACTCACAAATTGTTCATTGACGCTGTATAATTTTAAACGTGCGTTACAATCATCGACAATCTTACGTATGGTTCTAGGATTCTCGTTAATTGACATTCTTTTTTTATAAAAAAAAGAGGTGTACCATGAATATTGTTATTTACGACGAAGCTATGAAAAACTGTCCAAAAAGATCTCTTCGTTTACTCGTGTAAAAGTCCACTCGTAGAGGATTCATTACTATGTATGGAACGTAGAGTTAGAAGTACAGAAAATCATTGCATTCAAGGGAAAGCGCTTATTCTCGTGTTTGTTTATCAATCATCGATTCGCTGTAGTTGTAAACTCGATCATATAATAGCACACGCTTGATCACTTTTCTAAAATCAAAGCTTGATGCCAATATTTGTATTCAAAGAGAAACTAAATTTTAATGGCTATCCTGAGAGATCGAGAAGGAGTATGCCATTGATATCGTTAATAATTGTGAATAGATTATTTGAGTATTAAAAAAAAAAAAAATCGATGAAACACGAGAAATATGAAAGGATCAAGAGCTGTTGTTCCCTCGAATCGTTCCATTAAGTTTATTCGCAACCGTCCATTGCAGTTGTTGGATTTTGTAGCGAAACCACGCTGTTTAGCGCAAGTTGTTAATCTAAAAGGAAGCATATTAAAACATATTTGAAGTGTGTGTCGATGGAAGCATTTTATGCACACGGAAAATAGATAGACTATCTTGTCAGAGCTTACGGTTCCCGGCGCACTTCATAGGCGGCCCCTTCCCTAGGCTTCCACCCGTGCCGTAGGCGGCCGCGGGAAGAATGACGAGACAGTGAAGGGGCCCCCTATATATAGGCCTGTGGCCGCCCGCCTCACACGCACTTACGCGCGAAAATTTGAATTAATATTTACTTTGTTATTCGTACTGTTCAGTGCTATACTAAATTCTATAATATTTAATAATTAAAAATGATGCTATTTTTGTTCTAAGTCATTTTTAATAATAATATTATTAAAATTAAGATTTTGCGTGTGCAAAAAATACCGCTAGACATCGCACACACTTGTATGCATTTGTAGGCATACGTTGTTGCAAATGGATTTCAGAAGATTTTATAAACTGTTGGCAATGGTGATTATTATGCGACTATGTCGTAGATTAGATAGACACGTTGTTATTTTTTCGTGCACCACAGGTATGTACGATTCACGCACGATGAGTGAGAAAAGAAAGAATCCGAGCGAATCTTGTACCTCATTCCTCTAATCATCGAGGCATATTTCTTAGATTTACAGGATAGAAATATTTATTTTTCTAGAATCACTCGAGCGTATCATAGATTAAAACGGAATAGTTAGAAAGTAGAGAGTAAAGTGCGCAGTTAAGAGTATATTAAAAAAATAAGAAAACAAAAAAAAAGCATTTCAGTCAACTTTTTAGCGTTATTCAATCCAGAAGGATGATTTTAACAATAACACTGACTAGGTAATTGTAACTGTATTGTTAAAATCACTTTCTTTGTATAAGCTGTACTCGTTTGAAGAACTTGATCATTAAGAGTCCAATCGATATGATCGATTACTGGTTTACTTGTTCGTTATTATTTTTAAATATTCAATTAAAGTATAGTGATAATGGAGCAATAACGTGATGTGAAAAACGTTCATGATTCAAAGTTTGATCCAGTGATCAAGTTCATTTCCATTGGTCTTTTCAAGATCATTAATGTTCTCAATTAATTCAAAGGGGTACAACTATGATGATGTTAAAAATCCACAAAGTATTTTTTATAAACTTATTGTTTTCAAACGTTTGCTGGATATTGACATATCGCTGTTATAATAATTAAATATATATATATATATATATACACCGATACACACAACGCTTGACCATTTAAATACGAAAATATATATACGTATATATATTTGTAGAGAAAGAGAGTGTGTGTGAGAGAAAGAGAGAAAACAGTTCTAAATTATACATATATATACGTTCTTTCATCTTATTGTTAGAATTTTCATTTAAATATATTTATATTTATTTAATCATTATATTTTATTTCAGTATATTTATAGAATGATCCATATTTTTCATTTGATGCTTATGCTACCTGAGTTTAGGTTGTGATTGTGAAAATAAAAAAAAATTATGAAAGAAAAGGAATGATAAACGAAATGTCTTTTGAAAATTAAATAATGATTCGTTTTAAGCTTGACAGAATAACTTTCGAAAACAGTTTAAGTCGCTGTTTATTTTTTAGAATTCTATTGTTAATGAAATATTAAATCAAGGGGAACAAATTGAAAATATACATGCGATTTTCTTCAAAGAAAGTTAGTTTTTCAATGATTTTAAAATATTGTAAAGCGACTTGTGCAAGCTTTCAAAGTTATCTCTCTATTTTTTAATTAGAATATAGAATTTCCTTATCGTTACCTTTATAGTATTTGTTTCATACTGGTGATTATTTTCCTGGCTCCGTTTATCCATAGGCTTCCCCGGAAGCGTTCTTGAAAACAATGACAGTTTGAGAAAGAGGACCTTAGATATAAGGTGCTCAGCTATAAGTAGGCATCCTTTAAGAGGATGTCATTTATAACTTTTATAATATTTAACAATTGAAAATTATATTCCATTTTTCCCTGAGAAAGCCTACTTTGCTGGGTACTATATGTTACAAGTGACTACAGATTTATGTATGCAGTTGGTAAATTATCAAGTAGTTTCCGCCGCTTGCCGAAAGGTAGCGCTGGTATTCCCGTTTTGGATCGGTAAGTTGTTGAGTAGTTTCCGCCATTTTCGTATAGATGGCGCCAGAGTCGAATTCAAAAAGTCATGGCGGTTTTTTATTTAAAATACAAATTTGTCAAACAGTTATTTGTATAAAAAGAGTCAAAATCTTATCGTTTATAGTTTTAACTTACGTCGGTATTTTAGAATGTGGGAGACGAACTCTCGTAAGATCATATATCTATTCTCAGTTTCTTTCCATTTACTCCTATATTTTTATTCACTATATGATCACAAAGTGAGAGACCTCTTGGATCAGCTGACGATGAGAGACGCGAAACAAGTAATCGAATAACCGCGTAATCTGAAACTCACAATTTTATGTACTGTTTGATGTTAACACTTATATGCAGTATAAAAAGAATCATATGAAATATAAAAAATAAACCAACTCATCTGTATTATTGCAATGTAGGTGTGGAGGATCGAACACGATGGAATTCAACAATCTTCATCCTTCTTTTTTTTAAAAAACTGTAATTATTATTAATCGTAATAATATGATTATTGACAATGACGCGGCTATGTGCACATTAAAACACCTTAATCCGTATCTTACAAGACCAGCTTTTCTTTTACATTATATACAGTAGCTAAATATTGTATTATTTCACTTTGCAATATAATAAAACTATTTATATATTTATATATTTATATATGCACGTATGTGTCCTGAATCGTTGTAAGCATCCACATTAATTAATTTCTTTTTTTTTTTATTCTGCAATATGGATACGTACAACGAATTATGAGAAATTCATTGTTATCGGGTTTTCTATGCTTAGCGTAAGTAAGAAACGAGTCGAAATTATAACGATTCCGCTTGGCTCTCCTTCCTCTGTACAACGCAATAGGCTCCGCTTATCGCCGACAAGTATTCTCTCCGGCTTCCAGGGCGTACAATGTTATTCCTCTTCTCAGAAATATACGATTAATAATCAATTAACATTTTCATTTGATCCTAAAACCAGTCGATCTTCATTTATCAAACAATTAAAATTACAATCTGATTTTTGTCCTTTCTTATCCATAGATGATTCTATTATTTACAAGCTCAATAACTGAATCTTTTTTGTAACTTTCATGTAAAATCAATGGTACAAACAACAAAAATATACATGATCAAAAAGAAAAAGAAAAACTTTGAAGCAAACGCGAACGACTTCGAGCGAGACAATCATGTACTTTTACTAGGGCAATCTACATACACTTATAATTCCTGTATCTCCAACGCTTTTATACAAATTATAGAATAAAAATGTGTGTTACATTGCAGAGATCCTTGAGCTAAGTGTAAGGTAACTGAAGTGTTTGCACATTCTAAATTATTTAGTGAACAAGATCAGACACTCAAATATTAGTCTATGTATTTTCTAGCGTATTGCACCGTCATCTATAATAATTTATTACAATCCATTAAAAACGCTTTAGATCAAATAAACAGTTTCTCTATATACATTCATTTGCCAGGAGAATCTGCCACTGTTCGAGTCAATTTTGCAACAAATACAGTTTGGAAGAGATGTACAAAACACTCTTAGCGTTTTCATGATCATCAATTGTGTCGCTATGAAGATTTCATCAAATGAAATCCTATACATAGTAGGTAACAAGATATAAAAGTGACGATTTGATCACTGTTTCAAACGTTAGAACGTTTCTCTCAGATGATTCGCTTGTACAGAATATCGTATCATAAATTCCTCACTGTTGTTCATCAATAATTTAAAACAAAAGAAAAGGCAATCATACTGTTTAGCTCAGGAATCTCTCGCTTGTCGGATACGGTACTTCTAAATAAGGAAACTCTGTAAAAACGTGATACATATATAAAAAAAGAAAATACAGGAAAACTATCTCTAAATCTACAGATGTGTTGCGTACCTCTGAAAGTAGCATACGATACACGACTTAAATACAAGTTAACGTTCAACGCGAACAAATGGCAATTCCTGTCGTATGCGAATAAAATGAAGAATTGACTGGATCTAGGGTCAAAGTTGTATACCGGTCCGCGCAGAGAAATTCCGTACCCCGGATTCCGAGCATAGAAATGTTTCCCTTGGTCGCAACAGCGAAGGAGGAAGCAGAAACAATTACGTTTTCTCCACCAAAAAAAGGAGGAAGATCCTTCCTCTGTCGCTGGCGCCACGACGGAGGGTCCAAACGAGGACAAACATTATTTTTCCAACACACCGCACACTCTAAAATCGAGCATGAACGATATTTACGCTTACTATGTTTCTCAATATAGTCCTTTAACGAACATCCAAAAGGACATTCACCATGTCCATGTTACGCAGTCGTCTTGAACGATACACGTGGATAAGATTACTTTACAAATATCAAAGTAAAAACGTAAAAACTTAAAAAAAAAAAAAAAAAAAAAAAAAGCGAACGAACTACATCTTGTTACAATAAACTATATACTATCGTATAAAAACGTATCTCAATTCTGTATAGAACTTATTTACACTATAGAAAGAATAAATTATTAACATTGTACTTTGTGTAAAATATACTTCATACATATATATATATATATAATATATAATATATAATATCAAAATGAATGGATAAAAACGATGACAAATGCGTATTGACAGTTTTTACGAATTTCCTTTGATAAAAATAATAATTACATGATCTAAGTAATTCTGTAATTTTGAATACACAAGACGACTGCATAATTATGGACAATTCGAATTATTGCGACAAAGAGACTATAAGATTAATTCGTCTAATTCGTCGAAGAAGCTGTTGCTGAGCAACAGGATTGTCCTCGTATACGATAAATTACATTTTCTTCGGATTTCTCCGCCCGAACGTCTACTACTTTAATTGTTTTCTTTATATACTATTTTCTATCGTAATATTCAACCGACGGCCTCGTTTTAAAGGGGGGAACAGGAAGGGAAAGACTCGAGCAATCCAACGGTTGGGGGGATACTGAACGTTTCTGCGCGGCCCAGGATTAATTTGCCTGGAAGATCGGACCGCGTGGTAAAACACAGCCATCACGTAAGCTTCGCACTGATTATAAAATCTTTCACGCTCATTTTCTCCCTTTCTCACTCTTAACATACACGTACATACACACACATACACAACACTCTCGCGTGCGTTCTTTCTCCTCGACTTAAACTAAATACAATCGTAAATTACAAGTATGTACAATTAACTAGTCCTTACTGCGAAATTAATGACGAGGCCGTTTACGAAGTTTATCTCAAGAATTCTTTTCTATCTCGTTCTTTCAGTACGTACATGTTACACGCATGGTGTTGCTGAAAAGAAAAAATAAAGAAGAAGAAGAGGAAACTTTGTAAACGAAAATTAAATTGAAATATTTCATACGATATCAGTTCGATTCTTCGATCTTCGTCAACGGCCTCGACAGTACTCTTCAATCAGATTTTTCTCAAGGAAAAAACATAGACATCTCGTCGTCGTCGCCGCCGCGAAATGGCACGCCCGTTCTCGTCTCTCGAGTATTGTTTAGTGTTCTTTTTGTAAGAATAAAACCGAATGTTCTCTCGAGGAGCATAGGTTCTTTCTTCGTTTAACCGTCGGAGAATGTCCTTTGAAGCGAGTCCGAAACGAGTATATCTTAGAAGTTGCTACCACCTTGTTCCCTCTCTTGCCGAAATCATCGTTTCTTATTGTGTTTCTGTTGCCGTAAGAAGGTGAAGTTTATTAAAAGAAATTCATTAATTAATGTGAATAAAGAATAACGAACTTGCTTGTGTATATATATGCATAACATAACGTAATAATAAAAAATAAAAACATAATTTATAAATACTATCAACAGCGCAAGTACTCTTTTCGTATATATATATATACAATCTGATAAAATCTTGCTAGGAAATGGTAAAAAAAAAATGTTGTATCAAATGAATTTAGCATATCGTAGGTCTAGTGGGATCAACATATTCTTATCCATCTTATAGCTTTAGCAAATCTACCAATTATTGATTTATTTATAAAATAAAATTTCTCATGATCAATGATTTTCATTAATAAAATAAGAAAAAGAATTATTTCAATAAGCCACTCGTTTGATTTAAAACCATAGTATTTAAAATAAAAAAAATAAAAAAAGAAATATGATGATTTAGATTTTGGTCCCAGTAAGCCAACGATACGATTCAACGGATGATATAAAATTGTCTTGTAAGAATAAGGTAGTACCTCGATTATTTTGGGGCCTGTACAAATTGCGGAACGCTTTATCACCTTATCACGGCAACGTGCTTTCACAGCTAGCAACCGGAAACAAGCGTGTATCGAGTCCTTTTCTTTATAGACTGTAAACATCGTACAAGCACCGTGTGTGTCCTCTGCTTCCGTTACTCCACGAGTATCATTAATTATCACCTAACTTGGCATCCTTGTGGTATACTTGTCGCGGCAGGACACGCGGAGGAGTCTCTTTGCACGGAACTATTGTTCTCCTCCTCTTCCTCCTCTTCCTCTTCCCTAGAGGATTCTTCCTCTTGGCTTTTCACCGGTGGATCTCTCGTCTCCTCGTTCGAAACATCGGAACATCGCGGTTTCTCCGTAATTAAAGCGGACTCCTCGCCATGGATCGGCGAGCCCTTCAGCTCGTAGCCCTCCTGACAACGCGTCAATTTTAACCTGATCGGCGTGACCTTGGCCGAACGAACGTTCCTAGGCGCACTGCCGCCAGTGTCCGGGTCGGTAGGCTGTTTCTCTTCTATGTTGGCAGCGACTGCCGGGTAGACAGGCTCGTCCTTTGCCGGTTCCGGAGGTGGAGGACCTACTCTACTGTCAGTCGGATGTCGTTCCTCTTCCTCCTCCTCCTCTTCGTCCGAGAGCATGATCGGTAATTCGTCCGGAGAGTCATTGCCTTTGCCCAGCGTTATGATCAATTTCGGTGGGGCAGCACCACCTTCGAGGATACGTACCCTGGCCTCCTTTCTATTCGACTGCCGTTTCTTTCGCTTTCCATTTTTATCCTTCTTACTTTTAGCTCGGAGTTTCTCGTCGTTGTCGAAACCGGCCATGATCATGCGTCTGAACTTCATGCTCTCTCTGCGCAGCTCCTCGATGCTGGGCGTGCTGCTAGGAATGCTGCTCAGTCGTTTCTTAGGCGGTCTAATCCTAGTCCTGTCGTCCTGGCCGCTCTCCTGACCACCGATTATGCTATTGCCGATTTTGATTTTCAGTTTTGGAGGACCACTGTTGGTGGTAGTGGTCGTGGTGGTCGTTGTCGTTGACCTGCCACCACTGCTCTGCCTTCCTCTCCGACGGTCCGCGTTTCCAACGGCAGCGTTACCGCTGGAACCAGCACCGTTCGCGGCACTGCCCCGTCTCCTTTCGACACCTCCCTCTTCCTCGTTGGCGTCCAAGAAGCCGGCGGGTCTTTCTTTTCTCCTCTTCTTCTCCATGTTCGCATCGACGACCGCTTTGTAGTCCTCCCTGGTAGGTATAGTGGTCATGGAAGCGACGGCTTTAGGTATGGTTATGACTGTGCGATTGATCTGTGGCACGATGATCGGCGCGGACGTCGTGAGATTCCCGCAGCCTGGCTCGTCCATGTTCATATCCTGAGAACAATACTGTCTGAGTAGCTCCTTTTTCCGCATCCGCCTGAGGTTCGAGGTGCCGGAAGCGACGGAAGCACTGGTCGCAGCCGGAGCGATTATCACGGGTGCTTGTTGAGCGAGCGGTGGTACCGACGAGGCAGGAACATAGTTTGCATCGAGGAACGGACCTTTGATCTTCACCTTCAATTGATTTCTAGAATCCGTCAAGGAGACCTTGTTGGCCTCTACGAAACCGGACGACGACGCGTCGATGCTCGCGTCGAAGTTCGGCTTCGAACAGTCTTCTTGACTCTGTTTGCCTATCAGCGCGGATCTTAACTCCTTCTCGAGGTCCTCCTCGATATCCGGAAGAGCAGGGTCGCTCACCGAGACACCCACGAAGGATCCCAGGAAGTGATTCTCGTACGTCTGACCGTGTAGCGTGGAAGAACTTGAAGCGTCGAGGGTAGAGTTGTACGTTCTCATGTCGACGGGACCAGGAATGACCGGTAGGACGGTATCGAAGCTCTGTCCAACGTTTGACTGGCTCTCGACGACGGTGGAGTCATCGTGACCCGGTGAACAAGAGAGTCTCCTGTCATCCAGGTACTTCCTAGTGCCTCCAGGACTGGATAGTCTGGATTGAATACTTTCTCCGGAAGCCATAACAGCAGAATCTCTCCTCTCGATACCCGCTGCCGCGGCGTCCGTCGACTTCTTCCGCTCTCTCATAGTACGTAAGTCGGCGATGTTCGCCTCACTGGTGGAATCTTCATCGGAGTCAAAGTCATACACTGTACCGACTAGTTTGTTTTGAATGGAGTCATCGTGCTGACTAACACCCACACCGGAGACCAGTGTTAGTCCCGCGTTCTGACCGCTTCTACCTCGTCCCCTGCCTCGGCCTCGTCCTCGTCCTCTGTAACCCGAGTGTTGGGATGAATTCTTAGCCCCTCTGCCTCGTCCTCGTGCCCCAGGAACGCTCTTCTGAGCCTCCTGCCTCGGAGACTTCCCTGGAGACTTTCCTTGTAGGGACGTAACCCGGGCTGATGTCCTGGTAGGCTTCGAAGGCGACTTCTTTCCGGAATGGTTCTTGCCGTCGGGCAGAACTTCCTGCAGGCTCTCGACGACGGTATCGGCAACGTGGCTCTCTGGCGCTACGGTGTTCAAGA
Organism: Osmia bicornis bicornis; assembly: GCF_907164935.1. Taxonomy (NCBI): domain Eukaryota; kingdom Metazoa; phylum Arthropoda; class Insecta; order Hymenoptera; family Megachilidae; genus Osmia; species Osmia bicornis. Next base: position 3,607,454 of record NC_060228.1, on the reverse strand, counting down.
AATTCATAGGCAAGGTAGGTGATTCGGTGACCTGAGTTTCCAATTGTTGCTGTGTCCTCTCGATGGTTTCTGCGGGTGGAGCGGTAACTTGTGGTGGTGGTGGAGGTGGTGGCGGTGGTGGTGTGGCTATTTTGGTAGGCGAGACCATGGCTGCGGTGAGCGCCATGTTGTGCGAGCAAGACGTGAACGCTGCGGTACATGGTGAAGCCTGTAGATTCAACGAGTCCCCCAGTGGTTTCACGTGCGACAACAACGACTGTGCTGCTGGAAAAGCTGCCCCGAATGCCGGTGGAAAAAGGGCTGGCCCGGGTGAGGGATACGGTAACGGCGCCGCGCACGACTGCGGCGGAAACAGACTTACCGGCCCGGTACCGTAGCTCGAGTCCGCTATATACGATGCTTCCATCGAGCACGGTGGAAAAGGAATGCCCGCTACGCTTTTGTACGGTGGAATGGAATGATCCTCCGCGGATGATGCGGAAGTGATCGAAGAAGATGTTGACCTTCGAGACGGTAACACTTGACTCTCTGCCCATCGGGTATCCGGACGGCCATTCAAATCATTGTAAGGTGAATTATGATCGTACTCCTGCTGCCTGACGACGTCTTCCTCTTTCTCGAGTACTCTGTCCATCATTTCAGCAGCCTGGTCGTCCTCCGATGCTGGCAATCCAATCAAATGCCTGTTCACCATCTCCATAGGGTTCTCTTCGGATATCTGTTGATTAAGCATCGTTCTTTCATGAGCTTCCTGTTGACTATGAAGGATCGAGTGCGATTGCTGTAGAAGATATTGTTCCTGTATACTTGGCGCGTTCAAATGAGTACGCGTAAGCGCTTCGGTTTCTTGAATGGATTCATTGGGGAACTGGTGGTTGCCGTATCGGTGATTCTGCGTCTCCATTAAAGCATTTAGGTGTTGCACGTCGCTGGGTTCGAAACTGTTTATGCTCGGTGGTACCCATCTCTCGTCGGTCTCCGCTCTATCGAGCTTCGCTCGTTCCACCAGGCTCACTTTATTCGCACCGCGATCCTCTTCGTAGGCCGCGTATCTATCGTTACCACTAGAGTAACACGTCTTTCGTTTCTCTTCCATCGTGTTCTTACAGCTACTGGGATGTGCTTCGTTAGGGATTATTTCTTCTTCTGGAATCTCAACACTGTTCTTCACGTTCATAACTGGTTCTATAGACTCCAGAATCTTCACCTCCTTTTCCTGTTGCTGTTCATGCTGCGGTTGATGCTGTACTTGTAATTGTTGCTGTGGCTGTTGTGGTTGTTGTTCGAAAATCTTCTCAATCGGTGGTTCCTCTTTTTTGATTTCGCCGTCTACAGGTACTGCCTCTAATTCAAACTGACTAGAATTTGATTTCTTCGAAAGTTCCATACGCAATTTCTCCACTAGATGGAGGGTTTCACGAGCGCTGTCTTCCTTCGAATCTTCCTTGAACCACAGCTCGTTGTTGAAGGAGAAACTTAATGGTACACCACGCTCTTCAACGTCCCTGGATATACCGAAACCGTCCTCGTTCACCATCTCTTCTGTTAACATATCCTGATCAAAATCAAACAATTCTGAAACACTCGCATCTTTACCATGCTGCGGGGAGAATATGGATCGGTTGCCGGATTTCCGTTTCTTTTGATGTTCCTTCTCCAGATTTTCAACCCTCTCTGAAACAGATCTAACATTCTCCTCTTCGTTATTCTCTTTTGGAACAGTCTCTTCAACAGGTACATTCTGCAATTCAATATTCTGTGGTTCAACCGCGTTCTCCAGATTCCTCTCGCATTTCTTCTTCCCAATGATAGATTTCTCTATCTGTGGTACATCAACTACATCCTTCTTTATTAGCTCCTCCGTATGTTCTTCCGATTTCGTTTTCTCCACAGCAACATCACTTTCGTTAACGTGATTTTTATGATCCTCGCTTTTCACAGCGTCCTTCATGTGTTTACTTTCATTCAATGGCTGCTTTTCTTCCTTCTCCTCCTCGCAAACGGTCTTCTCAAGCTTCACCTCGGAATTTTTACTTCTAGACATCTTATCGTGGTGTTCGCGTTTCTCCAAAAGCTTGTCCAAACCTCTCAATGATTTTTTAGGGCTATCCCTTTCTGCTCTGCGTTGTTTCATCTCTTCTTCCAAGATATTGATCGCATTCTTGTCACTGAACTTTTTGACTTTCTTCTCTTCCATTTTCGAACAACTTTCTACAGATTCACTAACCTTCGCTTGATCCACGACCGTCTGTTCGTCCTTAGTCTCCACCTCGTCTCTCTTCTCGCTCTCCTTCACAGACAGCTTGTCGTTCAGCCGCTTTTCCGGTTTTTTAATCGCCTCCTTCCCGCTCTTCTCATCCTTCGCAACGGATTCGTTCGGTTTTCGCTTTCTGCCTTCGGACTTATTTTTCTTCTCTTCCTTTCTCGGCACGGGTTGCTGTTTAGCAGCTTGACCCGATTTTTTGGCAGGTCTGGACCCAGAAATACTTCTTGACCCATCATGATCTCCAGGCCCAACGAGCAGATCCTCATCAGCCTCCGTTCCTGTTGCTGGTTGCTTTTTGTTATCTCTTTGATCTTGCTTTTTGACGCTTGCTTCTTGTTGCTGAGATTGTTGTTGTTGCTGCGACTGTTCCTTGGAGATTCGACGAGATTCCTCTCTCTCAGTAGGCGGCTGAAACTCTGGTCCCCGCCGCCCGTCGGAAGTTTTAAGCTTCTTCTCGGGCAGCTTCTTGAGTTTCCGCCCTGTAACCGTCTTCCTCTCAGCCTCTTGTCGTTCCGGCGACGTTTTACTGGCTTGCTGTCTTTTGTTCGCTGCGGTCGGCGTACTCGTGACCGTTTTACTCTTCGCCCTGTTACCTGTGTCGCTCTCGGAAGAAGAACTAGAAGAGGAACCGTCCATGAACTCGTCCGAAAGTTTTCTACGACCTGGATTCTCGGAGTCGCTACTACTCTCTGTGGAACTACTGCAACTATTGCTACTGCTGCTACTATCACTGTTACTCGAAAGTACCGAGGATTTTCGTTCGCTAGGTTTCCTAGGCCTTCTCGAACGATTGTCCTTGGAAAGGATCTCTTCCTTCCTCGAAGAAGAATCGTCCTTTTTCGAGGATAATTCTTCTTTCCTAGAAGCTTCCTCCTTTCTAGAGGACAACGAGGAAGAAGACGACGAAGAGGAAGAGGATGAAGAAGACGAAGAAGAAGAGGATGACGACGACGACGATGAGGATGTTTCTTCTTTCCTCGAAGAAAGTTCTTCCTTTCTAGATGGATCATCCTTTCGAAGTTCTTTCTTTTTACCACTCTCCGGGGATTCTTTCTTTGATCTACCATCCAGGGTTTCTGGTTCGACTTGCTGGGTAGGCTTACTGCCCATACCACTTTTTATATGCTCGGCAGCTTTCTTCGCAGCTTGTCTTTGCGGCACGTATGCTAAAATTTCTGATCCGTCTCCGAATTCTTTATCAAAATCGTAGACGTCGTTATTCTTAATCTCTTTAGACGGTTTGTTTTCCCTTTGCTTCTTAGGAGGACTTTTGTCTTTTGATTGCTTCGAAGAGGAGCACTTCGAAATCTCCTCAACTGGAGATTTAACTATTTCCGGATTAGAATCAGGCACTGGATTTTCTTTTTTATTTTGTTGTGTGCGCTGCATGATTTCCGAAGCCTTCTTCGCTGCTTGCCTTTGTGGTACGATTAACGCGGATGGTATGTATTCTTTCTTTTTAGTACTAACTTTACTTTGATTCTCTTTATTCTTCATTCCAGTATTGTGGTACGTGGATTCCGAATGCCTGGAGTCTTTGCCGAAAGCTTTCTGAGAATTTTTCGATAGATTCGCCGCGGAGAATTCTTTAACAGCCGCTTTTGTTATTAACACTGCTGAATGAGACGTGTGTTCTTGAGAATCCGAATCTGTGTCCGAGTAAATAGCCGAAGCGACGAGATGCTTCGTCGCTCCAGCGTTTAACGTTAACAATTCGTCGCTTTCACTACCAGAAGCACTTCCTAATTCTTTTTCCATATGTTCGAGCGTATGTGATCTACTATTCACAAGTTTTTCGTTCTCACTGTTTTCTTTAAGCGTCGAATGTAACTTATCCGTTGAACGAACAGTCTTTTTCGCTTTTCTACGCGATAATTTTTTCGACGGAACACTGGTGGTCTCTTCCTCGGTACTCGAATCAGTTTCGAGTTTCAGATTCTTCGACTTGTCGGGTGTTTTCGCTTTAACCGCATCCGTTTCACTACTACTGACAGACGATAAATCACTGCCGTATAGGTTCTTTCTCCGGACGGAGCCGTTGAAATATAATTTTTTACTAGAGGCACCATTGAAGTCCTGTTGTTGTTGTTGCTGTTGCTGCTGTTGTTGTTGCTGCGATTTCCTCTCGTCACTAGTCGGAGAGTCTATGCCAGCGATCCTGGCGACTATCGTGTCGAAGTCGTGAGTGTGATCCTCTGAATCGGGATGCGAGTAGAGCCGGTCGTAAATCGAAGGTCCATGGTTCGCTTCCATTACGGCTGCGGCTGCTGCAGGTGGTAGAGGTGGCCCGGACATTACTAAAGCTTGCTTGTGAAAAGTCTGTTCTCGCAGTCTGAGGAAGGATCGACAGAGTTTTTCTCTTCTGCCAACCATATAGCACAGGTTTCTGACTCTTTCCAAGTCTTGGCGGAGTTGAACGAACGTTCTCATCTTCTCCAGATCGGCTGCTTGGCCCTGATTGCGTGATCCACTACCAGAAAGTTCTCCACAACGAGGTGCCAATAAAGGTTTGTTATGGCCAGCCTGTAACGTGACATAATAAATTAAACGTATTTTATTTTTATCGATGCTTTTAATTAATACGTTATTTTTCTTAACGATACTTACCCTTCTTTTGAGCTTCCAATAGTTGTATATGTAAACAATGCTTTCAGGGTCTACATCCAATTGCTGTGAAGCAATATCCTTCAAACTCACGTGTTTGTCGAATTCTGCTTCAATTTCTTGTAATCTAATGACGAGAAAGAAATTTCGTTTAATACAACAAAAATCCTAAATCAAAGAAAAATGACAAAAGAGAATTGTAAGTGATGTAGATTAAACGTACTTTGCAGCACGTGCTTGATTTTTCTCTTCAGAAGTCATATCCTTTCTCTTACGTCTCCTAGATTCAGCATCTTCAGAATCTGATCCTGCTTTATCAGCTCCACTTCCTATACTGCCTCCAGTGCCCTGAACTTTATCTTTTGTATTTGTTCTACTATGTTTCTGGCAGTAAGACTGTAAACAAAATTTTAATATTAAAAAATGTATCATTTTTTTAATATTTTAAAGTAATTCTTTAATTGATTAATACCCTTAATTTTACTCCATCGTCAGCCATTTCATCCTCAATGATTGCCTTCATTTCCAAGCCATATTTGAAGGCACACGTTACGTGATAAGCTGTTTTACACGTCTTTATGCTACACTGGATGCAAGCACCAACCCTTTCTCGACATAATACACATATTAGAGCCCATCGACTTTGCTGTAATTCAAAATTTGTTATATGAATTTGAATTTACAAATCAATTTTCATTTAATAAGCTTATAAGTTTCCTTATTTAACATCAACTCTTATTAGCGCCCAATATTTATAAATTACATAAATATATTGCATGTACCGGAATACTGGATATCTTAGTAATAGGTTCCATTCTTTCAACACAGCCAATGCTGACTTCTGGGATCCATAAAGCACAAGAAACATGAGCCCATTTTTGGCCACTACGAGTACACTTCATAGCACCACCTTTATTAGGACAAAGAACACAATCTGGTCGTTGACTTAGAGAACAAGTTCTGCATAACCATGAACCATCTGGTATTGAAGTAATTCCATAACATGCTTGATGCACACATATGTTGCAGCAGTCACAAAATACCATTTCATTTCCTTCCTCAGAGTCAGGCTAACAACAAAATTTTGTTATATGTTAAAACGAAAGAATTTACCTTAACGTCTTTTTATAATAACATGATTAATCTATAAAACCAAATTACTAAGGAATATTATAACAGTATGCAATAAATATTTGCTGTAATACTATATTTGAAAGTAAATAATTCTATTTATAAGGTGACTGAAAAAAGCACTTACAGATCTACAAACATCACAGATTACGTTCTCGTCATATTCAATACCAAGACCTTCCTCATTCTTTACGATGGTTTGTATTCTTTCCCAACAACGAACTTCTAATTCCTCTATCACACGTTCTAATTGTGATTCTGTGATAGGTAACTGACCAGCCTAAAATTATAAAGAATTTTAAAAAATTGCGAAGAAACATTTGTTACGACCCTTCTTCAATTAAAACCTCTAATTAAATCAACCACAAATTGGTCTTTAACGGTGTTTTTATGATATTTAGTAAATATACCTGCGCACGTTCACCATTTAACACATCCAACCAAGCAATATCAGTATCATCAAGATCATAGGCACAAGCTTTTTCTGCTCGTGCAGGTGTTGTGCTTAAATGATGATCTTCCGGGTTGAAATAATCATCACGAGATATCCTTACGAATTTTTTAGGTCTATAAAAACATTGTTACCAAAGGAAATTACTAAAACAATTTAATGAATTAATCAAATGATACGAGCAACAATTTTAATTTTAAGTCTGTTAATGCAGAATATTTAAGTGTGTTTTCATACAAAGAATTACTTGAAACTTGTTAAGCTTTCATTAAGCTTTCATTTGATTTACTTGAAAGAAAAACTTACAGTTTAAATTCACTGTGCTGCTTTACAGGTGTTGCTTGAGTGATAGTGACTGTTGGTTCAGGAAGGGAGTCTGGGTTAACAGGTACTTGAACACCTCTCTCCCATTCTTGCTTCCATTGATCAGTAATAACCCAATATTCGTTAGGACTTAATGGTTCACTGTCAGGTAATTTCATTGCGCTGATCAAATCCTTACGAAATAACTCTGCAGGAGCCTCGGCAGAGGAGCGATTGTATATACTAGAGATTTTGATGTCACTAAGAGGTCTGGGGGTCCAGGATGCCCCTCCTTGACTGGACGACGCCATCGTCTCCTCCTCTTCTGAGGGGCCCATGGTAGCTGCCAGCGACGACGAACCCGTCGCTGGACCCAGCCTACATTTGCGCCTTTTGATTGCGCCTGGGCAAGACGCCAAATCATTGTCGTTTCTATTTATTCGTTTGCCTCGCTGTGCCATTCTACTATACCAAGTGAGCTAGCGGTACGTGGCACGTGCAGGTGAGCCGCGCGCACCCTGGAAGATTTTGTTCTTGCAAATTATCCAAATAATTTTGATGAAAATAAAAACAAAAACATTCATTCGATTACTCACTACATAGTCGTCCATGTATTTATTATCTAGAAAGCGGATTCCTCTCGGAGCTGCAACAAGAAAGATACAGTTACTGTACTGTTCAATTTATAAATGAAAAAAGAAGAAAAACTTCAATTAGAAAATTTGTTTGAATAAGTATTAACTTTGTCTTGACACTATAAATGATCCCTTGTGCAAAACTGACAACTCTTTATAAATAAAGAAATATTTGTACAGCATTGTATTGTTTTAATAAAAATGTTACACAAAGTAAAGCTATCATGCTACGGTATAGTATTAGCATATATGAAGTCAAAATGAAAAGAAAACAATGTATAAATTCAATAAATTATGCATTATATCAGATAAGATAAAAATAATGATTGTTTACAAAAAAAAACATGAATAGAAAACAAGTCTAATCAATGAAAGTAGTATGTAAACATAACATTAATGTATAGTACTAAATGCGTAAAAAAAAACAGGTGGATACAACTATTTAGTCATATATCATGTGATACACGCTATAACAATACTTATAGAACTAACAGGAAATACGATTACAAAAAGGAAAATATGAAATAAACATAAGCAACTAGTGTTCCACAGAGATCACAAGCGTAAGACACAAAGCATCCTTTCGCAAACTGAATTTCTAAAAGTAGCACTTGAGAATGAGAAGTATTCGATAACACAAATTCACAATTCTAACATCTAGCTCACAATAACAACTTCATATAAGAATTGTAGCGACGCAAACACGTTTGAGAGCACAAAAATTGGACAAAAGGACTGATGGTATAGACCGATTGTATTGCAGGGGGTCTGCGGCCGTTGATCCTCGATGGCCGCCGCGGAGAGGTTATAAATGGGGCAGTCCAGCAGGAATAGTTATAATTGAAACGAAATCGTTTTCCCGTAACGGTATAGGGCCGTGAGTAGTTGGAAAAGCACAAGGATCTTCGAGAAACTGGTCGCCGTGGCGGGTGGCATGTAAACATTGCGACGGAGTTACTCCGCGGCGACGCTCGAGCGGCGCCGAGGCTCGACCGTGAAGAACCGCCGTACGACTTTCGATGACTCGACACGAGGAAGTCGAGACTCGCAGTCGAGAATAGACGTCTAGAAGAAGATCGGGCGGAGAGTCGAAAATGCTCACGGGTCCATTGGGCTGGTGGTGCTCCTGCTGGCCGACAACATTGACAATACAGATGGCGACAGGCTCGACTCGCACACGAATCTCGACACACACGTATAAACATCGGAACGCACACGCAGCCGTATTCAAATACACATGCAACCGGGTGTAAGTAAATACGCACACGCGACGTGAATGCACAGGTATGCACGAACGTGAATGTAAACGCACACGATATGGATACGAACACGCGAGCACAAGTTCGACACGCACACGCAAACATGAACACGCACGCGCGCACAAGATAGAACAAGAACGAAAGAGAGAGAAAAAGATAGAGATGGTTGGAAGGCAGTAAATGCCTTATTATTGATCTATCGACGGAGAGGGTGATTTCGCGCGCGATGATGCACGTGACGAATAATAGCCGGTACGTCTGATCGTGAAGGATCGAATTATTCTTCGATCGGTAGCTCCGAGATGGCAGTAGTCCGAGTACGCCTCTGTCACGGCAGCCTAACCAAGATGTCCTCATTAGCAATTCGAGTCGCAACCGCGACCAGCTCGATTTTACTCACTTCGTAGGCCGAGGGCTCCTGTCGAGCTTGCTCGACGCCCTCAAATAGCCTCCGTAAGGACACCCGATGGCTTTCTTCCTCGCGCGGTGCACCAAATCGATATTATATTTACATTAATGTGGATACTGCTGTTTGGCGCCATCATGCCTAAAAAAATAACTGTCTGAGCGCGGAGTCACGTGACCCCGCGACACGGTGAGATCTCAAGATTGCTTTTATCCATAGGCCACGAGAGGCTCTGGGAACGGAGCTGAATAAGAACCTGTGGCATCTTCACCACGTGTGTCTTTATAATTAAGTTTCTCTTTTAGCTATCAAAGATACATGAAAGATCGATCCAAGAAATATTATTCTTTTTTAAATATATCAATTCTTTGGTATTTCTTACATATGCCATTCACCCATAGCGTTTACTCTATTCAATCTCCTTGTTCCTTTCACTTCTTTTTTTCTCCATAAAGAGATAGATACAGGAAAGACTGTAAAGATAAAAAAAAATTGACATTGATAATTATATAATTTTAGAAAATATATACTGTGCAGTTCACTTAATTCGAACACCTCACTAAGCCTAGGGAGATTCCTAATCATGAGTGTGATGCCCCTTAACTGCTTGCATCTTACTTCATGGTCATATACAGGGTGGACAAAAATGTACGAACAAAATAATGATAATGTAAATGTACAACACTGAGCATAGTAGTCTTCCCAGGTTTCCCGCCCCTCCGCGAAAGCGGTCCCGAGGGGAATGACGAGATACGGGTGGAGGCGCGATATATATAGATCTGTAGGCCCCCCACCACTTGCCAATAGACATTTACGCGGCAAAATTAAATTGAAATTTATGCTATTATTCTTATTTCTTAATTATATACTAAATTTTATAATATTTAACAATTAAAAATTATGTTATGTTCTTCTAAATCTCTTTTATTATTAATTTCGTCAAAATTGAGGTTTTAAGAATTTGTTTCCTTTATAACGCCATTTTTCCCAGGGAAGCCTACTCTGCTCGATGCTGTACAATAAGTTACTATACATTTACAACAAAACTATATAAATAGCTATATAAAAGAGAAAGTACTTCAAGTTATATAGTCTAAATTCGATCTACTTTTGTTCTTGAAGTAAGTAATGTCAAAGTGGTACCATCACGTAATTTGTAATACATTTTTGTTAAAGTTAAGTTAACAGAGGATATTAATAAACTATAAGATCAATGAATTCTGCAGACCTGAGTTAATTATTTGAAAAGTAAATGATAAATTTTCAAGTAAGATTTTTAAAAGAATTGACGTTTGCTGTAAGATTGTTTTACATGGCAGAACACATATAGTATTTTATACGATTACATTAAGATTTTTAATCAAAACTCACAATGGATGATCAGCAATTAAATAATCTAATTAAATGGCTAGACACATTTGATTTACTAACTCCTCATTTAACAGCAGAAGACATAAGTGATGGTGTAGCCTTAGCAGATGCCTTGGCTCAAATTGCCCCAGAATGGTTTACTGCTGCTTGGAGGGCAAAAATTAAAACTGATGTCAGTTCAAACTGGCGGCTCAAAGTTAGTAACCTTAAAAAAATAGTTGAAGCTGTAATGGAATATTATGTAGAATGTTTAAATCAACCATTATCGGGTTATATTAAACCTGATGCAACTAAAATTGGTGAACACTGTGATAACCATGAACTACGTCGTCTGTTGCAATTAATACTTGGGTGTGCAGTTAATTGCAATCAAAAACAGCAATATATTACAAGAATTATGGGTATGGAAGAGACTGTACAACAAGCAATTATGCAAAGTATTCAAGAATTGGAGAGTAATATGCATGGACCAAGATTAAGTTTAGGCACTAGTCTTAATTTTGAATCTTTAGATGTTGCCGATGGTACTCAACAAAGACTATTAGCAGAACTTCAATTGAATGTTGATATGAAAGAACAATTGGCACAAAAGTGTCACGAGCTTGATCAACAGCTTTCGCTCTTACAGGAAGAAAAAGCAGCATTAGTAGCAGAAAATAAGAAACTTCAAGAACGGTTAGATGAATTTGAAAATCCAGAGGAAACTGGTTCTATTTTGAAGTATTCTGGTCTTAGGAAACAAGTAGAAGCATTGAAAGATGAATTATTCAAGGTAGAAACTTCTAGAGATGACTATAGATTAAAGGTGGAATTATTAGAAAAAGAGGTATTAGAATTACAGTCTAGACAAGAAGATTTGCAAAAAGCAGCAGAGGAAGCCAATCATCTAAAAGATGAAATAGATGCATTAAGAGAGACTGCAGATAAGGTAGCCAAGTATGAACTTACAATAGAATCATACAAAAAGAAAATGGAAGACTTGAGCGATTTAAGAAGACAAGTTAAAATATTGGAAGATAAAAATTTAGAATATTTACAATCCAAGATAGATTATGAAGAAGAATCTAAACGGACTACAATGCTAAGAAATCATTTAGAAGTTTGTAAACAGCAACTTGCAGAAGCACATCATAAGTTAGATGAACAAACTAATAAGTGTGATAAACTTGAATTTGAAGGGAAAAAAATGGAAACCAAATTAAACACTTTACAAAGAGAGAGGGATAGATTGATTGTGGAAAGAGATGCTTTAAAAGAAACAAATGAGGAATTGAAATGTACACAATTACAGGCTGCAGAAAATATGACAAAACCTAGTACTGAGAGTACTGTTACAAATACGGAAATGATACCACTTGAAATTAAAGAAAAGTTATTATTTCTGCAACATGAGAATAAAATGTTGAAGCTTAAGCAGAAGGGTAACGAAGGCGAAGACAAGTTACCAACGGTTCAAGCATTATTAGACGATTCAGAAGAAAGATTAAATGCACTCAGAGCTCAAAATCGTAAAGCAAATCAAAAAATAATTGAATTAGAAAATCGCTTGGAAGAAGTATTGGGAAATCATTCAAATGGTGATACTAAAACTGATAATACTAATTTAGGACAAAAGATAACAAACTTGCAAGATGAATTAAGAAGGGTACAAGCTGAAAAGGAACGTTTGATTTTACAAGTTGAAGAACGAGAGAACGCGTTACAGGCTCAGAAACAAAAGGCCTTTACTCTTCAAGAAAAATTAACACGTCGAGAATATGATAATGCAGCGCTTGAAGAACGTTATAAAAAATATGTAGAAAAGGCGAAAAGCGTCATAAAAAGTTTAGATCCTAAACAAAACCATTCATCTCCAAATGAAGTAGCTGTTTTAAGAAATCAAATTTTAGAACAACGTAAAATTATGGAGGATATGGAACGATCTTTTAAAGAATCTAAATTAATTACAGAGATGGAAGAAAAATTAATATTATCTGCTTTTTATCGTTTAGGTTTAACTTGTCATAGAGAAGCAATAGATCAGCGTCTTGCTGCTCTAAGTTCTGGTCAGGGACAGTCTTTTTTAGCAAGACAAAGACAACCGTCCGCTAGACGTCATCCGCCTTATAATTCTAAGTAAGAACTAATAAAAAGATTATATTCGCTGATTTTATTTAAAATATATGATAATTATACTAATAACAATAATTTAAATTATGTCAACATAACAACATAATTAATTTTTATTTATTTTAAAATGTAATGTATAATTCACGATTCTTTTAATTATTGATGGAATACTTTAATATACAATTTCACAAATGTACATGCAATATTATAAATATAATAATTCAATGTATATACTGTACATGTACATTACTTATTATTATGCTTTTAGCGCATATTAAATATTTGTACATATGTATTGTGTGAACATTAATATGTACTTTTATGTCTCTACTTATTTTAAAGAAATATATTTAAAAAAACATGCTTGTGGTATTTATTTAATATGTACCGTGTATTATTTATTTAAATTTCTTTTAATATTATGATTATTTTAATATATACATTACTTAAATATTTGGTGAATGCATTCTTTCAAGTGCAATTTCTCTTTTATGATGTAACTTATCTATATAATTTGATTGTCTGCTATTTTGTATCATAGACTTCATATTTTGCATTTTCCTTACTTTTTGTATGTCAGAATAACATCTTTGATAATAAAATATTGCGTTAAGAAAATCCCATACATTAAATTCTGGCCATAATATATTGGTAAAATAAATGCATGTACTTGATATCTGAAATGTATTATATCACATCAATTTATAAAAAAAAAGTAGATTAATTTTTAAACTTACTTGCCACATAAGAAAATCACTGAATCTGACTTCTCCCGAAGTACGAATTAATAAATCTGGATTTGGTGAATTATTAGTGTACAAACAATTGGAAATAAGATCTTCATCGATATCTTCTGAAAGAATATCACCATTTTGGACACCTTCAATTACATCTTTAATAGCATGTGTAATTTCATCTCTTGCTAAAACATTATATGATAAAATTAACTTTATCTTCTGCTATGATAATGCTATAAAACTGAATGTGATATAAGTATGGCTTAAATTTTTAACATATATAAGAGTACCTTATCCATATACTTACATGTGTAAGCAAATGCAATATTGAGAAATGCTTTATTATGTTCTTTGGTAAAAATCATAGTTTCTGCTATTAATTCTTGTAGTTTTAGAGGTAGTAATGATAAATTACCAATTATACGAACCCGCAATCCATATTTTCTTATTTTATCCCTAAATTAAAATATTTATTATATCCTACAGCTGTAATAAGTATTAAATTTCTTCATAACTCCACATGATTTTCAACGTACTTTTCACCTAATAAACTGTGAAATTTCTCTTCTGCAAGATTTAAAAGCCCCTTTACTTCTTCTTCTTGTCTTTTAAAATTCTCAATGCTAAACGCATAAAATGTTACTTCCTGCACACCAAGATCTTTACACCATTGTAAAGTTTCAGCAAATTTATCAAATCTTGTAATATATAATATTATGTAGTGCAAAACAAAATAATATAAGAATAAAATGTAAAAATTATAATTATTTGTTTTAGTAATACACACCCTTTTGAATGCCCATCTAATTTTTCCATCCCATTCTTACTTGCATAACGTCTATTACCATCCATTATAAATGCTACATGTTTAGGAATATGGCCAGTGCTTAAAATTTTCATAAGCAACAGTTGAAACCAATTTAAAGTATTATCTTTTATCCATGACATTGTTTACAAATAGTTAAATACAATGGTTACATATATACATGTATACATATATCAAAATCTTAATTTTTTTCGTAAGGTTTAACAAATAATGTTTAAATTTATTCGCATAATTCTCGTATTCAATTTACATAACGATTTTTAAATTAGTTTAAAATTTTTAATTTTATAAATACTTTCGTGTCATTTTATATAATACAATATAAAGTCGGATTTATTATATAATATGTATATAAATCCACAGAAGATTATGATAAAATTGTAATAACACGAATGTTAAATATTACCTTGTTACATATTACACTTTATGTGAAAAAACGTAAAATCATTATCCTATTGACACGTCGACATTTAACCCCATTACAAATTTCAAACATTTACATATTATCTCTAAAAATTGTAGGAATGTAATAATACATATCGTTCGTTTATATAATGTATATGTTATTATATTTGTTTACAAAAATTGACAATTATTACAGAAATACAAATTCTTTAAAAAAATTATATACGTAGTACTTCATACATACATATATGTATGTATACACATATCGTTACACATCGATATTTCGAGTTTATTCGAGTTACCTAGCGTCCATCTTGAAGTTTAGCTTTTGTGAAAAAATGCATTTTATGTTTTTATTCATCATAAATATATGTAAGTATTTAAATAGTTGTAATAATAAATAATGGGAATTTAATAATTTGCAGTATTTATTTAAAACGATTATGGATATAGCTTAATCTTATTATTGATAAAAATTTCTGTATTATATCACGTTACAAAATGGATACAAAATTATCACAATACTGAAACACTTGCACCATTGAAATTGAAACATTAGTATATTTAATTTATGTAATAAAGTGATTTATATAAAAGTTTAATGTAAAATAGATGGTTATATAAGAATAATAATGTTTTTTCATTAATTACAATTTTCTTGGTTGTTGACCGTACTTTAATTTATATCGTTTTAGAATCACAAACATTTCTTTTGGGTAAAAGTTCCTTTAAATTCAATTAGATGGACTATAATTTAATTATTCATTAATGTTTATCGATGTATAACAATAACAATTATGACAAATTTCATTTTGCTACTCACTTTGCTTCATGCTATTTTTAAAATCAAAATTATATACTTTTTTCGTGTTTCTTGTAACAGCGGTTTTCGGTCACTCTATTTTTAATTTCAAATGTACCGCGTGAAATGGTGCAGATACTGTTCACAAATATATTTTATAGTGATTTAAATTTGTTAACCCATAGTAACATAGTAGAATACAACAATAACATTAAAACTAGTCATCTTATTTTGTTTTCTATTAAATTATTAAAGAAAGGAATACGGTAGTTCATTGCTTCGAAGACATACATACAAGTTGAAATAAAGTTACTCAAGGTTCTAAGGAAGCATGTTACGCTCCTGAATAATACGGTACGTTGTGTCGACAATCGGGTATGGGGGGGACTACTTTCCGTTGAGGAGGTGAGCGTGCGTGTGCGTCTCGCGGTCGAGACCTCGCAAGAGAGAAAATGAAATCTGAAATGGTTACTGCCGCGCTATGACCCTAAAAAGTAAATGTTTCTCTTTGTCTGTGAGTGAATAATGAACGATTGGTCAGGCAAAATGGAGGGCAGCGGGTCCAAAAACGAGACTGCAATTGCACCAGGTAAAGAATGAGAGCGATAAGCGCCTTTACCATCCGCAACGAAGCGAGGCGTGCGGTTCGTTCCTAAGCAACATTATTTCTTACAGAGCTGTACTTCCTAATTGCCAAATTCTTAGCGGCGGGACCTTGTTGTGAAGCCGCTGACGTAAGTATTATCGAATAAAAAGTTGTAAAATTTTGCTGAAATGTATCGTAACGATAAGGTACATTCTAGGTGCTGAAGCGTGAATTGGAGCGAGCTAAGGTAAGACGATTGGTCTGAGTTGACGTTTTGCCGGGGTGACACTATACATACCCATCGGCTCCACATGGTTTGCACGTGGTTTCTGCTTGTCAAAACATTAGAATTTCAAGGTCGGCGACCTTGATATTCGACAAATTCTGCCAATTTTATCTCGAACGTAATTGATCGATTGATCGACTTATTTTTATGATTTTTGATTTTTTTCGTAGGTTTTGCCGCAAAGAATAGATTGGGAAGGGCATGTACATAATCAAACGTTTGAAGAGTTGGTAAGTAAATTAATTGTTTAAAAGAATTTCATTTAACATATATTGCACATGATATAATAAATAGGTTATTTTTTGGAATAATATCATGGCAAATTTTATCTTGCTATCTGCGTTGTAAAATATTTGACAAATATCAGTCTCTAAGATGTACCCCGAATAGGGTGCTACCCCCTATTCCGTCCCACTCCTCAACCCTTCCCCTCCACTGTGCTTTTATACTGCTGTTGCACAAGTTTCCCCCACTACTTTACTTTCAACCAATCAGCGATAACTTCCGGCCATCTTGGATGAACTGATCAATGAATATATCTTATACTCAGACCTTATTTATAGAAACTAGTGTTGTGCGTGACGGGTGGGCTGTTCAGATTGGTCGTATTTGCTTATTTGCTCTCTGATTGGTTACAAATAGGAACTACTTTAGATCACTTAAATTTGAATTATTAGCGCGAATCGATATTGGAATTTTATATCTTTTTATCAATATTTGTAACAGATACAAGTAACCAAAAATGTTTTTAAATACGTACTGATATTATTTATGTACCGAATGAGATGAGGAATAAAAAGAATAATTATAAATTTGCAGGAGAAAAAGTATTCACATATTGGACCAAATCATTTGTTACAAATATGTGCCAGAATTGGTCCAGTATTAGAAAAAGAAGTACCACCATGTATACCAGGAGCAATATCTCTTCTTGGTGTAGGAAGACAATCTTTGCTACGTACATACGAAGGTGAGATTAAATATCATCCTGAAATATATGCACAAATGACTTTAAATATTTCATGAAATTATTGTTATAGATGTCCAGCGCCAGATACATCGAATCTTTACTTATTCTGGCAGGATAGGTGGAAAACCTTTTTTGAAATCACCTTATAGTTTATCAGTGCCTAATATAGGTGAATTAAATGTTATATTTTTCAAATTCAATGAACTACGATTTTGAGTACTTTTATTAATGTTACACTATCTTACCTTTGCTTTTTTTATAGTATATGTGCTTCAAGGACGGGAAAATTCAGGATCTTTGAGTCGGCGGGAAGCAATACCAACAAAATTCTACAATAAAATGCAGTTGTATCGACATACGTTAGGACATTTATCTGCAGTATATTGTGTTCTTTTCGATCGTACTGGAAAATATATAATAACTGGTGCAGATGACTTACTTGTTAAAGTATGGAGTTCCATTGATGGACGATTATTAGCTACTTTCCGAGGAGCATCAGCTGAAATTATGGATATCGCTGTAAATTTTGACAATACTTTACTTGCTGCTGGAAGTTTAGATCGAATATTAAGAGTTTGGTGTTTTCAAACAATGTCTCCTGTAAGAAATTAATGGTTTTCTTTTCATACTTTACACTGGTCGCTTGGTTTACGTGAAATCTACGCGTGGTTTAGAGAATAAAGAATACCCCGTAAAGCGAGAAATCAGCGTAAAGCTAGGAATATAACTTTATATTAACATACATTTTACCTTAAACCTTAATTTCTTCTTAGATTGCAGTTCTATCTGGACATTCTGGTATGATTACATCTGTAAATTTTTGTCCTATATCTTGCAATGGTGTATATTATCTAGTTTCTACAAGTACAGATGGGTCTGTTGCTTTTTGGTCCCATACAAAAAAAGGGAAGGAAAGAGCACTCTTTCAGTAAGTTAAAATATACAGTTCTAAAACAATCGTAATAATTAAAATACTTAAGATATTTCATTGTTTTATAGACCAAAACCAATTCAGTACCATGAAAAAATGCGACCCGGTCAGGCACAGATGATATGTGCTTCATTTAGCCCCGGTGGTGCATTTATGGCAGCTGGTTCAGCAGACCATCATGTTAGAGTATATGCGATGTTAGGAGATGAAGGTCCACGTAGAGTTTTGGAGGTTGAAGCAAATACTGATACAGTTGATAGTATTCAATGGGCACACAGTGGTTTAAAGTTTATTTCTGGTTCTAAAGATGGTACTGCAAATGTATGGCATTTTGAACAACAGCAGTGGATGTACAAACGTTTATTGATGACCACTAAACTGCCTGGGTAATTAAAATATTAAATATATTTATAAAACGACCATTCAATGTTTATTAATATAACTTAAATAATTACCTTTTATTTCTTATTGTGTTTAGAGAAACAGAATCAGAAGATGATTCTAATAAAAAAGCCAAGGTGACTATGGTTAGTTGGGATGTAAGTGATGAATGGGTTATCACAGCTGTAAACGATAGTTCACTCAAAGTATGGAACGCAAAATCAGGTGAACTTGTGAAAGTTTTGCGTGGACATAAAGATGAAGTTTTTGTATTAGAATCTCATCCGATAGATCCCCGTGTTATATTAAGTGCCGGGCATGACGGGCAACTTATAATTTGGGATGTTTTAAACACAGAACCAATAGCTTGTTTTCAAAATTTTATTGAAGGACAAGGTAATGGTGCCGTTTTTGATGCAAAGTGGTCCCCAGATGGAACAATGTTAGCCGCAACAGATTCTCATGGGCACCTTTTAATATATGGATTTGGATCTGGCGTTTCAAAACTTAAGATAGTGAGTTTTCATTGTTAAACGCAGTGTGTACATTTTTTTATCCAATATTTATGAATATATTTTGATATATTTTTTTATTCAGGTACCTAAAGAATTATTTTTCCATACGGATTATAGACCATTAATTCGAGATGCAAATAATTATGTTTTGGATGAACAAACCCAGACTGCACCTCATTTAATGCCTCCGCCATTTTTAGTGGATGTCGATGGAAATCCTTATCCACCGGCATTGCAAAGATTAGTTCCTGGAAGAGAGAACTGTAGAGGAGAACAATTAGTACCTAATATTGCAGTAGGTGCAGGAGGTATGTAAATTACTTTATTATTGTTTATTTTATATTTATCATAGTATATGTATATAAAAATTGATATGTTTAATAGGAATGCAAGAAGTTATAGAAGGTCTTCCATCTCAAGAACCGCGATCTAATATCGACCAATTAATTGAAGCTCTTGCACAGAGGCAAAATATTAATGCTGAAGGAGAAGAAATAGGTAATGATAGGGAAGAAAATTTAGCGGAACAACCAGTTCGTCATATGGCTAGCCCTCGGGGTAGTAGATCTGGCTTGAGAAGAGTTGGAGATGTCGAAGGTGTACGACAAAGTAGCGGTAATTGGCAAAGAGATAATACTACACCTTGGAATAAGCCTATTCTTGCTCGACCAATGAATCCAGCTGTTAGGGAAACACAATTTGACGCTCTGTACGTTTCAAATAATTTACTATGTTACAAATCACTTCTTCGAATCTGAACCTTATCAGTAGAATTTTGATAAATAGTTTAAATTAAGAAATATATTAATATACAATATTTACAGGGATGCAATGGCAGAGATGGAACTTGATAATTGGAGACGCGAAATGCGAAAAAGACCACAACCAGTATCAGATACTGCCAATACTGAAGGAAATATAAGTAGTCGATTAGCAAATCGAAAACGTAATAGAACTGCTAGACATGGTTATAGAACACGAGCTACGCGTGGCGAAGAACACGAAGACGAAGAATTTGAGGTATTTTAATTATTAAAAGTAACAATACCCAAAGTGTTTACTTAGTGCAGCAAACATGATTACATCTAAGTATATTTACAGAATCCTGATAATGTAGGCACAAGCGGAAGTTCGAGCAGTAGCAATAGTAATGATTCCACTGCTCATGAAGAAGATCTGTGTTCTGACAGTTCAACTTCAGAATCTAGTACTGAATATTCAGATTGGATCGCCGATCATGGTTTAAATCTAGAACCACCAAAACGAAGTAAACGTAAACCTGTCAAAAAGCGATCTCTTACTCCTCCTAGTGAAACAGATAAAAGACGTAGTAGACGTCCTAAAAAAAAGGTAACTAAATGTTCTTTATACTTACATTTTATTTCTTTCTGGTCTGAAACTTTTTCTTATTCCAAGGATATTCCTGTACCTAATGGTATCGACGATGTCCCAGAAGTTTTTAGACCTTCGGAATGGCTCACTGAAATAATACCAAGGAAAGCTCCGTATTATCCGCAAATGGGCGATGAAATAGTATACTTTCGCCAAGGGCATCAGTTCTATTTAGATGCCGTCAGAAATAAAAAAGTGTACGAGCTTGGTCCACGATGTGAACCCTGGAGTAAAGTTAATATAAGAGTAAGATCCTTATTTCTGAACTGGTTATGATCTTACAATCAGTTCCTTAAATAACAAATTTATTACTTTTATAGGCCCAGGAATTTGTGAAGGTAGTAGGTATTAAGTATGAAATTCGTCCACCTAGACTATGTTGTTTAAAATTGGCATTGATGGATGAAAGTGGCAGATTAAGTGGAGAAAATTTCACTATTAAATATCACGACATGGCTGATGTATTGGACTTTCTGGTTTTACGACAAACTTTCGACACAGCTTTGGCGCGTAGTTGGTCCGAAGGTGATCGATTTCGTTGTATGATCGACGATGGCTGGTGGATGGGTCAAATACAATCGATGGAACCCTTGGATGAAGATTTTCCAGAATCTTTCTTCATGTGTTTCCGTGTGAGATGGGATAACGGCGAATACGAGAGAATGAGTCCCTGGGATCTAGAACCAATTGATGAAAACAGTATGTTTCGAATTTCTAGTAATTGATGCGTTTAAGAGTTTTTTGTAGATATCGTATATTTACATACATTAATTACAGGACTTCCTGCACAACTTGGAGGTGCAGTTCCTGTGCTTCCAGAAGAAATACAAGCGATATTATATCAACCTCACGCGGAAGAATGGCCAATGGGAGACAGGGAAGCCACGTGTCGTAGGATCATACGTGGATTAGACCAAGTGATGACCCTTGCAATTGCGGAACCATTTGTGGCACCTGTTGATCTGAATATATATCCTACATATGCATTTGTCGTGGAGTATCCCATTGATATATCAACCATAAAAGCTCGTTTTGAGAATCACTTTTATCGAAGAATAACATCCGCACAGTTTGATGTTCGATACTTAGCAACGAATGCAGAGCAATTTAACGAGCCACATAGTCAAATAGTAAGGCGTGCAAGAATAGTAACTGACCTATGCCTACGTATTATAAAGTAAGATTTAGTTTACCTCTTTATTTATTTCGCTTTAATTCTATCGGAATGGAATAAATTAAGACAGATTATATATGATTTATACAGAGAAACTACAGAATTGGATGTACCAGCTCTTTATCATCAGTTAGTTGATACATATCATTCTTCAGAATCAGAGGTTGACATGGAAGATGTAAAAGATAAGCCTTCCACTAGTACTCAAAGAGCAACTTCAAGCAGAAATTCGCGTCCACAAGAAGTGTTAGATGATTGGAAAGTAGCATGTCGACAATTATTAGAAACTTTATGGCAGTGTGAAGATTCTATTCCTTTTAGGTAAAACAAGTCACTATTATTATATTACAAAAGATTACCTTCTGAATATACAAGATGTCTCATTTTAATCTTTCTATCTTTATTATCATTCTTTAGAGAGCCGGTTGACAGATTGGAACATCCAGATTATCATCAGATTATAGATACACCGATGGATTTACGTACTGTAAAAGAGGATTTATTAGGGGGCAATTACGAAACTCCTGCAGAATTTGCCAAAGATATGAAATTAATATTTTCCAATAGTCGGAATTACAACACTAACAAACGATCGAGGGTAAGTTATATTACATATAAAACGAATTATATTTCGAAGATCATTTACTTTAATGTAATATAATATTTTTGTAGATATATTCAATGACAATAAGATTATCGGCGATGTTTGAGGAACATATGCGAAAAATCATTTCAAATTGGAAATCTGCCAGAAGACGCAATAACAACAAACCAAATGCCAAAGGGAAAGGGAAAGGGAAAGGTAAAAAGGGTGCGGTTCGATTAACAAATGGCACCGGTACGTTTTAATATCACGCATTTGAATTAGTCAATTACAGATTTATAAGTATTTTAAAATATTGAAACTCTTTTATATAGGACCTTCGAAATCAAAACCTCGATCGGATGATGAGGAAATGAATAGTGAGGATGACGATGAAGATTTAGATGAAGTAGGAAAGAATAATTCTAATGTGTGCGCACCAGGTATATATCTTATTCTTCTATCAATTAGATATATATATATAATTACAGAAAATTATCTGTATTATTAATAAACAATGAAATTGATGATAATTTTATTCGTTCAACAGGACCATCACGTTTGACAAATGGTCATACTAAACGTTCTGGCAACACAACACGGCCGACCCTAAAACTTCGAATTCCTAGGGCTGCCGTATCGAAAAAACCAAAAGAAAGTGAGAGTGAAGCTAGTGACTCGGAAGCTTCCGCAGAAAATGAAAGTAGTGGTAGTGTACCTATAAGAAGGACACGCGCAAGGAAAACAGTACCTAGTGTCAGTGCTGATAGTAGTGATTCCGGAGAAGTATATACACCTAGTGGTCGCGGTAAGCAAACTCGAAAAAATCGTGCGAAAAATAGCAAAAATAGTAAACAAGTAAAAGCAAAACCGAAATTAAAATCCTACGAAGACAACATCAGTGATGTGGTAACTGATGATGATGATGAAGTGTTCACTACAAATGAGTTTTCAGATGAAGAAAGTGAAGAAGTAGTTGTTAATAGAAGTAGAACAAGATCACGGAAATTAGCATCTACGTCTGAGCACGAGGATAACGTTAAAAGCGTAACGAAAAGTGGAAGAAACAACGTCGAAAGTCAGAGTGAAGAAGATGAAGAAGAGGAAGAGGAAGAGGAAGAAGAAGAAGAGGAGGAGGAAGAGGATGATGAAGAAGAAGAACAGCGTCAAGATAGGACGAATAATCAAGATTCAGATAGCGAAGAATCGGATAAAGTTTTTCGATCAACGAAACCTCAACGAAGAGGAGTTCGTGGATCAAGGGAAACGCAAAGTCAGGAACCTGTACAAAATTCAAGAAGAAGCGGAAAACGTCCTCGTTACAATGAAGAAAGTGATGAAAGCAATACAATGCCAGTTAGGAATCGACGTAAAATTAAACGTCGGTATTATGCGGAAGAAAGTGACGAAAGTCCAGAGCCTGAAAATGTACCAGGCATTAGTATAAGTAGTAGGGGACGTGTGCGTAGAATGACAGAACGTGCACGGGCTTTCCGTGCTCTTTTAGAATCACCCTAACAACATCTTTTACGCTAGAAATAAAATGTAAATTATTAATTAATCTATGAAATAATTCTTACAAACGATTATTTAAGAATATTGTAAAAATTGAAAATGTTATTTGATCATGTTTGTTCTTTGAAACATGCGACTGTATCCATATTGTAGCATTACACTAAATTTGTGTATGCCAGGATATTATTGCCTGAAGATCTTAGACTAAGATTATAGATAGACATACGTATAAACACTTGAGATTGTCATAGCAATTCATGGTAATTACAGCTATAAAGTACTTCCATTATTATAAAGCACATCGATAATATTATTTTTTTATGTTTAAATACAGGATCAGTTAACAATGCATAAGGCAAATTTAATAGCAAGCGGAAACAGTGTAATTTTATAATGTTCTTTGGTTCTATGGGCATACCTTCTGTATAGTTTTGTAAATTTTATCACATCATTACTTATTTTCATATGAAGTATTTATAACATATATACCATTCCCGATATTCAAAATGTAATTACAATTAAATTGTTACATGATTATTTTTACAAGATATTCTGAACTGTTAATAATGTATGATGTTTACAAATACAGATGGAAAAATATTTACAAATTCTGAATTTCTATACAATAACGGTAGCAAAAACGGAATAGTATATAATAGTGTTTGTATTACATTGTTAGAAATATGTTATTGTACCTGGAATGACATGAAAAAATGCCCATCTTATTCAGGGAATATAACGTTAAGCTTAGCTAAAATTTCAAACTTCTGCTTGTTTAAACAATGTTAATTGACAAGTGAAAAGCTACTTTCATGTAAAGATCTTAAAAAGTAGAAAAATGGCATTATCTATTCGAACATGTGATTAATAAAAATGATCAGTATCAGTGCTTCTGTTTGCATCTGATGAAATGATGTAGTTAAAAATACAATGTAAGTCTTTTTAACAACAATGACATTTATTTAATGAATTTAATATTTGTATATTCTTCTAAGATAATATTTCATTTATTTTAATAAAAATTGATTTCAAATTCAATGAATTGCATAAAAAAGTAAAATATTAAGATTTTTATTATGATGTATTTTTAATATTCATTAATTATATCAAGTGTTTGTACATTAAAAAAAAAAAAAGAAAATTGTACTTATTTTTCATAATTCGGAAATTATGTTAAATGAGGCAGTGCCTTTATAAACCTGATGATTTATTTAAGGAATATGAGTGACACTTATTTTCTATCCATTTCTTGAAAGAGTACTTGAAAATTATAAAGAGATATTCATATTCTTTCAATTTAATTAATTTCGTAATGGCACTGTTTTCGCTTTTTTTTACGATTATACTTAAAATATAATGTTATTTGTAAATACAAATGCAATTTAAAGTGATTATAATTTTTTTTTAAATAACATGTAAAAAAAACGTGCGCTTTATATGATCTGTAGTATGAAGTAGCAACTTTTTACATGTAATTTATATGTCCATTAGAGGATTAAGAACCAATGCTCGTGCGACTAGGAATTTTTCATACATAGAAAATAGACATTTTTCAGATTTATATAGCTTAACAATTAATTCACTTACTGTACAATAGATTACAAGTTTTTCAAGACAGTTATGCAACCAACAAACTAACATAGCATAAGGATATGTGCACAAATATTGGAAGTTTTGACTGTCTCGAGTCATTGTGATACTAGCGTAAGAATATTAAATATATAATGATATAAATATTAATAATTAGGAGTATAATGAATATTTTTTTAATAACGCCTCAAAAAAATAGAATCATATCATGTGGATTCAAGAAGTCAAATATCTCTGATTACACTAATTTAATACAAATATTAATATTGATCATTTAATTAATTACATTATGATTAACATATTTCATATTTTAATCTTCAGAATTAATATAATTTTCTGTATATAAACATTGTTAAGTAACAAAACTTAATTAACGTAATAGTTTCGATTTATGTAAAATTTTAAATTTTAGTTGTGAAACCAATGTGCTCTGTTGCATACTTAGTTTATTAAAACCCACCGTCACCAATAAAAAAAATATTAAATTGTTTCATATTTGTTTTTCATTCAATTGAGGAACCTATAATATACTTTTAAACATTCATTTCTTGCATTAATTTATGTTTAACTAATTGATTGATTTTATGGAATTTTAAATATAAAGTCTTACCTTACCACCAGATAGCGCTGTTTACTTTTTATACTACTTTTTAATATAAGAAAATTAACTTCAATGATTGATACTATAACAATAAATTGTTCCAAATTACTCTTTCTTTACAATATTTATAAAACTATCAACTGAAAGAATTATCGAATTATACGACTTTAGTTAGAAAAAGGAATATTGTTGGATACACTGGTAACTATATCGTACCTTCCGGTAAGAGGCAAGAGGTCGCCCAATTCTCTATGTTGATGGATCCTTTTCCGGTAGGGTGACAAAATGACTGGCTTCAGTAATAAGGTTCGTATCATAAGTTTTATTATTGTAAGCTACAAGAAATAATATATCTTATGAAATATATTCGTTTGAATCAATATAATATAACTAAAAAGTTGATAAGTTCTACTTACATGTATTTAATACGAATTTGAAAAAATTATATGTTGTACCTGCTGTACGATTTTGTATGTCGTACACACGTGTTTGCATGGAACCGCATTCCTTATTTTTATTGTTATTTTATTGTTTTTCAATATTACAATAGTTTTTATTGACGGTATTTATAAACAAGTGGCAATTTTGATGTAATAAATCCATAGAATTGATGGATATTATTTGTTATTGATAATGTTGTGTAAAACTTAATGTCATTATTCTTCTTCATTTAACACTCCTATATAATATAATTATGTTTTTTTAGCCAATACTGATCGATGGCCGTGGCCATCTACTCGGTCGTTTAGCAGCAATTATTGCTAAGACCATCTTACAGGGCAACAAAGTAATTGTTGTTCGGAGTGAACAACTTAATATCTCTGGTAACTTCTTCAGGTCTGTGGAAAGGGGTATATTAGTTTTAATGACCTACTTAAACAAAGCACTGTTTGGTTTGCGTTTACTGTATGTTTTTTTACCTATGATTTTCTTTTAGGAACAAGTTGAAATTCATGTCATTCTTGCGTAAAAGATGTAATGTGAATCCAGCTCGTGGACCTTTCCATTTCCGTGCTCCTAGCAAAATATTATGGAAAACAGTTCGTGGTATATTTGAATGCTAATTAATTCTTTATATTATTTCAATTTATATCAATGATTATTTACCTACATTATTTGATAATTCAGTGATGAAAACTTCTAGTATGAGATGATTTATTATAAAATTAATAATTTGTGGTATAATTACCAAAAAATTAAAGACAGTTTAAATTACAGGAATGATTCCACACAAAACTCAAAGAGGAAAAGATGCTCTCAGAAGGTTGAAGATTTATGAAGGCTGTCCTCCACCATATGATCGCAGAAAACGTGTTGTTGTACCAGGAGCTATGAGGGTTATGTGTCTTAAGCCTGGTAGAAAGGTAAGATAAAAAATTCATTTACAGTATATATACATACATCTCATTTTTATACAATGATGTTATGGTAATTTGCGCCTGAATATAATATGCTTCATATTCTGTGATGTCACACTTGACTGAGTAAATCTAAAAAAAAAAATTTATATTAATTAAAGAAATTATGGGAGATTAATATTGTTTTTTTTTTATGTTATAGTACTGTCATGTAGGTAGATTGTCTCATGAAGTTGGGTGGAAATACAAGGCTGTGGTACGCACATTGGAAAATAAGAGGCGCGTCAGATCTATTCTTGAGGTTCAAAAGAGAGATAAACTCAAGGTATATATAAAAAATAATAATAATATAATTATATATAAGTAATATTACATACTCCGTTTCGTGTGTTTCAGAAACTTACCAAACAAGCTGGGCAAACAGTTGCTAAAGCTACAGCACCATACACAGCAATTATTAATAATTTTGGATACAATTAATATAAAAATTGTAAAACTAATAAAATCCCATAAACATTTTATTCTGAGTTATTACGATTTGTATAAAATTATTGCGTATCCATTTTATTCCTATATGTAATCCTTCAAATAATCTCATATAATCATAAAATTCGTTGCTTTCGAAAGGTTTTACTGGCCGGCTGTAACATATAAATGCTTACAGTTTAGACATCGATGACTTATTAGATTGAACACCAAATTTATTTAAAATATCTTGAGATATCGTCAATTTATTTATAAACTCTTACAAAACATTTGAACACTTATATCTATATCAAAACATATAAACTTATATATTAATAAGGTACTTAATGCTCAATACTGTCCACTGTGAAAACAACAGTTCCCCTTTTATCATTATCTTCATCATCGTGTACTTCGTGCTCTTCACTTTCAGAACCAGAATCTTTTTCACTCGGTTCACGATAAGTACCTACATTTTGAGGTACAGGTCCAATACTGTGTAAACCAAATTGTTCAGCTAATCTCTCTGCTGCATGCTTTGCTTGAATTTCCTAAAAAATAACATAATTGTTACTAAATATTCTTTATAAAAGTACCTAATACTTTCGTCGTCACATGTATCGTTAGCAATACACCGTATATACCCTGTGGACCACAAAAATATCGCGACGGCGAAAATGTTAAAGTACAAGAATATTTAATTACCTGAAGTTTGTCACTTTGCTCCTTCTGTAGTCTCAAAGATTCACTTAAATCTATAATTTTTGCTGCATCATGAACTATGAGCGGGGGTGTAGCTGCTGTAACTTCCCAGTACTTATTTTGTTTTCTTTGCTTTTCTTTTTCTGGCTCATGTACACCAGATTTAGTTGTTTTATATGGTTTAAATGGTATCTTTTTATTTTTATCTTCCGAATGGTTTTCCACTTTATTGACAATAAATGAAACATGATCAGCAGGTTCTGTAGATTCTTTTTTAAATGATTCTATTTCTGCCAAATCTTCTGGCTTAATCAAACTTTCTTCTGGTGGTAAATGTATGACTTTCTTCTTATGAACACCAGAACCTGTAGGCTAATATAGACAAATTGATAAATATTAAAACAATATACATGGAATATAAACTAATTTCTGAGAATATAAAACTAACTTGTGCCAAGATTTTCAAAGGATCATCTTCATCATCGCTGTCAAGTTGAACAATTTTCTCTGTATTTTTTGTTTCATTGTATTTGCCTGTCCATTCTAGTTTATTCATGGCCATTTTTCCTTCGGATGCTATATTCAATCCTGACAGAAGATTAGCAGCATTTTCAATATCATCTTTATTTTTTAATTCCTCCACTAATCTATCACGAAATTTCTTAATCTTTTCTCCTTTGTCTGGCAGCTTTAATATAAAGGCTCTAGAACAATAATATTATAAACAATTTACCTAATAATTCAATACATGCCATAAATCCTACCTACTTATTATTAAGAATTTTGTTCTGTCTTTCTAAGATTTCTTCCAACTGAAATTTCTTTAACTTTCCCATATCATCAATATATCCTTGATGTTCTTGTTTTGGGATAGGTGGTAAATCACCTGGTATTTTATGAAGTACTGTGCTTTTATACATCTTTTTTTATTTGTGGTATATGAACTTTACATTTAAAATGCTTGCAGAAACAACCTGTAAAATCAAGAGTTCAAATATAAATATATTTCAGAGAAATATTTAATGTTACAGCATTAGAAAATTATACGTTATACAATAAAAATCATTTAATTATACAAAATATTAAAAACGTAATTAAAGCGATTATTAACCTTTGTGATAATGTTACCTTGACAGTCACCAAAATATAATTTATATAAATATACTCTTTACATGCTTCATAAAAATTAATCTCCTGTGCTTCAATACAAATAACTATTATTTTTCCATCTATGAGATTTGGGCAAACCAAGCAAACTTACAACGGTTTCTACTAAACGGAAGTTTGCGAAAACAATTCGTATATATTTTAAAAATACGAGATATCGATACGTTTTGATAGTATCGATGTCGTACGACATGTTAAATAAAGATTCCAATTCCAACCTCAATCAACCTCAATGGAAGTTGTCTAAAGGATTGAAATACAATGTTGGATTTATTATATTATGTTGAAGTTTTGTCTGTTTGCGATCAATTAAATCATTGAAGCCAATTTAATTCATAGAGAATGCTTTAGTGTTCAGAATTTTGTTTTCAGATAAATGATAAAGTAATTTTTGTTGAAAGTAACAAAAGTGACGTAAAGTTGTAATGATTGAAAGCAGGTTCGCGAAGCAACTGCCGATCTTTAGAAATGACTTGCAATGGGGGGTCGTCTTTGGATGGTGAACGTAAAACAAATATCTTTATGGATATTAAACCAATTATCACATGTACGTTCATTAATCAAGATATTAATTCTTTTAACCTCCTTTTAGTGATGACATTATTCTTCACCACTGTTATTTACTGCTTCAATAAACTGTCAATTTCTATGATATTCCTTTCATCTTTATAATTCAGTTACATTTATTTGTAATATGCAGTTATTTATGAAATACTATATAACACATAATAGCAATTGTTGTTAACAATAGAATTTCTTTAATCATTACCATTCATTTTTAATAAACATATGTTATTTTAAATAGGTTAACGTTTTCTTCCTATATAACATTTTTCTTTACTTAAAATAAAATTGTATATATTTAACTTCATTTATTGTAACTGTTTCTAATGTAATTTTATGCATGTATTTCCCTGTAGAAGATTATGAATGTTTCATAATTATAAATTAATATGTTATGTTAATAATAATATGTAAAATTAATGTCAAAAATATAATATAATATTAATTATGAACATCTGATTGTGCCAATTCTTAATCAATCATCTGTGTATATATAAAATGATATAGTATATACAGTTTATAATGTTTCAAACTAATATATTAATTCCTTTAACGTAGATGCTGGAGATGATAAATTATTTTCTACTTTGGAAGGTAGTTTGCTTCAAGTTATACCTGCAGATATGGTGGAATGGCGTAGGTCATTTAGTAGACCAGTCAAACAAGTCAAATTGGGGGCAACTTTTGTGCCATTTTCCAAAGACATTCTTCCAACTGAGAAGAGTGTACACCTAATAAAACAACCAATATTTCATATATATTGGACTGAATGTTCTGTGAGTACATTAATAATGTAGGTATTAGAATGTTAGGTATTATATTATAGGTATTAGTGTAAGTTTCATATTATGAACATCTAATGAATTTGTTTAAATATATAATTTAGTAATATATAAGACAATATTTGGAGGAAATTGTTATCATTTAATTATGTGGTAAATAAATTCTATGTTTTTCTGATCATACATATTGAGATTACAGGATGTAGATACTTACAAGACAAGTATCAGAGAAGACATTGATAATTGGTTGAAAACATTATCACAGTATCATATTCAGGACTGGATGATTGTTTTAGTAGAAACCTATGATATTAAGAAAACTAATAAATTATTACCTAGAACAACAGTTCTGGATAAAATTCGGAGTGATTTTGCTTCTAAGAATGGCGATAGGTGAAGTAATAATTAATTAACAATTGTTTTGTACATATTTATAAATTACCTGTTTGTTATATGTTATGTATTGTATATTAAACAGATGTGTTTCTGTAATAAATCCAATCAAATCCGAAATGCGTTCAGCTGAATCGTGGAGGGGTTTAATCAGTCGTATACGCCACTTAATGCTAGTAGCATATGATAAAACATTGTCACGTTTTGAAGATATTATTAGAGAACAAAGAGAAAGTAGAAATCATCCAAATTGGAATTTCTGCCACTATTTTTTGCTACAGGTAAATTAAAACGTTGATTTTTTAACTGTATTCTACAAACTTGTTATGTTAAAAGAACAAAATATATGTTTTAATTTCAACCTTTTTAGGAAGAACTTGCATTTGTTTTACAAATGTTAGGATTGTATGATGAAGCATTAGTTCAGTATGACGAGTTAGATGCTCTCTTTACACAGTTTGTGCTTAATTCCAATGTAGGAGGTATACCAACCATATTTCATAAAATCCTCGTATTCTTTTTAATTTGAAAATTAATCGATTTTAATTTTTGTAGATATTCCAGGATGGTTAAATTTGTTTCAAGCACCATTAAATAATTGGAAAGGCGTCAATTTAAGTAGTGGTACAAATCATCAACTAAGATTTCTTTTGGCCGAGTGTAAGGCATCATTATTAGATCTTAGAAGTTATTTATTTAGTAGACAATGTGCCATGTTACTAGCTCTTAATAAACCATGGGAGGTTTGTATATTACACACAACTGTTTCTCGTTTATAAATCATAGTTGTATCATTAATATGAATGTATACATAAATTTTAATTTAGGTCGCACAAAGGTGCTTATCATTTGTTCATAACACATTAAGCGAATTACGTATCTTAGAAATTCAACGACCCGAAGGATCCATTGAATGTTGGTCTTTCCTTTGTGCACTAGAGGTATTACAAGCTTGTCAATTATCGTCTTACAATAATGATAATAATCAACAGCTAGATCTTTGCTCCTTGCATACAGCTAGTCTGTGGGCACTTGCTAGAGATAAAGTAAGTTATTCAAACTATCTCTCGTTTTTTTTTTTTAAAGAATATAAGTGAATAAATATTAGAAGAAACAGTTAGCAATTAAATATTATTATAACTTATTCTAGCTAGGAAATTTAGGAAGATTATGTGGTTTAATGCCTGGAAGTGAACCAACTAGCGAACAATTACATACAGTTGTTTACCTTATAGCTGGTATGGGAGATTCTGAATCACAGGTAGAAGGAAAATTAACTCCTACTGATAAGTTGAAGGAAGCGCTTTCATCGAAAGAAGCGTTTAAAAAACAATATCTTGAACATGCAGAATTAGCTATGGGTACTTACAAACACGTAGGCCGTATTCGATCAGCCAGATTGATAGGAAAAGAATTAGCACAATTTTATAGCGAACTCGCAGAGAATCAGAAAGCTGTTGCATTTTTATCTGATGCTTTGAAAACTTATACCGATGAAGGTTGGAATCATTTAGCAGCACAAACTCAATTGGAATTAGCTCAGTGTTACAAAAGAATGGACGATGTAGAAAAATATACGAAAGTTTGTGCAGCTATTTCTAGTTTGGATGTATTACATATTACTGTCCGTAACACATATTTTGAAGAAATGTTTGGATACATGAAATTGATCTCATTACCCCAACCATTACTTGTAGAACTTAGATGTGCTTTTGTAATACTGAGTATGGAAGTTAAAGTGATGGATAAGGTAGTACAAGATTGTGTGGTTCATATTGAGGTCAGTGTACAAAGTTTATTTCCTAGAGAAGTAAAATGCACTAAAGCGTCTGTATCCGTCGAAGAGATTCAAAAACCTCAATTATCTAACAAAAAGAAAGGTTCAAAATTACCAGTTGAACCATCAATACCACTGTACGTAATATATGTGAAATTTAATATTATTAAAATCATAGGAGAAAGAAATTAAAATTCCTTTGTACTCTTTGGCAATTAAAAAATTATTATTTTCAGATTATCGAAATGTACTCTAGAAGATATGAAACCATTTGATCCGAGTTTACTTCAGTTACAAGTATATTCATATTTCGATTACAAAGAAGATAAAAGTCTTGGATCTGCTAGTGTTGTACACAAAAATACTAAACCCGTTGTCAGACGTTCTGATAGCACAAAACATAGGAAACCGTCTGTAAACGCAAAAGGTGATTTTAGTAAAGCCCTGTCGTGTAATGAATTTGTAATGAAACCAGGCGTGAACACCTTTACATTAGTAAGGCACGTTGATCAGCCCGGATTTTACAAAATTGGTCAGCTGTCACTAGTTATCGAGGAAAAATTAGAATTTCTATCACCTATTTTAAATCCCCGATTATGTTA
Source organism: Osmia bicornis bicornis (assembly GCF_907164935.1). Taxonomy (NCBI): domain Eukaryota; kingdom Metazoa; phylum Arthropoda; class Insecta; order Hymenoptera; family Megachilidae; genus Osmia; species Osmia bicornis. Next base: position 3,573,815 of record NC_060228.1, on the reverse strand, counting down.
CGAAGTAGCTAAAACTCAACCAGTAGTATCTCTGAAATGTGGTAGAGATTTACTGGCTGGCCTTATTCAAGATATAGAGTTAACTATTATGAGTGGAAGTATAAAAATAACAAAAGACATGAAACTTAAATTACGTACGTCCAGAGGATTAACGATACAAGTTGATAATTCAAAGGATGCAATGTCTAAAGAATTAGAAGTATCACTGCCAGTTTGTGAACCATTTCAAACAATACGGCTGAAGTTTAAAGCTCTAGCTGAACTACCACCAAAGAAAGATACTTTATCAATGGAACATAAGGTACTTTTTTTTTATATATTGCATAATACTTTAATAAATATATTTCTAATTATTATTTTTTGTTAGCTAAATATACAGTGCCCCTGGAATTCAGAAGAAAGTATACCTTTGCATTTTGGCCCTCCACTTATGTCAAATATGAAACTTCACACAGCAAAACAAAGGAAATTCCTTCAAATAATTGTAACAGGGTTAACGAATCAGCTTCTACAACTGATCGAGCCAGAATTGACAACAATAACATCCATAGATGTTAACTTCAAAAGTTTAAATCCGATTGCGGGCCAGAGATTAGTAATAGGAAATGGAATAAACGTATCATTTATGTGGGAACTTGAAATTGGTAAAGATGAAAAGTCTTTGATACCAATAAAGACTGATTTTCGTGTGAAATATGTACCAATCAATGATGCGGAAGAACTGAATGATCTACTTACTGATGATCCTCTACAAACACATCATTTGCAAAGAATGGAAAAATCATGCAGTGTTTATAGATGCAACTTCGATATTACAGATTATGTGGTAAGAGTGTAAATTATTTTTTTTTGTTTGATAGTTATGAACTAGTGAAATAAATTTGATTACTCATGTTATAGCCCATTTGATTAATAATTCATTTCTAATTAAATGTAAAACAAACATGACCTTATAAACGTACCTATAAAATATATTTTAATGACATTTCAGAAAGATAAATTTCTAGTTATAATATCATTTTCCAGACCTTGTTTACAGTATCATCAAAAGTTGAGGCAGCTGGAAATGGGGGTGAATTTTGTCGTGCTGGTAGCATGTGCCATCTTTATCTCACAGTAACACGTATGTTACCCACTCCTAATCCAAATCCTACACCTCAGTTAATGTATGAGGTTCTTGCTGATCAAGCTATGTGGGCTGTATGTGGTCGTACTGCTGGTATTGTGTCTTTAGAAGTTCTAGAAAAACAAAGTGTCACATTGGACGTGATGCCATTAACCAGTGGTTATTTACCTTTGCCTGTTGTTAGATTGTCTCGATATATTCCAGCTCCTGAATCAAAAAGTGGTAAGTCCTTTAATATTAATATTAATTATCGAAGCTACATGTGTAGTTTGTTTTTCACTTAACAGTTATATATGTTTTTAATACCAAAATAATTTTTTACCTTTTATGTGTTCGTGCTTGTAACATTTGTTAATTTTTTAAAGATATGATTCGTAAAAACGAAATAAGTTCTAGTTCAAGACTAGAACCATTCAGTCCTGGCCAAGTTTATAATGCTAGTAAAGCACAGCAAGTTCATGTTCTACCAGCAGCACCTTCAGAAGCAAATTGAACATAAAATTATTGATACTGAAACCGCATAGTATATCTGTGGCATTATCAAATGGAAATTGCATATACCGTAATCAAGATCATTTTTATATTGTTTGATATATTTCTGACATTGAATAATATTATCACTTATTATTTAGTCAGTCATTGCTATATTGATTTATTTTTTTATATTATTAATTGAAGTTTGAATTTTGGACAAGTAGAAATTACACATACACTGTTTCATGTTATACCTTTATATATTAATCCAAAAATCAAATTTCAATTTCTGTTATTGTTTACTTCTAAAAATAGCAGAATAATTACTAATTTAAGTTTTGCCATTAGAGGTGAAGTAAAAATGTGACAATATGAGCTGTAAGTAAAACTATAAGGTTTCATACCTGAAAAACATGAATATAGTTAAACCAAAATTACGATAACATGTTTTCACTCGTGCAGTAATGTAATTTGTATTTTCATGTAATTATTGAACAATATTCATGTTGTACAGTCTACGTATAAAATTTGACCAAAACACATGTCTGATTTAATTTGAAAAAAAGTTATAAAAATTGATCGTTTTATTTTGATCTATGTACTTATAATTCTTCCGTTATGTACATACATATAATGATATAGATGATTTCAGTTGTTTCCTATTTTTCAAATATTTAATTTTCGTATAATACATTATGTGTTAAGTTTATGATATAGTGTTCGTGATAATTTCAACTAATTTTAACAGATTGTGTCATTTTACTATTACAGTAATTGAATGTTCAATTCCGCTTGTTAGATACAATGCTGTAAAATTTGTACAAATATTTATTAAGAATATACTCATAACATCGAATAAGAATTAAAAATTGTATAGTTTGTATGTAAACATTACAAAAAAATGATAATTAACATCTATCTGAAGGATAAAAATATTGTATTCTGTATTGAATATTTATAAGAAGATGTAAGTATGTTTAGAAAGATCAAGATAAACGTTATTTAAGTTACTTTTATTTCTTATTTTTTATTAGTCAAGCTATAAATATTGCGAAAAGTATGTTTATATTGCCATGTTAATTAGTAAACCATTTTTCAAGGCAAATACTATAATACTCAATGCTTGATATTTCTGTACTAAGAAAATAACATTCGTAATATAAAATACTTTCAATAGAGAGACAGTTTTCTCATATAATTTATTGATTAACCATTAGTTAAATATTTTTCAAATTATTTCTAATTAGAAAAATATTTAAATAACATCAAATAAAAGCTACAAATACATGTAAATGTTTGCATATATACATATGTAAATATAATTAACTATATCAAATACTGTATATTGTTACTGTCTATATTAAGTTTGATACAGTATAATGTATTTAATAGAAAAGACATTAAAAATGTCATATATCAAACTGATGTACATGTATATTAAACAGAAGTGTTGTCAAATGTTGGTAAATCTTTTCTTTTCAATACTAATTTCGTCGTGTATACTCATTCAGAAAATTTTAATTTTATCAGTAATATAAGAAATTTATAAAACTTTAAGATATGTCTAACATAATGTTAAAGTTAAAAAAATTGAAGTTTGTTTTATATAATTCTATTATTATAATCTTCAGATAAAATTGTATAATATTTAAACTGGTTAGATAATGTACAATACATTGAAATATGTTTTATTTTTTATATATACACATGTTAAAATAAAGTGAATTCTGAATAAAAAAACTTTATCTATATCAATATTCACTCCATTTTAAATGTAATTGAATTTGAAGTACAATATTAAAGTATGTAGGTTGTTGAATCAAAGTGTGAATGTATTAAGCTATTAAGAATTTTGTTAGATTATCAGAAGAGGAAGCTGTGGGTGTAAAAGATCTGTGTATCTCAACTGATGAGAAACAAAAAAATACACAGATCTACATATACATTTATATGTTGTATAACAGTCTATTTAATTACATTTTTGTACAAAATAAAAATAGCCACTTAAAAATACAAATGAATATCAATAAGTAGGCAATGGTTGTTGAGTAAGCAGTAAGCCATATCTTCTTTTAAGCGTTATTCTTTCTCTTGAATATTTATCTTCCGGCGAAAATCGAGCTGAAATAAAAATTGTAACTGATTTCATCCTTTTAAAATAAATTATAATATTTTAAAAAATATTTACCTGGATGTGCTGATAGTGTAGGTTTTCCATTGGGATCTATTTTCTGTAAAATAACATTACAACAATAAAGATAAGAAAGAAGAGTTACAAACATTAATCTATATATGCAAATATAAATAAGGAAAATATAAAATGAAACATTAGTATAATACATAAAAATATATTATATAGGACATAATAAAATGATCCATTGTGTGCTACCTTTAACGTATACACACGATCTCCATTTTCATTTAAATAATACATCAAATACATGTTTGCGTTTTAATTTTTGTCAGTGTTTTTTACAAATATAACATAGGTTATGTGTTATTTTCACCACGTGATTAGCTACAGTATCTATAGATAGTAGTGTACTATCTATGGTCACTGTTAGCTATGAATGAGAGGAATAGAGAATGTTCACGCTCAGGGTTTTACTTGCCGTGATGTACTGGTGCTGCACCACGCGACCAACTGTTGCAAAAGAGCAGAAATCTGTAAAACGACATCCAAATTAGCATATACAGGAACCTCAAATCCTGGTGTCGCAGATGTCGGTATTACATAATTGAAACTTACGTTAGTTAATAAACTTATGCACTACTAATAATAATACGAAAGTGAGATGAAAGTGCATTAAAAGTAATGCAAAAATTAACGAAAAAAAATAGCATAAATAAAATTGAAAAAACAAACCACGAATCTCGCAGCCAATTTGCTCGTATTATTTGATATATAATTAATAAAAAAGAATTTAATGTCTCTAATTATGAATTCTTTTCAATGAAACAAGAATTTATTGTGAAAATTAATAAAATATCCTCGCGCGACTCTCTCCTCAGAGTAAATTTTCAAGAATACGCAAAATGTGTTGAAATAAATCACTCTGAGTTGGAAATCTACCCGTCACGAATTGTCTTCTTGCACATAAATTGTTCATTTTTTCATGAACGTGTAAATAACTTAATCTTCGGTATTGAATGAATGAAATTTTACTACTCGTAAAAAATTCTAAAATTATATTTGAATTTATAATATACAAAATGTAATTAAATCAATGTAATAGCATCATAAATTGTAAATTATTCTACTTGAATTAAAATTAATTAAATAAAGTAATAAGATACTTACACTCTTTCCTTATGAAGCAACGCCCAAGACTCCTCTTCAGTGGTGCACTGACTCTAATACCGGATATATCGAGCAATTAAAAAAAAAATTAAAAATAAAAATAAAGATATGAAATACTAGTAACGCGACCGTGAATAATTTTCGGCGAACAATTGTAGTGACTCTACTTTCACGATGAAAAAGGAAAAAGCAGAGTCGCGATATGTACTCTAGAAAATATTTTATAATACGCAGCAAACACTGACTCTACTTTCGCGTGATTCCTAATTGTACAAACGCAACTCTATTCAGGGCCAGTTCACCCTTGAAAAAATCAAAACATTGGTAATATGTTCGTACAAACACTGACTCTACCGACCGCCTTGCGCGCGGCCACAACAATTCCTGGAAGAAAAGATTAGTGGGGAGGTTGGGGATGGGTGAAAATATACAAAACAAAACCAACATTCTTCTTATTGAGTGTTCATTAAGGAAATACTGTTATTACGTGTAAATGAAAATATCAGTGTTCGTGAAATATTTTCAAAGAATACGAATATTATTCAAGCTAGATTATATTGTAATAATGAAATGTTTTAAATAATTGTTGATAATTATTTCAATGAACATTATATGGATAGAAAATCATTGTTTAATAAATATAATAGTCTCTTTTATTAAAGTAGAGGATTCTTGTTGTTAAGATTGCAAGCATACTAAAACTTGTTGGAAATTCTATTACGACGTGATTTATAAATTATCTAAATTCTTTTCGATAAACCACGTCCAGTAATTAATCATACATAAACAGTATGTAATTTAATAATGATTCTATTTTAATTAAAATCTGCACCAAAAGCTGTATATTATAATATAATTACTATGATTTAACAAGAATAAATTGTTTAAAATAATTAAAACAAATAAATAATTGCAGAAGAGAAGCAATCATCTGCAGTAAAATACAAACAGTTTCAATTATGTTCTAATTTAAAACCCATATATTAAATTACTAGTCAAAATTATTTAATAAAATGAAATTTTTCTATTAATTAATCAAAGAAACATAATTTCTCTAATTTTTCTTCCTCGACCTCAGTACTAATTATTCAAAATGCTTGCAATTAACAACGACTCAGTAAAAAAAAGTGGCAATAGATATTATCAATTTATTACAATAAATCAAAATATTACCAATTCTTTACCAAATTGTATTGCAAATTAGCATGAAGTGTCATGCGGTCGTATCTCGTGACGTCTTTTCAATGTCAACAAAATATCTGTAACAAATAAGAAATACAAGATTATGTTAATAAAATTTAACCAACAGCAATAAAATTATGACTAACAAATGATCAAACTCTATAATTTATGCAAAATATTTCAAGAAATACGTGTACCTATATACTACATATACGGAACGACGTCTCAACATGTCTTATCACCTCGACATTCGCGAAACAAATGACGCATCCTTCTTACGACCATTCGGGGTTGTTCGGCTTGATACCGAAGCAGGTAGCCGAACCAATCTCGTGATATTATGATTCTAAAGGGAGAACGTTATCGAACTCTCTTACGAAAATCAGTATGTACATCAAAATCAATTTTTTCGCGTTAGCACAATAAATTATGGAAAGAAATACCAAAAGAATGTGAAAATTTAATAACATTTAGAAAATTATAGATATAAAAGAGAAATAATTAAGATGTTGCTGTTCCAATATCAATTTCAATTCGCAACAAGCGTAAGAAATTTCACCTTACGCATTTCTGATGACAATGTGGAATTGATGTCAGAAATCCTGCACGTGGCCTTCTATTCTTCGTACTTCTGACACCTAATACACAATTTAATACAATATTTTAATATGATTTAATATAACTTCGTTATACACGCGTGCACTCAGGACGAAGCTCCGAAAGGAAATGACGTAGTAAGTCAGCATGCGCACATCTCCGGTAACGACGATTCTAATTGGTCGACAATCTGATTGCTCGAACTGGGACAGCCAATCACCGTCGTTGATAGAAATTAAGAAATGCGTTCTTCGAGAAAACGATCACACAATAAATTCCAAAGAAAAAATCGAGCATTGTGCATATATATAAAGAAATTTATATAATAAGAATAAAAAAACATGAATACATCAAGGGAAATGCTGATTAAAATTAAAAAATAATATAGTCATAATTGCGGGTGGGGATTCACCTCACGAATAGATAACCTCAATTAAGTTGGAAAAACTAAATCATTTTTCAGAGTTTAAAACAATAAATTATGAAAACAAGTAACGTGTTGTCGATAAAGAGAAGAAATATCTAAGATGATACTATGTTAATTTAAATCTGAATTCGGGACACGAGTAAAAAATTTTACCTCACGTATTTCTGAACACAATGTAGAATTAGTGTCAGAAATCTTGTACCTGATCTTCTCTTCAACTTTTCCTTTCGTTCTTCGTACTTCTGATACTTAGTATACAATTTAATATAATATTTTAACATAATTTAATATCACTTGTTAAGAACGCGTCCGCTCAGGACGACGCGACGGTTAGAAGGGTAGTGACGTAGAGAATCGGACTGTTCTGATTGGTTGACATTGGATAGCAACTGCCATTGGTGGAAATGAAAAATTGTATAGTTCAAAACTTTAATAGTAAAATAAACGTACAAATAATAAATAGAAAGGAAAAGCTCAATAATGCTCTTTTTTACAATGCTCATTTAGTTTTAAATTTTAGTTATTTGTAATTACCTGATGAATAAAGAGAAATATTAATTTCTGAAATATTAATGAAAGTCCATGGGTTCTTGTATATGCTATTATGGATATCGGATTGTCCTCGTTTATACTAATTAAAATTTCGAATAATTCTTGAATATGTTAATTTGGATGTAATTTACAAGATTCTATTCTGTTTTGAAATTTGGCCACGTGGTGCAGCACTGTACGGAGTGCAAGCAAAACCTCGTGAGTGAGCACTCTTTGTTCCCCTAAAATTTTAATTTTGGCGCATGCGTAACTCTCTACTACACAACGGTTAACTACACAAATCCATTTTGTACAGCTTCAAATTTTAAAAACTATAATCGAAAAGAACAGTTATCGAAGCAAAGAATACATTATATTATACGAAGAATGCGAATCCAAACAGTAAGAAGTATATTTTTGATAAATAAGGAAGTTAATATCAAACTAAAGCATTCATTTTATATATTAAACACTTAGAGTATATAACGACTACATTTTACTAAAGGTAATAAAAACGTCATGTCTATTTTGTACTTTTAACGTAATCATTAATTCGCTTTTTCCACTATGTTCGAACAGAATATGATACTCTTATAATCATTCAAAATTACAAGTACTATGATTATAATATACACGTCGAAAATATTGGTAAAGCAATGAATTGTGTTGTTTAGTTAATAACACAGGAGAATTTAAGATTGAATGGTGGTTGTGTTAGAACGTTTCGTTGACGAAAGCTCTGATTGTTCACGCATATGAGTGATAGATTCGTGGGTGTAGAAGTTCTGGCAATTCTTCTTAGCAAAGTCTACATTCAAACACGCGTGGTCAATGTAATGAACCATCACATTGTCACAATACAGAGTGTTACTTCCGTCGACGGACAAATTATTGTCAGTGTGGAACGAGTGTTATCCGCGCAGTGAATTCAGTCGTCGATCTATGATCGTCACGTTTACAAACATTCGTAAAATGTTTCAGAGAAATAGTTAAGGTAACTGTTTTATTTTCTTTATTTATATTTATCTAAACGTAATGATAATTAACATTTTACTTTAATACACGATTACTACATATCTAATCACGTTCAACTCCTGATACTAAACACTTGATATCGTAATAATTATATACTGACAGTGACATTACTGGATCATTAAAGAAAATAAGATTAATCAATAAACTAAGATTTTTAAAATAAATAAGCTTTTCGTTAATACTTTTCCTAGATAGGAAATGAATAGTTTACGACTATTAAAATGAGATAACAAAATATTTTTATTCCTCTTCTCTTTATTTATTTATTTTTTAAAATAAATACGATATAGATTACAAAAACCATAAATTAAAGAAAAAAACTGAATTGATAAAGCGAGCGCAGAGGTTAAAATTATCATCGTGGAAATCCATTTCAACGCATTATCTGTAAACGTTTTATGCGTAAAAAATAATCATGCACCGATACCGATACATCCACTTTAAATCTAGCGTGAACTACTACTAGTACTAGACTGCTGCAGTTTGATGTTTTATAGAAAATGGTGTGGAACAAATAAAATTGTATTTGTAACGGTCCTTTCCCTTAATCACCCGAAATAACGTTACGATCGTCAATTTTTCAGATGCAAGCAAGGAAAATTCGTTGGATTGTTCAAGTCGAAGGAGATCCATGGAATGGAGAAAGCGTCGAGGAACAAATTTCTTCTATTAGATGTAAGTTTCAGTCATTTATAAATAACACAGAATATTGTCCGTCATTCTCAATGAACTTACGCGTCTGTTAAATTAGATACACATCTACTATACCAGCTTCATTCATTTATAGGAAAACTTGATTAATATTCATAGTATATGTGATTTACGTAATTATAAATAGAAGTGATCCACACGATCACGTTTCACACCACGTTTCACCTTGTCTTGAAGCCTGAAAATATGTTAATTTAACAAACAAAAAAATAGTTTATGCATATAATCGCATATACTACAGTAGCATTTAGATTATTCAAGGTGAAACGAAACTGCTGAATGTCGTTGATGATGTGCTTTATCACATCGAGAAACTTTAAAGTATTGACCTCAAGAATCTCTTTAGAAGTGCTTATAGACTCTATTTCTGAATGTGTAATTCAAGGATTCGTTCATCGAACCTTTCTCACGAACCTAGATTAATTACACCGGAAACCATTCTTTTGGCTCGTGAATATTAAACAGATTAGTATTATATATACGATGTTCCGTTATATTAATAGGTGCTCTCTAATAATTATTTAATCCGTCTGTATCGTCATTTAAGAATCAATTTCTTTCAATAAGGAACCTTCCCTTATAAACTGACCATCAGAGTGAAACTGAATTCACGTATGCAAATCAAATCATAGAAGTCATTTTTATGTTTTAATTTCAGATTCCCCGCGCTTTAAAAATATTCATTTGGCGCCATCTAGACACGAACGGTAAAACTATTTGAACAAGAAAGATGCCCTAAAAAATAATTGTTTTTTATATTTCATTGGGATAAGTAGAACGTTCTATAATTACATATATAATAATTCTATAATTATGTGTCTAAAACTGCAATTTTGTATTTTTAACCGACTTCGAAAAAGGAGGAGGTTACCCAATTCGATCATGTTAGTTTTACCATTTGATGCTAGATGACACAAACGGTACTATTTTCAAAGCGCGCAATAATATAAAATTAAGACATAAAAATAAAGCTGGCACAATATTCTGAACTTATTAAATTAATTATTTTACAGAAACATCATTTCCTCTATTTAAATGTGTTTCCAAAAGAAATATTTACTGTTGTTTTTAAAATTAACATAAAATGAAATTTCATTATTTATTTTTAAATTAAATGAATTTAATGTGAATTTGAGTGAATCTAGTCCTATTTTAATGATGAAAATTATAAAGGTCTGTTTCTTATTTAGAAATTAATTTATAGACGATGATACGCAAATATAAGTTTTGAAGAAAGACTATGCATTGCAAATTAGCTCGATCAATATTGAAACTGTATAAGAATATAGATTATTAATACAAATCCTCAAATACTCAAAAGCATACTTAAACTGTAGGTACATCAAGAGCTTCGACATCTCAATATCTAGCAGTGTGCAAAAGTTCATCGATTAACTCGCGCAGCACCGGTGGTCTTCTCCTTATCAGTTACAAATTTTAAGCCTTTGAATACATATTATTTTATTTCAATAACTCATATATATATATTAAACAGTTATTACATAAAACTAGCTATTTTTATTTCAGAAATAACGACGTACTGAGTGTGAAATAACATGAGTTAATTAACATGAATTGCAAGATATGTGATGTGTTCAGGAATTCACATAATAGGCTGTGCATTGAATAAAAAAGTATATATGTATACACGTGCAAAATATTCAGTGATTTTAAATGATTTTAAATAAAAACCGATTATGGATGATGATATTTGTAAGTATACCAAAAAATGCAATTGGGCAATTATTTTTTTTTTAATAGTAAAATCAATCATTTTGAGTATACTTGATAATAATCTTAGATTAGTTGAATGATAGTGTATCTATGCCTGAAATTAATGCAATTAGTTGAAGAATCGGAGTCGTGACGCTGTGGGAGGTCCCTGATAGAACGACGCAGACGCATTTCCAAGAATTGCACTAATCTTACGTTTCGAATGAATTCTGGAAGCGATATAAATGTTACTAGAGTAAGCAACTAAACGTTATGAATGATAGTTGAATTGCTAACATTGGTATATAATCGTAATCTTATTCATATTTAACGTATCACATTTTAGAAACAATCTTCTGATACGTTGTACATTATTACACAATCTCATTTTACATTCTTTTTTAGTTGACGAGTAGGAAAAAGAATTGATCTTTGACCGAGAGTAGAAACTGAAATTTGTATTGTAGAGCCCCACGACCTACCTCTTTCTACCTGCCCAGTTCGAGAGGCTACTTCTTTCGATTTCTGAGATCCTGTTTACCTGTGATGCATTGGGCCTTACGGTCCACAAAGAGGAGCCCGAGGGCCTGTGCTTCGACGCTCGTAGATTGTAATCCTGCTACATATACTTTGAATCTCCAAATTATAATTAAAATTCGATAATACCAGAAAGGAATAGAAAATATAATTCTCATATAAACAATCTATTATTCACTGAATTAAAAAATAATAATAACTATAAAATTGCTTACATTTAACAAACATAAAATTACAATGATGTTTATTCAAATTAATCTTTTACAGGTATAATTACACTTTAATTTACTGTCGAGTGATTTTAACATACATCCAATGGTGCCCCAAAAATTGTAGTACCATTTTTCATTGTTTTCTTACATGGCTATCGGTAAAGTACCTATAGTAGGGAAAGGGAGAGCCCATTCAAAAAAGGAGAAAGAATGCAAAAGAGTAAATGAGACAGAGATGCAGTGTGTATAGCTAGAAGGCAGATATAGGAGTGAGGGAAGTTGGGCCTTACTCGTTGCAACTCCGAGGTTGCCAGTTCGCTCGAGACTCGGCCGGTGTGTAGTTCGTTCTTTCGTCGATTGACGCTCGCATAAAATTAAGAAGAACGTCTGTCAATTTTTCTTATTCACTTTTTTCTTCCATCTCCGTGTTGTTTCAATCTCAGCGTCATAGAATATTTCTTTTACAGTGCTCTGATGTGTGTACGCGCGACGAAGAAACGATACCGTAGTTTCACGTCGCCTGAGTTTCGATCGCGACAAAGATCGTAAAGGCTCGAAAGAAACGCCATCGTCGGTGGGAACGAGGCAAACAAGGGAGAGAGAGAGAGAGTGTACGTGTAGAAAAGAGAGAGAAAGTTTGAAGTGCATATGTGTGAAAGCGACGACGGGTTTGCTCGCATACGGGTGCAGTAGTCTTCTTGACAGTGTGGAATCAACAAGTGTGTACGAAGCGTCATTGTCGCGCCTTGTGCGCGCGCGATTCTAACCTCATCATCGAGATCGGTTCGCCTCGGCTCGGTTGATCGTCCACGATCGTTGCTGTTCTCAGTGTCGAAGTTACGCTCATGCAAGCCGTCACGGCTTGCACGTCGTGGCAATTTTAATTGATGTGATATCGTGATTTTTCTTTAACGCGCCCTTGGATACTCTTACGTCGGCGATCTCTCTGGTGACTGAGGCTCCAACGTCTCAAGATGGAAGTCGTTTACATCGGTATGTCAAACCTGTAATTACAATTTTATTGGGCGGGAAATCTGTCGATTATCATTACGTTTACTCTGTAATCATTATTTATTTTAGACGAGTTGACATCTCGGTTTTACTTGTTCCTTGTACTCATCTTGTATGTCTCATCACTTGACATATCTTTATATTACTAGGAGTCGCTCTACGTTAAGAATTTTAATTTATATTTCTTTCTGATTTTACAGGTACTTTTTAAGTTAAAAAGTATTGTATAAACTGATCGTTAAACGATGTAAGCTTAAACAGACGATGCTACACGTGAAGTGTACATAGCTTTCAAAGTACATTTACGTATTAGATCACAGCAGGATTTTTATATACCGTATGCGTACGAGCTGAAAGCGTATCGGTACCAAACCAGAACCATGTGATTTTATTACCTACCTGTATATTTTTCTACTCTCACCGTCAGTAGGCAATGAGGTTATCTGTATCCTAAGGCACGTGTTATCTAATCTTCAAAATATTTATTCATCATATACGCGAAACGCGTGTATACGTCAAGAAAATAGGTACGGTACACGTGCACGTCAAGAATGATAACTGGGCTGTGTAAGTGGCGTCATTTAGATTAGAACGCTCGTTTCGCGTACGAAGGTTCACTGAACGTACTATTAGCAAAACGATTTAAAGGAATTTCAATCCAGTCTTGTGTAAATTACCAGTATCTACTAATTATACATCAGATATTTCGTAATTGAAAAACAGTTACCATCACGTTTTCATCTACATAGTTTCTTGCTCTCTTTGCAAGAACTAAAAACAGTTCAATTAATATTATGTACATCTATCTCAATTAGTTATCGAATGAGATAACAGTGAATTATCCTGAAAAAAAGCTGGAATCTCGTTCGTGAAATAATACTTTTATCAATTATATAATTTTCTTCTATAAGCAGTTTCAAAGTATAGATATTTATTCGTCAGATGAGCATAAACAAAAGAAATGTTGTTCAGGAATTCTTCAGCAGTGTTTTATTATTCACGTGACGCACTTGGTGTGTCATCGTTTAAATACGCTTTAATCCTAAGTAAAACCTTCTCCTTTCAGAGGTTCGTCGTTGTACTCCGAGTAATGATGTATCGATGGCTGAGATTAAGATAGATGCATTTGGTTGCATACTATGACCAGATAGGACGATCCATCCCTATAGATAGAACTATAAGAAGATAACGAATGGAGTTGTGCTAGGTTGGCTCTTTTCTTCTAGCTATTTACTTTATAAATTAAACACCAGAACGGTCGCGTGAACATTATGCGGTCCCATCAGTTCATTTGACCTATGAACTTGGGACGGTGGTACGTTTAGGGCCAACGACACGCGTTCCACTGAACTCGCCAGAGGAGACGCACTCCTCACAGCCGGTAGTCCGCATTGTCATCTCGTTTAAACGATTGTTTGGCACGTTGGCGACCATACGCGGAGGGTCGTCTAGTAAAGTGCACACGGTGCTCCACTTGCATTCATCCTGGCGCCAATGAATGAAAAGGCGACGCATTGAACGACCTGTGCATAATCGTTCTTTTTCCTTGTCGACCTTATTTCGACTGTAGACGGAAAGGTGTATAAGTCTTTTAGGGAAATAGTCGTACACGTGAATCGCCTTGTCACGTTTTGCACAGTAAATGATAAGACTGTTTGATGGCAAGAATAAGTGGAAGAAGTGTTACTTTATGTCAGAGTTTCTATGGATTAAATCCGCATTAACTGTGCCTGCTATAGACAGCATTCGCTTTGGAATATTTATAGACTAATTTCGTCCTCGTGCAAGGATTGAGAATTACCCAACTGCGTTAATACAGTGTTTACTACGAAATTGAGGTAATTTGTCGTAAAACGACAGCGAACCGCGCTTCCACTGTACGACTCGTCTTTATAGCATCTTTCGCGATCTACCTCACCTCATTTTCTCGACATCTGCATCTTTTTAATGAAGAGCCGACGACGAGAGTGGCTCGGAGCCTCTCGATCGGAGGTCTTCTCGATGACGCTTAACGATTGTGGTGAAAACGATGGAGTATGACGAGAAAAAGAGAACCTAATATCAAGATCGTTAATTCGACTTTACGCCTTTCCAGGGAATGGGAACGATAACCACTCCTTTGGCTTAGAATTAATGGCTCGAATCGCATAATTCTCTCGGTAATTCGAATGGGAGGGTAAAGATATTATATATGTGTATGTAAAAATAATGGCTCTTTCACAAGTTGGTATTGGTTTAAAAGAATCAGTACGTTGATATGCTCTAGATTGTAAAAAATTTACTCTGTTGCATCATTGTATTAAGTTGTGTAACATTTTAATTAAGGCATAAGCTTCAAATTAATGTACCACAAATGCTATTCTACGAAACTTCTCTGTCATGAAATCGTGTCAGACTCCACATGCTCCAAAATCAATCATAGTTTGAAATAACAGACAATTATTCATTCTGCATTGAAATCTTTAATGAAAGACTTGTGTAGTTATTTTTATAAAACCTTAATCTTCAAATTGATGTACTGTAAGCGTAATTTACGGTACTTTTCTGTCATCAAATCAACTCAGACTTTCTGTATTTCGAAATCCGCCATTTGATATGCATCAGTCTAATATATTGTGGTCATTCCTGCAATGCATTTTTTCAATTGCAAATCAAAGAGGAAAAATTCATCGTGATACTATTTTAAATCACTGTAGAAACTGTTTTATATTAACCGCAAATGAATGCTTACGTACGTCTAGATGCAAATTAGATTATACTGATAGTAGAATAAGAATGACAGCAGAACAATTGCCTGAAGATAAAGTAATACGAGAGCCATTACTTTTGCATATACCAATACATAGATAGAGAGCATTTCTCTGGCGTATGGAAGTTGATTCGTGAAAAATGTTGCGTCCTTGAAGTAACTGATACTCGAGATCATGCTGCGACAGCGATACAGCAAACCTAATGTGCTATCGATGGCGTAATGCTCTCACTGATCTAGTCAGAGGATTAAGATGATCGTAAACACGAGACACGAGATCGTATTCATTCTAGACACGTGGAATTCGAAAGGAATCCCCGAATAGGTCAATAGGGTGCCTCTTGTTGAACTCACGGTAGGGTGTAATCAATGTCGATATCAGTAAAAGAAAAATAGGAATAGAGGATAGTCTAAAAGAACTTTATTAGGATCAAGTGTCGTTGTAATCTGAAATGTCGATGCATCCATCAAGAAGTAATTTACATTTTTTCTTCGCAACATCATTACTTCAGAATAGAATTATTTTTATCAAATGACTAATTGCTGATGAACTCATTCGTCACTGAATGATCGTACAGTAGTATCGTTTAGCAGAAGGATTCTTTGTATTAGTTGAGGCAAGTTTGCACCTGAAATTCTAAATCTGTTAATCTAAACATCAAATGGCAACTGTGTATGTTTCTTGTATATTTGTAGATTTTCCATTTTCTAATTCTCTTCTCGTTTCATGGAAAATGACTCATAATCGCTTTGGAGGCAACGAGGAACGCAAAGTTTCTTTTTAGAAAGCCACGGTTCGCGAAGTGTCAGTAGAACGGCGGGAAACATTTGTTTCGTTGATTTGCTCTAATGAACGTGCGTATAGTTGAGAAGAAGAGAGCCGCGTGTTAGCGTGCTTTTAGCTAAGTTTAGCGATGGTTTCAGATGGCTGCCACTGTTTTCGCGACGATGTATTATCGGAACGTTAACAGCATTACGCGTTTCGAAGTTACGGTTCGTTCAACCCTGCCCATTTCGTAGTAGAGGGTGGATGGAATTGGTAGAAAAGCAATCGACCGAGAGTATCGGGACACGAATGCTGTCGTAGCCGGATATCGGTTTGCCGGAAATGAAAAGTGATCGCAGAAACTGGAGATAGCAGTGCTGCGAAATTTTATTTCGTTTTGCCAGGATTTTATATCAGGGTTGTATAGATCTATATAATAGCGCCTCCACCCCTTCATTGTCATTCTCCTCGGGATTGCGAGAAGGGGCGAGAACCCGAGGAGGACCGGGGAGCCCAAAACCCGGAAACCTGGAGAAACTGGGGGGTATGCCTACATCGAAGGCCAAGAACCCCGGAACCCAGGGAAAGCCAACCATACTCGGTACTGTACATAGTTATGAAAGCAATCATAAGACAAGGTGTTAATTAGTCTCCTCCGTTGTACATTTCTTACTTAGCCATCACTGTTCACCTTCCTCGTCTAGAAAGCGAACTAACGACATATGTTTATACACGTATCAACACTTGTATCCACGTCCAAGTTTGGATTTTAGAAGAAGGTTGAGGGAAATTAGTCACGGATGCTGTGTAGCATATGTGCACAGCTGTTTCGGTTTTCTTTAGGTATAATTTGGTGCATGTCTTTAAAGAGATATTCTCATTTAAAAACGAAGAAACGTCTTTCCTTAGCTAAGGCTTAAGTACGTAATTTGTATTCATTCAACTTGAAATCGTAACACTGTTCGAATATGTACCTTCATGAAATCTGTGCATGTACAGTAACTCCATGGCCAAATGGTTAAGTTTCTGGGCCAAAGTAATGGACACTTTGCTGGAGAAGTGATGCGAGGCGGTCAACGAGCAAAGAAAACTGGTGATCGTATAGCAGTGTAAAAAAAAAAAAAAACCTGATGCACCATATTCGGAAGCGGCACGGTTTCGTAAGGAAAGCTCCACGTTGGCCGATGCCCGTCCAGGAAAGACTCACGATCTTGCACGCCTATCTTACGGCATACTTTACTTTGGCTACGTGATCCTCATTCGCGATTTCTCTCCCCCTTGGCTCCTCTTCCGGCTGCTATCTTGTACCCCTTCGAACGTAAGATAACGTTCATTCATTCATTGCTGGTCAGTGACGTCTCCGCTTAGGATCGTGTTTCGATTCAGTTCTTATTGAACTTACTTTCCATCCTTAATAATGCGATTACAATTCATTTTTCGAAGTTTTGGCTGATACAATGAAATCTGGATAGCTTGGATCTCGAGGGAAAAAATCAGTTATTACACAGAATAGGAAACGCAATCGTTTAGGATTAAAAGAAACATTTGAAAGGCTACAAAACACTGTACCGTTACCACATAAGTCGAGGAAATGCTCCGTAACGCGAAGTAATTCAATTTGAAAAAACAACATTGAAGTAACAGCAACATCGACATCCTCGATGTTTAAATTGCTTGTTGAAATTTCGAACGAAGGGGTTCTCGGATCGCGTACTTCTGATGGCTCGTGATTAATGTTCTGACGATGTTGATGAAGGTAATGAAGTCGATTAGAGTTTAGAGCATTCAATGGATGAGTGGCTAGAACCAAGAAGCGTGATGAATGGTGGTAGTTTAGAGAGAGGATAAATTCATTGGTAGTAGTGGTTATTTCGAGAATTTCTAGATATCAGAGTATTCCAATTTCAAAACGATTTGAATTTCTATTTCTGTTTCGATTTTCCTTTTACCCTGGGTTCCTGTGCTTAAAGGGGTAGATCTACGATCTTCGGTCAGAAAAGACCAAGTGGTGATGGTTTGAACTATTTCTATTATCTTTTTTTAAACATTAGAAATGAATTGTTACGTCTTTGTAAGGTCGATTTATGGAGTTGTTTTGTATTCCAAGAGACTTTGCTAAGAAGGAGGACACAATTGGTAGAAGATTGTTCCGGTCAAAGTGCAGTAGGACCTCGGTTATCCGAATGTTTGATTAACTGAATAAATATTCCAAACGTACATGTACATCTTAAGTTAGAAAGCAGTGACACCTTCTGTAATAACAAATTAATAATTTTTCTTTCTGAAGAAAGCTAACTTCAAAATTTATGTAATTAATTTTTTTTTCTTCTGACAATTGCGGTTTCATGGTACAACTGAATCATTGAGTAGGTAATGCAAAAGGGAAGCAAAGACCTACGATACAAAATATTTGTTATGAGTCTTCAGGTTTTAAATAGACGATTACTCACGTAGGGTCAGTAGACGAGTTTCGTAGGAGGGTCGTCGCTAAAAGGCGAATAGTCTTTTGAAAATCTACTCGTTGACGGGTCGAAAGCGGCCAGGTATTTAAGCACACTGTGCTTTATGACTTTCTGTTGGCCGACCTAAATTTCAAGAGTTTACTGCTGCATCTACCGAGGTCAATGAGTGTCAACGCGATAGATGACGAGTCGTCGTTTGCCACGTCGACAATAATTTCGCGTTCGTGTTGAAATGACAATGAAACCGTTGCTGTTACTGCAAAAATAAGATATATGTACTCTAGATGCCTTTCTTTTCTTCTTATCCGAATGATAATGCCTTGGATGCTTGGGTTTCTTTATTTTCAGATAAACTTATTTAAGTAACGTGATATTTATTATATAACTTGCAGTGTAATTTCATTAAATGATACGAGACATGTCTGAAGATTGATTATTTTTATATTTCAAAGACTAGGGTACACAGACAATTTTAAGAATTTTCATCTTCTTTAATGAATATGATTTTACTCTTATGTTGCAGATGAACGAGAGGATGTACAGAAGAAGACGTTTGCAAAATGGATAAATTCGCAATTACTCAAGGTAAATTAATCGTGAATTTCCCATACGGGAATTTGTTAGAGGTGTAAATTAATTTAGTGCCTCCCTTTGGCACTGAGCATCAATGTCTAATCCTTAATGAGTTAATTACCATTTTCATATAGAATCATCACGAACCGATTACCGATTTGTTCGTCGACCTGAGAGATGGCAATCGACTGTTGTCCCTTTTGGAAGTACTCACATCAAAAGTTTACGTAAGTACACAGCTCTTTAGCGAAGGTGTACGATCATAGGCGTAAGTAGGCAGAGGCCCGGATGGGCCTGGCTCCCAAAAAATGCGGCCTGACTATCCCACCTGAAGTTATTGGAATTTATATAATACACCTGAGAAAAAATTTTAATTACGCCAATGTGTACGATTACATAAGCAGACCGATGGGTCACGATAACTTATTATTGACGGACACAGTCCATTTTTTTATTCCACATCTGATGTAATCTTACAAGCATTTCGCTGACAGTTGTTCTTTTTTTAAATACACTTTGGAGTAGTGCGTTCCGTGTTTACGATATGAGACTTTGCCAGTAGAATACCAAGCAGGTGTGCGTATCGAGTACTACGAATATTTGCATAAGATTGCCGATTATCTGTGCACAGTAGGCGTAAGAGCATTCCAAGAGAAAAGCGCGCCTTGTTCACAAGTGCCTTTATTTGCTTTTAGGATTTCTGTTGCTTTTATCCTTTCTAGATAAAAAGTAGTTGTACAATTTCATTTTATGAGTAGCATTATTGGCTTTCTCTAGCTCCTTTTGTCTCTCCCTACATGTATATTGCATTTTGTCTATTTTTTTTGTTATAAAAATATAAAATAAACAAATAAATCAAATCACTGTCAGCGAAATACTGCCATACGTACGATAATTGAGCATAGAGCAATCTTTGTATCGTTCTAGATTTGCAACGTTTGTTTGTTAAAGATCAAAATCATCTGATTAGGTTTGTATTTTTCAGAAAAGAGAACGTGGTCGAATGAGAGTTCATCATCTAAATAATGTTAATAAAGCTCTGCAAATTCTAGAACAGAATAACGTGAGTTGTTGATACTAAATCTCCACCAGAATAAACGAAGAGGTGTAAATTAATGTTGGTTTATATAATTTTAGGTGAAACTCGTAAATATTAGCAGTAACGATATCGTTGATGGTAATCCTAAGCTAACACTTGGATTAGTATGGAGTATCATTCTACACTGGCAGGTCAGTTTTACGACTGGATTAGTTATCTGAAGATGAATGTTTAATTACTCGTTTAATTACTCCTTTCTGTGAAACTCTAATTCATTGTCATTAATATTTTGATTCAGGTACATTACCATCTCAAGGATTTAATGACAGAATTACAGCAGACGAATTTGGAAAAAACTCTTTTAGCATGGTGTCGTCAGAATTCACAGGTAAATACATAATTTACCACTAAAGAACTTTACTACTTGTTTTCGTGCAATAACATTTCTTCTTTGTCTTCTAGAATTACCCTGGAGTTGATATTAAAAATTTCACCACATCCTGGTCGGATGGTTTGGCATTTAACGCGATTCTCCACAAATGGAAACCACATTTGTTTGATTTTAATAATATAGCGCGTAAACATCCTAATGCTAGACTGGATCACGCATTTCGTATCGCTCAGGAACAGTTGGGTATCGAGCGTTTGTTGGATCCAGAAGGTATATCAAAGAAAATGATTGGGTACATCCTTTGTGGTCCAGTTATTTTGACCTAAGTAATTTATGCTCTCCTTAGAATCTTATGCTCCTTTTACACTCTTCCTAGATTTTTCCAGGATTTTCTCAACATTGAAAGCAAACTTTCTTCCCCTATCTTTTTTCTTAACCAAAAGAAGTCTACTTTGCACCCCACTGTATGCTTGGACCATAAAGGGATGACGTTATGTCTCTATTTACTATTATCAATTTGACACTTATGAATCAATTTATCATAGACGTGAACACATCGGTGCCAGACAAGAAGTCAATAATGATGTATGTTATGTGTCTCTTCCAATCGTTACCTCATTCCGGAGATGATATAGGCGAGATAGATCTTTCAGTAGCGAGCGATGGTAGTCCGGTTACAACACCCGGAGCTGAGGTATTCAATTTGATTTCATATCCTTTATGCAATTCACGGTGAATATTAAATGTATACTATTTATAGAATCCATTATCATTTACAAATTTTGGAACGCCAACCTCGAGGCCGATGAGTCTAGCAACGAATGTGTCCGTGGAACTCGGTGGCTATCAGGTTGCTCTTGAAGAAGTTCTCACCTGGCTTCTTGAGGCAGAAGATAAATTAAATCACGCTCCAGAACCTGGATCTAGTTTGGAAGTATTAAAGCAACAGTTCCACGAGCATGAAACCTTTCTAATGGAGTTATCCGGACACCAGGACGGTGTCGGTGCTGTACTGCAGGAAGGTGCGAGATTATTAGCGGAGGGTGGTTTACACAAGGACGAAGAGCACGAAGTTCGCGTCCAAATGTCACTATTAAATTCTCGATGGGAAGGACTTCGAATGAGCGCGATGGAAAGACAAACTAAAATTCATGAGGTGTGTTTAATGTATACATCTAATTAATCTTATCTAGTTGTTACAGATCAGATAGATAAGGATCACTTATCGCGATCAAATTGTATTACTGCTCTTGAGTTATTATTTAATTATCAATGATCGAAAGCTTATTAATTGATTTCCACTCAATAATTGCTGTCATTAATTAAGTAGTCTATTAATAAATTATCTGTTAATGAGGTGTTAGTAATTATGTTTGAATTATTACAGGTACTTATGCAAATGCAACAAGGCCAATTAGACGCATTACGGCAATGGTTAACGAGTACCGAAGATAGAATTTCGCGAGTGGCAGCTATTGAATTAAATCAATCTGCTTTAGACGATCAACTGAAACAATTAAATGAACTAGAACAAGATATTGAAGCGCAACAGGGAGTCGTCGATGGTATGAGGAATATGGTAGTTGTTGTGGATGAGGAAAATTCCGAAGCGGTTTATGCTCAAATGGAAGATCAATTATCTGCTCTTGGAGAACGATGGACTCACATTTGCCAGTGGAAAGAAGAGAGGAGGCAACGTTTACAGTCTCTTTCTTCGCTTTGGCAAAACATTAATGACGATTACAAGAGATTAGTATCCTGGTTAAATGAAACTGAAATTACATTAAAACAAATGGAGGCAAACCCAGCATCTGAAATTGGCGAGGTATTGGAAAGGATTAAAAGGTTGCAGATTTTGAAAATGGAAATGGATTCAAATCAAAGAAAATTAACGTCTTTGCAAGAATCGGTTCAAGAATTGGAAGGGCAAAGTACCTCGCCAGAGTGTGTTACTATATTGGAAAAGTTAGAAAATTTGCAAGATCAATGGGAAGCTATAGGGCAAATAATGGAAGTGCAGACTCAAAGGATTACTAGTTCAGGATTCGAGTTTGATCTAAAATCAGAAAGAGAGACAACTATGATTACAGGTAACGAATGGATGTCTGAGACAGTAACAAGTATTGCTTATAAAGAAGAAATCAGTGCAACGTCAACACCGCATAGTGATTCAAAGAAACGCCGTGTAGATAGCACCGCTAGACATGAATTTGAATCTGCTTTGCATAATCTCTATAAGTGGATCGATTATGTTGATTTAGAAATTGGACGATCCGAGGGAATGTTTGATGAATTAAGTGTTGAAGAAAAGAAAGTAGTATATAATGACACGATAGCTGATATAGAATCCCACAAAGATGAATACAACAGAGTTTTAGAATTGGGGAAACAACTTCTTGATGAATTAAATAATGCAAACGAATCAACCGAAGCGGAGGAATCAAAACTTAAAGACATCCAAAATTGTTGGATGGCAACTAGTAATCGACTCGACGAAATAAAAAGTCGTATAGAACATCTGGAGGAGGTGAAAAAATTCAAAACGGAATTGGCTAGTTTAAATCTAATGTTAGATAGTTATACCAAATGGTTTGATTCAAACAAAAGTAATAATCAGATCGAGCCATTTAGGGTAAAGATGAAATCAATGAAGTCTCACGAGGAACGGATAAAAAAGTTGTTAGAAAAAGCCAAAGAACTGTCAGAAAATCAAACCGGTACCAATGAAAATGTTAATATAAACACAGACGTGCAAACGTTTGTTTCCAGCTGGGAAAAGTTATATAAAATGCTGTCTGAAAGATTGGCTGAATTAAATGATGCTGTTGATAAAACACCACCAAAGAAATATACCGACGCAGTTGCGAATCTTACTTCTTTTATTAATAACGTGGAAAGTACATTACTGTCAGAACATATAGTGATGTCAGATGATAAAACAATGGCAGAACAATTAAGAAAGTTCAGTGATCTACAGGAATCTTTAAAAGAACACCAGGAAGTTTTTAATTATGTAAACAGTGTTGGACATGAATTAATCATGAAAACTAATGGAGACTCTCAGGGACAAAGACTTAAAGAGGCATTACAAGATCTTAATACCAAGTGGAGTGATATACCTATAATACTTGAAGAACGTCAACAGAATTTATTGAAAGACATACAATCTTTAAAAACATTCAATGATGAACTTTCTGACCTTGAAAGTTGGCTTGAAAAATCACATCACTACCTAGAAGAATTGTCAAAAGATAACGTGACAAATGATGTTGAATCTATGGAGCTTAGATTAAAGCAAGTTCAATCTTTCTGTGAAGATATAAATCGAACAAAACCAAGGATAGAACAACTTCAAACTTGTACGAACAAATTACTTGAAAATTCTGAGCCAAAATTCGCGAACGTATTAAATAATAAATTGGAAGTTGTATCGCATAAATGGAATGCTGTTGTTGATGGTGCTAAAAGTTTAAATGATAAGTATGAGGATGCTTTGAAGAAAAATGACGAGATTATTAATGGAATAGAAGATTTTACAAAATGGTTATCATCTTTAGAAAAAGAAATACCAACTGAAACAAAAATAACATCATCGGTTGAATTGTTCCAAGTTCGCGGACGATATCAATCTTTAAAGGAAAAGATTGATAAACGAGTAGAAGAGTTCAGAAATCTCAATGAAATGGGCAATGACAAACTGTTAAGTTCAGAAGGATCCTCAGTGCAGGAACTTGGTAGACGTTTTACATTTTTAAATGCTCGATGGACTGATGTTACAGATCGTATTTACGAAAGATATAGACATTTACAAAACGCTAGTCACGAATATGGCGAATTTCGTGCTTTAGTTGCACAAGAAAGCGATTGGTTGGATAAATTGGATAAGAGATTGAAGAAATCAACGGAAAGTGCTGCTGATGCTGAAGAAATATCAGAAGAACTAGATGTAAGTAAAAGTTTTATAACATTAAAAAAGTTTTTTCATATATTTATACAACTATATCTATGTTTCAAAAAGGATCTAGAAAATTACATACGAAATCATCCAGAATTAAGGCTTGAAAAAATACAAGAAATTGGAAAACAGTTGATTGAAAGCAATATTATGACACAGTCTATCCAAGCAGATGTAGAGAACTTAACAAGTCGCTGGGAAACTTTAAATAATCAGGTGCGTAAATGTTGTGTATTTGTTAATATTAACCGATACGTGTATTTATTCTCATTTATAAATTTTGTTTATAACATTAAAAATATGTTTATTTTTAACTGCATGTACTGTTACCAAAGAAATCTTATTGTTAGATACTTATGTCGAGAAAACTGTTCTTGCTTGTATGATGAATTATTAAATTACTGCATATGTGTTATACTGAAAACGAATATGTTACTTTTCTTTTAAAGCTTTCATAGATTTTCGATACAATAATGGTTTTTGTTCAGTTCTTCAAGTATCATAAGTTTTAATACCTAAGAAATATAAAAGAATAATAGTATACATAACAACTGCTATTATAATAAAGTTATATAGAAAATTAGAATTATATTTTGAGTAGGCAGGGCAGCGAGCAAAGCTGCTGGAAGGATCAGTGAAGCAAGCACAACAATTAGAAGGATGCATTCTTGCTCTTCAGCACTCCTTAACCCAAATAGATTCTGTACTAACAGCACGTCTTGACTGCGATCTTACTGCTGACGATTTGCCTCATGATTATCAGGTCTGTTAGTCATATATATATATTATTTTACTAAATATTTATATAAATAAATAATAAAACTGATGTGTCAATCAAAGCGCAAATTCTTTGCTTTTATATTAATACAAGTTATGAAGGAGCATGGCAGAGAATGTTTTTATAATTGAAGTTTGTTATATGTATTTTTTGTGAATATATTAATTAAAGTGTATAATATATAACACCTATGATTTTTGTAATTATAATTGATATGATATAACAGAAAATAGGCAATAGTAATATTGTGATAATATTAATGAAAGATTTCCAATTCAGAAATTAATGGAAGAAATGGAACATCAACGTTCTACTCTTGAAGAAATGGTGTTGCAAATTGAATCTTATAAAGCTTCTGGAAAACAGGAAGCTGCACTTAGGCTGCAAGAGCAGCTAACTCTTATTGATCAAAAGTTTGCTGAAGTTCAAAAGAAGTTTCAACGTTTCCGGTGCCCGACAAATTTAGAACCGAGATTATCCAGAGCATTAAGAGAACTTAGAGGAATAGAGGAAGCAACTTGTTTATTGGAATTGTCATCTGAAGATCCAGAAGCCATTGAAGGACAACTTAAACATTGTCTGGTAACTTATTTAATATACTTCATATTTTATAAAATTATTAATTACGTGACAAATGTATTTGTTAAACTTTATAGCGTTTCTATCAAACGCTGAGCGAGATTAAAGGCGAGATAGAAAATATAATACTGACTGGTAGAAAATTAGTTGAAGAGAAAAGCGTTGTTGAACCAGATAAATTTTCAAGACGGATTGATATGTTAAAGGAATTGTACAATAAGGTAATATGTGTATAATGTATCTGCAATCTCTACTATCATGTATTATTACATGGATGTATATATAATTATTTATGTATTGCAGCTGGGATTACATATAACTGAATCAAAATCATGTTTGGAATCTGCTTTAGATTTATCACGTGACATGTACAAAAATATGTCTTATATTAACATGTCTCTAGATAGCATTAACAAGGAATTAGATACGCAAAAAAATATGCCTGATTTACCAGTTAATGCGATATACGTACGAGTAAGTACATAAATACTCGTTAGACCGATGTATAATAGGATATTTTTTAATATTAATGTTATTATTTTTTAAATAGGAAACTTTGACAGAAGTGATACCAAGACTAAATGTCGTAAAAGATAAGTTGTTAAACTCTCAGGAAGAATTTTCCAAACTTTGTGATCCTATGTACTTAGAGCAACTTAAAGAAAAGTTATCGGATGTCGTTACCAGATTAGCAAATACCGAAAAAAGATTAAGACTTTGTAATTCTTCAGAGGTAAATATATGTAATATTTGATAAATCGTAATGATACTTAAAAAATATTAATATTTTCAGGAAGAACCTAATGTTGATGAGATAAATGCATGGCTTCTACAAATGGAAGAAAAACTCAATAAATTAGATGGTGTTCCAGTTGATCAACTGACAGAGAATCACTTTGAACAATGCAAGGTAATTAGTTATTTATGGTCTTAATGTTTTAGTTGTATTTAATACAAAAAAATTTTTGTGCTGGGTTTAAGGCTGTTCAAACTGAAATGATTGAGGCAAAACCAAAGGTCAACCAATTGCAACGTTATACATACTATCCAAAGGTTGCAGCAGTCTGCAACAAGTGGGAAGCTGTATCTAGTAGAATACAAGTACGTAATTATATTTGTGTAATTAATTTAAACATCATTCATTGCTTACCTTTTCATGGCTTGTATTGCTTGTTCTTTAACTTAACATCTGGTATATGTAATGCTTGTGCTTTATAGTACCATTACGTATATCGCATTAAAAGAATTGTTCGTAATATATATTTCACATAATTTTTTATATTTTGAAATAATACAACTGTTTATCCTTAAAAACTAATGTTTCAATTCTACTAAAATTTACGATTGTTGAAAAATATATTTTTGCATTCGTGTTCTTAAATTCTTTAAGAGCCAAAGGATAATTATGCTAAAGTAACTATGTTTTATACTAATTATTTTATATTGTATAAGTTATGTATGTACATCTATAGAAAAGTTTTGATTATATTTAATTGTATAAGTATAATCACTATTATGTATATAGTTAACACTTCACTATTTAAACAATTAAAATTAAGTATTAGTTACATTACATTATGTAACACTATACACCAGTGCATCTTATAAAACACTTTGACTCTGTCCAAGAGGTGTCTCTAGCTATGTAAATAATACTGTCACTATTAATAAAACACAGATATCAACTTTGGTGGATGGAAAAAAAAAATATTATAGATCAATCGTTTATGACATTGTCTCTCCCCTTGTATAAATTTTCAGAAGTGTGAATCTGATATGCAGAAACAAACAGAATGAGGAATGAATAAAAATGTGCTCCAAGTTTTTGTACTGGTGATGGATACACGCAATGAAAAAGCTTTGTTTGCACAATGAAATGCATTGTCACTTTCATTTTGGCCATGCTTGATATTGTCACACTATTAACAATGCTCTTTCAATTAACTGTTGCCTGTCCATGAATTTTCTGTTACCTATCATATTTTCACAGGAATGGATCCACAAGATCACAGACAGTTTATTAATAAAGAGTAAGGTGGGAGAAACTAAGGGGAGAGACAATTATGGACGCACTAAATTGTCTAAACAGCCGGAACAAACTTCGGTGCAACTAGTTAAAAAAGAAAATAAATTGATAGACGAGAATGAGGAAATATATGGCATAGGATATCTTAATCCTGCGTTTGACGAAAGTCAATGTAACGTTAGAAACACACCTGAAAGTTCTCCAATCGATATTGTTCATCGAAGCCGGAAATCTATAAAATCTGAAAAAGTAAAAGCTAAAATCGTAGATGTTAGTAAAACTGTTAGACGGAAATTAGACATGAGTTCTGTCCCTGATGTTGTTCAAACTTCTCAACCACAAGTCGTACACATAGATGACGATCCATCTTCTTCGTCTCCTGATTCAGATGCATACGTGGCTGATGAAGAATTCTTTCTATCAAAAAATAGCTCTTTATTTTCTCAAGTTTCTTCAAACACGTTGGTCACATCAGACTCGAAACCATTCAATATGTACCATACACAAATGAACCCTTTCCATATTGTTGAAGTGAAAGAAATGGAAATAGTAAAGTCAGTTGCATCTCCTGAAGATCATGTAATATTGCCAAGTGCTAATGTCAGTGTAGGATTAATGCCACAAGTTGTTGAAAGAGTAGAAATCGTTGAGGATACAGAGACAGAACCAGAATCGGTAGATACTGATACAGAAGATAAAGAGACTAGGGGTAAGATTTGCAGTACAAGTAGTACTGGAAATCAAATTGTTAACAAAAAAAGGGAGCTTATTCCTATTTTAAAGAAAAAACGTGCAGTAGATCCATATGCTGCAAAAAATGTTAAGAAGTTAACTCTTAAATTAGATGTTGAGAATGTACAATCAGAGCATCAAACTTCGTACAATAAATCAATGAGAGTAGAAGAGAATGTTACACGAATTCACGAATCTATTTCAATGAATTCACAACAATTATGTAAAATAAATAGAACTGACACAATTGAGAAAGCTTGTGCATTGAAAGACAAAGATAGCATTGCCGAGTATCTTATACTAGACGATAACGAAACACGTTCAAAATTAAGTTCGAAAACTCATATTTCTCTCTCGCCATCAGTAAGTGATGCGAAAAGAAGAAAAACACATAATGAAAAAGAATCAACCCCGTTAAGGGATACTGATTTCTCTAAATCACGTAATGAAAATCAAAATCTCGATTCGGAGAGGAGCACAAAATCCTTAATGTTTAGACGTGCCAGAAGTATCTCAAAAGATGATACATTAGAAGATTGTGAAAGCTTCTATGGAAGCGATAAAGAAACTGACGATATTTTAATTTTTTCTGATGATACAGAAATTGATGTTGGAAGTTCCAGTTCAGAAGGGGAAGATCCAAATTTAGGAGAACATGTTGAGCACCTCTTGGGCAAGGTAATTTTAATAGCACTTATCTTGCCATGCTAAGTTGCATTGTCCATATAATGTGCTATTAATAATGTAATCATTGTAACAATAACAGTTATGACTTAAAAGTTTTGTGGATATTTAATAATAGGTGAAGGTTAACATATACATAAATCAGTTTAATGCTTTGAAAATTTTTTTATGATTTTCTTCTGTATAGCTACAGGCAGAAAAATTATCGCAGGAACTGCAACAGCATAAAGCAGACGCAAAGGTTTCTGGTGATAAGAGGGTCTTTAAAGCTTCAACAAATTTATCCAGAACGGGTTTAGAGAAAAGTATTTTGGAATTTGAACAAGCTGCTCAACTGATGTTACACAGAATGGATGTTATGTTAATGAGCATCAGTAGCATTAGTAATGAGAAAGATCCTACTAAGCGTTTGGAGGTTCGTATAATTATAGTAACTTCTGGAGAGCAATAAAGTTTATGTATAGTATTTATTGATGTAATTATATTCCAGGTACTAAAGGGCGAAGTTAGTACTCTTGCACCAGATGCAGCAGCTTTAATCAGCAAAGGCGATGGTCTAGTCATGACAGTGCACACATCTGATCCCATTAGAGCTGAGAAGATAAAGAACGAACATCAGGATAAATTGAGAAGTAAATGGCATCAAGTTATGTCTGAGATAGAAACGAGACGTATACAAGCACAGCGAGCAGAAGAAATGTTGCGACAGTACAATAATATAATTGCGGAATTTGAAGATTGGTTTAGAGACGTGCCATTAAAACTTGAACAAGTGAACAATTACGAAGGGCAATTAGAATCATTCACTGAAGAATTTGATGCCAAACAAGAACAAATTCACAAACTAAACGACTTAGCAGTTGAATTGAAACGATTAAACGTTGGATATTCTGAAACTGTACGTTACAGCATTAACAGCAGGTGGCAGGAAGTTAGTTCACAATTTAAAAGATTTAGCGGCAGTAAGGATAAAGATAAGCATGTAACTGATAAGAAAGTTGAAGTGGTATGTAATCTTACTGAAATGATTTATATCTTCTTGTTATAATTATTTTTATTAAATCTTTTTATATCTTAGGATGTGGGAGGTGTTGATATGCAAGAATTCACCATGAAAGTTAATAAGATTAGAGAAGCTGTTGTGACTGTGACGAGATCTCTAAACTCAGTACCTTTGAATGGCGACGATTATGAAATGTTCTCCAGTCAAGAGGAGTGTCTTAAAAAAATTAGCAACGCTTTGAACATCCTCAAACCGAGTATCGAAGAGATCAATTCTGTTTTCGAAAATGTTGCTTCTCAGTTAAGAAGGGAACAAGCCGAACAGATCAGACGTTTAAGCGACAAATTACGAGACGAATGGATAAATGTCAATCAGAGTTATGTAGAAAGATATAATCGTTGGAATAAATGTTACGAAAAGTGGAAAGAAATTAGTAACACCTGTCGGACATTTTCGGATTGGCTAGATAAAATGGAAGATTCATTGAGAAGATTAAACTCCCTTGGTCATTCTAAAGTATCAAAAACAAAATTATTTGAGCTGGAACAAGAGATTTCTAGGATGCAGAGAACTATGAATAATATCAACGTTTCAAGTGCAAGTATTTTCAGCCGTGCTAAGTCGGAAGATATGGTGGAACTGAAAGAAATGGTAGAAACGATAAAGCGTCGCTGGCAAAATATTATAACCGATTTAAATTCAAGGAAAGAGAAGTACGTAGTTATTTAGATTGACTATATTTTATGCAACAAATGTTCATATTTTATTCTTTGAGACTGATAGTTTTTGATACACACGTAACATTGTTAAGCTTCTTCTCCTATAGAGCTATTTCAGTTGTGATTTGCCTTTGCTGCTGTAGTGATCAACGTAGAATAACCTACAATAAGAAAACATTCCTTGTAATTTAAACTATATTACATTTAACTTTTAACATTTAATAAATATAGAATTTGTGAATAAATTGATACACTGAAATAAATTTTTCAAAATTAGTAACGCGTCTATATTAGTCTTTCTTTAGATGTTTTCTGTTATAGTATATTTAATAACTATGTATTGTTTAAGGTGTTTTGCTATGGAGAAGAAAGTGAACAATGAAAGTAGAATTTTGGAAAGTGCTTATAATATCTTGGAACAAATAAATTCCTTATTGGTATCTGCAGCAAATCCCTCAGACGAGACTTCATTATCAATAAGACTGTCACTCATTAAGGTAAGCTGATACAATTAGAAAATAGTAATTTTGCAATTTAATTTTGAAATATAATCACTATTCGTGTTTAAATAATGCAGACACTAATTTATTTCATAGTGTAATATATTGTAAATTAAATTTGATATTTTGTTTTTTTGCTATTTTGATTTAAACATTAATTTCTTGGAAGTAACGTTATCAAACTGAAAGTGAACCTAATAATACTTTCCATCTCATGACTACATAGACTAAAGTGTGCCAAGACATAAATAGCATTGAACTCTTACTTTTTGCTTAGTTTATCATTAAATTGAAATTTTCTTCATATAAAATAAATTTTGTATACATTTTATATACAAAATGATAATTTATTATTTTTTAGGCAAGACAGGAAGAACTCTCTTCTCGTAAAAGGGCATTGCAGAACTTAATCAATCAAAATGGTATTCCCTCGGCAGAAGACGAATGTAACAAACTACTTGCTGATATGGATAAGGTAATTAAATTTGAAATTTATTAAACGAAAATGATGGATAGCGTGTTTGTAGTTCCAGTTTAATTAAATCATTAATATTAATTTTCTAGGCTAATACAAGTCTTTCTAATCATCGTGAATATGTTGAAAATAAACTTGCTTCTCTTAAAAAATATATTTGTACATTGGATGCTGTTATGGCATGGGTTATGGAAACTCGAACAAGAATTAATATATCTCGTGATTTACCTCAGCAAGAGAGAGCTGAAGTTATGAACAATGTTATGGTAAGCATGGAAATATTTATTTATTTAAACAATTAATAAAGAGAAATAATTAACAATATTTTATGCAACAGACTAAAGTTGAAGATCGTGAAATGGAAGTAAAAGATGTACTGGAAAATTACACCAACTTAGAGAAAGAGTGCGAATCTGCGAAGCAACCTATTTCTGTAGAATTACAAGTAAGTATACAAAGAATATCGTTTTCCACTTTATATAAATTATTTTTGTCTTCATACAATCGCGTATTTATTACAAAACATGTTCTGTACAAAAAATACTATACTAAAATTTTTAAACGTTTGACTTTCGTGGTAAAAGATTTACCAGCCAATCAGAAGCTTCCTCCTATTAGCGTCGCTATCCTATTGGCTGGGAATAGGTTAGTATAAAAGGGGGCGCTTCACGGCGTCATTATTCTTCGAACGATCGAGTGTGCGGGAGGATGTTTGCTCCGAGTTTTGTTAAAATTTGTATTTGTGATTTACTGTTGAATTTTTTCTTAAAATTCGTCGTGTATTGTCTGAATCTAACAGGAGAAGCTAAAGAAATTGAGAGAAGACTGGCAATTCGTGAAAAGCAGTGGAGAATCGCCGAATTATGATGTTAAATCTGCAACAGCGTCGGGGCCGGCGTCGCGGGGTATTGGTAAGTACTTTTCTCTCATATAATTGCATATAATCAGAATATAACTACACAAATACACGTTTTTCGATGCTTTTAATGATAAGCATCGATTTTTGACGAAATAAGTATACTCAACAAACTAATTTCCACATTTTGCAATACTTCCGGGTTTCGATTGCTATTTCTTACGCGGGAAATCCTTTTCATTCGAAATTTAGTTCCGGCTTTTGCCGCAAGATGGCGACCGTCGCTATTGAGCGAATTTCAAATATTTCCTTACGTATTATAAGTGTTACGATCTAATGCTAACAAAATATTAATATTCAAGAAATTTTATAATGAAATTATTTAAAGTCTCCTTATACACGGGTATATTGCTATTTTATAGTTTTAAACAGGTAATTGATAGAAAAATATAGTTGTTGAGTTTACTTATTTAAAAATTCATTGAAAGTAGCTCGAATTTTCTTTATACATATATCTTTGTAATTGCGAGAGAGATTTTCAAAGGAAATTGGTAATGGAACAATAAATAGTACGTTTAGCCGGGTCGGTAAGCGTGGCCACATATCACTTCCACTCCATCTTACGAAACGATATATATCCGCCACGTTAAGTGCACTCTTTTCAGCAAGTGACGGCCCTTTCTTCTACTTTCTCGTCCTCTGATCGATCAGTGTATTCAGAATTGCCGATGGCGATCAATTTCGCTTAGTCGTCGTACTTTTAATCGGAAGTCTTTTTAGTGCCATTCAGAACGGATGGCTTTGATAAAAACCGATTCAAAACTGAGCCGCAAAGACTAGGGAACGTTCAGTTTACTTTGCTTCTTACTTGCAGATTGTTCATAACTTAGAATCAAATTACAAAAGGGAAAAGGAATTATTATAGTAATGGCATTCGTATAATTATGAAAATATATAATAATATAGAAAATCTTTTATAAATTTAGTCTAATTAGTTTTGGAAAAGGGCGCGTATAGTGGGCGTTGAACGTGTTAATCGTCAGGTACCGGAAGGAAGGACGCGAGGTTGTTGATCCAAAAGCGGAGAGCTTAACGGAAAGGTCGAGGGTTTGTAGTATAAGCGAGACCGTCGGGCCGCATAATGAGCGGATAAGCCGTCTAATGTAGTCGTGGTGGAACATGGGAGGACCTAAGATAGCCGAGGCTTCGTTGTTCCCCGGTCTTCTGTTTCCAACGCTTCCTTCCTCCATTGTCTTCCATCTCCGGCGGATAGTGCTACATCAAGATGAAATCAGACTCGTTTGACAAAAGTTCGGTTACCTACAAACGGGATTAAGCTCGCGTTCTCAGCCATTCTCCAATTTATAACATTATCTTTCCATCGCTTCTACTCTTTTTATTGCCAAAAATTATTACTCCAAGTTCCAAATATTTTTCAAATCATTTTAGAACTCTGCTCGTAGAAATCAGATTCATTTTCAATCAGCGAACGTTCAAGGGTTCATTAGTCCACGCATTAACCGATGTATCATCTACACGCGTACACTGTCGGGCAAACAGTACGCGGGGAAATAAAGCTGATTAGCCGAATGAACTCTCGTAGCTTTCGCGTAACACAATATTTCATCGTTTCGATGGGAAAGCGGATTGGCGGCTGATTCGAGCTGACGCGATTAACGAACGTATATGCATTGTGAGTCACGATCGTGTTAACGGTGAATTACCTTAATCCCAGAAAAGCTATTTCCAACGAGTCTAACGTACACACGCGGAGGACGAGGAGAACGTATGTTGAACTGAACAAACACGTTGCTCGTTAGCCAGAGAGCTAATTAAGACTTTCGTATTCCTGTGGTCACGTTTTTCTTTTTTCACTGTCGTAGTCAGCATTTATTATAAATGTGAAGAATTAAATCATAGTTAGGGGTTGAAAAATCTTCTTTTTCGATAAATATCAGAAACAACAAAAATGAAAGGAAAAATGATTGCACCCCTTTAGAGATTTAGTTAATTTTTCTGTTTGATAATATTTGTTGAAAATCAGCTTATTTGATAGGCGCGATAAAAGGGGAGAAAATTTTCGAGCGGTCGATGGACAGGAAGGTGGTGAAATATATCGGATGTTGTGCCGTTGTGCTGACACAGGGATCGCGTTGTATGACGCTGTGCTAATTGCAGCTCGGTGTTGTACGAGAGACAGCTTTTTATGCCGCGACTGGTAATGACATCCGCCCTGCACAGCTGACCCCCTATTATTTCTCGGCGAGCCTCTCTTATCGAACAAAATCCCGTTGCCAATGGGACGCGTACATTTATTCCGAGCCGAATTTCGAATTTTCGCGTATCAAAGCTTTATTTCAAGCTTCTTTCATCGTAAAACCCGTCGACTGTATAATGAGTCTCGAGACGAAAACCGTATCTCTCTGTTCCACGAATTATGATGTCCTTTGTGTTTCACCAGCTCTCGGTGTAAATTCACCAGCCGAGAGTACTTTGGCCACGGGTAAAAGGGTAAGATGATTGTTAATCACATTCCGGCCTCGACAATGGAATTGTATTGCTGGGAAATCAAAAGGAAATTAAGGGAAACCGCGATGCTCTTCTGGCAGAATAGAAATTTAATCCTTTAGGATATTTTAAGGACCAGACGATGCTTTAGGGGTTTTATTCTTGATTTTCTATTCAGAAGTAAAAGGGTTAATCTTAGATATCTTTTAGAAATTATCCTTTGAATAGAAATATAGAAGGCATTGGGAATTATTAGTTAAATCATTGTTTTCAATCTCAATTTAATGCACGTGGTACGAGTATTGATGTTCCCTGAGGAAGTGAAAAACGAAGAGGGCTGTCAGGGATTTACGTCGAAAATAAGACGAAGGGACACTTCTTCGGGATCTAATAAGAGCCAGCTTAGCCATGAAATTTTATTGTACCACGAGAAAGCTTCCCAGTGCTGATGGGGTGGTTTCGTTCTGCCATACGTTACTGCTACGCATGAATGCTCGTTGGACACACGTGTGGGTGTAATACACAACATTGGGGATACATACACTAAAGCTCAAAAGTATTTGCCCATTTATTCTTTTTCTTATTTATGGGATATGTGTCTGATCTTCCCCTATCGAGTTTAAATCTTTTAGACAAATACAAATCACAATACAACCCTATAAAAATTATTGAAATCTTTTCACATAATTTGCTTAATTAGTAAGAATCTTGAAATCAAATGATTTTCAATAGCATTCAAATTATGTTGATGTCTTTTTCAACTTTAATTATTAAAATACATTACTTTATCTATGGATACTCCACCATCAGGTGTTATTTTTTTAAAAGCTTCAATTCTTTTTTTTTAAATCATAACAAATGTGCTATTTCCACAATATTTTATCTGCTTAACGTTGGGCAAATACTTTTGAGCGATATTGTATGTAGCAGAGAACGAATAACGAGGGGTGGACGGATGAGTAAAATAATGGTTTTTTGGGAGGGGTGCATCGGACACTGAAATATGTAACTTGGTTGTGGCCACGCATTACCTACAATGAGATTCCACATTAACGGGTAATTGGAAATTATTATTTAAATTCTCGTCTCGAATATCAATTTTGTACATTAACATGTTTTCCTGCAAATTGTCTCTTTACAAACGAATTTTATCTAACACGTAGAATTTATTTTCCACTTGGATTTATTTTTGAATACAGTGTTTTATCCCGTTTCTCAGAGAAGAGATGATTTGAAACGACGTAGAAATAGAATTTCTCGGCTAGAATGAAATGAAAGCCATAGATTCTTCCGCCAACCGATTGGTCTTTACTTTCCGTCTTATATCCGCTTCCGTTTCCTTCGTTGAAATTTTATTCTGTTCCCTTTTTGAACAGAAAACTCGTATATTTATAAGCTGTTTCAAGATTTCTTTTATTTTTTGTCGTATACACGAAGAAAAATCATACCAAGTTTTTTATACAAATAAAAATACAACGTGCAGAAGAAAATTGGAGAATTAAGAATCCAGAGTTTTCAGAGTATACAAAAGTGAATCGGTTTGAAATTTAATCCACCATAAAAAATAATCAAATAAAAACACAAGCAAATGTAATACACCGTATATTACATAGAGCCATATGATGAAATTAACTGAACGCGATATCCTGTCCTCTTGGAGTTCTTCCATTGTCTCGAGCTAAAACGTACAAGAATCCCTGAAATTGCAAAGTTACAAATTATAAACATTTCCTACAGAGAACTTTAGAATTGTTCGTAGTGTTAGCAACTGCAGTTAGAACTTGGGAACCAAGTAAGGCAGGTGTGCAGAATTTTGCCATGCTAATATTTCGAGGGTTGTATAGTTTTATTAAATACATATTTACTAAAATTGCTGCTTGGAAGAAATACTCGAAAAAATAATTTTTAATTTAATTCAAGAGAAAAATAGCAAAAGACCAGCTGTGACTTTTTGCTATTTTTCATCTAGTTTAATTAAAAATTACTTTTTGAGGTATTAATTTATTCAGGGTGCTATTTTTAATTTTTTAAAAATATTGCTAAGGTGTTTTCTAATTTTCTAATTCGATTTTCTCGGGATACAACCGTAAGAATAATTGTTTTCCTCTCTCACCTGCACCGCTTGCTTAGCGTTCCTAATCGCGCCAACGTGACAAATTTTTTCGATCATTCGACCCGTGAGACCGTTCAAAGGAGATCGAACAATTGTCCGTCGTGTCATTACAGTTTTATTCGGATCGAAGTAGCTGGGTATATACTCGGTCGTCTCCGATGCGATCACCAGCTTCTTGTGCTCGAGGTTCTTCGTTAACGAGATCAAACGTTTCGCGTAGAGGTCGACGATAGCCTCCTCTAGTATCAGTGCCTGTGTTAATTGAATTTCAATCGAAAAACTTCATTCTCTATCGGGAGTAATTCGTCGATAGAATACCTGAGGTTTCTTTACTAGTTTCTCCAGCCAATTGGGTAACGAAGTAGCCGCAGTCTTGCAGAAGATTCTTCGATTTAAAAATTTCCCATCCTTGATCTCTCGATGCACCGTGTCTTCTGATAGAACGTGAGAAGCGTACGGATTTGGATAGCGTTTGAAAAATGATTTGCAAACGGTTAACCAGCAGTATGGAAGGATAGTTATCTCTGCGCTTTCCTTCATTGACTGGAACTTGAAATTTTTCAAATATTAAAGATTTCTTTTGTATGTTAAATTCTTCAAAATTCTCATTCCTCGAATATTTTTGTATTCATGGGAAAATTAAGCAAAATAGAAATATTTCGATGATCAACGCAAGGGTTAATTACGTGTAAATATAACGGGGTTAAATAAACTGCGTGAACTTTCCCCATTTCGCAGTTATATTTTCAAAGGCTAGATTCTTCTTGTTGGTCGTTGAAACCTCGAGAAGAGGGAACGTTCACGCGAATCTATTCAATTACTGATGCTTACTCGTTCATTCATACCAGCTAACCCCACACCAGAACTTCTCTCTTTCACCCTCTCTTATTCTAGCAATTCATTAGTGAATCGTCAGGTACTTGGTAAATAATGGAGAGCTTCCCTCATTAACGTAACATCAATGATAATAACGCCTCCACGATTTTAAATACCTTATCGTTCTGTTTGCCATGGACAATGATCGCTGGGATTATGAACGAGCAGAGGATTTCAAGTGTAGAAACTTATTATTTTACAGTGTTGGTTAATCGAAATCGATTTGAAACAATTTTTCTGAAAAATGGTTATCCGAGGAATAACCTAATCGATTTTTATTTTATTTCTAATTATATCAAAATACATATACCTTTCACTTTTCTCTAGACCATATGCCGTCTCTAATTGTACATTAATTTCATCTGGAGGTTTTAGTTTTGATACGACATTATTCGTATGGTTGTAAAGATTTATTTACGAGATCCACATTTTGACGTGACATCGTTCTTCCGTTGTCAGAAACAGAAACATCCGTTTCTTTTTCAATATTTTGTTATTCGCGAGTACACTAGCGGAATTAATTCTGGACACTTTAAAATTTTTTAAATTATTTAATACATAATCATTTATATTTTATATTGTAATTAGTACTGATTTAAAAAAATCAGTAAAAAGACCATTTACAGCCATACTTTTAATATCCAATAAAAATTACAATTTCAACATATCAAAGGAGGTAGAAAAAAATTAATATTTCGTTGGTTACCCTTTCATCCTGTGATTGGCTATTTCACATTATGCAACGTTTCATGTTGCCAGGTGCAAAAACAAAAATAACAACACAGTTTAGATTTTTTTAAACTAAAATTTTAAAACATTTACAAACCAAATCATTTGAAAAGATTACAATAAAAATATTACGGTATCAATTTAGCATAGCAGAATATACATTTTTTGCACAGATATGAAATAAAGAATATTTTTATTCAAAGTGTCCACAATTAATTCCACCAGTGTAGTTGGTCTCTGAGTCGATTACCACGTAGAGGGCCTCAATTTTAATTTCATTCTGTATTTCACGTTATTTTAAGTTTGATCTTCGATTGACCCAGTTCTTCGATTATCACGTACCATTTTACCAAACACCGAATTAATTAAACATAACACGGCTCGATGTCGCGTATCGTGAAAATTACACTTGACACAGATTCTCAACAACCGCGTTGAAAGTCTCCGAAGTAGATACATGGTTCCCTCGAACCTAAGGATGTGCGAATGATGCTCCAACGGAGATTGTCTTCTGTTAATTCGAGCACCATGGCATGGTCTCGGTGCAGCCAGATAACAGAAGCGATTGCATGGTCGTGGATTCGTGAGAAAGCCGTAACAATTACCGGTGCCGGGGAGAAGAACACAGTCTGGCCTTCAGGTTCGTCTAAGCTGCCTTCTAAGCCGCGTTCATTACCGTACCGGTGATCAAGCTCTGGTCCATGGTAAAGAGGACGGGAAAGGGTGGCTGATGGGCAGACCTTAGGACGGGTAGAGGAAAAGGGGGGTTAAGGGGGTGGTTTAAGCGAGTGTAGCCGCGGTGGTCAGGCTTGTAATCTGACGGTGGTGGGTCGTTCGGTTGGTCAGGGTAAAACGGTCCATTAAGAGCGGGTAGCAGTTAGTGGGCATGCTATAGGAAGCAGCCAGCTTACTAATGCCAGCCCATCGGCATCCCCGTAAGGGCCGTTACCGAGGTCAGCATCGAGGGTGGTTGGCTTCGCCTTCGCGAAACTTGGATTTTGTTACGTCCACTCTGTTCACCCTTCGTTTCTGTAAACAGACGAATGTTTCGTGCCAGCCTTCAGCTGTTTGTGATCGATTGTAACGGATCCTCTATGTATATGTTTCCTACCCGGGGTATGATGTAACTGGAGTTTGCACAGTTTGTTTCCCTTGGGCGATAGGGATGGAATTATCGTTGTAATTGGAGCAACATAAGAGAAATGAATAATTCCAAGTATTAACAAAGTTTAATCATCCTAGAAACGCATTCGCTAACGACAGATTAATGTCGCGTCCCTTTTACGGGAACCCTATCGCAGCTACTCGAGCCATCATGTAATTTGAACACGCTGGACATCAGAAGTTGACGATGTTATCGGTATGTAGATACTCGAGCAAATTACCGTACGCGCACGTACTGCTTTGCTGTCTCGTGTACGGATATCCGAGCTGCTCGGCGAACGCGGCTGGTAGGGTAAGCAGAAGTTACTGATGCGAAGGGAAGAACCCCGTTAAACGCGCGGTCCCACCCCCTTCGTTGGGGTAGCTTTGCCTTCACCAACCAAAGTTTGATTACTGTTTTCACTGCGGAGCCAGGATAGAAGTGCAATACCTACCGTTCTAACAAACCCGATACATCCTCGCGTCGTTACTTCGCCGACGTCAGGACTCGGCTGGCTCTTTGCGAACTTGCCCTAGCTTCGGATTGCTAGTGAAATAATTCCTGGTATGCAAGCTTTCGTTCGTTTCTATCTCGGCGGATTCGCGTTTTGTCGGTTGCCGTCGCAGATACAGTGGATGATTAAATTATTAGAGCCATGGTATGAGAAATGGAGCCACAATTTTAAGGTTTTTACATTGTGTAACTTTTAATCAATAATTCTCCACTGTTAATATACGAAAAAATACTTTTAAAAATAGACAAATACATTTAAAAGATTATATTTATACATGTATGTTAGTATTTCGTAACGCCGCCTTTTGCTGCAATTACTGCCTCAATTCTTTTCGACATACTTTCGATGCATTTTAAACAACTCATTTTGATTGCTTCATTTCTAGCCTATACTTCTATCAAACGTTCAATCAATTGACATTTATTACTAATAATAAATATTTCCACAAATTTTCGATGGGGTTGAGTATCATAATTTTACAAGTATCATAAAAAAATAAAA
Source organism: Osmia bicornis bicornis (assembly GCF_907164935.1). Lineage (NCBI taxonomy): Eukaryota > Metazoa > Arthropoda > Insecta > Hymenoptera > Megachilidae > Osmia > Osmia bicornis. The sequence goes on along the minus strand of NC_060228.1, from coordinate 3,532,286 downwards.
TCTCCGTTTAACTCGGTTTTTATTTAAGGATTAATGATATTTATGTAAAATCATCAGGAAGTCTTCGAGGACCCTCTAATTTTTCTTCTTTTTCAATTTCTTAATACATTATTTACAATTTTAATTCTTCGATTAGAAGTTTCATTTTCCATTTGGATTATTCAAGACTAAAGTAATCATTGGATCTAGTTCGAAATTGATCAATGCCATCAAGAACATTCATTCCCTATCGAAACCGACGAAGTAATTAATTCGTGACACTCATGTCCGTCGAGGGAACTTGGCTCGGGCAAGTTGCGGGGATGGAAAAGGATATTTCCCGAAGAGCAACATCAGGGTTGGAGGGAAACTTTGATTTGACTTGCACGCGACCGCTTTTGCACGAGACCTGTGGTCGCACCGTTTCTACCAAGGGACTCTGTTTCGTCATCGAACGGATTGTATTCGATCGATGGAATTAGAATTCTTGTCTGTGGTTGAGATCAAGCTTTGCTTCGCCTTAGAACCACGCAATTGTTGTCCATTCTTGTTGCAAACTGCACCCTTGTAATTTCGGGTTCGTTGGATTTCACGAATTGCGATACAGTTCGTTCCTGTTTCCCGGGGAGTTTTTATTTTTGTCTGCATCAGATTGCACCCTGCTGGTCACGGTAGAAATTAGAATTCTTGTCTTGATCGAGATCAATGTGGATTCCTCGAAACTTTGCATTTTATCATTTTAATTAAATTTTTATTTCCTATATAATTAATTTTCATAGACCGTTCCACGGAATTTTATTTTTCCCAGTTCTTATTTTCTTTCGAATTTCCATACCGTTAATTTACAGCACTAAATCCTTTGCAAATCCTCGTATTTGTCGTCCGCACAATTCGAAACTTGGAATTTTTCGATGACGATTTCGCGTGGGATTTCGCGAGCTTCCTCTGCAGAAGTTGGCGCGATTGTGCTCGAGGTGAGGGCAAGAGAGGACGGCACCAGGGAATAATACGCGAACGTTCAGAATCCGGAGTTTCGCAGGAAGGGAACAATGGACAAGATTAATGGCAAATGGCGTGAGCGTGGAGCCCAGTACCGTGGATCCCTAACACAAGCATAACGAGAGGTCGGTCTTGCATAATCTGTCTTGTGGTGTTGCTGTAAGCATCCCAAGGCCGGATTATTGGAACATTTATGGAGAGAATTTAATATCATTTCAGAATGAAATCACTTTGAAAATCCTTTTGTTTTTCTTCATTAGTGTATTTTAATCACTTGCTAATTATTAACGATACGATCGGTTAATTTCTAAACTTACATTTTTGGATTATTTAATTTGTGTTTTCTTTTTGATTAATTATTCGGTTATACAAAATTCAAAGTGTCAGTCACTCTGAAGGTGTCCATTGTTTTCTTAAAAATATCCTAACTCCAAACTTTCGATCGCCAGTGTATGTTAGGAATTTTTGTATTACGGTGATATTCAATATCGGGGATGCAGAAGATGATTTATGAACACTCGTGATTTAATCGCGCTTTCAAAGCGTCGTTGAAATAAAAGGGCGATTTAATTAAGCGTACAACAGCGCAGATTGTTCGGGTTAGATCGTGCCGTTAATTAATTTAGGAATGCTTTTCACGCAGGACACAAACAAATTTACCGTGTTATAGAATTCATCTGGAACTCAAAGGAAATCGTGTTAATTAGATTATTCTTGTTATTAATTATTATTTCGAAAGGCGTGGGAGAGACACTGCGTTACTCTGTTTCTTGTACGTATAATAATCCCTGGGGCAATTTAGTCTGGAGCTGCTCAATAATGCTTTCCTTGGTTCAAATCATTATTCATATTTCGTGATTCTTTGGCATTTCTCTTTCATTATGAACAGACCGTGGGTTTTATCACACATTTAGAAAATGGATAGTAGGTCATATTAATTAAGTTAATTTATTAGAAGTTGTGTTCTTACTATTTAAAAAAAATTACAATTTATCAGAATTGCAAAGAAAATAATGAAACTTCCATTTTACATTCTTGTTGAAAATTTAAAAAAATACCTTTTATAGATACTTGCAGAAAATCCTAATAGGTCTCTAGAATTGCTAGATATATTTTTTCCATCAAAATTGTATCCTATGCACAGATTAAAAAGAAACAGGAAAAAGATTGGGAGGAAAATCGAAAAGAATAGAAAAGACGCCCGCTCGCGATTCGCTATGGATATGGTTTACTTCAGAAGGTATTTCGAGGACGACATGGTTCCTGCACTTACGACGAACCAGAGAATAGGATATTGAAAAATCCCCGCCTTACATTGACACGTTATCCCTGCTTTCCTTCGGCTGTTCGCTTTTTCCTCTTGGTTTCGCGCCCGTTGCTAGCCGAGGATGAATGCGTGCGAGGGTGCCACCAATGGTAGCAGGTGCGCCGCGTGAATTTATCGCGACGAAGGAGCTCGACTTATGAGCGTTGCTTGTGATTTGAATCGAGCCGAAAAACTTCACCTCTAGATGATCAATATTCTTTGAAAGAAATGGTGTAGAAATGTTTTTTGTCCACGGGTAGATCTATTTCTTCAATTGCAAGTTACAAAAAATCCAACATTTTAATTCATTGGTTCTTCTACAAAACTGTTCTTTCAATTCGAAAAACCATTTCTTTAAAAAAAAGTTGATTAGTTTTGTGAGAAAAAATTCCCAAAGATACCTGTGTATCTTTTTTTACCTCCTAAGTAGGAATCATCCCTTAAAGGGGTAATTGTGCCAAGCACCATTGTATCTTTCGTAAAGAAATTAAGTGATTTGCCATTAATAAAGTTTGTCGTGCAATCGTAAATTTACACACGATGCATCGAACGTTTTGTTTTTAACAAGATATATTCTTGGCTCAAGAGAGGTTCTCGATATTGGCACGGTCAGAGGAAGAGAAAGGGAGTAAAGGTGAGACGTTGGAAACATTTGAAATCAGTGCGTTCCCTAGGGACACCTCGTAAATCGTGCGCCCTGTTGTTGGCGCCTTTCCACGTGCTCACCCCTTATACCTTTTACCCCTCTGCGTCTTTTCGTTTCCTCCGCGTCTCGCGTCTACCTTTCTTTTTCTCTCGAACGCGCGAAATCCGAGGAAATCCGAGAAAAATCGCGTTATCGCTAACCCGTGAAACAGAAGCCGTAACGGAAAGGACAGAGACTTTGGAACGCTCGGGGGCGAAGCATTTCTCGCGCCGACTATTGCCACTTTTATTCCTTTTCCTTTTCTTTATCTATCGGTCGGTAGATTTTTACACTCGAGTTTGAAATATAGGATGACGATGAAAGAGTCTCTTTAGAGCTTTTTTAAAAATAAAAGAGTCCACTGTTCTTAAAAATCTTGCTTAATCCTCGGACGGCGGACCATGGAGAGAGCCCAAATTTTACTCCGTTACATTGTTCCTTTATAATTTAAAAAAAAAATGATAGAAAAATCTTCAAATATCATTGCATTACAATATAAATTATTTTATTTTAATATTCACTTCTAATAATTCCTTAATTTTATCTTCAAAGATTAAAAACGTTTCTGTAAATTCCTCTTCGCGAATTGCTCGCGTTTCTACATTCCGTTGATTGTTCTCCAGGTTTCTATCAAGAGAGAAAGTTGGTGTAGAATGTTTTCGTGTCGCGGATTATAATACTCGTTTCACCTTTTCTCCCCTAGTGTTTTAGCTTTTTTCATCAGCTTGTGCAGTTGATTTTTCGAAGGAAAGCAGTTGCAATATTTAGAAAAGCGCGTCGAATAAAAAAGTGCATCGGTCTGCTTGTGTGCGTCTTTTCTCTCAACACGTTTAACGAAACACCGAACATACACGCGTGTGTGTGCGTGTGTGCGCGCAGTAATTTCGGTGGCTGTGGTGCGTCTGCTCTCTTTTACAAATATTGATCGTGAAAAAATAGTCCGTGTCTCCAATATGAAGACAGCTTGAACAGAACCACGGAATCGAGTTTCCCATCGAGAATCGAGTAATCTAGGTCGTTCGTGTATCGTTGCTTATAGAGCATTGTTCAATACAAATTCAGGCTATTTCCCGATGTTGTTAAAAAAAGAACGCAAACAATTGTGGAGCTATTGAAAAGAAACTCGATATCTGGCTCTTTTGAAAAGAAAATTGCATATTACTACTGGGCTGATTGGAACAGCTTTTATAAAGGATTATATTAAATTCAAATTTGACCATCAAATTCTAGATTTGATTATTTTTTTAATTAGTTTGAGAATTTTTTATTTTCATCGTGTAATCTTTTACAATTACCAGGGTTCTTAATTGCACATCATTTTTACCTTTTGTTTAGGTTCTCTTCCTATATTATTAGTTAGGTATTGGAACTGTAAAATGAAGAATTTTGTTTCTAATTACTCGAATTGATTAGTTTTAAATATTCTCCTATATATTTAACTATCAAAAAATAAAAATGTCTAATTTTGAAGATATTTCAATGGTGCATTCCTTATTTGAAAATGTCTATTTGAATTGCAAGTGCAAGAAATTCTATTTCAGTCTACTAGAGTTTCTTGGCTAGCGTTAGAAATTTGAATTGCATTGAATCTGACATGTCCATGATACGTGGATTATAATCCACATGTATGTTGCATGCATAAACGATGTTGTCGGCTAAGTTAAAACGAATGAGAAATGGTAGGCGATGTCGATTCCGTTAATCGACTGCAAGCATTTCGCTGGGACTGGCATCATTTCCGCTAGAAACGTTTCGCAAATTGAGTTCTCCATGGTCCGACGAATTAATGTCTAATAGTCTGTCCCGAGGACGGAATTAATTACTTCGACTTGGGGCTGCTGATATTAAATGCGCGAATTAACGTTCTGAAATAACGACTGACCGTAGTTACGTTAGTTTCACCTGTTCCACGTTCAAATGGACGGCCACTCGATCATCTGTTCGTGTTACTTGTAATTTACGAGGGATCGTATTTTCGATGCTACGTTCTACTGTAGTTATGTTAATCGAGTAATTGAATAATTAGACGCAGAAATTTTCCGAATAATTTTAACGTTAAAATATCACGAGGTCAGGTTCATTCATACTTCAATTTTCGAACACTTTGAACACTTTCAGTTTTTAGACTTTGTTTTGTTAGAAAAACTGTAACACAAATATTAGATAACACGAAATTAGACTAGTATAAGAAGAAACAGTGGTATTCCACAGGGAGTTTGAATTTATATCGGCGAAGAAAGTTGTTACGATTCTGGAAAGGAAAAAAGAACTTGGAGGAATATTATTGATTCGCGGTGGTGCTCGAAGACTCTTATTGTACTTGTTGAAGGGTAGAAGAATACTTTAGAACACTTGTGGAACACTGATTCCAGTTTCACATTTTGTAAGGGGGTACGTTTCATACGAATACAATGGTAATGCTGAATCTTTCCTACTATTTGGACACTATGAGACACTGTTGAGAATTGACCCAGGAATGCACATCTGGGTGCAACATTCCTCTTTCAATTATTTAAGAAGTATTTAATTTAAGCTCTTTTTAAGGGATCCCTGGGTTCTCCCAAAACCTAGACACTTAACTTTGTCAAATATGATTTTGATACTATTAATCTTGATTTTAGAAAATCTAAAGATTAAACTATTGTCATTCAAATATCAATTGTAACATTTTCTCATACACAATGTTTTAATTCAATCTCTTCTAATTAATCAAACATTGTTTTCTCCAATTTGGTGTAATGGTCACGCTTCTATAGTAGAATATTGAAAGGATTATGGGTATTGAATGAATTTCCGGTAATGGTTCTCGAAAATGGGCCGGTTCGGCCCGTTTAGCTCTAAAGTGGCTATATCTCCGTGTCAGGAGCCGGAGTCAGGGATGTCGGGTGACATTGACCGCGGGAGCAACCCCCGTAGAGGGTCGACGAGGTTTTCGCTGGCGCGTGGAAACGGCGCTTGCGCATCTCACGTTCTCGTGCAGCCGGGTTCGCGAATAAAGGGGCGACGGGGTAAAACAGTACAACCCCGGACGTCCAAGGGGTAACGACATATCAACGGCAAAGCCTGTCTTCCCTTTTATTTGAACGTGTTCCCGCGGATAAGTCGATCACGTTCGTTGCCGGTGAGATCAACGAAATCGTCTCACCCACGATACATATCATTAGCGTAATCATCGTGTTCGTTTTCGCGTGTGGAATATTTCCAAGAGGCATCATCCGTATCGTGATACTTAAGGTCGTACACAGCTACAGAGCTATTTCCGGTATCATCGGTTTTATTTTTTGGTGAAGTGATATCACAAGTGTGTGAACTACGAGGAACGTGAGCCGTGTATCTCGTGGGCTCGCATGGCATTGTTATGAAATATTTCATGTAAGTACCAGCCACGTTTAACACCTCCTTTTGTCGACGCGAAACATGGTCGTAATTAGAAATCCTGTTTACTGAATGGCGAACCGGCACCTCGTGGTAGCCCGGTATTCGATACACTCGCTGTCCATAGATTCAATTAACAATGGAATTGGCTATTTCTGTCTAGATGGATTATTGATATTTAAAGAGAAATGCTTTGTATTAGCTTTTGTTGTGTACAGAGCAAACGAACCATTTTTTCATTTTCTTTTTGTTACATATGAAAGAGGAAAATAATTTTTTTGTTGAATGATTAGTTCTACTATTAAGGTTTATTTAAAAATTCTGGATATGAATAATTTGTCTCATAATTATCAGGGTATTAGAAATGAAAAGAAAATTTTGTAGATAAAGGTAGGAATTATTGAGTCCGTATGTTTTATCGAGTAATTCGATCGCATTGCACAGGTGCATATTAATATCGCATTTGGAGATATAGTTGATTCGCGACGGGTGAATCGGCACGATGCATAGAAGAAAAAAACAAAACGGATACGTGACTTCAATGGAGGCAATCTTATCGGTTTAATTCGGTCCGCTAGGCGAGCTTGAATAAGACGTAGACTACTCGTTCTCTTTTTCCTCCGTTTTCACGAACCTTTCACCGACTCTCTGCATATCGAGGCGACTGAATAGAACCCGCGGCTCATATTCGACAATTCGTATGCACGGTTCACCATTCGACCATTCAACCGGTCTCTGGCTCGAAGACAATGGTTAAGCTTCAGTTGCGATTTCGATATGTTTTGTCCGACTTCGATTTTTTTGATTTTTCTTTCAATCATTCGATGCGAAATCGTTCGAAGATAACTCTGACTGATATTTGACGGGATATAAGTCGTAATTATAAATAGAGGATGAAATTCTTTAAAACATTGATGTACGAATGATACTTTGAAAATTGATGATTTCATTAGACAAAGTGTTAATTAGAAACCTGTTCTTTCTCAAATTCCCAGTTAGATGACTTACCCAATCATCACTTTTATCCTGTAATTTTATTTCACGAACGCAAAGAGATTGGTACGCGTTGTCCAACATTTGCATAGGGTAATTGTTCGCGATTAATTGATTCAAATGAAGCTTCTAATTACCGAATAGCAGGCCGGTGGAACGGTGTCACGGGTTTTCACTGAAATTTCAATGCTCGTCGCGTCGTTGTGAACAGGACAAATAAAATGTTTGCGTTCGATCGATTACATTTGAAAATTTTTAGCGGGAACGTGTCGTGTTGCGAGTAAAACTCGTTTGATCATCGTTAAGGACAATTATATTATTAAAAGACTACATACCTTTACCAAGGTTTAAAAATATTCTTCAATACTTTCAATTTTTAGTAATAATAAAATAATTTGTTTAGCTACATTTGCTTACATACAGCTCTGACAATTTTTAAAAGTAATTTACAATATATTTTTTTCCTAATGAGAAAAAATCAGACGAATTAATCGAGTAGTTTTTCTCGAATAAATTCTGAAGAAAATCCATTTTCAATCCAAAAGGTATGTACCCTTTTAACAGGGATTCTAAGCTGATAGATTATTCAGCCAGGCCGTTCGTAATAACTTGAAATTAATTTATTCGACGAGTGACTAGAGATCGATTGTCGAATAAGCCTGGCGTCGATTAAATTACCATCGAGGAAATTAGGACGTCGTTATTGACGTTTCGTGCGGGCCCCGTTGATCGACTCCTTTTCTACGTTTGCTCCATTTTCGAATGATTTCGATCGGCACACTCTCTCTCTGATATTCCAGCAAACAAAATTCCACCGTTCATCGTGCAGACAGCCGCGTGTTCCACGCAATTAGTTTAACACTTAACGCGCTAAAGCGAATCACGTGCCACGTTAATTCGGATTCGCTGATGTTATCGCAGCGCATCAGCTAAGTAAGCGAGTTTCGGTCCTGGATGCATTGTCCTCGATGCAGAAATTTCCAACCCGCTCTCTCTCTCTCGGGTGAAATTTGCGGGCTCGTTTTCTAGTTAACCGCGTTTCCACGATGGATTCCGAGAGATTTGGTATCCATGTGAAGTCATTTTGGTAATCAAACTTCAATTTTTCTTATATTTTTTCAAAATATGAATTTTACAGAAAGTGCTGTTCAATGTTGGCTAGAAATTCCAAGTATTTTTGGCTTTTACAACCTTGTATAACGAGCGCAACCGTATTATAACACAGATGGATGAACTTGAAACTCTTTTTTTAGTGGCGAGTGTAAAATAAAAAAAAAAACACGTTACTCTACGTATCATTCTATCGTAGGTATCAGAATTATATTTTTGCGTTGAAAATTTTTCTGTTTACAGTAGCAAAACTTTTCGATGAAATATAAATTTTGGTATTTAAATGTTGAATGCGTACGATTGTGATAAATTTTGATTTATTAGTGGTTTAAAATTTCTTTTATTTGCCCTTTTGTCGCTCGTATCAAGGAACAATTAACCATACAATCGATGGTTTTAATTAGACGAGAGCTCGTTCAGATTTAATCAGCGGTTCGATAACAGACAGCGTTCATCTTTATTTATACAGACTTTCAGCCGATTCCGTTTCGATCGTTCTCTCGTTTTAAAGAAGTCGAACGATATCGCTTTAAAGGCATTCACCTCTGATATTAATTTCGCGACAGGTCTTCCCCTTCATTTCTTTCTTCTTAAATGGCCGACATCCCTTTTCCTTTCCACCTCATTTGTGCAACGTGGTCGCGTTTGTTTCTAGCTCGTCGCTCGAAAATACCAGAGAGGCTTAAATTATTTTCTACAAAAACATGGTCTTAGAGTTTGCCACACGATTCTCGCTAATTAGAATACGTGGCTCTTAACGGGAAGTGTTCCATCTTTGGGACACTAATTTAAACATCGAAATTTCTAAGTACCTGAGTAATTAAGTATTAAAATTTTTAAATGTATCAATTTTGGAATATCTAAGTATCCAAGTATCCAATTACCTAAATACCGAATTACTTAAATATCCAAATACAAAAATACCCAAGGGGCACCTAGACAATTATTCAAAGCAATTAAAAAATATCTCTAATAAATCAAAACATCATCCTGAATAGCACAAAATTGCAACAGAAGCCGACTATACAAAATCGCGACCAGCTTATCTCGACATGTCCCCTGGCTGTAATTTTCCAAAACACAAACCGTGCACGATGTAAACCCACCACAAGACGCTTGCTCGCGGCTTTGTTTACGTATTCGCTTTGAAAGGCCGAAAAACCTGGGCTTACCAAAGCAAAATGTTCCATGGGACGGTCGCACATGTCAGGATTCAAAGGAGAGCGTTACTCACAGGGGAGAAATTGTTCGCACGTGGCGAACACGCGGCCTCTTCCCTTGGAAACGAACGTGTAAATAGTTGTTCGATCTTTAACGATACTTTCAACCATGAAATCTCTTCACCTTCCTTCCTGGAATATTTTCAATTTTTCTTAAAATATAAACTCCCTTTACTCAAAAGCTTTTTATATCCATTCAGAAATTTATATTCCACCACTTTACGCGCAGAGATTCAAGTCGTGCTTTAAACCACGTAATATTTAAGGCAGTTCGCAGGGTTTTATCGGGTTTTTTTTGCAGCCAATCAATACGGTTTATTTCAGATATATGGTAATCTTTATAATACGACCGCCGTCTGGTACTGTTAATTCAGATTGCTCGATCGCGACCATGTAGAAGGGATTACCCGATTTTTTTTAGGGCGCGTCATTAAAGTTTCGCGAAATAAAAAAAAAAAAAAAGAAAAAAGAGGAGGGATCAGCTTGTAAAAGCCGCGGGCGTTCGTTTTAGTAAGCGCGCACATGAATCAGGCCATCGTACAGTTGGTACGCGAGATGCGGTGGTGGTTGAATTTTATGACGGGTTTTCCATTAATCATCTCATCATTTCGTAGGTCTTATTCAAAGACCGTCCGATTCGAAACGCGGCATCGATTCGTCCTTGCTGAATGCAACAGCCACCGGTCGACCCAGCCATTGTGTTGAATTAAACGTTCGCCCATTGCACGATGAAGCCTTTATATATCCTAGCACCCTGGATCGGGTTACATTTCGAGAGTTAGCTTGATTGCTTGCCAGAGATTTCAATGCTGGCTCTAATTATTCATATCGTTTTCACAGTTCAAGTTGAATTGGGACCATTTGAAAAAAAGAGGCATTAAAAGGACAGTGCTAGATTTTGGTCGAAATTTTCGGTTTTAAATTCACTTGGTTGAAAAAAGGAAATGTCAAATATACGAGGGATTAGAAATTTAATTTGTGAAAAAATAGGAGGTTCTCGTTTATTAATTAGATTGATACATAATGAGATACAAATGACAGGGTGAAGTTTTGTCCGCAAATTAGGGAGGCTAATGGAAGTAAGCAGTTCAGGTTGAAAACAGGCGCGGCGAATAGACTAGTTTCGCGCTAGTTTGAGGACAATACCCGACAAATCCCCTTTTGCGACCTATCCGCCTTTGGCTAAAACAATGCACGATTCTTCCCTGAAATCACCCAGCCGAGATACGGTATAAACAATGGCCTCACTATTGCAGGGGCGTGCTCCTAGAAAATCAATGAGGTATAGTTGGGATATTCTTTTTACCTAGCTGGATCATTGTCGCGTGACGACGAGGAAGATTGAAAGTTTCATTCGATTTATCACTTAATTTAACTTTTGATTACCGGAGATATTGCTTTCTAGATGACGGATCGATTCGATTAATTAAACTGGAGTTGCATTAAATTGCAATTCGATCAGGTGATTATTTTATCACGGTATTATTATACTACGTGTAGATTAAATTGTAATGGATTAGCAGTATTGACTTTGAACGATTTCAAAATTGATAAGAGTAACGAAATGATTAATGAATTTAAATAGATATACTGAAATAATAATTACAATTCATGTAATCCTTCTATCGTATTTTCAATTGATAATTAAGAATAATAAATTGAAGCAAGTGATGATTTTTGTCAGCTGAAAAATTAATCTCATTTATATTTATTTGATAAATTCACGAACGAATCCCCACGGTATAATGTTGCAAAAAGAAATTCGAGAAGCTTAAAGCGTTAATTATTAACCGCAACGAACGATGTCCTATAAACGAGATTACATAGTTCACCGTAGCGAAAATGCAAACGCATCGAACGTATTTTTTCGCCGGAGGGTGCGGGAAATCCGATGCAAACGAGTAACTCGCTGTCAAGACGATTAAAATACCAGCAATGGGTATCGTTGGAAAATCGCTGCTCGGATCCCAGACGACAGGGATTCGGACTCGTTTAATTACCAAATGCAGTCGTCGTCTGTGATCCGCATACGAACGGCTTTGTGCTCTCTGTGTATCCGTTTTTAGGGGGTTGGATTTGCTCGGCAGAGCACGGATTAATCGAGCGGAGGGGAACGGTGCAGGCGTTATCAGTACGTCCTGCAGATAATGCGTGTCGGGATGCGGCCGCAGATAGATACAAAGATAGACAGATAGAGAGGCGGGGGCGGGTGGAAGGATAGACGAAGAGAGAATTGCGCGTGTCTGTCCATTCGACCCTATCGTGCGAAATAGCCGAGCGTGTTTGCTCCTCGTAAACCACCCCGACACGCGTGCCTTCCGACCACCCTTCCTCTGTCTTACGAACATCAACCCTCTTGGTGCATAGCTATGACGTTGCTTCGCATTGCCGCGACACATTGCCTAACCCTTCTATCGTCTAGATCAGTATCCTAAAGCAAATAAAACAATTCAGTTTGTTAAATTTCATTCGCAATGAAAAATATCTTACCTACCGCCTTTCTGATTGTCATATGAAAATTTTTATCGTGTATTCTAAGTTCACCGTGTAACGAAAGGATTAAGAACATAGACTTGTTCGCAATTAAATCGTCGACGATCGAATTCCAATGGAACAACCTGGCCATTCGACGCATACCATCGGGGGTTGTTTGTTCCGTGGGTTTTAGACGATCCTAGAACAATCGGGACGCGGCATTGTCGCGCTTCGATCATTTGTTTACACTGGATATTGCACGAGGATTGAGTTTTAAGCTACGTACAGTTCAAGCTTGACAAAGTTTCGCGATATATGTACCCGTGCGTGCGTGATCGGTTTTTGAACAGCGCCCTGTTGATCCATGGTAGAGGGATGTTCTTTTAGGGTCTAGCTTAGTCGACACCCAGTTGTTTTTGATTGTAACCTTTAACTGATCCCATGGAAAGGGATCAAAGGAGAGTTTGCGGTTTGGTAGCAAGGTAATCCGGTATTAATATGTGTACAGATGTATATCTGGTTAGGTGAAGGTTAGTATACTTGTCAATTGACGAATTGACCTCATCCTGTCAGTCGTGTGCTAAGTATTTGATTTCACTCGAGGGTTTCATCTACCTGTTTGTCTACCATATTCGTCATTGATAAACACCGAGATAGGTACTTTGATTTTGATCGAATTTGTGCTATAATGTTGCGATAACAGATCTTATTTAATCATTTTTAGTACACGTTTAATGTAAAATATTTATTGCGAGAGTAAAATTGAAAAGAGTTAGAATTAGATCAGAGTAGAAATACTCATGATTATTCAGACACACAATAACAGAAATTTTCGAAACTTTTAAGAGTAGTAATAAAATGAACAATTATGTCTGTATTTCTCAATACGTATTCCATAACGCACTGTTCATTTATTTAATCAAAATTTCATTGTTTCCTTTCACTCTGTTGTTTTCACCCGATCGTTGCCTGTCCTAAGTAATTAAAACAATAATCAATATCTGTTTTATCGTTTTATCTTTTAATGCTTCAATTTGCAGGTATAAAATTATCGCTATTTTGTGAATGAAAAGTACTTTGAAACGTTTCGAAGAAGCTTTCATCATTTTATATCTGAAATTTTTGTCGAAAATAAAGCGCGATCGCTGTTCATTAACTCGTTGGAATTCTTGCGAAATCCAATGTCTCAGTGTCGTCACTGTTCGGAGGTATTTCATGCAGACGCTCGGAGAAATTCTGTTAGCCAGAAGTTTAATTTCGAGACACGTCTAATCGATGGTAGACGAGTGTTAACGCGATTAAGCAACGCGTTCCATTCCGATTTCACCGACAGCGTGCAGCGTACCTATAATCTCGGAGCAACCATCGATATTCTCTGTATTCCCCAGCGGATGTCGAGCGGAAATGGTAACTTCACGCTGTTTTGACGCGTATAATAATTTCTCTAGAGACCGTATTCCGCCTAATCCGTGCATGCGTGTTAACGTGGATACAAGCCGATGAAAAGTATGCTTTCATCGATCTCGGTTACTGGAGTATTAATATCATTGGGTTGTCGATGAATTTCATGACAGAAAAGTATCGTAAAATGACACATACGACACGTCAGTTTAAAGCTTGAACTTTAATCGAAATATCTGTATAAAGGTTTCATTAATATTCTTATTATAAATTGAATTACAAACAACTGAAACCAGTATATGCCTTCATGGATAGCAGTGAGAATTGTTTCTTACTCCACGAGGAGCCAGCCATTTTCTGTTAAGAATATTCTTTAAGCATTTATGTAATTATTTTGCCCAAACTTCAAGCTTTAAATTGACGTGTCATAAGTGCTATTTGATAATACTTTTCTGTTATGAAATTGAATCAGACTGTAAAGAAATGTTGGAAATGAATTTCGCGTTGTTGGGACGACTGGTTTCTGAAATCCATTCCGAAAGTTTTGATATCAGGATTCTTCGAGGAGTATGATTCTCCCGAGCATTTTATTCCCACAAATCCCTTATGTTTTTTAAGCATCTCGTTTCGTAGCTGTTGTTTCATTTTATTCTGCATGCAAGATGAAGAGTCTCGTGAAAACGTGTCTTAGCTACAGGAAACGTCTAGACGTTCTGACAAGCGTCGAATCTTTTTGAAATGCTTAACGATAAATTCGCTTTAAACCTACTTTTATAGGTCGCTATAAAATTTACTGCACATAAATTTATCGTGTCTGGGATACACGGTGATGCATCACCTGCGAAATTTCCGTCTACCGGAACCGCTACTGCTAATCGATAGAGGTATTTCTGTCCTATAAAACGTACCGCCTGTGGAATCAGTCTTTGATGACAAGTGAAACATTTTTTTGGTTGCATTTCGAATACGTGAAATTCCATGATTTCTTATTGTTAGATTAGAAATTCAAGAACATCAAATGGAGATATTCACAGGTGAATTTTTGAATTTTTTAAAATTTCATCGCCAAAGTTTAACTTTTTATGTTTCTTCAATTTAATTTAATTTCATTAGTAAAACACAGTCGATATAGGAATTTATAGCATAGCGTCCAATTGAAATCACCAAGTTTCATTTCACCCTCTATTCCGGGCAACCCTCCGTTTAACGTATAAATGTCTTTCCAAGCCAGAATTACGTTGTATAAGTAGAAAAAGCTAGATTACTTCTCTTTTTGTCACTGTAAATCTTCGGTGAAACAATGTTGTGCGTCTTAGGTTGTGTACCATCTTCAGCTGGTAGCACAGCTCTATTCACCAGTCGTAAATCTCTCGGTTAAAAGAGACGCGTTGCTTAGAGGCGATGGGTAGAGGAATGGAGGTAGGCTGGAGGTTATCTTGATTGGGATATGGTAATGCGACTGGGTGGGTAGTTAAGGGGCAATTTCTATGGACGCTCGAACGCGTAGCGGGTTCCACGTGCGTTGAAGTAAGCGATAGAGGCGGCGAGCCGAATGGAAAAGGGAATAAGAGAGTCGGAGAAAAAAGGTGGATGGCGGTAAACGAGAGGAAGAAAGAGCCGGGGGTGAATCGAAGAGGGAAGAAACACGAACTAGGCGGGTAGCCCGGCATGCTAATATCGGATTTTCCCGTACGTTCGGTCCATCTGCTCGGGAAACGTTTATTCGGCGTTTTATTTCCGTTATGCGGATGAATGCCGACATACGGCCGCTCGATAGCTATACGTCGACAAAATAAAAAGAAAAAAAAAAAAAGCGTCCAATGCAACGCGAATTATTTCTTTGGAAACTTTTCACGAGGACCGAGAGGAAAACGACGAGAAAACTTGCCCGAACTTGTCGATAATCTGTCGAGATATTGGCAGTGATTTCTTGCATCCTTCTGAGCGCATTTATTTGGCTGTTACTTATCGAACGGTTGACGTTCAAAGTCTATCGCGATTCGATGTTGCGAAATTATTGCAAAACACGGCTGTTCGTATGAAATATTCAGCGGTGATGGTTCTATTCTAGTCGCGAATAAACGAACAGGTAATCCTGTTGAAGTCTTATTTCTCCGGAACTAATGTGTCAGGAATGAACTTCTGGAACTAATTAAAATAACCCTCCTAAATCGGCCGGTGCGCGAGTTCAGCTGGAAGCAATTTTACGACGAAAGTAATCGGTACGATAGTAAGAACTCTTACTAATTTAACTTTTAATGACATTATTATTTCTATAATGAGGTAGGCGCGTCCAATATGGTTCACCTGAATTTTGACTTGGAAAATATTTTCCTAAGAAATGACTTTACACAACCAAATTGAGACTTACTAAAATTATTGTAAAATCCGTAGAATTTTAACAGTTAATATTCAGACATCGTTCTATCGAGAAGTTTAATAAATAAAGCAATTGAATTATCCAATCCACACCGCAGTAGCCAACTAATTATGTTATTCATTAGCACTATTGGTTGATCCAGTTCGATATTACAAACGTGTATCGGTATCTTCAATTACGCGTGATTGCATTCACCGCGGTGATATTCGAAATGTAACGATGCGAATGGTAATAAAGGTACTTTGCGGGCTCAGTTGCTGGATTATTCGTCAAAGGAACGGGACCGTTCGTATAAATCCAGGAGCACCGCTGGTACTTTCATTAATATTCCAGTTTTTTTCCAGCAAAGGCGGCGTAGAATGATTACAGAGGGACGATGGCCTCCTCGGTTCGTATCGTATGTGGGCCAGTGGAATACACCGCCCTGTTGCTTTTAGTTGATGAACCGTCCCTATTTCCACCAGTTGGCTTCCGCTTGAGCCGCTTCTATCGCGCTGAATTCCGCTTCGCGAAAGCTCGCGATTTCACTAGCCTGTTTGTGCAGAGGATCCTTTTCGACGTTCGTGGTACAGCAAGTTTTGTACGCTTGAAAATCTACCAGCTATGCTTCTCTCTTCAATTGTCCGCGCTAAGTATTTCCGGTTTTGTAACCCTCGTTACGACTTGATCCTTTTGTCAATTGTTAGGATGAAAACCTTCTCTGAGGGAAAGTTATTCATAAAAATTGTTCATTATTTATCGTCTAATATCTTTAAATATTTTCTTAGTAGATTTTTTAGAAACTTTCTTAAAGAAAATAAAAATCATCTAAGATTTCTAAGGTTCTGTGCTGATAAAGTGTTAAATTGAAAAATTAAACAATCATATTTAATGATAATGAAGTGGATTATGTACGACCATTTTCACTAATATCTTAAAAGGGTTCTCCTTGGAGAAGTTTCTTGGAGAACTTTAGACCTCTAATGTTAAGACGAATTTTATACAGGTACTAATCTTCATTGTACTCCTGCATTTGCGAAAGAAAGTCGACTGCTAACAATGAGTAACGTTGAAAGTTTAGAGAATTTAACCGTAGAATAAAACCAGAGTCGGAAAGCCTTGTTGTTATAGTAAAAAGGAAAATTTGAAAATTTATTTTTTAAACACAATAATGTTCATTTATCCATAGAACAATCCCTAATAAAATAGTATTTGAAAAGCGTGTATTGGAGTCTCTAAAGGACCCCATCTCGTATCTTTAAGGACTGTTAACCACGAACAAAGGCAATAGAGTAATTTTCCAGGAGAAAAGTTAGCAAACAGCGTAAGAAAGTAAAATGAGACGCAAATAATCCTCGGGCACGTAGGGTCAACTGGATGCAATCTCGTAAGTCGTAGGTCGGGTTAAACAGAGAGGAGGTAGGGAAATAAATGAAGCCTCACTTAGCATGCCATAAATCGCAAGCTCAAAATAAACAAATAGGATCGTACGCCATTTAAGTAAGTCGTTAAGGTGTTCAACCGTGCGCGAGCATTATTCAAGCGCGAACAACGTTCCGTATTCACAGTTCTGTCCGTTTCCTCTGTTTCGAGTAAGTTTTCGACGATGTTGCGTTCAAAGTTAGCTACGTTATCGTAAGTAATGTACTCCATTATCAGTTACGAGGCTCGGTTGAACGAAACTCATCGAAAGCATCCTGCAAGAACTGATGCGTTCGTGGTTGTTGAGAAACTTTCCATTCGTGAGGTATGTTCTGTGTGTTTATGGCTCGTTTTAGTTTTAACGCTGATACGATGGAAAATTAGCTGTTACTTATTTGTATCCGAGAGATTAAATTAACTAGGGTTCGAAAGAAAAATAGTATTCAAGAAAGAAATGATTTGGATTGAGTGAAAAGAAAAGAAAAGAAATTTTTAATATTAAAAATGAGGAATAAGGTTCAAGAAAAATTTTAAGGAAATCTTACTTGACCCATGGTAGTTCTGGTATTAACAAGATTCGAGCATAGACGTGTTAGCATATTAAACGCGCCACGGTTAACTATATAATCGTACCGGAAGCACTTTGAATTAAAATCTCAGATTGCGTTCCTGTCGACGACATTTTAATTACCGAGCGTGGTCGTCAGGTGAAACCGGCGAGATTTTCGTTAATGAAATCTTAGGCAAACCAGCCGTCGCCAAGAAACGTTCGAATCGACCCTTTTGATAATTCTCCTTCCCACTTATTCGAACGTTTCTTTCGGTGACGAGCCAACGACCAAAGCGTTACGAATTTCCTAGATTCTCGCGAGCTTCGGCAAACGCGTTAATTGGGTATCAAGGGGTCTTTGATGTTACTCGCGCTGTTTGATTTTCCGTTTCTTCTTATAGCTTCAGGAGGTGTTTAACGTCGTTAACAACCGAACTCAAATACCTTTACTTTTTATCAATCCCCTGCTTTTTCTGGCTCCTATCCTTCGTGCTTCTTCGTTTTCCTCGAAATTTTTTCATTTTGTACATCCAGTCAGGCATAATCGTCTGCTAATGCTTTACAAACTATTCTCCATAGAACGTAAAGTATTTTAAGAAAAATAATTTCTAGGCAATTAAAAGAAATAACTCGTTAGAATAATATTCAAAATATTTTATTTTCTCATCATTTTTTATAAAAAAAGTTAGCTAAATTTGTGTTTATTCGAGTGACGTATACTTTCGGTAGTTTATTGACTGACACAGTGGCCTGACACAAAAGCACCAGGAGCGTATATATTCGTCGATTGTTCCGTTTCTTGCTCGTTCAACGATGTAACAAACGTAACTCGATCGGTCGTTGTCGTTCCGTAAACCGGACAAAAGCGATTCTAATTGTGTTTGCTACACCGGGGACTTGGTTGTTGCATAAAGGATGCTAGTTGCACGGTTCGAAGCGTCATTTGATCACCTGATTCGTTTAATGATCAGGGAAACAGAGTACCGTAATTACGAGTACGTTTCAGAGATTTTTTTATTTGTTTCTAAATTGAAACATTTTTCTAATTTGAGGACTTGAATAGAAGTTTCTTTTGTCTTTAAAGAATTTTAAATATATGTATGCACAATTTTTATTTTGCATACACTGCATAATTCATTCGTTTTGCATACACGTCTATCATATTTATTTCGCAAAATTTGGTGACGTTTATGACATATTCGAACATCCTCGTACGAATAAATTTATTACGAAGGATAATGTGTATCTAACAGCAAATATGTTAATTTGGTAAATGCATACATTTACTACATGGTCGATATATGCTCATATTAAGTTAACCCTTAAACGAATAAATATTCATGCAATCAGTTTCAGTTAAACCTTACATGGAAAAATATTCATGCTGTCAGTTTAAGTTGACGAGTAAATGCATTCACAAACAATGAAATTAAAAACTTTAGTGATAGAAGCATGTATTAGATATTTTTATATATAAAATAGATTTCAATTTTACACTGTTTTACACCAAATATATTTGTTACGTAGATTAAATCTGCGGAATATTCTACACGAAACAGTATCATGGTTCAACGTTAAAAAATCACAAGAAATATTTGAAATTCAAACGTGGAATATTCCGTACAAAAATTTGGAATATATATCTCACGAATTGTTGATTTTTCCGCATTGTACCCTAGTGGTTTTTCACGTATAGTTCTATTTAAAAAAAACAAAAAAAAGTAATTGAGAAACCTTGGAATTACCTTCATCTGGGATTATTTATTTATATAATACAAAATAATCGGCTCTCAAATTTCAATTAATATAGGATGCAGTAAAAATCATAGAAACAAACTAGAAAATAAAAACATGAAAAGTTACAAATATGTAACAGTAACCATCAAAGGGTTAATCTGTCGTCCCAGTTTGGATTTTATTCGGTTTTGAACGGAGGTGGCTTAACTCGTTCGATTTTTCGTGACTATATCCATTCGATAGGTCGTCGAAAATAGTGAAATCGATTCTTGGCGGGTTGATAGCGATTTGAAGGATTTAGGGGAGATTCAGGGCAACAACTTGCCGGCTGCGTTATGCGTGCAACGATAATGGCTGATGTGGCTTGATCGAACTGGCCACTGATTTACCCTTAATGGTCGCGCGCCGTGTATTGGGATCTGAAGTTTATGTCCTGATGGATGATGTCTCGTTCAATTTCCCTATTGTTTCACGCGTTTAATATGTTTATCGACGTTTGGAAATTGTATCGAATTTCGTGGTTGTTGATAGACGAAACGAAATCCTTTATCGCTACAATGAGAACGAGTTTCGTTGAGAGCGTTCACGAAAATGCTGGCGCATTCGTCTTTTATAGAACAATCGGGACATTTTCTCGCGAAATATCGTGGCGGAGGCTTTTATCGTCGCGGTGTTGTAAATGACGGACGAAATGAACGCTTGAGTCCTTTCACAGTGATGCATCAAGAAGCATTTCTTTTCGGTAGCTACAGGAAAAGACGTTCGCCAATGTGGAATGCTTTTGAAGGAATTTCTGTGTTACAATTTTGGGTTCTATTTCTAAAATTGATGATTTTTATTTATCGTCATTGTGGATTATTCTTTATCGTTCCTGTTCGAACATAAATAATTTTATCCTCAAAATTTTGTGCTTTTTTATTTTGTCATCCGAGTATAGAATGAAATAGAAGAATATTGGTCAGTACGAAATGGTTGTGTTTAACCAGTTCTGACCAATAAATCTTAACCCCTTTTTGCCGCTAACTGTAATCCTACAGTTAGCTTCGCATATGTTACCCGCTTACGCAAACATCCCGGGAGAGTTAAAGTTTAAAGCCTGTTTGCGCTTCACCGACGCAACCGGGAAGTCCTTTCGTTCCTACACGATATTCATCAGCATTTGATGCATAAAGAACCCGTTTCGTTATAGGATCTCTTCTTTGTCACTAAAATTTTCAGTATAGCCACTGTTTCGATAAATTAATGTTTTTATATTTTTATGATAATTTTGTAGGGTGGTTTCGAAGTAAAAAAAAAAAACAGAAAGGTAGGGAATTCAATTACCACCGTAATACATTCGTGAATAAAATTACCCGTATTTCGTTCATTGGCGAGGAAATCATTCGGATACTATTGTCCTCTGTCTTTCGTTGTCAACCGGAATTTCTTGCACGACGAAACAATGGTCAGGCGAGGGGTAGCGAAAGAAGGGGTAGGTTAATTAACTGGAGGAGGGCTATTAACAGTAATTTATCGGAGTGGTATGCGAGAACATGGACGTAGAAAGGAGAACAAGCTACTTGGTGTGCGCAGTCTGAAACGAAGCAATCCGCAATAGCCATGGTAGTCGGGATAAATCCGCGAACAATGGCTGAACTCGAGGAAAAAGGGGCGATGGCCAGAGAAAAAGAGGCAGGGAGGTGTTGGAGGCGGTTACTCAGCCGGATATCCGGGTTACATATATAAAAATCAATGTTAGATCTCGCCTCGGGAACTCGTTATTGCACCGGCTGTCTTACCTGAAGTATCATCATCGGATTCAAAGCTGGGGAACACTTGGTAGGCGAGTTTCTTGTATTTCGTTGAATTGGGGTAGAATGAAAGAGGGTTTCTCGCTGGATACAAAAGGGGCGGCAACTGGAAGATGGAAAGTTACGGTTTGATGAACATTGTTCTGATTGTTGGGTCATGGTACGAAGATAACTGAAAGAGGAATGAATATCAGACACCGTGTATTTTTATTTTTAATACACGCTCTTTTGTTGTTTCCTTTCGTTTGTTTATTTTTCATATTCATATTTAGTTTGTATATTCCAGGGATAATTAGAAATTGTTCTTTCGGGGCCAATCTAAAGGGTTAAGGTTCAATTAACACAGTGCTAATTAACTCTTTTTGAAGTAATTTTTAAATTGATGTCCTTAATAATAAAGAAACTTAAATTGTTCGATTGATGTTCAGTAAATATCCTCTAAAATAATTTTTTGTACTATTTTCAAAGGAAATAATTCACGTATTCCTATCCTTCTGAAAGTGAATATTCGAAATATGTACCTAGATACATATTTATATTTTTCTGTTGGCTCTCCATACGCGTAAATCGATCCTCCTCGCAACGTGACGTTCCCTCTACCTTTTCAGAATTTCATTGAACATTTTGTTACACGTCAGGTACCCGTAAGATTCCAACTCTGAACGTTTCCTGTCCCTTTTTTCCGGCGGGTTGACACGTTCGAGTTTTTACCCTTGGAACTGGCAGTCGAGAACGATGTCACTCGACATTCTCTGTCATCAGGAGATAAAACGGCTTCTAGTCGTGTGCCAGTAGGTAACTGGAGAGAAGTAGCTTAGACTAGAGCACCGGAACAAGACTTTTCCTCTTGGAACGATGTCAGAGACAAATAGTACCAGATGCACTGGCCTCGTTCTTTATCGTCTCCTCTTTGCCATGTCGGCTTCGTCCATGCTGCCACATTAAACTGTCGTTCCCGCGAATCTCTGCAGTTTGATCTACTCTTTCTACATCGCTGGAATTCAGTTTATTGCTTTCTACACTCGTCTCATCATTAGTTCCACTGTTTGCTAGAAAAATAAAATAGAAAACAGAGAAACCAGTTGTAATTTCTCGAGTATTCTGTTTCCTTCCATTGACACAACGAATTCAATATCATAGAAAATCAGAGAAAGTAGAAAGAAATTGCTCGAAACGATAAAATGAAAGCGATCAGAGGGGCGTGTGCACGTGTCAGGCGAGATGGTCGTATCCCGGTTTTCGTATGCCACGGAAGCCAAGTAACTTTACGAGTTCAGGATTCGATTTTTCGATCTCTTCGGGGGTTGTTACGCATGTGATACGAGCCGCATGGGATTATTTTACCGCAGCCCGCAAGGGGATCGTACGAATCGTGCTGTAAAGTCCCTCTCATTCTTGTCTTTCATGGTCGACACCTACACGTGGTTCGTGGCTCGATACCGAGGCTTCTTGACGCTCGTGTACACGTACAACAACCTTGCCGGTGTTCGTTCCCCCTCAACGTTAAGGCGACCACCCTTTCCACCCTTTCGCGTAATCTGCAACTTGTGCATCGCTTTGGAATATTTCGAAAGTTTCGAGTTACTACCGGCAACCCATTCTCGACGTTTGCTAATCGTCACGAAGTAGGTACTTTGAAACGAAGCAACAGATGATTCTAGGTTTTTTCTAGGGTAGAGAACTGATTCCATGAAAAAAATTGCATTAAGTAGAGCAAATGATGGTAATACGAATTTAATATTATTCTAAATTTCATGTCTTCTTTATATAAAATTATTTTAATTATTAATTTTTGAAGGGTCGAGCTTAATTAATTTATACCCAGATCAACGAAACATATTTAGTAGTATTTTAATTAAAATTATCTGTCAATACTTGAGCGTAGAAAAATTCTTAGTTACCATGGAAATTCTGGACTTAAAGTCAGAGCATTCGAGCGACGTGGAAAGGATAGAAGTCTCATAAATAAGGCAAGACCGGTGATACTCGCGTCTTGTCCCGTCTCGTCTTGCGGATTTCCTGAAATATGCATTTTAGGCTTTTGTACGTCTACGCGGCAGCTGCTTTTACCTTGTGTAGATACTTCTCTTTATTCACGTGCCCAGTCTAATGGCGGTAGGTTCCCGGTGTGCATCGGCCCTTAGCAAAGAGCAAATGAAGGGGAAGAGAAAAAACACGGCAAGCCTCGTAAAAAAACTCGCATAAATTTGTTCATCCGGCACATACTTTTACTGGCATTTCAAGACCCGGCTTGTTTCTTCCAACGCTGTTTCTCCAGATTTTATCCTCGTCCAATGTTTTTCCCTTCTTTTTTATCCGAAATCCTCTTTGAACTCGAATATATACGCTTCTTCCTCGAATGCTTTTACTTCAAGTTAAATCACCTTTATACACCGTGCATTTTTGGTAGTTTATAAAAAAGAATGATAAAAAAATTTATTGCTATAAAAGGAACCTTTGAAAGTAATTTTTTGCATAGAAAAAAGTAAACTTCTGTTTTTTAATCTCCGAGTTCTTAATTATGCATCGCCAGAATTTATGTCACAGACGGTAATTAAATCAGACGAATTCATTACGCTTCGTTGTGACTTCTTTAAAGTTTCCTAAAGCGAAAATTAATTGTTCGAATAACTTTGTTATTCGTATTATCTTTTTCATATTTTTATTTACGTTTGCGATATTTTTTTTATCAAACCCTAAAAATTCTCTAAAAATTCCTGTCAATCAATTCACAACGTACCCTGTACGTACTCTTCTTTTCCCTTTTAAACGAGCCATATTCGGTTTTACGAATCCTCCGTAGAGATCCACGATTCGAATGGTTGATGGTCGGATTTCTGGGAACCGATGAATCGATTTGACGACAACTAAGCGCTGTTAATAGGTTCTAGTCGTTGATGAATAAGTCAACTGTCGGAGCTCGATGTTTCAAGTGTTGCCAGTGACAGGTAATCGATTTGATCCGCGCAAAAGCTGGACGATCGGTCTTCGTGGTCCGTTTGATGTTGGTGGTTAAACGAGTTAATGGCTTTGGGAGTCACCGATCCATTTTTTCGTACGTTCGACGCCCATTCGAACTGCATGTATCTCCCGTACTCGAGCAACGGCTGTTGTTCGTGCAACTGACAGGGATTTGTAAGGGGGATGCTCTTCAGCATCGACGAACAAAGACGAACAGAGAAGTTGAAGAATTTCGTGCTCGCAGCTTGATTTTGTAGAAATTATTCTAAAATAAATTCGAGGATGAAATTTTGATATTCAGGAATTTAATAAATCCATGTAAATTTTAAGGATTAATTGTTATATTCTTGAAGCTCGAATTCTGAAGCCTTCTTCATGATTGTTTTCCAAACTCGTTCGTTTGAAGAGGTTCGTATGCCGTCAGGTTCTGAATGAAAGTAGCAATTCCTCGTATTTACATTGATAATATTGTGCGCGTACGTTCCTCGTTGGATAGACAGGCGTCGCGATGCGAGGCGGAGATCTGAAATCGTCGAAGAGAAGAGAGAAATGCACGGGAATACGACGGAGCGGCCGTCAAGCAAACAGGTATGCTTCAGAATCAATATTTGCTCGATACACGACGGCACTCTGCTCTGAATGCATCCCTCGTCACACAGCCATACACATGAACACACGCGTTACCTCTTACTCTCTGTTCGCTCCTCTCGCTTCCCTTATGTGACACGGCAGCCAGTGGTTACCACGTTTCGTCACGATTCACAGTGGGACAAAATCTCGAGAAATAAGAAAAAAGAAATTCAACGTCCTATTTTTGCACTAAAAATTCGAAATTTTATCAAGGAATTTCATCCCTTTTTAACTTACCATGGTGTTAACTGGAATAGTGTTATCTATCCATAGGATATTTTAATTTCCATATTATGATCAGTTTCTTCTTCGCGTATTAAAAATTCAGAATATTGTTAAAAAGGTGTTGGAATAAATTGCGTTCACACCCTGGATTCGCAGATTCCCACTTTCTTCGCAGTTTCGAAGTCTGCTAGGGATGGAAGTCGTTAAAAGTTTTTTCGGACTTAAATTGGGCTCGAATCGACAATGTTTCCTTCGGATGTTTTCTACCCTAAACGGTGTTAGTTTTCGTCGCCTCGAGGATACAAGGGGTTCGATCGATTTTCTTAGCCGAACGAATCGTTTTCTTTTTACGATCATCTGATTATTGTCATTTAGATCGTTTATATTAAAAGTAATTGAGTGCGAAGGAACTCGTTTTTTCTTAAGACAAAGACACCCGTATGGGTGATATTAGTCGCTCGTCTAAGCGAATTAACGCGCTGCAGATCGGTTTAATTGCACACCTGGAGTTTCCAGGGCATGTGCCGGTACACGCGTGGTCGGAAATTGCTGTTGGCGGCTGGGAATGCCTAAATGTCGATAATCACTTGAACGACAATATTCCAGACTAGACGGCACATTGCGTATTATTTGCTCGCCTGTACTAAACGCGGCAACCCTTTTCCATGGCTTGCGCTACAAAACATTAATATTCGAACACGTGCACACGTCGCCGTTTATGAGTATTATTAGATTGAGAGCCTACCAGTATTGCGAGGTTTCCTTATCTGCCACTCTTCCGGCCTGATTTTGCGAGCTTTATATACAGGGTGTCATAAGAACCCGACTCGTTATGGTTAATTAAATTTTAATCATTTTTTTTATTTGCTCCTGGTTTCACATTTAAAGTTCACCACGTTATACCAAGTATAGAAGAATATTTTATCAGAATTTCTTCAAAATTTTTTACCTTCAGTATCTTCAGAATTTTCCGAGGCACATACCTTCTCATGTCAGAGAATGTGGATCTTCTTCGAGGTTCATCGATCCGTGGGATATCGAGGGTTCAATGAGTCGCCTTTTTAACTCAGACTTTCACGAGGTGGAAAATCAGTGAAAAAGCAGAGGAAGGGTTAAAGGAACGCAGGAATTTTTTCCCTCGACCTGGAAAGTCTTCGAGTTTTGCATCGAACGCATTTTTCTTCGGTGGATAGTTATTCGAGGCGCTGAAACACAAGAGTTTCTGTTCTCTTGGCTCGTGTTTTTCTTTTCTTTTTTTTTTTTTCGAGCTCGATTAAATTTATGCAAAACGGGAACGACGTCGACGGAAACCCGAGTGTGATAAGTCATTTTGCGGCGCGAGAAAATGAAATACGGCGGAAAACAAAGACGAAACGAGGGAAAGGGATCGGAGGAAGAGGGAGGATGGTAGAACACGAAAGAAGAGCTCGTACATAGGTTGGGATTTATCGGAGCTACTGTGCGGATCACCGAGGGAAAATATATCGTTATACCCAGGGCGTTATCGATCTCGACACACACGATAAAGTAGTAACGAGACCCCGTAAACTAAAAGCACCAGCTGCTCGCCTTGGCGTTTCACGAGCAAACGCCAAGTTCTTTGCCGTTCAATATAGGAACGACCTGTATTTGTGCGCTCTTTCTTACGAGCCGATCCAGTAATGTCTGCTTGTCTACGGTTTCATCTCCTTAAAGTGATACTTCTTGATATTAACCCTGATGGGGTCGTGTGGGGCACAGCTGTACTCCACGATATTTTCTTTTAGCATACTTTCATAAATAAATGTATCATCATCGTTTCCTTATTTATAACTATCATTTACACATTTTTAATGAGTCGTTACTTTGTTTCTCTAAAAAAATAGAAATAATTCCATTGGCAAGTGTAAATTTTACTTGAATATCATCTTCAATTTGAATAACATATTTTTGTGTCTATTATAAGTAAAAGGACAGCAGAAGAAAGAATTATTTCTATAAATTCAAGAAATTTTTTCTATTTCTCTGGTACCTCTTATTTCCTCCAGAGGAATCGAGCATTTCAAATGATACAATATTTTATGTAGCGCCTATTTGTATCGAACTAGAGCATTGCAATACTCGGATACGGATAAAAATCCGTGTTCCTTCGAATCTCGGCGAGCATTATTCCAATCGGAGAAAGAGTCGTATTTCAGATCGAAGAAAGAAGCATTTTCTCTTTGTCCCTGTGCTTATTCCCGGGTACCGTTGTTCCGTTTCTCCGTAGAAAATCACGCGGCCCGTAGTCCGTGATGCGTGCGACGAGAGGAGAATTCAGAGACGGTATTTTTAATGAGAACCGACGAGAATGCGCGCGTGTATCTTCGGTCAGGTAACGTCTGCTGACGAAAGACGAAGCTAGGGGGGGAATCCTTCAGTCGAGGAGTGAACACTCGAGCTCCAGCTATACGGTTAATTATTTACTGGAGTGCCGAGGGTGAGTTTCCCTTTCACGCTGTGTTTCAACTCGCGTGTCGTATCTGCGTGTGCGTGATTCGACTTGACGAGGACCGGCGAACGTCTCGCGGTCCCCGAACTTTCCAAATAAATTTCAGCATCGTAAACTTCCTCGCTTTCGAGCGACTCGTTAAACGTCCCGTGATAGCAATATCCCCGGAACTCTTCAAAAAATCTTCCTCCCTTAACTTCGTTTCGCGGTTTAACGAGATAACATCTTCGATTCAAACTTGCCGGAGGCGAGCAAACAAGTAGAACGAGCATGCAACTGGTCAGACGTATGAAAACACGGATCTTACGCGGCAAGTAGAACGAGTCCGCGTATGGTCAGACGCGTAGAATTATGAAATTTCCCACGATACTCCGGAGTATTTCTCGAGTTTCTAAACTTGCCACGTTGTTTTAAAGTAGGTTTCCAGAGTTTACAATAATTTCGCGAGAGAAATTCAACCTGTTTTCACAGTCCTCGCAAATTGTTTCCAAGATATTTCAGAATACATCCCACGTTACAAATTATTTTTCCTATTCATAAAGGGAATAATATTTAACTCTGTCGTTTTCTCGTGTTTCATTTATCTAAAGTACTTATCAGCGAAAGGGTTAAAAGCAGCTTCTCATCCAGCCAAGTGGCACTGATCGTTCTAATTTATACACACAACGTTTCGAAACACAATCTAACCCGTTGAAGCATCCTCGTGGCGAATAAACTTTTTTCCCCAACGAGAGGTCGAGATCCTCTGAAGCAGCCTCCGGTCCCCCGGTGCAACACAACAGATTCTTCTGCGGTGTCGGCGTTGGCCAACGGCCAAAAAATCAGCCGAGCGCATTCGAACGAGATGTTGGGAAGCAGAAGGAGCCGGCGTGGTATACGGCCACAGCATCCGCGAGGAACATATGCATAACTATCGTGCACCGTTTCCCGCCGTATCGACGACACACGCATTCCTGAATTATGCATACGTCGTCAACCGAGCCTGGTGTTTGCACACCGTACCACCGGAACGTAGCTGCTCGCACGCGCAAACGCGTGTTGTACCTGGAAGAGGGCGAGTTACACACGATCGTCGCGTCAAATCCACGCTTCTGTTACGACGGCTGCTTAAGATCACCGCGTTATTTGAGGTTTCAGGTCACCGAGAACACTAGAATTATGTATACCTACCCCTTTCGTGCGCTTGTAAAAGCACCGCTGATATTATCCTGTTTAAACCCTTGCGCCTCGGCTTCGCGAACGAACTCGTCGAGATCCTTTTTTCGCGTGAATTTTTCTATTTTCTTTTTTTTTCGGGTTTTTCTTTCGGCTTCAGGTCACTTACATTGCCCCCAATTACTGTATTTCTCTTTGCTAGCAAGTCTACGATCCCTTTTGTTTCCGTAAACGAAGAACCGGCGATCCCTCCTCGTGTGTAATTTATTCGTTTCATAAGCGGCACGTTCAGAAACTAAGTGTCAAAGGGATACCTTGATAAATATCTTATGAATATGTTAATTCGCGCGGTCGGAGAAAAATGAGGAAACTCCTTTGCACCCCGTAATCTTCCTTACAAAAGGAGCACCACCACGACCTTACTACTTGCTTAAGCATATGATTTATATTCTTCTTCCACGAACGAGATGAAGCAGCTCCAGTTTGCACCTTTTACTCGTATACGTGGCTCGAACGGTTTTCATCTTCTTTTATCGTTTATGGAATATGCTGAAAGATCCATCGTCTCCGCTAACATGTTTCCTAGCGATTTTTGAACTAGCTTTTTCGAAGTCAGATAGATCACGGTGAAATACGTGCATGATTTCTTAATAGTAGAAACAATCCATATCAAATATGATTTTCATTTTCAACTTATTGGTGTAATCTTACAAATATTTCAACTTTTAAAGGATTTTTTTTCCAATATCCTTCGTTAAGTAGACTTTGATCCCTGGAGTTCTTATCCTTAAGAATTAATTAGTTATTAATTAAAAGTTCGTAAGACCTCGAAAACTTCATCATGCACTTTTTGGAATTTTATATTTTTCTCCAAGTTCTGAGGATAAGCCGAGGATTGAGGTGAGGGTTTAGTTGAAGGATTAAGCTTTCAATTGATGTGCCATAAGTGCTATTTTATTATACTTATTTTTATTTTATTCTACTTTCGATGTCCAAATACTTCAATCTGACAATTTCTTGCTTTTCATTCTTCATTTTGTCGTAATCGTTTCGGTTTCTTCTTCGTCAAACTTTCCACGCCGGATTTATTAAGTTCCGATAATTTCGACTTACAGCTGCCATCGTTCAAACTTGCGACGCCATTCGAGACGAGCCACGCTTCTGTCATCGATAAACTATCGTCGACGCTGCCCGGTGATATTTAAATACGCCCTGTAATTTTGCAATCTTTGCCCGGGCATTTCCGTCACGTCCTGTCGTGAAAGTAATTTTTCTCCGACCCTTCGTCCCTTCGGCTTTCGTCTTTCGTCTACGTCGTCTTCTCGCGAACAAAGTACCCAGAAGAATGAGATGGGAGTGTCTTGCGCTGATAAACAGAAATCCTTGTTCGGGGACATTGTAATAGAAGCAATCCTATTATCCTAATATGATAAGGTTTAATAGAGTTCGGTCGGCTGGCTTCGCTCATCCTTTCGTCTGTGTTCCAAAAAAGAAATCATCACTCGGTGGCTTTAGTCGAGGAAGATTTCAGCACCCTGGAAACTTGATCCTCGAATTCCTCGTTAGCATATTAGATCATTTTGTTATGCAAATTAAGTACGAAGATTGTTGTACAATCGTTGTGATACCTTTCATCATGAAATCAGAATGGTGCTTTTGTCTTTGGTAACAGTTGTTGGAATATAGATAAATTTTCATGCTACTTTTGTAGGATTTACTTTTGGTAGGAAACCAGGACAACTGGCACAATAGGGTATTGTCTCGTACAAACATCTCTGAAGAGACTATTCTTCTGTGTTATTATTTTTTTTCAACAAGGATTCACCATGGTAGAAGAGAATTTTTAAATAATAAATTTGAAATTCTATTTAATTGAAAAGATATTACAATTCCACTGGCTTAGCATTCCAATTGATTTTCTTTCTATAAAAGCAGTGATCCTAGCGTCTAGGATGATAGGAGAGGAATGGTAGGAGGCTCACGAAGGGAATTTATTTTCAATCGAGCCTGGGAAGAGTACCAATGGCGTGTGCCGCGATCGAAAACCGAACGGGGTTCTATTACTTTTATTTCTCTCCCTCTCTGTTCACCAGTGGAATCGCTTCCGCGAAAGAGAAGATTAATTTCTCGCGGTAAGAGAGCAGCCCTGAATTCTCGGCCGGAGGGTGAGAAGGGCGGAACAATTGCCTTGGCAAAGACGAGAGATTCAATTACATCGAAAACGTGGGGCAA
Source organism: Osmia bicornis bicornis (assembly GCF_907164935.1). Taxonomy (NCBI): domain Eukaryota; kingdom Metazoa; phylum Arthropoda; class Insecta; order Hymenoptera; family Megachilidae; genus Osmia; species Osmia bicornis. The sequence goes on along the minus strand of NC_060228.1, from coordinate 3,501,212 downwards.
AAGGGCCGCTAGCTCTGCGTGAAGCCAGATTAATTCGTCCTTTGGCGTGATGCTTCCACCGGGAGAGAAAGCATTCAAACTTTTCCTTTTTCTTTACCCGTGCGTTTTGCTTTCGATGAAACAGTTAACGGGTTTCGTTCGAGCGAAAAATATGTGAGCGTCGATTCCCTTCATTTAATTAGCCATTGTCCTTTGCAACATTAATCGCACGTTCTTTGGGATTTATATAACAAAACCTGCTCGAGCTTTTAATTGGCTGAACGAGATCGATTTAATCTGGATTAAAAATCTGAGTGTGGACGTTTTAAATGAAATGCTGATGTTTGACTTCATCCGTTTGAAATTAGAGCTTTGTTATGGGATAATCCTCTGGAGTCGAGAACTTTTTATCCAGTTGTAATTACATTTTTAATTTGCAACATACAGAAAAAAGATTACATACACGGGTACGTTTTATTCGTTTTGGAACTACCATGATGAAAATTTGCTGTTAAATTTAATTTTATGAAATTCTTTCGTTAGAAAACTAGAGTTCTTAATTTTAATCGAATGATATCATGTTAGGAATAACAGAAAGTTTGTTAAGAATAAAAAGCCGTGCATCCATCATTTGTATTTCTTACGAAACCGGAAGAAAAACGAATTATTCTTCTCAGGGGCAGAAACCACTGCAAGATTTATCCAACGTTCGTAGATAATTTCGCTGAAAATCAAGGAAAGGTAGGTCGAGTATTAACAGCAAGCCAGAGTTTAAAGCTACCACGAAGTTAGTATTCTTCATAGAAAGCGGACGCTTTATTTTAATTCACCGTCACAAGTTTCAGCACGGTTTGGGTTGCTGAAACGCAGACAGGAAAGCTTCAGCTCGGATTTATCCGCGGAAATCTTTTAATCCTTTGACCTGTGTCTCATTCGTCAAGATTTTGTCATTTCATTTACAGTCGTATCGGCGTCGAATATTTATTTGTTTTATCAATACCGATCTGTCTAAGGAAACGCATATTTTTCATACATACATCGATTCCCCTGTTAATTCTACGCCAAAACGCACTGTTATTGAAGGGGGTTTTGAAATCTTTAAACCCCTTTCTCTCCCTTACTTTCTTTCTCCCAGCTTTCTCGCTGGGCTCTTTCTTCTTCTCTTTCGACACCCTTTCTTTCTACTTTTTTTTTAGCCAGCGGGTGCCCCATGGAGCGTTCAAATGTTGAACGAGTATCACGGTTTTGCATTATATTTTATTACCGGAATCGAGTGTCTCTAATTATTTGGATTCGTTAATGATTGTCAATTAGTAACGCGAGTATTTTTCATTTTCTCCTCGTTTATCGCACATCACGTGCCATTCGATATTGGACGTTCGAAAATTCGAGTAAATATTTCAGCCGTTTTAATTGAACGATCCGTACCAGGTAGAATTACTTTTTGCTCCTGCTCGACAAATGTTTCTTGCTTGTCCGTTTTAACAGGCCATGACGTTCGGTTTGAAATACAGACTTTTGTGACAGGTGTTCCTTGACACACGAAGCGAATTCATACCGATCTGTCGCTGTAAAATATTTTTTTAATCTCTCCATTTTCGATCCTTGTCTCTGTGAAATGTACACGACGAACTGATCGTTATCGTTTAGAATGAAACGTGTTAGTCTTGTCACTGGAGCTTCGGTTGATTTCTTCCTTTGGTTATGTTTAGCTTTTGACAAAAATTGGAATGTGGGAATACCAAAGCTTGCAGTACTAAGGGTTGAAACATTAAAGCTTGGAGTAATAAAATTTGGAATACCAAAGCTGGGAATACCAAAGCTTGCAGTACTAAGGGTTGAAACATTAAAGCTTGGAGTAATAAAATTTGGAATACCAAAGCTGGGAATACGAAAGCTTGAAGTGCCAAGGGTTGAAATACCAAAGCTTGGAGTAATAAAGTTTGGAATACTAAAGCTTGAAGTACTAGAGCTTAGGACGGACTGTACCGTCCAGTACCATCAGACCACGAAACATAACGACATTATTCCCACGACGAGGGCGTTACCGCTTCATTTCGGTCGCAAGTTCTATCATAGAGAGCCCTTGTAAGGAAACAACCAACACAGGGGAATCAAGGGTGGCCGCGTTTAGCAGAACGGAAGTGTAGATTGTCCAACCATTGGGTTCCGGCTGGCAGATCACAATGGTCGAGCTGGCCTTTGGTGGAATAGTGTCAGAGGATGGCGTCGCGCAATCTATCACTCTCATTCACTCTACTATCCCGAGGAGAAGCTCTTTCGTGGCAGGGTGTTGGTTCTACTTCTCGGCGAGCTGCTTCGTTCCCCTAGTTCGTATTGTCGCATCACTTATCCCCCTGGTAGACAGGCGAACAGACGAACGGACGGTCGAGCTAAGCCCGCAGCTCGCAGCTTTCCTATTTTTCACCAGCAAGTGGGCTTCAAGCACCTCGGCCGCTTTCTCTACCACGGCTTCTTTCTCGCGGGGTCCGCCTTGCCGGAATAAAACTGCTGCCAACGAGAATTGATGTTTCTCACTGCAAATTCGTCCTATTTTTCACCGCGAACCAGCTCGCACCACTTGTCTCGACGGACCTACCTACCTGCCGCTAACAAGGGATTTCTCCCTCTTTCTCTAACTTTTCCCAACGCTCTTCCGTCTTTCCGGCTGCGTTGTACCCCGGAATAAATCGCGTCGAGTTCGTTGCACGGAGTTGCTGTTTAATTTTTCTAAACGGCGCGGTGCGCGAACCTCCCTGTTCCTCGTCGCTGGGTTATTCAATGCTAAGAGTCAGTTTAGTCGAGTTACATGAATTGCAGTAATTTGTAAAATTAAATTGAAATGCTGGATGATGTTTGATGGAACAAAGTCGAGGAAATGCAAGAAATTGAACAGATTGAAAAGCTTAAGAATCTCATAGGAAAGAATACGGTATCTTTTTCCTTTAATTTGGAATCTGTAACGTAAAGGCTGGTTCGTGGAACACCACCGAAAGTAAGGGTGCTTTCTGAAGAGGACATTCGTAACACTTGTCGCGGCGGCAGCTGCCAAGAGGAAGGGAGTTATTGCTCTCTCGTAACAACGGGAACAGGGGTGGAAGTTTTCCAACGTCAACGGGAATCAGACGGCTGGCCAACGTTGCTCTTTGAAAACGCGTCAACTCTTTATCAAAGCTAACAAGAACCGTCGACTGTCGTCCTCGCTGGTATCCGTGAGTGGCTGTCGCACGAGAAATCCATCCTCCCTGTTCGTAAATAAAAGCGTAAATCTTTCAACTCTGGACAAACCATCGAGGACCAGATGGGAGGTATCAAATTTCTTTGAAGATCCCTGGGAAGCAATTTCAAATTTTAATGAAACTCGGCATACAGATTTGTTTGCTGCTCGACGAGAATTTTCAAGTTTCAATACTTAACTTGAGTAAAATAAATCTAATTAAACTCGTGAAATAAATTTGAAATTTAATCACGAATGTTGATGATAATATTGGAATAAGGATTCCGTCACTTGTATTATCAGGAATCTTTTTTCTTATCATTCGTCTCAGATCAATTTCGATTTCTCTAACAGAAAAATATCGAAATATGCACAGCGAACATTTCTCGCAATATTTGTATTCGACTTATTCGAACGAGCCACGATATTTTATCGTACGTGTGAATTTGTACTTTTTATTCATTGCATGTAAAAACTCATTTCTCTATACGGGTCACGTATGAGTGTACGCGTCAGTCGCTAAAGCCCCTCAAAGAACAAAAGGCGAGGAGAATTTTAAACGATTGTTCGCGGGTTAGCCACGTTTCTTCCCGTTGGCGGGATTTCCTTCTCGATTAGCATAATCTAACGGGATACGGGAGGATGAACGGTTGCACGGCAGGCCTTATGCGAGACCATTGTTATTATGTATTTAGTGTGTACCTCGAGTTACCTGACTAGTTCCGAGACTATCCAACTCCAGAATGGTAGAAGGACTTAGTAGTTCAGCGAACTTATGATAGAACTTTGCCAATGCTTCGAGGTTTGCGCGGGGAGTTTCGCCATGTCTTACCTGCTGCAAACTTTCCTCCCCTATTCGGTACGGTATACAGGTGCGCGAGCCTGAATCCTTCGCGTGGTGTATCATGAAGTTTCCTGTTAGCACATAAATCATTTGACATTGATCCAACGTTAATTTCGTTGTTTGACCCTTGAATCAGGAATAAATTTATCTGGAAGTGGGACTTTTATCCTATGAGTATTATTAGTGGTCAGTATAAATTGTAGATCCTTTTGTATCTTTTCTTTTCAAATTTAATAGGGTAAAGTATACAATGATTGACACTTTAAATTAAGAAATAAAATTTAATTCAATTTCAATTGATCAATAAATAATTAGGGTTATTCAATTTATAAGTCTGTTGGTAAAATATTCTTGTATTTTATTTGCAACATTATCGCTGTCTCTGCTTCTTTCTATTCTGCACATTTAACTATTACTCCATGCGCTTTCATCGTCGTCCGTAAGTTTTCCTCGGGTTTAACAGTTCCCGGAAGTATCCTCGAAAGATGTGGCCCGAAGTTTCTCGTAAATTTAAATAAATTACGCGCACGGTACTCGCGGCAAATATTTGACTTCCACGGAGAAATTCCAGGGCGTAAGATAAATTCCGTCTTCATTTCTTCGGGAAGTTCGAGGCTGGTTAGTGGGACTATTTTCTTTCTCGATTAACCGGAAGGATTTCTCTCGTTTCAAGGCGAATCCATTAAGAGATATATCGTCGAGAAACATTTCTTGGTCCGGCAAAGTTGCCGCGTTCATGAGTAATTGTACGGGCAAACGAGCTTCTGTCATTCGTTTCGTTTCCTTTTTCTTCGCTCGCCGGTTCGTAGGGTGAGCGTAACGAAATTCAGCAATAAAACGAGCCGGCCCCCGGTTGTTAAGATAATGTCGCGGCCTGGTACCGTCGAGAATAGCGAAAGCCCGGAAATAAAATTATAATGGCTTCCGTAAAACTTGTATTCCCGTCGACTTGGTGCATAAATTACGACCCCGTCACGCGCACGATTTCTTTATGAAGTGTTTAAACCTTTCGATGCTCGCGATGCTTGAAATATCATGGAGAAATTGTGTAAGGTGTTGACGAACATTCAAGCTTACAGGAATCAAAGAAAATCAAAGAAAATTATTTAAATTATACGATAAAAGGATAAGGGGCTGAATTGTAACGAAAGGGTGGACACTTGTGTATAAGATAGTTAATGGGCAATCAGAATAATTTTGGTTAATTAAATTTTTTATGAAATTTTAAAGCTTTCTAGAAAATATTTACCCATCCCCTTTGCAAGAAGTGCATTTCTCGAAATGATTTTTTTAATTTTGACCACCTTGCACCTACTACTTGCACTTGAAGGAGAAAATGTTAATCAGATTAATTGACCCATAAACACGAAATACCGACTTGAGAATTTCTCCAACCGTGAAACAGCAGTAATAAAACGTCACCAAGGGACTGTTTTCCCTTCTGACTTTATTCTTACCCCCCTTTCGGGTTTAATACCATTTTCATCTCGGCCGCAAGAGTTGGTACGTTAGTGAAATTGTTAAGAGGGAAAATTCCATGGAAGACAATAAATCTAGGAGGGGGCGATTCGAAGATCCTTTTAATTGGACGGTCAAATAGGACCCCCGGAGAGTGCAAGGCAAACAGGGAAATATTTTCATCGTTTCAATCATCGGGACAGTAATTTATGGGAGTTTCACGGGCTTTCAAGTTTTCGAGAGGCATTGCAAATCGACCGCCAAGGAAAGGCAGCCTTCTTGCTAAAGTTTTCAATTACATTAGAGACGGCCATATTAAACGCATCTTCGAAGATTCTTCCCAGCCCTTACCTCTTCACTCTCTATCTTTATCTCCTCGGCTAACTCGATCCGAACAGAGTTCGGAGGGTAAACTTATAAACTATGAAAGTTACTTTTCTATTCAATGAATTGACCGTGCCTTCGCAGGTACGTGCCTCGAAACCGTTTCGTCTTCGACTTCTTTTCGGCTCCGCTTCCCTTTTTCCCTTCCTATTATCCATTGCCGCGCGTGAGAAAGAATACAATGTTGCCGACCGACCGGAAAATTACAAGTTTACCCGCCATGCTCGCCCCAGTCTCGTTCGTGACTTTTGAAATGGGTTTTGACGTTTTTTAACCCGTCCGACGTATGTAATTTACACAAAGGTTTCATATTTTTGGCGTGGTTTGGATGTAGGGTGATATATTAGAATTGTGAGATAAGATTTGGGTAATATTGGGGTTGGAAGACACGAATCGGGGGTTGCAAACTTTAATTTTACCACGATATATCTGTTGGGCAATAATTCAAATGATGAAATAAAAAATAAAATTGAAACTATTAATCATTAAATTTGAATTAATCTAAATATTTTGTTTCTTTTTGTTACAGAGGTCGAAAAGAGTGCAGGAGCTGCACCGGGGGCATCGGGTGCAACTGCAGGGGGCCCTCGGGGGTTGACACCGTCCCCTGCCCCCTCAACACCCTCAACCCCCGCAACTACTAGCCATTCAGTCTGCGCATCCTTATCTTCATCTTCACCATCACCTTCTTCCTCCCCTTCAGCTCTCGTAGCGGGTTTCGACAAATCAGTGCTACAGGTAAGATACTCGATTATTCTTTCAAATAATTTTACAATACTATAGTAATTAGTGGAACCGCGTTTATTAAAAAATCTCTGTATTCATATCCTCAAAAGTAGCCAAGATATTTAACCGAGGTTCTTTTCGTTTAACCTTCTGTTGCGCCCAAGGGGTCCTCTTTCTCAAAATTATCAACGTAAAACGATAACCGACCCCTAAATCGCGTCGCGCAACAGGCTGTATCGCGAGAACAAAGGACCGGCGACCACGTCCCGTAGCGATAACGTTGAAAAGAATTATGGTCAGCCATTAATCGACCAATAACCGCGACACCGGTGCCCGATACCATTTGAACCCGCCGAAAGAAACGGATAATCACCGGTCGTTATGGCGTTGCAACGTGGAAAATCCACGTTTAAATCCAATACTCGGCGGTGGGAAGTACGAGATAGAAGCCTCGTCGCCTTCTGATAACAACGACGATAACGAGCAGCTGGTGGAAGGCTGAGGGTAACGAGGATCGCGTCGCGTGGGTGGGGTTAGTTACGATAATGCAGAAGCGAGTCTGGCCTCGGGCATCTTGGCTAATTAAAGCTCATAAATTACCGGCACGTGGAAAGAGAGTGACGAGAATATGGGCTAACACGTAACGGGTCGGACGTGCCCGAGGCTAACGTTGGTACGCGTGCACGAAAGTTGAACGTGGACGAAAAAAAAGATGCGTTAAACGGCGTACCGCATGTGTAAGGGGTTGCTTTTAAATTTCCACTTCTCCCTTCGAGTTCTTTCTACGCTCGTAACGCTATTCCCGGAATTTAATCTTTTTTTCTCTGCCCTTCATTCCCAGGCACCGTGTTGTGAACCACGGGGCTAGGACGTTGGGTCTGCTCGCGAGTGATGAGCTCGGGGACAAACGTTAGTTAGAATTGGGAACCGTACTTCTTATCGTGGACGGTTTAGAGGGAAAATTCGACTCGTTCGAGGACATTTAAATTCACACGCCGTGGCATCGAGCAATCTGCCCCTTCGAAATAAGGGGTAACGCATGAGCGGTTCGTGCTTCTCGAAGTTGAAGGGACCGTCTATAACTGGATTAGCGGCGTCGTGTCGCTGAAATTAATTCCCCTTCGATATTCGGCGCTTTCGGACCTCGATTGATTTCCACTCGGCTGGAAAACACGTTTCGAGTAAACAAAAATCCTGTTGAAAAGCGTTTTCCGAATGGTTTCCCAGTCGCTTCGAACAGATTCCCCTCTTGAATCGATGCCCAGGGTGTACGGTTTTAGTCGAGTATTTAAACTCCTGTTTAAGTTAAGTATTTCACCCTTCGGGGGTAGATGTTGGGATATTTCCTGCTAGAGTTTTAGTATTCAGAATGATATCAAAGTATTTCTATTAACTTTCAGTACCATTGAATTTAAATCATTTCAATTTAAAAATTTTTTTATCATCCACACTTTCATCAAATGGTTAATCAAACTTTTAATAAAGTCAAGCTTAACAATTTCTGAAGACAGAATTGAATTCGTTCGCATAGGAAGTTCCTTTCTATGAAAATAAAATTTCCCGATTGAGCTAGTACGAGTAAGAAGCGAACGTAACCGTCTTGAAGAGCAGTCGAAGGTTCATGGAAATTTCTCCGCATGGTAGATCTCGTCTCGAGCAAATCCTGTTCGTTTTCGCAGCATCAGCTGCACCTATTTGTTGCGTCAAGGGTTTTCACCTACGAGCTTTCCCTTCGTCTTATCTGGTGAACCGTGTGCACGTTCTGAAACATGTAGACGGTGGAAAATTCGAAGGAAGAGCACGAGTCTGCCGGAATATTCTGCCATGGTCGGCACCAGTTCGGTTATCAGGAACAGAAATTAGATTTGTGTGACGCTGGACAGCGTAACTCGTGCAGCCGTGTAACTCGGTCAATTTTATCGAGTTAGTTACCGATTTCTTCGCTTACGCGGCCTGCTGATCTTCATTCGTCCCAAATCTCCTTATCGAAATGGAGAAGTATCGAAAATTACTTGGAAATAATTTTTGCAATTTTTTTGGGTCACAAAATAAAAATCTAGTAATCTATAGAAATTATACAGCGATCTAATAACCTTAATTCATTTTTCCTTATCCTTTCTGTTCGTCCTTCGACAAAATATCTGCTCGTTCTGCTTTTATGAAATTTTTCCTCGTGTTGATGCTTGTTGCGCGACAGCCCACTTCTGTCGGCTTTATTACGCGTTTGTACTACTTGCGCAGTGTCTCCGCTGTATTTACTCGAAGCGTATTCTTCCTCGAGTTGCTTCTGGCTGGTAAACAATCGAGACACTTTGTTAAAATACTGTTTCCTTGTGCCAGGACTGTTTTTAAGAATTATTTTCAAGCGAATGCAGGTTTGAGACTCTTTTATTAATGTCTTGACGATTGGAGTGTTCAAAGAACATCTGAACGATTGCTTTTGCCTTTCTGTTTTCTTCGTCTGTCGTTCTTTATGGACTGTCTAGTAACTCAGCAGAAATTATTAATATTTGTCTTGATCTTTTAAAGATTTTTTATTAGATATTTCAAAAGGTACAATTTTTATATTTTTCATAATTTCTTTAATTATTTAATATTTCATTTCAACCATGATGGTAGTTATTAAAATTTTTTACTTGACGAAATAATAAAAAAGCTAAAGATTCCTGAATAGGTTAAGTACAGCAGGCGATGATAATTTCAAGTGCAAAGGGTTAACACTGATAACAAGAAAGAACGATTGTCGAGAAAGAAGGTGTTTTAACCCACAAAGATACAAACATCCTTTCTGTTTATCTTATTTTCGACGTAATCCCTTCTGTATTATATCCTCCTCGAATGTTCCTTTACAATGTACCTTTGTGCAACCGACCGTGTATCGTTTTATCAAGCCCTTTTAACCCCTTGCACGAGCTATATTGTTCCTGCCTGTTAAGGGTACTTTAAGCACGAAATGTTGCTCTCTGTGTTTGCTTGTTTCAAACCGGTTGTCCCTATGCTTTTACTCTTGTTCGATGTTAATTTCTACTGCTTTGATGCTTCTTTGTCGCGTGGTTTGACTGTGTAATTAAGAAGAAATGATTAAAAATAATATTAGCAGCGATAGCGAAAAATCACCTAAGCTGTGACGATCTAGAAACCGAGTCGCTGTTTCAGAGTCTCTAATAAGTCAATGTTAATTCTCGCACAAAATTTACATACCTAACATCAGCTATTCGAATTCAGGTCGGACAAAAATTCATGATTATCTCCTTTGGATAGCCCTTATTGTCATCCTGTCGTCTCCATTGTGTCGATTCTACGCTTTTCCTATTTGCCGAGTCAACAGTCAGACTTCCAGCCCTGTCCAACGTCATAACAGCTATCTCCCTTCTTCCATTTCCGGCTACGCTGTCTCGCTGACAAGTATTGTGCTGTTTGCTTAAAGCAACGAGAGGATTCGAGGTAACGAGACTCGAGCAGAAATACAGTTGCCAATGAAATTCTATTTTGCCTCATGTTAGGCCACGTTCCACGTGTTACTATTACGTGGGACTGAAAAAGTAATGTTCATAGTCCGCAGAGAGATATCGTTGCGACATTGTGAACCTACACTGAAGAGCAATCGATACTGATTAATCCTTGGACAATGAATGGCGCGATAGAGAGGTTGCTACCGATAATATTGATACGTTATTAGTAATTTGATATATTGATTACATTGTTAACGCTTTGATAATTGATTTCATGGAATCCTCGATTCTGGCAATTTAATTCATTTCTATATCTAACAATGTTTAAATTGTAATTATTTAATTTTGTATATTTTCAATGATTAGAGTATACAATAAATTTAGAGTCAGATGATATTTTATGGATTCACTAAATTTTATATAAATAGTATGCTTCATTAAAAATCTATTAAATATCGAACTTCCATTTCGAGTTGATTTAACCTGAATAGTGCACGAGGCTTCAGATAAGCCTGTCCTGCTGTTAGATAAAATTCTAAGAAAAGACGAAGAGGAAAGTTTAGAAAAGCGAACCTTGAATGTTTAATCTGGTCCACTTTAAAGCTGCCAATTTATTCGCGTTACGTATCTGCAGCGACGTTTTTAAACCTCCTCTCTCATTTATAATAAAGACGCGCGTATCTTTTTTATTTTTACTGGAAAAACTCGGCCATTCCTTTCTTCTGTCCATCCAAGGTAATATTTCGAGGCCGAGGCTTGTTCGTGTAACCTGCAGAGCCTCGTTCCATGGCGCACGAAACTATTTTGTACTCCATTTTCCTTTGAGGCAGGCGTGGTATCCGGCTTATTAGATTCCCGTTCCTCCCTACGACATGTTTTCCTCTTGATACACGCCTGCTATGTTTTGGTGCTAGCAAAATGTCCAACTATCCCAACGTGTCGTCCATATTAAACTCGGTCTGAACGCGTTTCAAAAGTTGACGCTCCAAGGATTCTTCTTTGCGAGCGGAGGATTTAAGGGGAAAGAAAAAATAACAAAGTACATTCCTATTTTTTATTTTTCAAATAGGTTAATATCTTCTATCACCACATTTCGAAGGGGGTTTTATATCGTCTTCCAGATCGATGTTTTTACTGTTATCGCCAGGATTCAACATCGATTTAAGCTTTCCAGAGGGTGTCTCCTCGCATTTACCCTGAAACGTGCAGATTCTTCAAAACTATTCTTGAATTCCTTCCTTCTACCGCTCAGAAGGCACCGTCGAAACGAATTCTATCTATTTTTCATCATCCTTCGATATTGATTCGACTTGGCCGTGTTTGCAGTATGAATTAAGTAACTCGTTCATTTCCAAGCGTCGCGATGAAGTAGAAGAGCCACGATATAGGTCAGACCGAACCTCCTCGATTGTTTGCCTCGCGATATTTTTAATTAAACTGGTAAGATTCGATTGCGACGGCGATACTTGTAATCGACTTCGCGTGAACATTTTCTGGAAATGAATTTTCATCGTCTTACTTATTACAAGAGGGTCGAAGACGTCTCCTTGTATCTTAATTGCTGGCGAACACGCCGAGTGCTGGCAAGATTATCGGTAATTGGTACTACCAGTTTAATTTATGAAAATAATTGAAGAAAATTCTTTGTGTTATTTGAATTATATTAGTAGGTTGAAATGAGGGAAGTGTTCTCATTATGACTCGGTTCCCAATATGACCCAGTTGGACTACTTTAGAAGTTTTCTGTGGAAATCGGAATGCTTCATTTTATATGTCTGACTATGCGTTGATATTTCTACTGTGACTCTCAATATTACACTCTGTGACCATGGTAGTTTAAATATTTTTATAAAACCCAACTTAATTTTGTATTCTTGATTACTGGTAATCTGATTATCTTATTTAACATTTTAAAATTAATTTTAATTCAAATTTCCAATCAATCCAAAACATGAACATTTCTTAAGAAGCAAGTTCAAGGTGAACTTTCGTTTATCTTAAACAGTACGCAACTTTATATCTGTTTAGCTTCATGAAAACGTGAAAATGTTTGCTAAACGAGAAAGTCAGCCTGCAGCGAGTCAAATGACAAAGGACTGGAGAAAATGAGCCGTGTGGGAAGGACAAAGGGGTTTTCACTGAAATACTTGCCGACGTGTTTAAATATTTGCCATCATTTCGGTGTCTGGTACGCGTCTACTTTATCCGGCAGCGTCGTAAAATTTTGCGTCACCCTAAAATTTCGTAGCGATAATCATCGTGTCTGCCATTTTTCAGCAGGTCAGATATCAAAGTTACTGTGGCGTAAAGAGTCTCGTGGCATATATACGAGGACTCTCAGGAATATTTTCTTGCTTCGATACCTATATGTATATTAGATTGCTGCGTAACTTTTGTCCAATAGAGTATACCTTCTACAAATTTTATTTTTTTTCAAAACTATTATAATTACTTCAAATTATGAATATCCTAATATTTAATATATCCTTTAGTATTGAATATTCGAAGAAATCTACAATTATTTCTACACTAATTACTCCTTATTGAAACCCTCATTAGTCAGTTCATCTTATCGCCATCTAAATTACACCAGTGTCAAATAAAAAATGATGAAAGTTCACCGGACAAAAATAGCAGTGAAACAACATTCTAACGATACATAAATGACAGGGTGTACGAAGTGGCGGACAGAACTTACGCAGCAACCTAATATATATATTTTTCTACCCTCCTTCGCGATATACTCCCTTGGGAATGAAGGGGACGGGAGGGCACGTCTAGGCCTTTCATTTTCATCGGGCTTCTCTCGTCGAGCCTTTTCAACGAAGAAGAAGAAGAAGAAGAAAAAAGCGTCCACCGCGAAGAAAACCACATGAGAGATATGATCGTTCTTCGACAACATGCACTTAATCAGGCCGGCTTTATGTGGAACGGAGGGCTAAAGTGAAAGCCAGAGAGGAAGGACAGTGGCTCAGACACGAAGCTCGAGAGACTTAGGGGATGTCGAGTCGAGCGAGACCTTAATTTCCTGTAGCATTCCGGCTTATCTCTTTCGCGATTTATCGACCTAACCCGAAACTTACACGCTCACCACTCCGAGAAACATTCGTCCTGCTCGTGGAACATCCGTTTCCTACCGTTTCTTCGTATCCGAGTCCGATTATAATTGTTCCGACCACTTTTTATTGAGCTTGTAAATGTTCTTCTAGTTTGTATCCAGAGATACATGCTAAAGTATATTTGCTAATTACGTTGAATTTTTCCAGGAGAAATGAACACAGTTTCAATTAAAAAAGATCATTCTGCTTACTTTTGTTATAGGCTCTGTAATTAGAGGGAAATGAAATTCGGGGAATAATAGATGAACTGAAATACCAGACGCGAGAGATAACAAATATACCGTTAATTAATGTCTGTTAATTAATGCAATATTAAAAACGATAGATTCGTTTCGGTATTCAGTTTTTCCAGCGTATCGTAATGCAGTCTAAATATTGAAATGTACCAACTTTTTTATTGGTCGCGTGCAAAGGTAATTAGCTGCTTGTAAACGTTCAGTTTACGAATACAATTTCAGCATCCCTGACAGTCGGAATTGTATGTTGCCGGTGTTGTTGAAGCGCGTTTATTGGCTTCCGATTGTTTGTTCCAATGGGACAGTAATTAAACGGTGTACTCTTGATATTTAATTATATGCGACGATCGTAGCTAAAAACTGTTGTCCCGGAAATACGTGGTTTGCAATTGAATTTAATGTGCGTAGGATAATTTCATTACAGACGATAATAATTTGTAACGAATGGAATAATACACACTGTGATAATCATGCTTCTGTAACGAGTTCTTTCTCCTGTTTCTTGTTTGATATTAGGATACGGAGTTGGCCACTTACGGTCAGACACTCCCAGCTAATTTCCGGCTGTAAATACTCGATTCGTTTCCATCCTGTCTGCGTCCCTTTCCTCCTGATCGATGGCTCTGTTCCGTTTCCATTCCATCATGATGGCTATTTTTATAGAGACTAGAGATTCCTTGATTTGACGTCAAATACAGAGTGAACTTGATTTCATATGTCGATCGAATCGGCATAAGAATAGAAACGTATTGATCTTAGAAAGGTGGGGAAAGGTACTTTGGTATTTTTCCTTGATAGACTTTTTCTTGGGAACATAGTACATTTCTAATAATCAGAAATTGTACTTTGGAATATTCTTCTAATTTCTAATAGGTAGGGATGTGATTACTGATAAGATTTTTTAAAAAGAATTTCATGTCATTTTTGTTACAGATACGTGATTGGCTTACAGGCGAGGAAGAGATGCTGCGAAAACAAGCGGTGGTCGTCGGCGATGTCGGCGAAATCATGGAGGCGCTTGATAAACAAATGGTAAGTAGATTATCGGCTTTAGCACGAGAAAGTTATCCATTTTAAAAGCGGTAAGCGTCTTTCCTAGAATACCGCTTTTGAATTTTGCATGATTTCGATTAACTTCAGAATAATTCCGGCCAGTAATTCAATTTCCATCTCTATATAATATATATTAACAATTAGTTAAAAACAACTTCTCTATCTATAGTAATTTCTTTAAAATAACGAAGAAAATCAATGCAATAATTAAATACATTATTTCTATATAATTAAAAAACGCTTCCAACCATATAAAATATAATTTTTTTTTATTTTCATATTTTAAAAAATATTTTATCGAACGAATCAGTCGCCACAAACGTAGGGAACGAAAAATTCTATCGTTGAAAATATCGTGTTCTGTTTTACCCACGAGGGTAGAATTCTCCCTGAATCTTCATCCCTTATCTACATTGGAGGGTGAAGTTTATACGGTAGGCGAAGAGAAACTTTCTGTGTTATCAACGTACAGTTCCCTGTAATTTGTCGACAGAGGGTTACTCGGGGGATGATTCGACGCACCCCTGAAAGTAATCGCGCGATGGCGTTTTTGTTTGGCTCGTGGGTGGGGATTTCTGGGTTACTGACCGGCAAAACCCTGACATTGGCATTGGCATTAAGGGTCCAATGAACGCTGCCACGCCTTCCTCTCTGTGCGTCGACGATACGTTGTTGCTTCACGCGCAATAGTTATACTCGGACTATTGATTGCTCGGGTTCCGATTTTCGGCTTCCATGCAGCGTTCTCCTATCTGACAATTACTTTCTTTATTTTTCTTTTTATTCGATAAAGTTTTTCTTCGATAAGTAGGTAGAGCCCTTGTTTGAAATCGAAATATTTTCACATCACTTGATACCACATGATCTTTCAGCTTCAAAACGGTGCATTGTTCGATAAAGCTTGAACGAACGAATTAATTAAGACTTATTGGCAGCCCTTTCGAGACCTCTTCAATAGAGGCTGCTACCTGAACGAGCACTTCCCCTGTCCCCTTTTCTTTTCTCTCTTTGTTCTGTTCGAGTCTCGATTCTCAGACAGGAGACGATCGTCACCGATGATATTTCAAATTTTTCTTTTTCTTTTCTTCCCTCGAAACTAGCCAGAAAGTTGTGCATAGACTGATGGCGGAAATTCAGCTACTTCCTCTGATGGTTTTTACTCGGGAAAAGAACGAATGGCGTGTTCGGTTGATGAATGGAGGTCGATTTCGCAAGATCGCACGACGTTCTTTCTCCTTAAAGCGTCGGTTGGAATCAAGAAAGTTTCTGAAATGCGATTTCACAAAGATATTTGAGAATCAGTTTATCGTAGCAGTGTTTTCAAGTGGTAAATCAAAAGATACGAAGGGAATTTACAAAATAAAATTAGCTGTTAATGATAATTGCAAGTTGTGTAGTTATAATTTTGTAATAATTCATTTGAATTATCTACAAGATTCTCAAATCTTTTCATAACTACGTTTACCAATCTTCAGACTCAAATGGTGTAATAATATCATAACATTGCCCTATCTTCTCTGCATATTTCTTCCAATAATCCTCGTTTTACCTTCTTACTTGTGTTCGAGTTGAGCGAAACTCCGTTAAAGTGGTAGCACGGATCCAATATCTAATTACGGCAAGTTTTGACGAACTTTCTTCGACCAACTTCCGATTTTCGTAATTAGTGTCTCGCCAGTCAGCACCGTTAAATTGAAATTACTTTCGAATTATTTCGATTCCAGTCAGAAACAAATACTGTTCCTTCCTGAAATATAAGGAAAAATATCGTGCAATTGACACGTATTTAAAATCAAAATAAAAAATCCTAAATTAGACATATTTTTCGTGCTAGTTCCCATTTTATATTGCTTCATATTTTACCTGAAAATAATTTCTTTTTTCATTATATGATACAAAAGTTTTCAAAATATATAAATTTCTGATGATATGGATATGCAAAAAGAATTTTCCCAATTTTATTATTCATTTGTCGATTCTTTAGAAATTTTAGAATACACAGTAGTCAAGTTTTATTTGTCTTACGTATCGTATCGATGGATTATGATTTATTTCTATAAATAAATCTACGGTTTATCTTGGCCTGGTGCAATAAAATTTGCATCCTAGTTGAACGATAAAATCATTCCGAGCGTAACGTCGTTGCAACCATTTCGAGGATAAATCAGCTAGGTTCTCGTTGTAAATCGTGTCACGTTTTTGCTGTTGTTTAACGTTAAAAATTGCGAGCTGTTTTAAAATTGATGCTCAATCCCCTGCATTATTCAACGCATTTAGACTGCTTGTATCTGGCATTCTTTTATTTTCCTCTTTATCCCCGACCCCATGGATCATGGTGAATTAAATTTGACGATGCTTTGCTGCATTATTTATTCGTTGTTCATAAATTGATATAAGATAAAACTTTCATACGTGTATTGTCTTCACCTATCATTCACTGTGCAAGGGTTAATAAATAATTTCATAGAAAGTGAAATGTCGAGGAAATAAAATTAATTATGAAAATTTACAATATTAATTCTTTCCACCGAATATGCAGAGAATTAAGGTAAGGCAATTAATGTAATTACTCGCGAATATATTAGTGAGACAGCTTTGTACGTTTGTAATTGTCAGAGCGATTTTCTTAGGGTGAAAATGCTCGTCGATCTTAGCATTTGGTAATTAGAGCAGAGGGGTGAATCGCGTGTGCGCAGTGCTCATCTCCTTTGTCGGTCTCTTTGGTCTCCGATTAGATATTGTATCAGTGACAGATTCAAACTTACATCCAACAATTGAACCAAAATTTATAATTAGTATTTTGCAAATTAAATCTTGGTATCAGTTTTTCTATAATATCAACTTACAATATTTTAAGCAAATTTGTTAACGCATTGTTTAATACGCAACTCAAACTAAATCTAAATTCTATGTTTCGTCGAATCTATGGCTATTGTTTCAAAATAGGAAATCGTATTAAAAGTTTGAAATTGTTTTCACGTGTGTCGAGAACGTTTGAAGATGGTTCAAAGCGTTTACTAAACGGCACCCTCTGCTGCGCGAATTCCGTACCCCGTAGGCTTTATACCCCATAGGATCGAGGAGAGATATATATCATACCGTTCCCTAGCTACCGCGATGCCCATGAAGCTGTGAATTTCAGTCAGTTTCTCGACGAGCTTCCGTCGAAATACGCGTGCTTGAAAATCACTCGACGATGTTTTATTAATCAGTCAAATTTTAATTATTCGTTGACCAACCGTACGTTACGATTTCCTTTTGCTTCATCCACTTTATCGATGCTTTTACGGTGTGAATTATTTCCCGTGTTCCCGGACATCGTTCACGTTTACAACCCACTTATTCTTCAGACAGTGTTGGTTCGTTACCAAAAGTAAAAACATTTATTTCTCGACAACAGTGATTGAACTTTTCGTCGCAAAATTCTGTTCCTTATCCGAAAATAATTTTCCTGAAAAATAGTCAGCCACAGGGATTACTTCCGCTGTAAAGTTCAACTCTTTATTAGCATCCTATTAAACATTCAGCTCTTTTCAAAAAATAGTCAGCCACTGGGATAGTTTTTGCATAAAGTAGCATCAAATTTGCATTCTATTTAATATTCAGACCTTTTTCAAAAATAGTCGACTACAAGGGGTAGTTTTTGCTGAAAATAAGCACAATGTGAACTATTAAATTAGCATTTTGTTTTAACGATCAGTCATTTTTCAGGATCATTAATCCATTCATTTTCAGAAGTTAAAATTGTATTACTTTCAAGGTAATTTATTTTTATAAAAGGCATAGCAAGTTGTATCGAATGACCAAGTTTCGATGTTAATGGGTCAAAGTAGCACGTCGATTGATTTTTCTTCCACGCACGTTCTCTCTGTAAAATGAACAGTATCCACATGAAAGAAGGAAGTGAAAACAAGAACGGCTGTATTCGTGGGGTTCGTTAGGTCCGATTAATGAGAAGTTCGCGTGGCGTGTATGGGAAAGCGAAGTTCGCGTGCTAATTTGGAAATCGCTAACGAATCTGTGC
Source organism: Osmia bicornis bicornis (assembly GCF_907164935.1). NCBI lineage: Eukaryota > Metazoa > Arthropoda > Insecta > Hymenoptera > Megachilidae > Osmia > Osmia bicornis. Next base: position 3,482,720 of record NC_060228.1, on the reverse strand, counting down.
ACCTTGGTATATAGCCGCGGCTCACGGGTAAGGGAACAACGGTGAATGGTGTAACTTAGCTATCAAGCCGTAAATTCGATAATGTGATTTTGACGAGAGGGCGCCAATGAAATTTCGCCGGTGAAATAGCAAACGAAACGAAAATCGATACTACCCTGGCTGCTCGCCTTCTATCCTCTTCAGCCTCTTCTGTTCTTCGTTTTCTTCTTTCCTCTTCGGCCCGTTGAAAAGATGGAGTAAAACGAGTCACGCGTCTGGCTATTTGGACGGAATAAAAGGATTGCGGGTTGCCGGTTTGATCGTGTTTGTCCGTGTGTGTAATTGCGAGCAGGGTTATATAATACCTACTGTTTCTTTTTTAATTGGACGCCTGAATTTGAAGATTAATCGACTCGTATTTAAATGACAAAGTACAGGTTGTTTTTTCGTGGTATTAAAATAAATAAATGATTGTTCGTTGGTTTATTCTGAATAAAACGCTCGAGTAAATATTGGTTTAACGATTGTTTGAATTATTCGTTGCTGCTCTTCATTTCTATATATTTCTCTCTTTATTATAAAAGATACGTCGGATAAACATGATATTAACATTTTTATTGAAATTATTTAACAGCTGGAAATAAATGCTTCTGATTCCGATACCTTTTAACAAGCATTGGAGCATGAAATAATGATGGAACGATTATGTGAACAATTTCGCTGATATAATTAATCGCGAATAACGTTTAAATATCATTGAATTACATTATTTAATTAATAGAATGTTATTCGCCTGATTAATCCTTCTTCCTTGTTACGATAAAAATGAGTAGATAAATTCTTTATTAATGATCTTAATATAAAGTACCTGCTTATCACTTACAAGCTACATAACTCAATTAAAATAAAAAATACTTTGCACTTTGCAATATTCAGCTAATGAGTAGGTTGTCTGGAAAGGGTTAATACTTTGCGTTCATTACAAGTTTATTCTCAGTTATATTGTTATGGGGAGCAGATATCCCTCCAATATCCGGTATTTTGCATCCCTCTACGCTCGTCTTGTCACTGCTCATTTACGAGTTTTGACATTGCGGCGGTCCGCATTATTCGTCACCTCGACCCGTTCTGCGGAGGCCTACACAGTTTGACAGGTTGACAGTCACCGGTTTGACATCTCGTCATTTCCAATTCCCCTCTTGGTAGGGAATTTTTTCTTTGCGTATATTCAGCATCTATCTCTATTTTCCCATAATTTCATTATAATTCTCTAACATTTCTCATTTCTATTATTATTTACTTTATTATACCAGGGTAGGAAAACACGTCCATCAATGTACTAAAATTTAACCTGACGTTCCAACATTTCTTTCAATTTTGTTTCCTCCGTCTGATCCTGGTTTACAAGGATAACATTGTGTGTACATTTTACTTTCCACCTGCATCCGCGAATATACGTGAAAGTACGAAACCCACGTCTTCTTGTTAGAAAAGCGAGCTCAAGTTTGAGTTACGAAGGATGTTACATAAATATCCTTCTTCGGTCATGGACCCGATGTGTAGTGTGCGTAGGAAGAAATAGTCCTGTCTTCTATGGTGAACGAGAAACAGGAACGCGTTTAAGTCGCAACAGGGGATTCCGTGTACGATGGATCGAAAGGAACCACAAGCGAGCACCTCCTCGGGGTACACTAGTACATTGCAGCTTCGATTCAACGTAAGTACTCGCGTACGGAAGAAGAACATCGAAACGGAGCCGCTTTGTAAAAGACCGAGTCGGTACGAAACGAAACCGCGTCGCCTCGTACAGTAATATTTGCTTGCGTTTAACGGGCTTAATGACCCTGCCGGAAACAGGAATTTATTGCTTGCACAGGACTGCTTGCAGCGACAAACGGGCAAAAAGAAAGAAGAAAATTACGGGGCTTAATATTAACCGGCGACTCGCAAAGCTGATGTTTTCTACGATTTTCTCTCGCCGCGATACTCCTACGCGTTTAGCCGAATTAATGTAATTAAATAATCGTAGAAATTGCAACACATTTTGGGACGTTGCTTTCTGAGAGTTACGATGTTCAATGAGTATGGTTTCATATTGGGTTAAGCAGATCTTAATTAATTGAAAGTAATTTTGTTGAATACTTTAATATTTGTCTAATTAATAGTAGATACTAGGTATTGATTTAATAATTTTTATACATCAATTCAAATTTAATTTTCTCACAAAGTAAGCTTCTTCAGGGAAGATTTTATTCGATATTTTTGTGTTCAGTAGACTCGAATGAAATTGGCAATAAAAAACTTCAATTAACAATGTAACTCTATCAGCAGAAAGAAGAATCCCCTATTCCTGCCAAGATATTAAAGTGAAACTCGAAGACGATACAAGCTGATACGCAATATTGCTGAAGATACCTCCCTCGTACACGTGAAACGTCGAGAAGTCTTTCTCATCATCCCCATAAAACGTTTCCCATGTAAGGTTGTCTCTCCTTTATAGCTTCCCTCATCGTTTCTTGATAATTCGTTCAACCCGGTTGTTCCTAATTTCCCGAAGATCGACTAGACTCTGGTAATCTTTCGTGCTCGAGCGAAGATGGTGTCATTTTAAGACGAATCGAGTCAAAGACCATCAGGAACTTCCCCTTTGATGGTCGCAAAACTAATTTCGTGGGAACGTTGTTGAAGAAGGAACACGTTGCTGGTGTTGGTACTCGTCTTCTTGCGGGATAAATCCCTCGGTTACGCTCACGTTGTCCGATAATTTCGTTTTTTTTTTTCTTCGGGTTTGTTCGTTTCTTTACCTCAATGTAATAACACCGTTTTCCCGACCGCCCTTCGACGTTTCTTAGCGACCGTCCATCCCGGCAAATAGAAAAGGAAATTAACGACGTCAGTGGAAATCTTCTTACCAAAAAACCAGCCTGGTTATACCGTTCCACCTTTTTTCTCCACGTGCTAGAACACGTTAGTTCTGGGTTAGGAGAATATCCTTTGTTACGCTGTAATTTCTCTTTCTTCCTACCCTTACGCGTTCCTTTCTCGTCCTTCCTTTTCTTTGCTTCGCCAGCTCGTTCTTGTCGCTCAGCGTGAAAGCAACACGCTTTGCTTTTTCGCAAGCGCGAATCGCGTGATGCAACTTTCTTATGCCAAGTCTCGAGCCAGTCTCGTTACCCTCGCAACCTTACGATCGTTAGTTCCGCTAGGGAGAAACGGCGATAGAAATGAGCTTAGGAATCGTGCTACCTTCTCTTCAGACCACGTTAATTTTTTCGGCTGGCATTCAATTCGTTTTTAAATATTTTTTATTATAGATCTGTGTTCATTCTTGATGCATTGGAATACTATTTTAAAAGTTTCTTTATTACTAAAAATTTATATGCTAATTCAAAGATAGATTAATCTAAATCTTCGATGGCAGACAGTGTTCGAAATGATAGAGAAATATAAGAGAAAAAATGTAGGAAATATGTTCGATTTGGGTTTTTAACGATCATCTGGATTTCCACGGTACGACCACGTTGGAGTCATAAATAACTTGGAACGCAATGATCATTTATAGCTGGCCAAGACAGTCTTGTGAATTATATTCCTATCCACGAAAATTTGTGATGTGTCATTTTATTTTGTCGACTTTCCATGAGTTATGGCCAAGCGACCTCCGTGCTGTGTGTATCGAGTGCTTTTCGTGATCGTTTCGTATGATTTTATTCGAAGAACGCCATAAAGTTACTGTAAAGAGATTGTGCGACTTCTTCTTTTATACCTTACACAATTTTAATGTCTTTACAAAAGACATAACAGAATTAATTTTATTTGATAAAAAATGTAATATTACACCCATAGCTAATAGTGTCTCGTTCAGATTATTTGATATTAAAAATGATAGTCATACATGATAAATGACTGACGTTGCCTGAGAATGATGCTCGTGGAACTCGCATAATTCGTAACAGGAAATGTCCTGTGGACGTCTCTATTTCAATTTTCAGCGACATGGTTACACGTAGCCAGCAGTAATGTCATTTATCAGACTCTGATTCTGGAAACTCTGTTTCGAGCTATGAAGATTCATGAAGTCCTTTGAAAATGACTAACTTGGGGAATTCAGTCTGTTACAGTCATAGGCTAATTTATATTCAATAAATTTACATCTATAATCAGTAATTGATTACACTCGTATCATGCACCCTTATCAAGGCTCTCTTCCCTCGGTCTTGTTTCTTCCCTGGATACTTCGTTTGTTGATTACAAGTTTAATTAAAAAATTAATAATTCATAAGATATACATCATTTTAATTACTGCATATGTCCACTCCCACAGTATTCAACACGTTAACAAATTTCTCGTAACGAGACAAGTTTCCATTTTACATTTGCCAGAGGAATTGGCTTCCGTCCAGCGTTATCCTTCATTCAGTGGAACAGCCGTACAATTAAATCGACGCGTCTGCCGTTCATTCAACACCTCGGTTCGTTCTCGTTTTCTCTTTCGATAAGATTCAAGAGTTCTCCTCCTCGTTATCACTAGTCACGGACAAATGTTGTTCCGTCAAACACTGTCTACCAACATTTTTCACCGTGTAGGAAGAACGTCATCGCGCTCTCAGCACACGGAGCCGGTATAAGAAATCAGGGAACACTGTATGTACATTTCCAAGAGGGACGTATTGAATAATGCATGAGCTGATCGAGTAAGTTTCCATACTTTGCAACGATTACCCTCTGCCACCCCTTGGTAATGAACGGTATTACGGGGGGGTTAGGGAGGGTAAGACGCGTCGTGTCGCTTATGAGGGAATATTTCATAGTTGGAAAAGTTATTCGTGCCGCGCAACGAGGCTGACTTTAACCGGCAATTTATCTTCCGGTTCGTTCGGAGCGCATTCTTTTGCGAGAAGAATCAACGTGTACAGTGCTTTCGTGATAACACGGTATACCTTTCTTCCCAATTACCTTTTAATTGAATTCGAGAAGAAGACGCGATCTACCCAACGTGCTTTGGCCAACGCGATTATTCGAGCGGAACTTCAGTTTCCGGCGAGAGGATCGTTAGTTGATCGTTCCTTCTTCTTAAAGCTCCTTTTATTTATTTTCCTTAATCGGCAAATAACGTCGATCCACTTTGTTTTAGAAGTTGTTCGTTCGAGAGAATTTGTTATCAACGTACTAAAATGATAATAGGTATCATCTCGTACAGGATGTCCCGGATATTCTCGGCAAACCGCCCTGATTTATTCTCTAAATCTAAATAATAATATACCATGGAATTTAATTAAGTCCACGTACGGTAAAGCGAGCTTACGTTAGCTTGTTCTAACAGAGATTTCGTAATTAGATATTAAGTAGCTACACAGTGTGATAAGCCGAAAACATGCTTCCCGGTTGTTCGTCAAGCGTAATCTTGCGATTGTTTGCGCTTTATCCAGGCATTGAGTCGCATTATCGTTTGAAAACGGAATTTCCTATGATTTACTCGCGGCGCTACCGCGCGTTAATTACTCTCGACTTATCTGAAACAGCATGCACACGCGTTGCATCCGGGAGGAGTGCAATTACGCGTGCGTCTGAATCTCTGCTGACTTTTCAGTAGTCTAATGGCGCGATAATGCTACAGGGAAGGAGCAAATCGTGTCAAGGATAAACGACGGTTCTTTCATGAAGTCTGAACCGTTGTAGCTTTCAGAGAGAGATTATAAAACAGTCCTTTTTATTTTTACGAATGTCAGTTAAGATTATACTTGTTTTATATTTGCTCTCTGTATCAGCTGGAAAACGGAAGTGGACGGAAAAAAAAATAAAATGAGACTGAACAGTGAATATAACGTACGTTGACTGAGCGGATTAAAATGGACGCGACACGAAACGTTCTGGATATCGCTTTTCCAGCGTGAACATTCAGAATGTTCCGGGTATCTATTGAAATTCCCGTGGCTCCTGTTTCACTGGATCTGATCCTACGGGTTTTCCATTGGTTACCGTCGGGAATGCGACAGCCTATTGGCTTCTCCCTTCTGAACGAATTGGAGCGTAGTGTTCGGTTAACGTTTCCTATTCTATGGTTACCCTTTCGATTCAACGGCATCGGGATCTCTTTTGTCCGGAGAAGTATCCAAGGATATGGGGTGTGTGTAAAGAGGATAGAATTGTAACAGGTGTAACAGTTGGTTGACATCTTGATATCTGCTCCTCCTAATTCAGTGTTTGATATTTCTCGATAGTTTTGTTATATTTTTCTTCTTATCATTGAATAATATTAGTGGTATTAATCATTTTTCTAGATTTTTACCAAATTTTAACGGGCGTTTATGTACTTATGGTACGAATGATGAACTTATTAGTAATTAATCATTCATTATGCAATTTTTGCAAATTACTCATTTTGATAAAATATGCAATTACATGGTACAATGAACGCGGAATAATCGGATATTCGAAATCATTATCGAACGTCGCGTGGCAACGAAAACGAGGCGCTTTCGCATAAAATCCTGCTCTTTATGTCTCCGGTTGCATAAATCGTGTGCCATTTTCACGGCATTAGCGAGGTTCGTTTCACGCGTGACGAAGCCTTCATTATCTCGTGTCCACGCGGAATGCTCGTCTTCAACTTCGCGTTTGCACAACGACACGATGCATTACCGTACGTTACATTGAACGTCCTGGTCTCCTCGTATTTTCGTGCCTCACCACGTCGAGTTTTCCTGAGCTGGCATGCATATACTGTCAGTTTTCCAGGCCGTCGGTGACACGGAAGTAACACACGATCGATTATGAGAGAAGCTTATAAATAACTTCGTTTTTATGTATCAGTACGACGCGAGATTGAAAGTGGAAGATCACCGTTAGAATTTCCTTAAAAATATTTAAATTTTCATCGAAACATGGAAAACAGAAACAAGTGGATGAGAGATTACTAGTGATATCAATTTGAATAATGTCAAATCGTACAAATCACGTCCACGAGATAAGGATTGCGTTAAGTATTTAATTACTTTTGAAATTCCTACCGTCGGTCACTGATAATTATCGCAGTGATCCATGTAATTTTCACTGCGACAATCAACTTGTTAAAGGTGACCAAATTACACCGGATAGGATCTCGCAAGAAAAAGAAGAAAAGTGGATTAACTAGATTAGCGAGAAGTAATCTGGCCAGACTGGATCCCGATCTGGCTAATTCTACGATACTCAAGTACCAAAGGACGAGTTCTCAGCATCGAACGAAATTGAATGAAGCTGTTCGCTAATAAAAAGCCTCTTCCTCGAAGGCCATTATGATGTTCCATGTATCGATCTTGTCGTTTAAACAGTTTCTTCGTTGCTGAAGGAATTAATTGAATTATAAGGTGTATTTTGACGATCGATTCGATAAGAATTTTTTTCCCTCTCAATAGGGTGGTTCACAGTTATCCGGAATGTAATGGTATTAAAGGAAATCAGTTGGAGGAGAAGGTTTCACGGTTAGTCGACCATAGGGAAATGAATTTGATCGTTAGTTGAGAATGGGATTAGGATTCAGTGGAGAAGAAGCCCACTCGTTCAATGTCCTTTTATCTCGGACCCCTTTGCAGATTAGAGAGACTTAACACGGTTATTGTTTTCGTAATCCTCTTGGAATCTCCGGATCGACAAACATTTTCTCAGCTCTGCGATACGAGGAGAATGGGATATGATTTTTATAGGGCACTGAATGTGATCGTTGTGTTTATACGTGGGAGATGAGATCTTTGTTGACGGGATAAAAGAATAGGAAAATGAGTTATTCGAAATTTTGGAGACATATTTCGTGAATTAAATTAAATTAACACAATGGATTTGAGAAATTTACTTTGTGATACTGAAAATGATAATTGCTTCATAGAAACAATGCTTTCATTTTGCTTGAAAATAAATTTGAGAGTTTGGATTTTCATTTAAAAATATCACTGTCCTCTTACAAAATTCTCTGATGTTTATTGCGACAACTGTGTTAGCGATTCAGTTTACATTTGTACTTTCTACAAATTATAAAGCTGGAACTTTTAATTAGTCGTCGTTTCGCGCGATTTTATTGCGTTTCATAATTATATGCGGGTGACAGTGACGTATAATAATACAGTTTCCGTTCGTAATATGCTAATGAGGTTTTCAAAAAGCAAGCCCAGTATTTGTAACAATGGGCTGCGAAAATGGTAGCTCGGTTTCTGGAATACCTAGCACCGATCGATAGGCCTGTATACCAGAAAGCAGCTACAACTAGAAGGCCAGAAACAGGTGATCGACCCGAGGCTTTCGTAGAACATTTGATGGAAGCGTTTACGCTACGCAGAGCCTCTTAAATATCTCCCTTTTGTCCTCGAATAAAAGCAAATTGCTTCGTTCAAATGAAACTGACAACGATACTGTTCCCTAACTTCATATTTAATTCGCAGAAAATTTTAGTTATTCATATTCCACTCGAAAATAATGCAATCATTTTTAATAAATAATCTAAATTTTATAAACTAGAATTAGGTACCTTATTATCCACAAGGATTTCATATATAGAAAATTAATAGAGTTTAAAATAATTTTATTTAGCGTTTCTAAATTTTGCTTTCATTAAAAATGTTTTACTACTGAATTTCGCGCTTTAGAATTTATTAGTACTCGTTATGCGTCGACATGTGGCGCTTCAAACACTTCCTTTCCCTTTTGTTGTTTAGTGAGGCGCGACGGTTAGTTAAGTTTGCAAATGGCAGCCGTTGATCATAAACGCGCGAATAAAGCTTTTTGTTTTTCTTTAAAGTAAACTCTGTGTTCAATATTATTTTTCAAATAAGTTATGTGCCCAGTGTTTCTCTTCTTTGAAAAAAGGGTTTTTCGTATACGTGAAGTAACGAAGAGACAGTTTTCAGTTGACGAATTCTCGCCACGTGTTTACCATAACCTTTGTGAAGACGCGTCAAGTTTTTTCGCGTCGTACGCAGTGTGCTGTTGGAGTTTAGAAATGTCAGAAGGTAAAATTAACGCGACATTAATTATTAAATTTGATGGTAAAAATTATTATCAATGGAAATTTCAATTGTGTTGTGCATTATGTGCAAAAGACTTGTTTGAAATAACAAAGGGAATAGATTGACATTTAGAAAGCGCTCAATTAGTGGGAGTGTTAAAGTATCGCTGAATTTCGTACTTTAGAATTTATTAGTACTCGTTATGCGTCGAGATGTGCTTCAAACTCTTCCTTTTCCTTTTATTTTTTAGTGAGCCCAGGCGGTTAGTTAAGTTCGCAAATTGTTTTTCTTTAAAGTAAACTCTGCGTTCAATATTATTTTCCAAATAAAAAATATCGCTTCTTCATTAATTTATTTTTCTCTTCGACTCGTATTGATTTTCACCATTACTTTAATCCTTTATATGTCTGAATTGTACAGGATGTCCTACGAGAGCTGGGACAGAAAAAGCCGCAGTTGGACGAGTTGGTCCACACAGCGGAGGCGCTTCGAGCGGATACGAACAGACAGCAGGTGCACGGTAAAGGTAAGTCTGGTTTATTTTTTCTTGTATAAATATATTTTATGTTCTGTTGCGTTTTATTGTGCAATACGTTCAATTTGAGCAGTATCAAATAGTATGATATCAAAATAGCATTATATTGTTGTATATCAAATTGCAATTTTTTGAACATGTAAAGTCTGATATAATTTCATGACAGAAAAGTATTACACAATAGCACTTACGATATATCAAATTAAAGCTTAAGGCTTAATAAAAAAGACTGCATAAACGTTTCTTTCAAATTTTTAATGTACAGTCGTAGATTCTGAATTGCAACAAATAGATCAACTACTCTAATTGAACGATAAATCTGTTCTGATATTTATATGTCACGAAATTTATTGGCGTGGTCGAGGAATCTTAGAATCTAATCGAATATTAATTTCGTCATTTAATCAGTTACTAAATTAATGAACGAATTGTTAGTCATTTTGAAGTAGAAGACACATAGCTATGATATTGAACCGTGAAACGATGGAAATTATAATGAGAAAATAGTCACTGTACTCGATCGATGTTCGTATCGATAGTCGACGACCTTAATAACTTTTTGTCGTCGTAATTGATAGCGGAGCACCGCTTCCGCTTGCGAAGCACTTTTCAGGGCTTCGGCAAATTTCAGAAGTTTAATTATCGGCCTTGATTGCTCGACCAAAGCCTGTAATAAATTGAACCATCTGTTCCGGGAGACAGCAACTTATTATACAAAGTGTCTTCCTTTAGACTATTCTTTCGAATCGTTTCTTACATTCAAATGAATCGCGTGCAAAAGGATTCACAATGTCATTGGAAGTCTTATCTCTTTGAATCAAAGTGCATGAAACATTAAGAATCTTTTATTTTCAAAGAAATATTTTTCTGCGAAACTCTTTCGAATATTATGAAAAACACATTTATACAATTTAAAAAAACGCGCCAATACAGTTTATATTTTGGTGTCTAAGAGGCAGCTAAAATCAATACTCAACGGCAAGACAAGAAAGAGTGAAGTTCATTCTTTGATCTTCCGAATATTTCCCAACACTCTTCACTAATTGGCGTGCCGGTGGACTAACCCGTTCGAAATTAGTTGAGCTAACGATCGTGGTAATACGATCGATCAGAAAAGTTTTTAAATTCCCGCGAATCTGGTGGAGTTTGACGCAATGGAAGAGGGTCGAGGGAGAGATTAACGGCGGTGCCGTTAATTGTTTCAAGAGCCCTGGAAAGCTCTCTCTCCCTCCGATGTCGCATTGTTCCTTCTATATTAACGTGCCGGTACTTGTCAGTCCCGTCTGCTACTAGGCTCGTGCATTATAGCCAGACGATTCTTTCGGCCATTGTTTTCCACGGCCACCCACGCTGCGGGAAACAGGGGCGAAAGGGTTTCGCGTACAGAGCCTATCAACCAGTTCTGTCCATCTTAATACGCGAAAATCTGCGTTCCATTAATCGAAAAATTCTCATCGACGCTTCGTTCATGAAACTTCATGTTTTTTTTCAATTTCCAATCCCATGAAAATATTTTCAAGCTGCAGTTCAAAGTTGTTCAGCTTAAATGAAAAAGGAAAACACTTCCCTATCGATTTCGAAATCTCTGCTTGTCACTTTGGACCGAATGGAAAGTCTGTGTTTATTTTTTGGTGTTGGCTAGCGTGCACGTGCCTCTTGAAGATTGAACATAGCTGAAGTGGCTCGGCACGGCAGCTACCCTTCTGTTACCCCCGAAGGCAGCGTTTCGGCCCTTCTATGGAAATTTTTCATAACAGTCGCGTTATCAGACCCTGATAAACGCGCACCTGTCTCAGGTGAAGTGTTACTGCTTTCTCGGAGGCTTTAATTACCTGCACGAAACATGTGCAACATGCAGTTGCATCGTTCGAATGCATCCCTTATTTGGTTGGTTCAAATATGTCCGTCGAATATTTGAGTGAATTTCAAAAAGTAGCCATCAACAGAAAATAACGAGAAGTAAACATCGGGTTGTTTGTATCCAAGGTACTCAACACGGAGTCACTAACGACACTTTAAAGGTCTGCTTGAAATATTCAAGCTTTCCGTCTTTTAGATAAGCATTTCTCTTCTTTTAAACCATTAAATTACCCATCCAGTCGGTATTGAAAAGCACGTACAGGGTGAGTTAATGCTCGAGGGTTGGCTGGCGTCCTTTTACTCCCCACGTAGTCGTTCAGCTCTTCTCGCATCGGTATCAGTTTATTTCCTAAAGATGTATGTAGATAGATGCAACTAGCTGGCATACACGTTCGCATTGATTCCTTTCCGGCGGATTTCGTATTCGTCGCCGGTACTTCCGTGACTTCTGACGAATAGCTCGGGGGAGGCACGGTGGAAAAGGTGGAAAACTGTCTGGATACGTTACGTGGCTGTCGGGGCGGAACTTTCTTTGAAGGAAATTCCACGCATTGTCTTTGAGCGTGCCACGGGATTGACGTCGCTTAATCGAATACTTTATCTCTTTCGGCATTGTTCCCAAAACTACCGCTTGTCAAATGAAATTCTTTCCGTGTCGTTAATTAAATTTCTTATTAACTGCTCGATAAGGTGTCGGAACAGGGGATCTTGACATTGGATTAACTGAAGGGGTGATTCTTTTCAAAGGACTGACAAATATTCGATTAACCCTTCTTCGAATAGACGATTTACCGAAGCCATTGTTTTATTTAAGTACCATTTTACAGAATTAGCTAGTACAAATTAATTACAATTCGAAAATTAACAATTTTGCAATCTATGTTGACTAAAATTCTTGAGCATAAGTCAGTTAATAATCTCTTGTTAAGGAACTTAACATTGATTATCATTGATAAGATTAACGAAACGAAGAGGATCAATAACGCAGGACATGAATGCCTAATGCAAGTAAGTTTGCTATACTAGATTCGCTCCCGGAATTCAGGCATTCACGTACCGGATTTTACGTGACTGTGGTTCGAACACAAAACACGTACATCCACGAAGCAGATATATTAATAACAATTACGTGCACGTAACAGCTCGTCGTTGCCGGTTTACGATAATACGTAGCGAACGACGAGGCTGGTTCGGAAGCCTCCACCGCATTCCTCTGTGCGGCTTTTGGGACACGTCCGTTGCTTCTGCTGATAGGATGGTTTAGAAAGTACAAGTTCGAAGCTCAGAAGTTTGTTTCGGAGATCTGTAATGAGGCACGGGACAATGTCTCTTGGTTCTGCTTCTGACAGATGTGATTTAGATTGTTACGTATTATTAATTAGGTAAATCGTAATTAGGTGAAATTAAAAAAAGATTATAGTGCAAAATGATCATACGAAAGGATAGTCTAAAATTTAGAAGAAATGAAAATTAAAAAAGATTGTATAAATAATATCCTAGAAATGGTATCCACAGTTCTAGGATCAATGTTATGTCTAATCAATTGTCACTGACATCTGTATTCATTTGAAAAGCAATCTTCTCAATTCTGAACTATAGCAGCCGAAATTCTATCCGAGGAATTATACCAAAAGCCGCTTTAAAGCTGATAGATGTGTTTATGCGTGTTCGTCACGCTTCTACCATGACAGAGTGCGGATACACGTGTACGCAGCCTCTAGGGATAAACCGTGCCAATAATGCAGCCTATTCTTGTCGCGTTATGCAGTGAATGCATGCTTGCCTGCAGTAGTTTCGAATTTTTAACTTCGCCACGTGAATGAGAATTCCAGATAAAGTTTCCCTTACGTAACCGTCAGAGGAAACGATCAAAGAGAGCTTTGAAATACGATTTTTCGAAATTCTCTTTCAACAGTCGCAGTAGATATCGTTTCTCCACCCTTAAAGCTTTGCTGAATCTTTTCGTTAGTTCCTGACGTTGATGTTACATTTATTTAAATATACAATTTCCTAGAATATTGCAACATTTAAATTTGGAATATATTTTAAGGCTTGCTTAATTGAAAGATTTTTAGGGTCGCTTTCATAATTCAAAGAAGGGTTAATTGAATTTTTGTAGAAAATTGTATGAAGGATCATTAAGCTTGGTAAACGTGACCTGTTGCGATAAACTTGGAATTTGCCATTTTCTTATTGTGGATGATGTATTTCATAATGGATTCGATGAACCGGGATGCCTTTTGGATGGATTCCACTCGCTCCGTGTGCCAAGAGTTATTCAATTTGGGCGAGTTGCGGAGTGGAACGCTTCGATCATCTTGAAGTCCTTGGTACTTTCTGTATTACATCGGAGAACGTCATAAAAGAAATATGTAATACGTCTGTTGATGTTAGCATGAGATATTGCTGATGCTTACAATATTTAATTCTTTGAATTTTTCGCTGAAAGTATAAATTAAAATTTATATTAACATCGTGTCTTATATCGACCAGTCATACTTACAATATTAATTACATACATATAACAGTAAAATTTTAATTAAAATTCCGAATATCATTTTTAAAATGAAAGATTTTTAGAAATTTATTTTCGATAGTGGAACAATTTCTAAATTATTCATTTTGCTTTTTATATAATTGCTTCCGAATTCATGAAGATAATAATACACTGTACACAAGCCACCTTTAGCGAATCAAACCCAACCGCGAAAGCGTATTGATTAAGTAAATACATAATGTATATAGAATCATTGATTTCGAGCAAATACGTGTATTTACCATGGATGGTCACTCGCGATTATTATTTCACTTGTTCTCTTAATTGAACCAGCCATCTTTATTTCTTCAAACAACGAACAAAAGGCATTTTATAAAAATATTCATCCAACTTGTATGAAACATCAAAGTGTTTCCAAGTTTCCAGTTCGGTTCATCTGAAATTTTCCACTTGCCGCTTGCGGTTTATCTTTTCTCGGCGCGAATTCTGTTTTACTTTGCTTATTTCTCGCAGCTTACTTTTCCCAGACAAAACTTACACGGTTTCTCGACCACGGCGATCCTCGTCTCGCCACTTCGCAATTACCTCGAATCTACGGCGACTTAGGAGCGTTACATATCGTCCAAATTGTACGTACTTCGGGTAACTTATTGCGACTTGAGCATCAGGACGCGCTTTCCGCTCAAGTTCCCTCGTAATTGCTTAATTACGTCAATTAATGGGAGAGTTTGCAGCTGTGTTTCCCTCGCACGAAGAAGAAGCATGCACCTTGGCTTCTGATATTCTCTCGTTTCAGATTTTCATTTATTTCTATAATTGGTGAAATTACCTTGTTAGAGAAACGTAATGAACTTGATTAATTATCCAACGTCGGTTTCTTCTGCTTGCAAATTATCTGAACGTTTAGCGAAAAGTTTGAAGCAGAGAACGGTGAAAGGGAAACGTGTTGAAACGGTAACCATGGGAAGCAGTATTTTTAAATCCAATTAGCTTGTTAATGCCGTGATACAACTTCGACCATGCAGGAAACGACACGACGTCCCAGAGGAAGCGAGTGTTTTCAGACAGAAAAAAAAAGCAATCTCCCCAAACACCAACGTCCCTTAAGCAGCTTCGCTCTCGTCGTGTGTAATGGAGGAAGCATAATGTCTCCATCAACGATTTCCCATTATGCTTGTCGCGGCAGCTTCCTTCCTACCCTCTTTCTTTTCCGCTCGTCTGTCTACCTGATCTCGTAGAACAAAAGCTGGAGGATGCAGTTCTTTGAAGGGCGGATAAGTGTTTTTCTTCCGTGTCGAGTATCCTGTCTCGGGGAATGTATGACCATCCATCGATTCGATGGCGAAAGGAATCAAAGCTGGAAAATTCGATATTTCTACTTTTTCAATTTTCCAAATTTTCAATTTTCCATATTTCCAGTTTTCCAAATTTGTGAGTTTGGAAATTTGATATTTCCCCGCACCTCACCTGTGAGCTCTTCAGAGTTTTTTTCGCGATATCTGAAAGGAGCCTATACACTTGCTATATTCTCGTCACGAGGTGGTTGCATCTGAAGCAATTTTACGGACGCGTCATCCGGCCATTTTCATTTTCGGAGGCCGGTATTCCGGCATAACCGTTTCGTTGGTTGCCCGTGTCATAAATCATGGCTGACGTTTACACATACCCTGTTCCACGACTCACACACGGCAGCTTCTATGGAGCCGGGTATCATCCTCGTGGTCTTGCCTTCTCGGCTACATTGTTCGCGGAATCTCCTTTTCGACGACCAGAGATAAAAGTCGCGTTTCAAGTCTCGGGACCGGAAGAAGGAATCCCTGTCGGTTTAACGAGATAAATACAGCTGGTGGAGGTCGCGGTATTAATTACACGAAACGATGGTGGTAGGCAGTTAGCAGTGGCTCGTGTTATTCACGAGCAATGAAAGGTGAGAAAAATCATGGACGAGTGAAAAGACAATTTAGTGTAAAGACTCGAGTCATTTTTGACTAATGAAACATTTGAAAATATTCTGAAATAAGATTTATTTTTAGGGTTGTATTCAAATGCAAAGTGTACCTATATTTTTATTTTAGAATATTTACAAAATCTCTTTTGCTATGGTACATTTAAAATGAAAATTATTCTCTGTGTATTGGATAGAAATAATCAAACTTTGACTTACAAAATTTATATCCAATAAAATTTCTATTACCCCCGAGAAGAAGGGTTAGGGTTGAAATCAGAAGGGTTAAAATATTTTGTTATGTGTGTACTTGCATACATGCCTTAAGTATTGAATGGTTTAAAGATTCAGGTCTGTCGTTTGCCAGACCATATGAAATTCACCCCCTCTTGGTAGTTCTCTGTGTTTATCGAAGACATAGTCAAATATTTTCATCCAGAATCAACAGAGTTTATTGTTCACGTTTATCGCGGTGGATTCGGGGGTGAGATTTTGTACGTTCACCCATAGATTCGTGTTTAATAATTCAAAACACGCAATCTTCGATACGCCAGTCGAGCAAACACTCCTGGGGAATTTGCTTTCGGTACGCGGGAACGACCGCGTGTCGATATATTTTATTTACCGGCTTCTTTTTCCATCTTTTCCTGCTCACATATGGATCCACGGATTTCCTTCTCGTATTCTTCGACATCTGTTCAGCTCTACTCTAGCATGTTTACCTCAGAGGACTAAATCATGTCACCTTAGACATTATTTTATGCTGTTCAATGCGACATTTACCATTCTTTTATTGCTTTCTGTTCCACCTTTTTTTAAGTCATTTTTATTTCGATTATTTTGTCAAGTTAAAAAAAGGCACCTAATATTTTTTATTGTTATTTGAAACTTATTTTCTTCGTTCTCAAACAGGGTATCCAAAAGTGTTAAGATTCGTTCTCCATTTATATAGCATGTAAAGTGAGCACAGCAGAAAGTTGTTGTTTCTCTAATAAATTGTTGGAATTTTCCTGATGCATAAACAATTCTTCCCACGAATAGCTGTGGTTGTTTGATTTTCGTCTGAAGGATTGTTCGAAAACAAACAGAAATTTCCACCCCCAACGCAATGTTTCCCGCATAGTTGTCTCCCGAGGAAAAATAGGAAACAGGGTGTAAAAATAGTCGGCCACGAATGTTTGCTTGCTCACCTTGATCCCTTCTTCGACTATCGTGAATCTTTCTTCGTGGCAAGTTTCTCGCTTTCGCAAACTTTTTTAACTTTCCTTCGGGAAGCAATATTTGAGTGGAATACGAAATGTGATACGGCGATACGATGCTTCTTAGCTATAAACCTGATGAAAAGTTGTTATAGGTTTGATGGGCGTGGAGCACGAATCGTAGGAGAGTTTTAATCGTTTTCGTAAACGAGATAACAGGTTCTATAAGATTTTTATGAAAGTTGGGAAGGAAATTAAGAGGTGGTAAAGGAATAAAAGTAAACGAAAGCAAATTGAAATAAAAATGGTAATATTGCATTATTTAAATAAGCAAGGTAACAGCTTTTATAACACTTTTATGGAAATTAACAAGAAAAATAATAGAAGAGAGAAGTGAAGCAGTGTAGGCAAATTGAGGCGATAATTACGATCCTAAAGTAAAACGTAACACTGAGTCATAGGGTGCTTTGAATTATGTAAGTAATTAAGGTAACAGGTTTCATAACACTTTTGTGAAAATGAAGAAGAAAAATAATAGAAGGTAGAAGTAGAGCAACAGTGAGATAAAAATTGTAATGTTAAACCAGAAATCAACACGTGAAATGTTTAGTGTTAGTCGTGTAATCAGGTTAACAAGTTTCATAATAATTATGTAGTAATTAAGGAGAAAAATAATAGAAAGGTGAAGTGGAATAATCCAGGCCATCTTTAGAACTTTGAGATTTTCAATTTCCAATTTTCCAATTTCTCAGTTTTCTAATTTTCTATTTTTCTCGTTTCAATTTTCTGGAATGGTATTTGTTGAACTGCCAACATCTTGACTTTATTCATTTTCTATTGACTCGATCATTAAAGTCCCAGGGACGCATATTGTCCCTTAGGGTACTATCTTTCATCAAGATTTCTCTTTGTGGCAATTAGTTAATTGCTTCGATAAGAATCTGGTCTCGATAAACAGTGGCGGTGGTGGTTCAAAGACATTGAAGTATCTGATCGCAAAGAACCGTGGGAAAAGAAAGTCATTTTTAAAAAGTTTCTTTGTTGCTTCTTTTCGTCCACTAGGACTAACGACTAAAGTAGACAAATTCAAAGGAAGATAATTTCTTTTGTCGGGACGACCTCAAAGTTTCTTCGTGACGTTGCCCAGGGGGTTCGCAAATGCTTCTGAAATAAACGCGTGTTGATTGGAAAAGACTGGACACGTTTGAATTGACCGTAATGAGTTCCTCCGTGAAAGGGACGCAATAAACATAATAGATAGCTGTTCATACGAAATGACACATTTTGGGAAGCGCTGTTAAACTAATTAAATTGATTACTTTGTGCTAAGCTTCGTTTATGCAGCAATTCATTAAAATTTCATTTATTTGACAGCCAAAGGTATGTCATTTTCTAAAGTAATTTGTATGAAACAATTTACAATGTGTTTATTAATATTTACAACATTTAAATAACGAATAAGAAATAATGCAGTAACGAATAAAATATTTTGCTGTACGAACTTTATTGCTAAAAAGTTTGTGGATTTGTAACTAAATAATTGAATTAGCTGCTTGTTTTAAATGCCTTTTCTTTTCTTCTTTTTTTCCATTATTTTAATCGTTAGATGATCACAGTAATCCGCGTTATTACACTGTAATAGGATTCTATTGATCTGAACATGCCGAAGGATAAGCGGGTTAGAATAATTACCAATTATTTTTTGTTCGAATGATAGAGGATCGGATTTGGATAAGTGGATTCGAGAATAAAATTTCAGTATTCTTATTCAGGTCAGCGAGCCCAGTTAATTGGATGTCAAGCAAACTGTTTCTCGTACAAACGAAGGTTCACTTTAATTTACCCTGTAATTGCTTATCAAGTATGGCATTTCTCGTTCACCATAGCACTGTGTTTATTTATATAATATTTGATTAATATTTTTCAATTCATCAATAACCAGACTTTGATTTCTCAAAATTCTACATTAAAATTTTGTTATAATTTTAATTTTATCTAAATTAAAAAGTACTTCAAAAAGAGCCAAAGCACCAGGTCAAAGACAAATAAGTTTACTTTTCACTTTATCTCCCATTACGTTGTCCGAAAGGACAGTTTCCTTTAATTTTTCAAACCAAAATCTTTAGAAAAGCTTGTAACTTTTTTCACAGCACCGAGTTCCATCAAAAGTCTATAAATACAATAAACCTTTACAAACTATAGTGAAAAGTTTCTTCTTCCTGCATCAAAAGAAGTAGTCCACAAACACTCTAGCTGCAGTGCAACAAAAGTAACAAGAATTACCTTATATCTGCAAGGGAACGTTGTAAGAACAAGGACCTCGGTGCTCACCGAAGCGTGCTTCATTTTCTTTCTCGTGTCTAAAAGCTAAATGCGATTTTGCTCGCTTTGAGTCTCTTCGTTCGCTCGTCGCGCTATTTTCTCAAACTGTTTTTCGCCGCGGAATTGAAACGCAAACGCGTTTACACCGTTTGTTGTCTGACAATCGCGTGAAAAATAAAAATATTTCTCCTCGAATCATTCGCTCGACTCGGATCCGTCGTCTCGAAAACGATCTATCGCGGAGATGGACGCGTTTTGTAATTGCAATTCGCGATCGTTGCACAGCCGGAGGCGAACAATACCATCATCACCGGGACATATCGCGATTCGCACTTCCGGCGAGCGAGAACGTGGCTGAAAACCATGGAAAATCCGATTATTCGTATCACTGCTACGCACGAGAGGAATGGCGATGGTAGGAGAGGATTTTCAAAGCCGACACCACATTTGCGGTGAAATTACAATATAACGCGAGCGTCACGCGCAAAGCGGAATTTATTACCGCGCGTTTACACGCGTAAAACACCGGTAAACGATCGGTCCTGGAGTCAGCGACGCGTGAAAAGTTTGCCGCTTCTCTTTCGACTGCTGTCTTGTTACAAGATATATTAATAATTTCACATTTTTTCATTTCCGAGGAAAATCCGCGTAAAACGAATCTAACAAGCTTACCTATTTCTTTATAACAAATTCGAATTTAATTTGTAAAACAAGCAGTTTCATTACTTGTTGAACAAACGACGTACACTTTTGACTCAGCGACTGGGAATTTCAGGATCCGCGAAGCGGAGAAATAATTGGATGTTTGGTCTGGTAGGCTTGTTCTCTGGAACTCCATTTATTAGCTTGGCGCATAGGAAACGTCGAATTCATTAGACTGCAATATTATTTGAAAAATAACGAACGTCAGCTTCGAATCCTTCGTTTCCTTAGCAAGAACGTTTGACGAACGTTCGATAAGAAATCGGATTCGAAGAAGTGCTCCTTCGCAGGGACATTACACCGGCCAGATGGGGCATTCATTAAAAGGGGAAAAAGAATTTTAAAGAAGGAAGTTATTAAACTTTCCTTGCACGTAGAGGCAGAAATGACTCCACGGGGGAGTGTTAAAGAATGAGAATGTTCTGGTTATGAGTTTTACGAGCGAACGGAAGATCGAACCAGAGGGCACTCTCCCAAAACTCGTTGAAAATTCAAATAATGCTAACGATTTTCGCCTGAACAAATGAGCCACCGGTATGCGCGGTCGTCGTCCCTGTCAGGATACCTTGATCCGGAATCCTCTCTTATCAAATTCCTCTTGGATTCGTGAAAATATATTCTGTGTTAGTGATTATCCATGACACGAGGAACCTCGTTTCTTATCCTGATTACAGAGGTGTTAAAGTTGCATTATATCTTATCGCTATTCAAATTATAATTTCCATTTAATATTCTAGAATCGAATATTATAAGAATTATGAGAAATAAACGTGATTTTATATTGGGTTCGTATTATTCTGGGGATTCGCTTTAATTTAGAAGAAGGGGTGGTTTTTTTTAAAACTCTGATTCATAATTTAAACTACTTAAAATTTTTACTTTGAATGTAGGTAAACTGATAGGGTGAAAGTAGTATGAAAATTCACCGAGGGGGTCAAATTACCAAAGGGGTAATACTACCCTTACGCCTATATAAATCACAATGATGCATAGGAAAAATTCGATACGTTCTATTAAAATTCGAAAAGATATTCAGGAGTCGGGGAGTATAGTTGCAGTGGCCGGTCAGGATTATCCGCGTGCAACGAAACGATTCTCTCAACGATTTACAGGAAAGCCATTTTGCTTGGAATAAGGGTGTTCTCGAATCTGCTGGCGAAGATAAGGGTAGATTACGTATAGGCACGGCGCGCTTAACTTCGTCCGTATAACGTTCCACAGCGGCATGGAACGATCCTCGTTCGTTGAATTTTTATGGTTGTTCGCCGTACCAGCTGTAACGTCCTAGAAAGTACGATAGTATTATTACGGACGGAGATCTTAAAATATTGCCTGGCCGTATATTTCATGTAAGTGGGCGATTTCGTAGCTACGGACAAACGTAGAGAAAAGGGAATAATAGTGAGAGAGAACGACACGATCGAATTTTGCATTTATTAGACCATTTAACTTGTCTTTTAATTCTTTCAGTAGTATAGCCATACGTATGGTCAGACACAGTATTTAACATATTATTTTCTCAATCACGTCTTAACCTTTGAACTGATTTACTTGAAAATTAACATAAATATAATATAAATATTGGCTTACAGCATAGGCTATTTGTTATTCACAAATAATTTGTTAAAAATTAGGAAAATTATTTTTTGGTATACATGCACCATTTGGCCATACTGTCTGAATATACATACTCTTATAATTAAAAATTCTTTCTTAGAATAATTAACAAAGTTATCACTGCCCATTGCTATAAAATATAAATTTTGAAACAACGATATAAAAAGAATTGCACTTGAATCGTCGAAAAATATCGTAGAAAAATAAAGTTCGAGCGATCCATATTAGAAAATAA
This sequence comes from Osmia bicornis bicornis, assembly GCF_907164935.1. Lineage (NCBI taxonomy): Eukaryota > Metazoa > Arthropoda > Insecta > Hymenoptera > Megachilidae > Osmia > Osmia bicornis. The sequence continues at coordinate 3,460,851 of NC_060228.1, read as the reverse complement.
CGCGTGTATCGAGTCTTAGATTCTCTTGGTACGTGATACCACAAATCAAGACAGACAGAACAAGTTGAAAATCTAGAAGTTCTCTATCACTTTGCTAAACTTCACCTTTACTTCGGATCAGCGAAAGGCGAACTAAACTTTACATCAATCTATTTCGCCGAGCTTCGTTTCAATTTCACCGTAGTTCACGTTCCTGTTAGTACCGGCTCGTTTCCGTCTCGGCCTTACAATATCCAATTTTCAGTTTCCGACTTTTATCTTTCGATTTGTAATCAACTTTCGTCGTCAACGAAAATCTGTAGTTCAACAGTTTTTATTAAGCTGATCATCAGATACTTTTGTTTAGGAAAAAGTTTAATTAAAATTGAATATCATTGGACTCTGTGAATTTCTTTCAACAATTTTTTTTTTAATTCTTGGCTTTTGGAATTATTAATTTTTCAGTGGCTGTTTTTACTTTTTTCTTTCGAAGATTTTTTAATTCTATTATAAATTAGTACTCGTAATTTTGTTCCAGTTAATAAAAGACTGAAAGAATTCTTTTGTTATTTTACTCTTTGATTCGCACTCGAACGAAGTATTTTCTTGCAACTTTCTGAAAAGGCATCGAAGGTAAGGCCAGTGTCGTTTTTCCTCTCATCTTCCCTTTACGACTGTCTATCCAGCTCGATGGAAAACACGAAATCGTCGATTGGATCGCGATGTTCCTTCTTCTGTCGGAAATCAGCTTCGACAGCTACAAAATGGCGCTTTTTCACTCTACTATGTGCGTGTTTGAGTCAATCAATAGCCTGCGCGTGCTACTTTATCTTTCTCGTTTCTCTCCATCCTGGTAATCACTACTTCCACTGTGCAACAGTTATTTTTCTGACTTCGATCCACTGCGAATTTAATATCCGTCCTGGTTACGACCATTAATCGCGCGGTATTAGTCGCCGATGGAATTAAACTTTGTACTTTACATCAGTGTTATTAAGTTCATAGAAACCCTTATTAGTTCTTAGATCTGCTCTGCTCAAAATTGTTTTCTACCTAATTACTTTCTTAATAGTTTCCAATTTGGAACAAATAATTCATGCTATTATTAGTGTTTCTGTTGAATCATCTTTAATTTTTTGCATTTATTATTCAAACAATGGACGACTGAAATAAAGAATAAGAAATAAATTCAAAATTCAAGAATCTCATAAATTCAACTTCACGATTTACGTCTCGAATATTGAATCTACCGTAGCATTAAAAGGGGTTGTAAATACGAAGTGGCGCATATTTCTCCATGTTATTCCAAATAACGAAAATGTTCCAAATGGATAAAATAATTGCCCTACCAATCTTGCTATTTTCCTCGATATTACTTCATCTGCAATTCTTCAGCAGAGGAGTACAATACCGCTTTTCAAAACGCCTGGCCGGTATAAATGGCTGAATCGTTTACGCGTTAGTTGACAATTTTCCCCGGAAGAGTCTGGGAACCGAATCGTGGCAGGGTTTCGATAATTAACGTTCGTCGCAACACGAAATAAAACGTTAGCTCGGAAATATCTCTTGCACTCCAACGAGCCGTGGAAGCGTGTAATCCTGTCGCGGCGTTTCGTCAATCAACGGGAGGGGTCGGTTTCCGGCGTCGATCCACGGCCGTGTGCTCGGGAAAAGCGGAGACATCGTAACTCGCTACGCCGTGGTACTACTTTATAAAGTCCATCGACCCGTGGCAGAGCGAGAAACTAGCGTAGCCAGCCGTTCATTAACATACAACCCCGTCGCGGCTGCAACGAAGCCGACGAGTAATTACGCACGCCTAACGCGCTTGTGTATCGCGCGACGCGAGTACGCTGTCCTAGAGACTCGTACACGTATAGGCAGGTAGCTAAGCGAGCGGGTACACGCGAGTTTCGACGCGCCACGAAGAAATGGCGAAGGGAAGTAGAATGAAACGAGGGAGGAGTAGGGGCAGGCTGGAAGGACGAGAAAGAGGGTGGAAAGGTGAAAGAGGGTAGACGCGATATCGGAGGGGTATGACAGAGTTCGAAGGTGGAGGGTGTAGTAGTAGAAGAGGAAGAAGAAGAAGAAGAAGTAGAAGAAGAAGAAAATGAGGAGGAGGGTTGATAGTAGTAGCGTCGTCAGTATCTACCTGCTGCACCGGTAGTCGAGGGGATAGACGAGGGGTTATTCGAGGTACAGAAGAGAAACGGGGTGCCACTGGCTGGCAATGGATAGTGGTTGAAGGGTAGAGAGAGAATCCGCTCTGGGTTGCCGATGGAGGCTGCTGATGGTTGGTTGTAAGGATGGTGGTCGTGGATAGTGGTAGTAACTAGAGGTGGATGGTGGTGGTAGGTAGTGGCGGGTGTAGCGGCGGTGGTGCGGCGGCAACGGTGATGGTAGTGTGCCGGTGGTAAGGGTGGTGGCGATGGTGGCGGTGGTGGTGGAGGAGGAGAGGGTGCGGCATCGTCGATGGTGGTTGTGTTGCCGGTGGTGGAGGAGGCATGGGTTGGTTCCAGTGTTCGCGCGGCCGCTCCCTGTCGCACACGGACGACTCACCCCGACGCTACCGGCGTCGCGACGCTCTCGCAACCGCCGCCAAAAACGTGCACGCGGAAAATACCGATCCTAACTACTCGTATCCGTTCACTCTGGACGTTCGTCTGCTCGGTGTTTGCGATTTTTTTTTATCGAATCGGCCTTTCTCGCGCACCGGAATCGCATCGCGACTGGTAAACGCGAAGCTCGACACAACGCAGCCCCAGGTGTAACGTGGAAAACGCGTACCGAGTTTCGCCGGCTGTGCCGCGTTCCGTTGCTTTTTGCCGCTCGACACACGTGGACCTTCTCTGTCGCGAATCGGGTAAAAGTGCGCTCTATTAAAACCGACCCGTCAGTGTTTTCCACCTGTGGATAAGCTTGGATTCGTCTGGTCCATTTTAATCGGGATTTGTTTGAAACGTTGTTATTCTACGGCGACATTTCAATTTTCATGGAAGATAGTGAATATTTCGAAGTAGTATCCCTTTAACCTTCTTCAAGTACTACTCGTTATTCTCCTATCCCTCGATCTTGGTGAATAATATCGTGCAAGGTGATCAATTAAAAAATATAAGTTTCTCTTCGAGTACCTCGTTAAAACACATATCAAGGGTGACCGTGATAACGGTGCAAACCAACAAGTGTCTTAAATCAACAAGTCGAAAGTAGCAAGATCTTGGTGAACACAAAAGCTCGTCTGTGCTGAAATTCTTAGTTCTTTAATTAATTGAGATTAATTAAGCGTTAACTCGTTGATAACGATTCGTGCTAATTGTGTAAGACAGAATTTTCAGAGTCCAATCAAATTCATTCGCATACGTATCGTGCATGGAATAATAAAGAACCATCGTTTGTATCAGCTTTAATTCGAGCTGAAACAATCACGCTTTGCGAAGCACGCAGACAGAAACCGACACGTGCCGATTCGTTTCTAAAACGCGTGCGCTGTTTTCGTTAATAATTGATGCTTAAAACGAGCTGCGATCCCCGTGAAAAGCGAGTGGAATTTGTTTCACCGTTGCTACGGGATTAAAGGACGAACCCAGCTAACTGATAGAGGGTGCGAAGCCTTTCTTCTTCGCGTCACGTGTTGCCGGCTGAAGTTTTCGGAACCTGAAGACTCAGCCACGTTAAACGTTCTTTTTCTCGGCGTTTTGAAGAACACTCGTCGCGTCGAAGAACAGCGTCGAAAGAAATCTTAACGCGATTTCATGAAGCAAGTGCACGGCTAGCTGATAGCGGAGCAACTTTTTCTCAAGTTTGCTGCCTGGAATATTGATAAGCTTGGTGGCTGGCGAATCATGCCAGTTTACTGAAAAAAAAAGAGCAACAATCGTGATTTACAGTGAACCATTTTGCTCGTACAACGAAGGCAATCGCAGGAGATGCAACGATCGAATACATATCAGAAATATCAATTTTTATCCAACTTTTCTATCACGTCAATGTGAACATCGTAACTCGACTCTTCCATACAATAAACACTTCCTGATCAATTTTTCAAGTCCACGAAATTTGTGTCACACAAGGGACCATCGTCCTGAAGACGAACCAAATTTGATCTGAGACGTTTTATTAATCAGAATCTCGACCAATTCCTTCCGATACCTTGAAGAGGGGGACCATTTTATACTATCTCTTCTCCACATAATTATTCAGCCGTATCGAGCTTCCAAGGACCAATTTATCGCTCGAATGGTGAAATATCACGACCTACCTATTCTGGGACGCGTTGTTGATATCGGACATCGGGAAGAGGAAGAACCGCGAACTCGATCGGCCAATTCGATCGTACAGATGTTGTCCAGGCTGCATTAAGGCTCTCCGAACCGTACAACATCGTCGTTCTCGTTCTGAAGCAAGTCGTCGTCGTCGTCGTCGTCGTCGTCGTCACCGAATTCCAATTATGTCGCAGCACAGGAGAGGATCCATACATGCTGGCAGTCCCGTTCCTGGTCATCCAGCCACGAACGTTGCTGTCCCCTCCTCTCACGAGGTACAAACAAGGGGGATACCTTTGCCCGGAATGGTACCATCGCGCTCTATTCACGGCAATCCTATGCACGGCAATCCGATCCATGGGTTCGTCAACCCCCTCGGACCTGCTGGTATCGTTCATTCCCCGCCTACACACCAGTCGGTCCTCTCTGGAATCCCTCATCATTCGTCGGTCGTTCACCAAGGTACTAGTCGGTCTCTTGGTTCTGAACCAAAGAGGAAGTGGAAGATCATCGGTGAATGGACGCGTTCGTACTCGCGGGTTAAATTCAATCGATTTAGAGCTGGCTTTTAAAAAGTGATCTTCTTTTGGTTTCACTATTTTTCTTCATATTTCAAGTGCTTCTTTTAAAGGAAGTATTATAGTCTGGGTTGATTTTGGAGATTTTAGAGGATTTGATTTAATCGGAGTGTTTGTAAGAAGGATGTGGGGAATAAGAAGGGTCGAGGATGGTATTTGGAGGAATAAACAATTGGGTTTGGGAAAAGGATCGATTGAGATTTGAGGAAGAACACTGTTCATATGAAATTTAATATTTAAAATCTTGAGTTTTAGAAATTTTATTCTGAAAAGAATGTTTAGCATAATTAAGAATGATTTAAACGAAATGACTATTATTTTCTCGAGAAAGCTTCCAGATAAAAAAATTGTATTCTGTATTTTTTTATTCACTTTATGACGTGAAATCACCCCTTTTTGATTACAGAATATTCTGTGCAAAATGAAAAAACCTGACACCTGTCACGTTGATAAATTTGATCGTTCTAACGTTAATAAATAACTCTATAGAAAAAATGCAGGTAAACGTCGTAAATTTCTTATGAATTTATTATTTATAAAAGGGGGTAGTTTTCCGAATTTTTCTATATAATATAATTGATGCATGAAATTTTTGAAATTCATAAAAAAGAATTTTATCACGTCATTTCTATTCAATTTCACAGTTGCGTTGTTTCTGTTGATATCATGATTTTTGCCCTATGTTCGCGTCGGACGCTGTAGAAAAGCAATTCGATTTATTCCATTTTTCCCGTCCATCGTCGAACGTTCGATCGTGCGAGAGTAATTTTCGAAACTAGAGGAAAAAGCTGTTCGATCATTTTTACCATCATCGGACAGATCAAACTTCCCATCGCGCGAGATACCGATGGAATTCGTCATTGGACGTTCATTGATCCCGCGGTTTGATCAACGGGCTTCAATAATTGAACCATGTCGACAGATGAAACAAGATACGTTCATCGTGTTTTCCGTTAAAATATAATTAAGCAGATCATATAAACCTTATATTTTATTCGTGCAATTACAATTCATCTTTCAATGAATTTTTGAAGAATTAAAGGAGAAATTGTTATTTGATTACAAAATTCTAAGAAATATTATGAATCATTGTTGCTCCAGGAAAAGTTATGTATATAATATTTTTAGTAAAAGAATATTTACAACAAGAAAATATAATAAAAAAAGAGAAAGAGAGACACGGTCAGCCAATCTCGAACGAAAGAGATCACCTCAAAAGCTTACTCAGCGTTACATGCGTTTCGGGTCGTTTTCAATTATTCTAAAAGTCAGTGTGCAATACGGTCGACGGGCAAATGAAATTGCAGCTGCTTTTGTTGATATGAAAGCCAGCTTTACAGGCTTGTACATCTACAATAGTATTTGTAGTCACACACGAAATCAAACAAGAGAACTGACGTTTGCAGGCTACACGTTTCTGTTTTAAATCAGTTCAGGAAAGGTACAATTATCAATGTAGTAAAAATAGACGTTTATAATAAGGCAGGTCGTTTATTAATACTTTGATGAATTTTATAAAATCTAAAATCTATTCATTAAAGTATTAAGGATATTTCATTTTTTTCATTCAAATCTTTATTAATTTTTTTTTTTTACTCTTAATGCTAGAATAATCAGTAATAATTTTTCAATCTCCACAAAAATCAATTTACATTCTAACAAAAACACTTCAATAGTTAAAATCATTTTATTAGGTTTGTCTTTATTATTTTCTCTTGAAGTACCATTTCTTTTAACTATATATATTAAAACCCGAACATGCTTTCAATATTATCAATGCACTTAAATAAAATCTATCATAGAAAGTGTAATTCCGAATCGTTCCATCCTCGATACGTGTGTTTTCATTAATATAAAAGCCAGCTCGGCACGCAAACTCTCGCTGAAGGTTTTCATATCGTCTGGTTCCGCTTTGAAATCGATCGATTCCTCGAAACACGAACGTTATCGATTCCCCAGCTGGTCTTCCCACTCTGTTCGCGAGCTAAGTCGTCAGCCGTACGGGCAATCCGTCACGCGGATGTTCGCTTGAAGGCACCGAGAAGATACAGCCGCCAGGCTCGCCGTATTCCTCTCACGGTTCTCCGTTGAGAACACCAATGAGTTCCGGTCACGGAACCCCCCAGGATTCACCCCACGTGGCCAGACATCGCAGGGACTCGGAACACTCGTTTGCCGTTGGATCGAGACGAGGCTCGTCGGACGTGGTCTCTCCTCTACCGGAAGGTCCCTCAGGATCACCGGATGCTCGAGTTCGTCGACGTTCCGACTACAGTCCTCATCAGGGTAGGTGGTGTCTGAAACAATCGTGTAACGTACGATGATATTACACGGTATATCGTTCGTTATTTATTTGGCTATTTAACGAGCCCGATAATCCTAGCTGGCACGGACCGAAAGGATAATTGCAATACGGTTAATTGCATCCGATTGAGTCGTTTTATTCGTTCGGATGATATGCGCGACTGGACTGACCGCAAACAACCGGTTGTCACGTGTATGAATTGTCTGCCTCGATTTGCTGCCCGTTTCGGTCACGCTTTGATCCCATGATACGTGGGCGGGTAGAAGTGATGGGTGCTTTTGGGAGATGAGGATAGATCGTTGGATCTTTTTTCCTTCTTTCGGAATGTTTCATGGTTGTGATTTAGTATAGGTAGTGAAAGATTGGGAGAACGTTCCAGGGACACTGCTTTAAAAATATTATTCTGAACGTTGAAGAATCTTTTCTCATTTATTATAAAATTGATTTTTGCATAATTTGAAAATACGTGGTTAGAAAATTTTGGGTGCAAAGGAATTAATAACTGATTCTTTTTGTAGTTTGATTAAAATTCAAAGGGTTAAAAAGTTGTTTGATAAAATTAACTTGATATAGTCAGCTCTTTAATAATTTTTATTTTCTGAAGGGTAAAAGAGGTATTTGCAAATAATTCTCGGTTGAAAACTGAAAAAGTAATTTAACCATACGGTATTGTAACGCGTACCGGAAACATGTCGGTAAAGGCTCAGCGAAGGCGGCTGTCAAAGGAAATATTCGCGAGACTTTGAGCGAATCGCGTGTACAATTTAATAGCCCGGCATCTCGGTTGGAATATTCATCGCGTTTCGTGTTTCGAGGCTCCCTTTGAATCCTTAAATAAGACCATGGAAACGATTCTCTATCCTGTTGGAAATCTTTTTTGCGGAAAACCTTCTTTTCCCATCGGCCTCCCGAAAAATGCAGCATAAACGAATAGGAAAAATAGCAGCAAATTTTTTTACAATTATCTGTGAAATTTGAATTACCAATTTTTGAATTGTTAATGAACGGTAATTTTCAATGGACCACGATGTTTGCAAATAAAAAATGGGATTAAATGAAACGTTAAAAAATTCGTGCTCGTCTAACAACAGACTGTGCGAGTACCTCAAACGTAAACGTTGAAAGTTTCGATTGGTTAGTGAATAATTAATAGCACTTTCCGCTCGGAAACTGTTTCAGAGCTTTTTCACTATTTACATCGCCAGAATACGTTAAGATGAAGAAGAACTTTATACCAGGATATAAGGATAAGTTTTCTTCGGTGTTCGTGAGCTAGAGATTTTCATTGATCTGTTTGTAAATAATTAATTATGTTTGGAGTTGTTTAGCAGTTGAATAATTTGTTTGTTGAAGTTGGAAAGTGATATGTATACTACATTTATGTGCTTTATATTCTGAACTATTTTAAATTATAGTGAAATTATTAACTATAGAAATATTAATAAATTTCACTCGTTTCAACTACAAAGATCTACAGTCACTTTATACAAAATTGTCTTCACATAATGATTCAAAAACTCTAAAAACAGTGGACTCCTTTTTAGAATCTAAAAAGGGGTAGTCTACGTTGTCTTGGGAAGAATACGGAAAGACAAGCGATTCAAAGGTTTTCACAGCGTGGCAGTCACGTATGAGAACAGCGTTTATTCCCGTGTCATTCATACTATTGTTCGTTCCGCAAAAAGTATCTGCGCGAACGCTTCAGAGGGTTGAATGAGGGCCAGAATGGCAGAGGGTAGTGGGTGTCCGTGCGTAGAATCGCGCACAACGGGGTGGCAACTCCCTTGCTACGATTGCGTGCAAAACCATCCCCTCTCTCGTGGCCTTGCTTTCATGGTGGAGTGAGTTTATCACTGTCAGGCATGGTAACGAGATAGTAAACAGTGTCGCTGAGAGTATATCGAACCGTCTACATGTTTTTCTTCCTTATCATGCTAATCTGACTACATAACTGTTATTTGCATCTAGATTAAATCCTTTTTGCATTTTATACCAAACTTGTTGATTAAATTTCAATTTCCCTGCTCATGACATGCTGGAAGTTTGCGGAGCCTGATCAGTCACTGATACGTACTACTGAATTCTTGATAAAGCACGCCCGGGCTGACCAATTATTGACTTGTACTACTGAATTTCTATAATTCGCACAAAACGATGCATTTCCCATATTCGCTGAAATTATTATTTTCATCTACCATCGCGTACAATTTTTTTAATTTAAAAATGGAAATTTAAAATGAAGTATTAAATTTCGTTTATTCTGAAAGTTAATTAATGTTATTTTTATTCGTCCCGTTGCCAAAAATTCGAGCACACGGGTGAAACTTGAGCATCGTTGAATAATTAATTATTTTATCGATTATGAAAATTATTTATTTATTTATTTATTATGAAATACGTACTTCAAATAATTTTCTACCATTTTCGAAGTAGAATTTTCAATTTTACGAACATATTAAATTGAAATGTTTGAACAGAAATTTTTTCATTAAATTTCACATGAATAAATTTCTCTTCTGCTGCAATTGCAAAGATTCTCTTAAGTCTGTCGAAATTGGTCAGCAAAACGTGAGGCTTCTTATCTCCTTAATTTTGGGATTCCGTCATAAAGGATCGAGGTAAGGAAAAAGGAAATCGTACGACCTTCGTCGAGAAGGGACGAGAGGTTGTTCACCGAGCAGAGGTTTTCTTTCGACGGACACACGTCGACACATGCCGTTTTCCTGTCACGTTCGGGACGTCTGTCTAAGGGAATGAGATAGGGTGAAAAGTTCGGATAAATTACAACGAAACGAATGAGAGAGTTCTGTGTAGACAGAAGTCATCCGCAATGTTGGGATCATTTACCCTCTTGAAGAAAAAGAATCATCTTCTGGATTCTCTACCTATTCTCTACGATATTAAGGCGAAAAAGGGAACAGAGGAGAGCGGTGAAATGTTAATAAGACAGGTGTCATAAATAATACAGCTAAATTGTATTAACTTTCTGAGTGACACGTTCTTATTAAATCCTTACGTTAGCTAAAGAAGTTCGTGGCATTCAATTTTATAAAACTGCTACGATTTTATTTTACGATCAGGGACAGGTGAATTTTTGTAATATTAAATTTAATTTAATTTACTTGTTATCCAATTATGTGAACCTTCTGGACAAATTGGATAAATTAATTAAATTACCCTCGTTCTTAATTTCGATTTTCCTTTGAAATTATTTTCAAAGGAAACTTGATTTTTTCAATTGATATATAGGAAGATTTTACAGTGGATAACAAGGTTGATCATATCATGTGTAGACAAGTGGCCTAGAAAATCTGCTTCTTACACCAACACTCCCGAGTACTGCAGTTAAAGCCTCAGTTTATTGTGTAACCTGGCGATAGATCTCGAGAAGTAGGGGACAAACTGCAGCCTGAAGACTAAATAGATTTAAGGTTCTTAGTTTGTAAGCTTTAGACAGTATGTCTTTGGCCAACCTAGAACACGTCTAGCACTGCGTCCTTAGTACCTCTAAACAACTAAGTACACTATCTCTTAAAAGTCATAGGACATTTTTTGAAGCTCCAATTATTAACAGTAGAAATATTTAATTTTCAAGCTTTTTATTTGCTACCTTATCAAAATGATATTTTTCTAGCATTTTCTTTCAATTATTTAAGTGATAATCGATGACGATAAACGTGTTAAGACTGGTAGAGACGGGTTTAAGCGTCGAGCGAGTAAAATTAGTTTCGAAAGAAAATGAAACGAGGAAAGATGGAGCATATATTTTACGATCGCGTGTCGAGCGGCGGTTCCGCAGCGGCCACTTCGATACCCGCTTGCCACCGACGCACCGATTGCACGGTTTATCTTCTTTATTGTCCGCGTCACCGCGAATTTTCCCGGAAAAATTTCACGGTAACGAGGTCCCCAAGCTTTCCCACCGATTCTCTTCTCTTTCTCCATTCGTTTCCGAGCTCGAATCAAATCGAAGTAGGGGAAGTTGTGCTCTTTTGAGAGGGTGGCTCGTTAACCGCTTTTGAGAAACTTGAAATATTTGGTCGAGTACACTCACCGGTATAATTGAAATAATCGTGAAAGAACATTGCGTTTTAAAAACTATATTAGTTTACCTAATATTACCTTTACATTGAAGAAAATCTCCAGCAATTAGAAAATATTACAGATATATTATTTTCTTCATTTGAATAATTCCCAAAAGATTATTCATTTTCCAGGGTTAATTATTATTCAGGCCAAGTGGTATCTGAAATGCAAGAATCTCAATTATGCGTATCATATTACAAAATAATCATTCTCCAATTTGTCAGTACAATTACTTTAGCGCTCTTCATTAGCGTCGTATCGTATCGTCTATTGAAATAGCTTCTCGAAGCGCGGTTTATTAGCGAGAAATTGAACGTTTGCCGTCGCGAAATTCAATCGAACCGTTTTGTTTCACGGAGCGAGAAAATAAATTGCATAAATTATATCGAAACAACAGACAGATTCAATAATTCAGTTTCACGGTATTTGTGTTTCTCTCTCGTTTTCACCGTGGGCTTGGTACGGGGGTTATACCTGTCACCGAGACAAGAGAAAAACGGCCCAAAGAGAAGACTAGACGGAATTGGATCGCCATTTTAATTGGCTCTGTCTCGTCCCATGGCACGGTCACGTTCCTTCTGTAGACCGCGTTTCCACCGGGAACGGACACTTTCTATGCAAATCGATGCGAAAGCTAAGGAGCTTCTCGGCTACACGCTTTTCTTGTATGCTCAGCCTGTTGTTCGACACGGGCATCTTAATGCGCGCCGCTGTTGGCGCAAATATTTCGCTGTTGTGCTTACGTTAACGAGGTGTCGGCATGGTTTAACCTTTCAGACGAAGCGTCATGTAAATCGTGTGTAAATAAGGATCGCTCTGAGCTGCTCGGTTGCCTTCATTTTGTCGCGAACATTCAACGCATTCGTGCCCTTTGTTTCGTCCGCGTTAGATTTCACCTGACTCACGCATATCGAATGACTGATCTCGAAACATCAAGCCTGACGTGATTTCCTGACATTAAAGCATCGGTAATTGTATTATTTTTGGTATCTCGAACATTATGAATAATTAGTACCTCAATATATAAGATTAAAAGCTCCAAGAATTCTGGAACGACGGACCATGGAGAGGTCCCCAATTCCGCCTCTGTTGCTATTTTTCAATGAAATGGAAAAACACTGATTAAATTACTTCTCAAACTCCAACTTCTGTTATTTTGATAATACAATGTGCAGTATTTCTGTCGCTTTTTCTTTATAAATGCAAAGAGTTATTTAATTTTCGAAAATTCTAAAATCGTCAGGGTTCATAAAGAATAAATTCATCCATGCCTCGAAAGGATTATTTGTTTCGGTCTTTTGTCTGAACACCGATGGAAGGCGGGGGAGGAGTTGATTCATCTCGTTGCCATTTCACGATCTAATCGTATTAAAACCAACTGAAAGTTCCCAGGGTCTCTTCTCTTTGTCGTTGCTCTGTGAATCGTCTCTGATTCTTGGGAAATCCGTCGGCACATACTGTTTCTACGAATTTACGCGTTCATAGGCTAAATTCATACTCTGTGCAGACTGTGTGCCGAGTTTAACCTCGTTTGAGTTTGCCTTAAGTTCCTTCACACTCGCGTTTGTACACCATCAGGATGGATATTTTCAACACTCTTGGGACATGAATCATCGCTGCTTTAATTCATGCTTTTCAAAGAAGAGAAAACAGCTTTTGTGTGCTGGGACAGCATTATTCTGATCAGGTTTCATTTCTGGATCTTAATTTTCATTTAGAAGTTAAATAAAATTAAAGTTAATACAATTCTTAATAAAGTAATTCTGTAATTAAAGAAAGAGCTGACAGAAATAAAAAGAATTCATTCATAAATTATTTAGGAAGCTGTCGGAAGTTATGCAAATTGGACATTTCATTTAAATAAATTCTTGTTAATTGCTCTTCTCAATCGTGGATGGTTAAAATATGCACAAAGCTGGCAATCGAATTCGAGTCGTCGAAAGGGACATCAAATTTGCCTTCGTTTTTTTTCTCTCTCTTTCTCGATTTCCATTCATTTGAATCGAGGTCCCCAAAATCGATCGTAATTTGCAAACAATTTGCACGAATCGCTGGGTAATTTCAGCGAGTTTTACGACGAAGTGGTTTGATCGATCAATCATACTGTGTGAGAGGAAAAAAAGGATCAGCTGCCAATTTTAAACACGAAAGAGACGACATTATATCCCGAATGCTCGAATTGAAACTATTAGTATCAATTAAAACAATTGTACGTTTCCAAAAAATTTTTCTCTCCAAATGTTCCTGGGATTTCACAGGAATAATTAAGTTAATTTCCACGTTCCATGTGCGATATTGGAAAAATGATTTATATACTGAAAATACGAAACAAAAGATAAAATTGATAAATAGGCTTGAATGAAATTAAATTCGCTTGTAACTCTTAATTGCTTCCAACTATAATCGGTGCTAATTAACTTTGCTATTCAAATTTATATTTAGTCGAATTAAGATTTGCCTCTAATTGAAAGTATTGTTCAAAGTACTGTTTAAATTCATTTTCATTTATTGCAAGGAATGAGCAGTCTGAAAATTTAGACCGCGATTTACAGTTCAGATTGTAAAACTTTTTAACTTAATTACGAATGGTATGATAAACGGTGATGTTTAAAAGCGACTGCTTCGACACGCGTAGTAAAACTTGGTCGACGAGCGATTTCCAGCAACAGGGAAACTTTTAATTTCTCTGCAAGCATTGTTGCGCCTCGTTCGAGGCGCATCGTTTCCCTCCGCTTTCCCGTTTTATTCGACGATCCTTTGCGGACCTCTCGGCCTTGTAACGTGCCGCGATAATAAGGTTCGCGTAACGAGTTTCCGAGCGTGTGAGCGTGTTTGCTTAATGAAATTCCGGGTGGAACGTGTGCGGGAGTAGTTCGACGCGTTTGAAACCGCAGGGACCCGCGCGAAACTCGCGACCCACGATCGAACTTGCTCGTTTAACACCCTGTTTACACGATCGTTCGACCTATCGATTGTTGTTCGAGAATCCGCCTCTCTTCCTGTTGCTTCACGCCGTCGATCTTTGTACTCGGGACACGAAACAATTTTCCAATATCAAAAAGAAATATGAATTTTAAAAGATGAAAAGTCTAATTTAAAAGTATAAAAATGAGCATACAGTGATTAAATAATAATTATTATTATACCGTGGATTAATTAACTTTTCTAATATTCCTCTTCATACGTTCCCCAGTCTATCATAGACTTTTTCTTTTAATTTCCATACGATGGTCCCTCGAAAAACCATTTTAAATCTGCTCCGAATGTAAGCTCGCGTCCGCACGTATCTCGCGTGAAGTTTTCACGAGAAGAGGAGCGCAAACGGTCTTGCGAACGAGCAGCCCATACTCCGAAGCGCTTTGCGGCCAGGCACACACGTGGGAGTCGTTAATCTCTTTATTATCCGCCTTCCAGGGGCAGATACGAAAGAAAAGTTGGCGTGGAAAGAGAAAGAGAGTGAACGGCTGACGTATGTACCTTTTTGAAACGGTTATGAAGAGGATTCGCGCGCGAGTCGGGTCGAAAATGTCTACTTTTAGCACTCGTATCACGTATCGCGGCTTCACTTCAATGTTTCCTTGTATATTTCTTTGTTCGCTGGTATTTCGTCGAAAGAAAGCTGTGGTCCGGTAATGGAAAGGAGAATCTCGCGGAAGAGCCGTTGTCTTCGAGTCGTCTGGCTGCAAAGTTTATCGGGGATTCCATTTCGGCAGGTGTAAAGTTTCGTTCCTCGAGTTCTCTGCGCTCGTCTCTCTCTCTATTTCGTTCAACTCTTCTAATGGTCAGAGTTTTGTTTCACAGCCGGACCGGAGTTATTTTTATCGCTTTGGTTGTAAAACAAAAATTCGAGAAGCTAATGAGTTTCGAGTCGAAGTTTCTTCAACACCTGCGGCAATAAACACATTTTAGTACCTTCAGATGTCCGAAGAGAGTAACCTTTGTTTAGAGGGATTAAAAGTTTTTTATTACACAAATTTATTCGATTAGATGGTTCAGATTTTATATTAGTCCACGAAGGAATATACGAATTCTTAGTATTATTTTTCTTCGTTAACCGAGCTCGCATTTTCCTTCAAGTTTAATTGAAGTTTCTCCCAGGAGGTGGTCGTTCTAAGTTCGCCCGGCGAACGTTAGAATTTTAACCAGTGAACTTCTTCAATTTCTCGATTCCCAGTGGCTCGAAAAACCACTCGAACACTCCGACTGACTCTGTTTACACTCCAGCCAGAGATATCGAACGGACATAGTGGAAAAGAGAAATGACGTCGTCGGGAAAGTCGGAACGCGATTCTGCTATCCTTGATTCGTGGGATGACTTTCTTTATTTGCACGGGTGTTCGGATAGCGGTATCTTTAAATTCGGGAACAACGGCTCGTGTAACTTTCTTCTCTAACTTGGTTCACGTTCGGAGGTAATCCACTTGGCCAAGGGTCTGTGGAAAGCTTTCGACGAGGCTATTTAACGAGATTGAGACCAACTCGAAACATGACTGCCATTGCAATTATTCCTTGTAACTTGTTTCTCTTTTATAATTGCAATTAGTTAGTTAGTCAATGCATCGATAAAAATTTATCAGGATTTTCATATTAAAAAGCTAATATTTCTTTCATTTGATCATCTTACTCGAAAATGTAACAGTTGCACTTCGAGACACTGCTAAAGGACATCCATTTGCCTGAGGCTACTGAATACCCTTTCTTTGGTTTTTGATTCAGTGAAATGTAATATTGTTCAACATGAAACGCTTCGTTCTACGCCCGAAGCAACTATTTCATTGTCTGAATATCGTTCTACCTTGATCCGGAGAGATTTCTACAGAATTTTCGCTCGAATAGAATTGCTCGTGTAGATATACTTCGTACGTACATGCTGGCTCGTTAAATCCTCCGTTGTCCTGGAGGAATATCCTGATCGTTAACTGTGGTTACGCACCACTCCAGAGAATATCTGGTGGTCAATAGTTCGATTGGCACGAGGTGTTAGTTGTATATCTTGATTGAACATCGTTAATGATTTGGTGTCTGTAATTGGGCCATAATTAAACTACGATGATTTCTGTTATAATTACTTGCAAATATAATAAATCTCAAATCCCATGAATCAAGGTGCTCGACTACTTCAACTGATAAAATCACCTTACAAATTAAAAAGAAAAATTAATCAATCTTTCTCTTTTGCTGGGTGCATCAGCAAAGGTAATTTTCTCGTAGACAGGTGGTAAAGAATAATGATCGCAGTGCATTCGCACGTAATCGGAAGCATATGCTACACCGTCGGATTGATATAATCCGACTAGCCACGCATGGCAGACTAATGTCACGAAGTTAAGAGGGCCACCAGTCGTACGGGACGTAATACTACGTGAGCTCGAATCCCGGGACCGGAAGTAAAGTGGCTTGATCTATCACCCCGGGTCTGTAAAGGGGCACCGAGCGAAAGGCGAGGAGGTTGTCTCCCGCTGGCTGCACTCAATGACTTATTACAAGAGCAATTCGCTCTCATCGACCCCTGCACGAGGGTGTGCCCCTTCTAAGCTCGCGTCAGAAGCGTGACAAGTGTTCGACGGGACATTAAAGATGGCACGTACACTCTTCAAACTCAGTGAAAAATCTTAAGGTCGTTGATTAATTCTAATGTGTCCACTTTATATTTCTCTATATTTCAGATATTGATTTTTATTCAAATTTTCAAAACATGGGGGTTGAAAAATGAGTATTCATTTTATTATTTTCCCTAAAACAAGCGATTGAATTTATCAAGGGACACGTGTCTATTGAAAATATAGCGAGATAAAGCTCGATTCATGTTGTTTTCGTTCAAACTTCGCTGCTGTTTGCCGACACCCTGTTGCGAAACGGGGATGCACACGCGTGGTATTATCAAAGGTACACGTAACCGAGTTGTACACGCGTGGAAATTTGCTTGTTACACGGATGTTGAAACGTTGCCAGTGCTTTACGCCTGCTTTCCCAGCTGTGCCCTAAGCTGCTCCAGCTTGGACACTTTCCAGCTGATTCCTCGCGCCTGCCGCGAATTTCAACATGGGCTTCCGCTTCTAGAGAAGTGCTTCTTGAAACGGTGAACACGTGCCAGTGGCCCGTTTCTTCTTGTTCGATTAACGAGCTTTCGCAAACGCTTGGTGAACATGTCTCTGCTGGTTGTATCGATGGATTTTATCTGCAGTTATTTCAACAGAAAGAAAGACACCGATCATGCGATTCTTGGCTTTATTTAAAACCTCTTTCATTCTATTTATTCATCGAAAGAGAACAAGGTAATTCTTGTGGCTGAAACGATCTATTAATTGGAATGCATTTTAAACAGCTTTACGATACGTTTATTTATTCATACGGATTCTGTTTCAAGTATTGGAAAGATGAAAGAACGAGCTTGGATAGATTTTCAAATAATTTTTTTTTAAGAGACAGAGTCTTAGCTATGATCATCAGCTGTGATTTTACTAGAAATTAGGTTAAACTAATTTTGAGAAAACAAAATTGTAAAAACACAGTTGGATTATCTAGAAAAAATAACAAACATATTAGAGCTGAGATTCTTGATAGTGAAAAGAGGGAAATGAAATTATTATCCATAAACATTTATTTCTCCATCAGTTTCACAGTTTATGATTTTTTAACAAGTCAATTTATCGTTACCCATCGATCCTCCCCTGATGCACTCTACTACCCTATAGGGAAACAATAAACAACTGGCTCCTCCGCGTAAGCGCATAAATCATCGGCCGTCATGAAAAACGTCCGCTATCTCTATCACCGATCTTCATCGAAGACAGTACGTTTCAATTCGATTCAGAGACATTAATCAATCTCCAGTTTATCATCGAACACCACTTCACTGTTTTGTATCAGTTCTGACAGCTGATAGGGTGAATAATTACGATTTTAAAATTTTCTGAAAAAATAATCATTGTTTCTGGACTTATAAACTTGCTTTGTCGTTGACTGAAATGTCATTTTGCGACCCATAATTATGTTGTAAAATGATTTGCTGTTGCAGTTACGAAGCTGAGGGAGCACTGGGACGAGATGAACTCAAAAATGATGCAAAGGAAGACGGAGTTGGACGCGATGCTCGGTGACAGCCAGAGATACGAAGCGAAGAGGAACGAGGTGGAGGTATGGTTGGCGCGAATGGAAACTCGGCTGGAGAAAATGCGGGCCGTGGGCCACACAGCCGACGTTCTCGAAGCTCAGCTACGGGAACAAAAGGTATGCTGGCATTTTTCTCCCTTTCTTCTTCCTGGAACTTTTGCATTAACCCCGCGAACCAAGCTCGGGGCTCGTTCTCTTTATTCGTTTCTCACCCGTCAATGCTTGTATTAAGCGGAAAGTAGCGATTCTGGTCGAGAGTTAAACCACGTTTCATGAGATTGGAAGTTTGATAAATGATCGGCTGCCCCCAGAAATTCCTGTAACCTTTTGCTCTACGAGCATATTTTATTAGATTGTCAGATTAATCTTAAAAAGTTTCAAAGTGGTAGTTTGAAAATTTCTAAATAAACACATTCCCTTTGAAGAATTTGTAAAAAGCAATATATTTCTGTAATTATTTAATTACAGCAAACATTTCCAGCATTCAGATGGTATCTCCGTTTGTTTGTTGTTTCCGTGTACTCGAAAACTTCTACCCTTAAAAACACCCCCATAATATAGGTACACACGTGCCGAGGTGTTAAACACTCTAACGCACGCACTCATTTCCCCGAGTGCTGACTTCCTGCCGCTGGAAAATGCCCCCTCCGTGGTATTAAATTTTACTCGCCATTAAGACGTCTTCCAATAATCTTGTAATCTAATTACACCGTCGGAAAATTATAAATAAAAGCAAATAAAATTTCTCGTTGAATCTAGTCTCCCGTGTAACTGCGAAAATAATAGATATAAAAGAAATATCCACGAGATATAATGTCCGTGGTGAGACTAGAAGTTCGTTATAGCTTCACTCACGATTAAAGAGAAGCAACGGATCGGTATTCATCCAGTAGCTGCTAACCTCTTTTTCACCGACTTTTCATCGTCCCTTTGTGTAGTAGAATAACGTGGATCTTTGAGAGAAAAATATTGCCGACCAGGGAGATAAAAGAAACGAGCAAAGTTCCAATCAACGCTAGATCGTAGTATAGGGTACATTACAGGGTAGGTACTTTGTTTACATTCAAAAGAGACGAACGAGATATTCATGGAATAATTTATTTCAACGAGGTCGGTGTATCTTCAGGATTCAGGCTTTTCTTGCTAGAGTTTCGCATCGATCCTCGTGGTTACTTCGTCAAATGTTGTCTTTTCTCTGTATCGAATTGTTAGGAATTACAGTGAGATTGTAAGGAAAGAAGTTGATTTATTGATTGAAAACGTTTTTCTAGCGATCAGAAAGCTTTTAACTCTTGGAAAACGGTCGAGTTATTTTAACTCATCATTAATGACTTAATTTTAATTATGTTTGCAGTCATTCCATGCTGAACTGCACCAATATAAGCATCAGATCGAACTGTTCAATCAATTGACACAGAAATTGATTGCCATTTACCAAGAGGATGATACAACTCGTGTGAAGAAAATGACTGAGACTATTAATCAGAGATACAACAATTTGAACACCAGGTAAGTCAAACATTGAAAACTTTAATTTTGATTTTCTTTCACTTGTATGAATTCTAAGAAAGTTTAACACGTTGATTATCACATCATTTATATATGAATGGGACCTAAATTTCCATAGGAATCCATCGCCTATTTTATTAAGAATTCTTTGATTTATCTAATTAGAAATGTTCGTATTAGATGCTTGAAATTATGCATAGAAGATATAATGAAATATTGTAACAATAATAGATAACGTTCGTGAAGAATAAAAATAATGCTTTATAAAAACTTTCAAAACACAAGGATGAATTGATTGCTATATCGTTCATTTAATAGAAAATTAGATGATTTAACGCAGTTAATTACATTGTACAATAATTTACTAATAATATTTAATAGTAATTGGTATCTTTTAAATATTTAAGTCTATCAGTTCTTATATTTTTTGATTCAAATGTACTTCTTTTCAAAATTAGAAACATAAAATAATATAGGAAAGGTTTAACGTAGCAGTCGCAGTCGTGTTAATCGGTTTTTTAGAATTAATTGCAACAATTTAAATATGTGTGGGTTTCACGGTTGCGTGACATTATGCCTGTTCGATCGGTCTCAGCATCATCAATCGTGGAAAACTGTTGCATTCCGAGATGAACTCCCTCCACAACTTCGACCGGTCTCTGGACAAGTTCTTGGCTTGGTTGAGCGAAGCTGAGTCCTCGATGGAAGGATTGGAAGCGGAAGCTGATCGACTAGGTGGACGACGGGACCAGGGTGCTCTCAGACGACCGCAACATCAGCTTAAGGTAAGTCTTATTTTTCTTCAAGCAATTCGATCAATCATTTCTATCATTTGTCTCTTCGTGCTTCATTAAGTTCCAATTAATAACAGATCAGGCGAGCACATTTTCAATATCTTATCGAAATTTTCTCTTAACGTAGCTTTCAATTTTTGTTGATATATTTCAAGCGAAATCGTGGGAATTTATATAAATTTAAGAAGCGTAGTTTAAATTCATAGATTTATCTTTCGTCACGTGTCTCGTTCCATATTTCTCGAGATATCTCGAGTTTTGCAAAATTTATCATTCGTGTTACGAGCGAAAACGATTCCCCGCGAATCAACACGTCTCGATCGTAAACAAGATGGACACGATTCAAGAACGACGAGCTCGTAACATTCTTCGAGATGTTATAACGGTCATGGTCTGGACAGAAAACCAGATCTGTATGGGTCACGTGTTGACTACGTACGGAAGGTTTTACGGTTTCGATTGATCGCCATAAAAGTGTGTCGATGCTGTTCTTCTATCGGTACATCCATTAAAAGGAAGATGCATTGATATCGTCCATCAGCTTCTGTTTCTGCATTTCTGCATAATAATCGAATCGTCTGGTTTTCTTTTCCACCGAACAAAATTATTTTGCAAAAATATTTGCAAGTTTCTCATTAGTTTTTATTCAAATCAATTTCATTACACCAATGACGTCTTTATATATTTTTTCGTATCGTTCTCTATAAAAGATAATTGTACAGAATAATGATAAAATTTCCATTTGGTGATAATTACGCGACAAGGTTCTGCGAATGATTTTCAACGAATCAGGTTATTTAAATAATCCTCTCGATGATGAGCAGATTAAACGGCTCGCAGTAACGAATTCATGACGATGATCAGGAACGGAATCCGTACGGCCGCGTTTTGTTTACAGTTCCGTGTAACTGATGAACCGGTCGCGGGGTCAAATTGATATTGCAGCAGGACCGTCTATTGCGCCATTTCGATGAAATTAATCCACGACCTGTGTGTCCTCCGTGACCATCCACGATTCTGGGAAATTAGCTTATAATATTGTTTGCCGGTCTGTATATTAGCATAATTTGCTGCTTTCATTCTTTTTCGCGCAGTTTCGCTCTGTGGTGTTGATTCGATTTCAATTTTCCAAAGACCATTAATTGGTTATTACAAATTCTTTTGCAAATTCATGTATTCTTTTAATTTTGAGAGATCATAAATTTCATAAATAGATGAACCTTCAACACCAAAGTCAAGCATTTCTGCGTTACAATAGTAATTAATGAGTGCACTAGTGTCATTGATTATTCCATAAACAGTAGGATAACTGATTGGAATCAGCCGCTCGATAAATCCCAGAATCGAATACGAAAGGAAAATCGCGACCACCGATTCCGCGGTGTCCAACCAATTGTCCAATAATAACGACCGTTGAGAATCAATGTTATTTGTCCTGTAGCCTGATTATATTTTCATGCTGCAATATGTCAATAGTTGACCCAATCACATTTTTCATTTGATTTCTTGATTTCTTCATTTTGAAAATTGCTATCTCGATTCTAAACGTCTCAACATTCAACTCCATAATATTGTATTCCTTTATCATGAAATGTCCGAGTTACGTTTGTAATTAAGAGCATCGGAACCTTAGCATCGGTAATTTATCGATGATGGTATTAGTATATTTTCAAAGCAATCAGTCGGAATTGAGCATGCTTTGAAGCAGCAAAGTTCGTTAACTCGGTGTACGGTTCAAAATGTTGCGGTTGCAACTGCAGTCGTCGTTATAGTGCAGCACTCATTGCAACAGGAATTAATTCCGAACAATGTTTCGAAGCTCCTTGCAGTTCAGGTTCAAATGCGGTCTCTCTCTCTGTCCAATCACGAATGAATTGTATATTTAGCGTTAATCGAGCCGGAATTAATTATTTTCTCCACTTGGTGGAACATCAAATCAGTCAAAGGTTACTTTATATGTAATCCTTTTTCAAAAATCGTTTTTATCAAAGCTTTATGAGTGTTCAGAAAATTATTTTGGTAGATAGCGTGTGACGTACGCAGCGCATCAGGGTTCTCTCATTTTCATTGCCGCACACAGGTGAAACAGGGCGTGCACCGCAAATTACGGTGACTAATGCCACCTGGACAGCTGCTTCCACTCATTAAACTTCGAGGTGGGAGCCACGTTATCGATTGGCATTCGTAAAAACAACTTGCTTCACCTTCATCGTTTACCTTAAGTGGAAATGAGTTAACACGTTCGATAAAATATAAATTCGCGTGCAAAAATGAATATATTTTTTCTTTATTTAAAAAATTATTTAGTAATCTAGCTGTTTCTGATGCAAAATGACATATTTCTAATGATTTCTTTTTAATTAATGGAATAAAATTCATTTTAGTGGCAATCAAAGTGTTAACAAGTTAAATCCATTGTTCTTCTCTGGGAGCAGTGAACGGTATCCTTGCATAGATTAAAAATTCCGAATAATTTCACTGGAATCCCATTGGTCAGAAATTGAATTTCCAACGCCGGAGTGTAGAATGGCGATGTTCTGGCACGCCACAAACACGTTCACGCTCGAATTATCGAACTATCGGTATTCTTGAATGCAACGAGCTGGTAATGCTAGCAGCAACGCGATTCTACTAATGACTCATGAACCCTAGCTCGTTTGGAACGTAACTTCCGCTTATATTGGCTGTTCCATGGCGAAAGGTCAATATCTTGATGGCTGATACTATCGACACGTTACAAGAAGCAAAATTCATAGGGTTCCCAATTTTTGGCTGTTAAAAATACAGATAATTATTGGAGAATCATGGACTCTTATATTATTAGATTAAATTTTAATTAATAATGGTCCTCCTTTAATATCTTTTCTATTTCGAAATTCTGAACAATATTCATATCGTCTTTAGAAAAATGACACGTTGATTGTCACAATTACCTTGCAGTGTTCTATCTTATCGTTTCTCAAACTGTCGACCTATTTTCCTGAAACACCCAGTGTAGCATCTCCATCTTTCGTGAGGCACATCCGGCGGAATTCGTAATACCTCCATCCGTGACGGTGTACGGTAGTCAGTGTGCATGAATTGCGATTTGTCGGGCTCGAGTTATGGCTCACCGATATTGGATCGTGGCTAGAATTACTTGAAATCGAAATAGGACGAACTGGGCTCGTTTGATGCGTTCCCCACGGGGCTGAGAATAAATACGCCCGCGGAGATTGCGACGCGATTCTTTTACGATATTAATATTTACGTATAGAAGTTCTCGACCGTGTGAGATCGAACTTTGAGTTATTTTATCCTTTCTCATTTAACTCTAATTTTTTTCCTAGAGAAATATTTTAATTATTATTTAGAAGGAAAGATTTGGATCTGCTTTTTATTAATCGAATCTTGCAAAAATTAGAATTAGAATCAAATATAAGTAGTATTAGAATTCATTTTTTTATATCAGATAGTTTGAATCATCCAAGATTAAATTGAATATTTCCTCAAGCAGTAGAGTGGCAAATTTATTAGGATGGAATATTCCTTGTTAATTATAAATCGCATTTCTCCTCTATAATCCACACCTGTTCCCCTTCGATCCAGCCGGAAATGGGTCAGAAATTTCCGTGATGAGCAAAGTGTTGTCCAGCTTCTTCATTCTGGCCAAAGTTCGATGCCTTTACAAACCGTTTACACGGAAAGTAGAGTTCATCGATCGGCAAAGCAACGGGAGTTGCTTAGGTGACCTGAACTTTTGTTTCGCCTCTGGTTGAACAAAGAGAAGAGGCGATAGGAGCTGCTGTCCCTAGTCTCATATTCATGGTAAACATAGCGTAGGCCGCTTCGTTAAATCAAGCCTACCGTGGCTAATCCGCTTTAACGCAATTTCACTTGGTTTTTTCAACGAACCCACCGGGAACCTCTGTTCTCGGGGATGCGCCGGCTAGAACGGCACCCTTCCTCACCAAATGGGATGTACAAAATTGCAGTCGACCAGGACAACGAGTTTCGCTTGGCGACACCGTATAACAACGTAACCGGTCTTTTTCACACGGTCAATTTCTACCCTTCGTCGCGTTCGATGAAAATTTTTCCTATAGAGCAGAGTGGAGATGGAAATTGAAACTGACGGAGAAAAATTGTTTTGCGAAACTGTGAATAGCGGAGCAAGTACTTTGTTGATATAATATATCATCTAGAATTTCAATTTAATTTACAATTTATTTGCATTCTCGTAGATATTATTCTGTTCAAAATTTGAATTTTGACGATTATCTGTTTTCTTATTGAAAAATCGCGACCAAGAAAAGTAATTCAGTCGGTTGGAAATAAATTTTGAAAAAACTAGTAGTATTTTCTTGAAGCGATTATGGTGGTCTAATCTCCTAATGGATGCACTTCGCGTGTACCAGCAATCCAATATTTGTTCGCATAATTTATTCGCTTGAAAACCTGGCAAAGTATCTGCGTTATTTTTAAATTAAATGTTTCATGTGATAAAAGTGTTTATCTGAGTTTAGTATTCTTTCGCGTGCAGAAGAGGTTCTCGTTAAGTTGATTGAATCAATATTGTGTGTACCGTGACCTAAACCAGCTCTTATTTTATTCTTATCCAGTGACGTAATTCTTTGAAGCGGAGTGATATGATAACAGAAGATTGTACTTTGAAATTATAAATAATATTAGCTTTGATATTGTGAATTTTATTATTTTATATTTACATTATAATTTTTACTTCAAATAAAAATATTGATTCACTCAACGACCAGTGTATAATCAATAATGGGTATCAATCAACTCGTAAAAACAAATAAACGTTTCTATGAAATAATAAACTAGTAGCGAGCAGTAAATAATAGAGGAATTTGAATAACAAATTAATACACAGCAAACAAGAGTAGTTATTTGTTATTTATATTTCAATGAAATCTTAAATAACAGCTAATGTTGATCATTATTCAAAATGAAAAAAGAAAGAATGTTTTAAAAATAAAATTAAGCTATATTTACACAAAATTTTATTATTTTCATTTTTAGCTATTTTTTTATTGAATTAATTGAACCCGTTAACTGCAAAGCGTTCTGAAAAGAAACCCTATAAAATTAAATGAGCTAATTAAAGATAAAGAGTCAGTTTTAGCCTCGCAATGGTACGTACCCTTTAATTTATAATCTACTCTCGACGCTATCGAAATTTTCCACATCCGTCAGAAAACTTTCATCTAGCCGTCATCGTTCAACGTCAGCCGTGATGAATATGTCCATGTATATTCATCTTGGAAAGTTTCGTCTAAAAAGTTCTGTTTAACCGTGTTGTACAGATGGTGGAAAAGGGAACGGGAAAAGTTGAACTTTTTCGAGGGCCACGGTCACGAAAAGGCGAAAGAATCGGCGAACCGAGTTAGCCACTTTCCCTTTTTCTTCTTCGCCTCCCTTTCTCACTTTAAATGCCGTCGAACGATCGATAGAGCGCGTTTTCCGCGCGCGGCCAACCGCGCCGACGATAATATTCCTCCGCTCCTAATAGCCGTTATTCCATTATGGCAACGGGTACTTCGCGTACCCGTTGGGAGAGCCTTTCCTACGCTCGTTGAAATTCCGCTTCCCGTGGCCTGAAAAGACAACGCGTAACGGAAATTTATCAGAGAGGATGCAACGCCTACGAAACGTGCTCTTAAATCACCGCGCGGAATTCTTTTTTTTTTGCTCTACTTGGAAATTACTCGTTCCTGGATTTTTTTCAGGAGATATTTGTTTCTTGGAAATCTCCTGAGAAAATGAAATTAATCACTTACAAAAGAGATGTTCGCGTTGCCGCGAGGAATCCCCGCGCGTAACAGAAAAGCTGCTTAAAAGAAGGAGGGAAAAAATGTCGTGCGTGTCGTTGAACAAGTCCCCTAAGCGGTCATTATCCGCTTGGCGATTACACGACGAGCTGGATTCGAAACATTAATTCAGCCGGTGAACGCGAGCGTCAGCCGATAAACGCACTGGAAACGCCTATCCGCTCGGACACGCCTGGCACCATCGGGGGTGGCTGGCGACTCGTTAGACGCACTTTGTCGAGCCACGGGCGCTTTTTTTTTTTTAATTGCCAACCGGGCGCTGTTCTTAATGCATTTTCGTTGAGTGGCTAACAAAGTTTGTCGAACGAGCGAAGCGAGACTGAACGTCTGCGAAGCTAGAGGGAAAAAGTGCAGCGACGAAGAGAACTGTATACACATTGCGCGATTATGCAAAACAACTGTAAAGAAATAGCTGGAGATTTTTTTTTTCTGCAGAGAGAAATAAGCTTTCTGATATATACCATTTATCTTTGTAAACTTTTGTTTTTATTATTTTATTTTATTTCTGTAATTTCAAGTTTTAAATTCATATGATGTAAATTTTATTTTACATCGATTTCATGTGATCGAATGAAATTATTTTAATATGCAATGATTAGATAGTTTCGAACTGGATTCAGAAAAAATATCGTCCGAGCTTGTGCGTGGTGAAAATATAATACGGAAGTCGTAAACGTGATGGCGTGCAGGGAAAGGGCGGAAAGAAAGAATGTCGTAAAAAGCGGATATAAAGGCGAGGCTCGCAACGGGGTGGCGGCTGCAGGCAAGTTTCTCCATTAAGGGGTGAAATTCGAGAGGCGGGTGTTCGACACGGGCACATCTTCTGCCCAACCCTTGAAACACCGACGATAAATGGGACGCGGGGAATCGATTCGAGTATCAAGGTGATTTTTTCCTACCTTTTTCTTTATTTTTCCCTGTTCGTTCTGCATATGGCACGCTCGTGCCTCTAATATTTCTTGAGTCTTAGGGTGGTTCGGTTTGAAATGGGTTCCGTATCGATGGAGGCTCTTGATTATTTGTGAAGGCTTTTGATATGCATTGTTGTTCAAGGAAATAAATTGTTTGGAACCTCCCTCGTGTATATCGTTGTATAGGGTGATGGGAAATTGGGGTTGGAGTTGCTGGAGGTGATTGGATAGGTAGATGGGGTATAAAAAGGTTTCTGTAAATAAATATAGTTTTCCGGGATCTGTTGTTAAGAAATTGCAATCAATATTTATTTTTATTTTTTCAAGAATGCACGAACAAATAATAAATAAATTTATATAAATTTTCAGCAATTGTTTCTACGAAAATTTTCAATTGAAATGTAGAAATTTAGCAGGAGTTTTACTTTATTCCTTATTTAAAAAGAGAATACGTTTTTTTAAATATTTCTTGGATACATCCCCTTTATTTTCTTCAATAGGCAGTGCACCTCCGTCTACGTACCAACCACTATTTCATACAGTTTTTCCAGCCCCCTTAGGAACTTAGATGGTTCGTATAATGTAACGAGGAAGGGGTTGTTTGCGATCGAAACAGTACGCGCATGCGCTCTCCGCTTCTTCAGAGGGCGGTAGTCTACGATATTCCTAAAATTTCGAGGTCGGTAATGTAGGAGGGATGATTCCCTTCGTAGAGGGTAGTTTTCGAGATCAGGAATTCTTTCTTACCAACAGTGACCCTGTGCAGATATTTACCCTCTGGTTCCTAGATACAAAAGGGTAGCTCTGTATGAAATTTTCATCGCCAGTCGATACCGGAAGTGACCGAGGGTATTCTAGTTTCCTGTTACATTCTGATATTTACTCGTTGACCCTATGTTAGTATTGTTAAGAACTTCGTTACCTTTCTGAAGCTAACCAACTGTATTATTATCAGTTGCTTGGTACACAATTTTGATAACTATTTTTATTAATAAAAAACATTTTAAGACAAAAATTAAAGCTATTACATTCATAGAAAAACTGAATTCTTTTCGTGTTGTAATATTTCCAATTATTATATTTTAATTATCGTTTGTAACACTCGCAATTACTGTGTTTTATCTTCATACCTTATTTTATCAGTTCTACCATTTATTTCTATATTTTTCTATGCTCCATCATTTTAGAATTTTATTTTACAAAAATTAGCTGTATTGTCACAGTTTATTGGTGACTTTTTAAAGACCGCCGGGTAAAAGAATATGTAACGATTTATGGATAATCGAAATTGCATCGTTTCACTGCCAGTCTCAATATTGTCGCTGCAGCCACACCCTACCACCTTCATTGTTTCGGAAAACCAATCTCGTAATAATTCCGGAATTCGAAGCGCGCAATAACTTCCCTTGTCAACGATAAATCCTCGATCGCGCGAACCGTTGTCTCATTCGTTAGTATAGATAGCTGTTCGATAAGTGACGCTTTCTTGTGGAATTTAATTTGTTCGAGATCATAGAAAAATGATCCGGACCTCGTTAGAACTTGCTTGCTACTTATTAAACTACATATTGAACCTTATAGTAATCAACATTTATTAAAATTTTATCAGATAATTAAATTTAAGTTTTTACTCTTTTATTGCAATGTCTGTTATGCTATAATTACATTCACCCTTTTTCCTTAGTCTCTATAAAAAAATTATCAAAACCCCTGGAACATTTATTCTCGTATTAGCGATATCATATTTGTAGATCCTTTTTCACGAGTCTCGATTACAAAAGCATTGTTTTCATTAGTGACACTCGTTTCTTTTTGCGGTCCTATTCTTGGATCGCCCAGCTTTAAAATCCCTTTATCTCGGACCCGTAATTTCGCGATTTTATTTCAAACTTAATTCGAAACTCGTTACGCTTGTAATCGAGCTTATTTCACGGTAACTTTGAAAGCGGATACATCGGCGAGATCAGGGCATGGGTAAATTGATATGAATATTAAACCGTTCCTTGATGAAATAATGAAGTAATAATTCACCGAGAGAGAAGGGAGGGAAAAAATGCATTTTTTAAAGGGTTGGTCGGCAACCTTTTTTCTCCCTGCTGTATAATGAGAGGAGCGTTCGTGAACTCCGAGGTTGGTGTAGGTGTGTGTTTACTGAAATTATACATGAGAAAATTAGTTTCGTCGAATTTACTAAGTGAGCGGTCACGGTTCGTACGGATAATGTTTATTTTCTCTAATTACTTATGTAATTACGTCGCGGAGGAAACGCTTTTAATCAGCACACTTTGTGGCCATGGCGAATTACACCGGTAATTAAACGATCATTTGCAAATTGTTTTCTCATTTTGTAAATTTGATCGATTCATTTTTATTGGTTTAGAATATTCTTGTTAAATAACGTAGAATACCTTTGAAATCAAAATATAAATTAAGAAAATAATAATTTTAATTTATTTTTAGACGGGGTGTTACAAAATTCGATAATATAACTATGGAGAACATGAGAATAGTGAGTTAAGAGGAACCTTTGAATTATTCCTCTGTAGATCTACATTTAGATCCCTTACCTACGTTAAAATAGCAAACAATGGATCTTCTGTTTTTACAGCGTTTACATACAATTACACTTCGAAAGCCATGGATGTTAGAACATTTTCATTTCCATATTAAGAGGGCAAGGTTTAGCTTTTCATTTTCATAATATTTATTTAACAGATTATCTATCGCTCGTGAATTATTGCAACCTTGTAGTATGCATATAATTTTCAACTAAAATGATTTTTCAACAATGTATGCAAGACTATCATGGTGTCCATAAGTGGTCAGGTATACCTGTTTATGCGTATTATAAAATGGTAGCTTCGTTGTCAATATTCTGTGAAATTCAACATTGTATGCTTTCTATAGACGCTTCAAGAGGCGGATACGTTTTGGCATTTCCTAGTCGCTTTTATATTTTCTTTCGATACGAAGTAATGCTTTCGGCATTCTCAATATTACATTTCTCCTCTCTGCTGATCCTTAACGGAAGATTTTTCGAATATTGCACTGTCTGCTGTTCGAGAATAATTCAAGGGGTTAAAGGTATACGAATGCTCTTGTATACTTCTTCCTATGCGTTTCCGTCTGTGGAGAGTTGTTTTCCATTCTCCATATTATTCTGTAAACGCTGCTTTAGAATATCACATGATTTTTCAGATTCTTGAAACAGTCTTAAAAGATGAACGTGTCTTTTTTTCTAGTCCCCCAATTATTATCATTTCTTAAAAAATATGCATTCAAGAATTGAAAAATAGTTTGCAACAAATTATTAAAAGAAGAAAACGAAAATAAATTCTTTTCCGTCTAAACAAGCAACGCGAGGTCCTTTCACCTCTGCTGGTGCATCGTATTTTTGGTAGCTCTCCAAAAATGTTACCCGAGTAAGAGCATCATCAGCGAGTCAGCTCAAAAAGAATTTTTTTTTTCACCTGCTTGGTGCGAAAGGGGTAAATGAAATTGGACGACAAAGGTGCAGGATCGCATGGGACGCAGTTCTCTAACACGAGAAACAGGTTGTACGCGTTCTTTGAAACGTCAACATTTTCAATTCCTCTGGCGATTCTGGTGGCTCAGAAGATAAGGAATTGCAGAAAAATCGTGGCGAAAAAAAAAAAACTCGTCTGAATGTGGACGCTGACGTGTCCCGAAGGATCATCCTTCTTCCATGTTGCACTTTTCTTTTTCACGTATTTCCAAACGTTGCATATAGATTGGTCTATGTAATTTCCTTGGACGAATAAATATTGCTGGATTTCCTTCTTTATTCTCATCCGTTATTCAACGGGAAAAACGGATTACAGAGGGGCCAACGGTTTATAGGGTGGAAAATATTATCATCCGGAATGGTGATTTCAGAATGCCGAGGGAATTACGTGCGAAACGGGGTAAACTTTGTAACGCACTTTCGAAACTTGAACAATTTAAGTAGAGCCAGCTGGCGACGTGTTATTGCTTACAGTCCCTTCATTAAATCACGGTCGACTTGGTTGTTTCGAAATTATTAAGTTTACATTGGATTCACACTTGCACGATGTTACTCTACTGTGTAAGTCGAAAGTTTCAAGTAATTTAGGCAGCTCTTCGACACTTTCAGTTTTGCTTTCCTAAAGGAAATATCGATTCGTGCGGCGTCCTTTTTAATTGGAATATTTCTGTTTCTTGAATTTCAATGCATAATTTTGTGAAAAAAGAACCCGTGGGGCCGGAAATTTAGTTGGCAACCTAATAGGAAGCGATTGGCCCATGAGTTTTCAAACTGTTTTGAATTTAAATGCAAATACCATTTTGCAAATACCATTTCGCTTGCAGATCAATTCGAGCTGACTCGCAATCATTCTTCCTGGTCATTCCCATTTCCGTCAATCGTCATTTCGAAATGTCACTCGTTTCTGCACATCACATTTGCACCAACATTTCTTTATAAATTAAAATTGACAAGTGATTGAAATAAAATTAATTCCTTTTTAAAAATATTTTCTTTTCTCAAAATTTTGCAAAAAAAAAAAAAAACAACTGAAGAGAATGTACCATCGTGCAAGTTTAATCAATTCATGTCAAGCCTGAATCTGTTCTTTTCCTTTATTTAAATTCTCCGTTGGAAAATCCTTGTAAGGACAACTACCGCAAGAGAAAGAGTGCAATGTTAGCTATCTATGGCAAGAAAAAGTGTCGTCGTCGTTGGCCAGTTACTGGATCCTGGGAAATAAGGAAGCGTGTAAAGAATAAGTAAAAGGATGCAGTCTCGTTGAGAATGTGTATTAGCATACTTGCTTTTCCTGCAGAGTTCGCTCGGAAACTTCTTTCCGTTGAATACGTTCTCGGATACCGGAAACTGAATCACCCTGTTTCACGTTACCCTCGATTTCGCATTGATTGAACGTCACTCGGTCTGGATATATTTTCAGTGTTAAAAAAAAAGCACGATAAAGAACAGGTTGGTTCTTTCTGTTCGCTATTTTGCTTTCCTTACGAGTGCCTCGTAATGGGAGATCGTAAAACTCGACGGAAGTGCACGGGTTCTCTTAGTGGTTCTGCGATTGCAATTTTTTGTTTGAAACACTTTGGGGAGCTGAAAGAATCTCTTCTGTTTCTAGCGATTTTGATGAATTTATTAACAAAACTTGGAAATTCATTTGTGGATTTACACTGCTATTGGGGATCGAATCTTTTTTAATAGATTAAATTTGAATATGGAATTCACCATCTAAATCAGTCATTTGAGATAATTTGGAGAGAAATTGGTACCTGGAATCTCATTTAGCAGCGGTCAGTGTCATGGGGTGTGATTCGACCAGGAGCAAGTATAATTCAGAGAAAATCAGGGTCGTAACTTTTGCTATCTCCAAAATCGAGAGTCTGGGCTATGATTCAGGAGACGGCGACACGATAGTATCAAGTCGACATTGCTCCGAGCTCGTAAACATTCACTGGAATGTCTTCATTCTCGGGCTAGTCGCGTCCCGTGACTCCTAGTCTCGACACTATTAGTCATGGGATTCCATCATCGTTGGTATTCTGCTGTGTGACTTTGAAATCATTCATTTCGTACAGTGGAAAATAATATTCCAAGAAATGGTGAGAAAATTTATAATAGAAAATGAATCATAGGTTTTCTATTTCCTGTTTCGAGTTACTATTCTATTATTAATAATTAATATTCTGAATTTACAACATTGTGTTTTTTTTAAATAATTTTATTCATAATGAAGCATATTTGCAAGACGATGTAACAACAAGTTAATTAGAGTGTTTTGCATAAAAATCAATTATATTTCGTATCTGGGACGGAGATTCATAGAAGAAAAATCGCGTGTATCGATCCGTAATACTCGTAGAAGTTGCTGTTGCTGGCAGCGGAAACGGTGTTCCATTTTATCGGGGAGAAAAAGTTTAGCAAAGCTGGCACTGGTCTTTCTAGCCACACTGGCAAAAAGAACAAGGAAGTAGGGGGTTGTCCCACAGGAGAAACAGTCCCGTACACGTTCGTTCCATATTCTTGTATCAAACGAGCGTCCCGTTTCCTTTTTACAAATAAATTTCAGTCCACTTCTCTGTGACATAGCGTAAGCAATTATATGGCCCGTCCTTTGAAAGGGACAGTTTAGTAACATTTAGTATATCCTTCAATTGGAACAGCATCAAACATGTAACTGGAAGTAATAAACCGATATAGTGAATCAAAGAGTGAGGGAAATTGTTTTAAATTGAAAATCTATGGAATTCTAATAATTAAAATGTATAGAGTTGCAGTAATTGAAACGAGAATTTAGAGTCCTAGTAATTAAAATGAGAGTTTATGCTGTTCTGATAATTAAAATCAGAGTCTATAGAATTCTGATAATTAAAATGAGAAATATTTTGTATCCTATCGAAGCTTTTACTGTCACGTGAAAATGTATTTTGCACCCCTTCATCGATAGCCTAATTATTTGGAAAATCCAAACACCCTTTCCACGATTCAATTCGCGACACTGTTTCTCACAAATCACCGACGCACGTTTCGCTCGTATATCTAAAGATTCGACGAATTCATGAAGTTCCAGCTGTTAGTTTCAAAGAGAGAATCGAATCGCTGACGGCCTTCTCGAACGAGCGTTTCAATTTCCGTTCTCTTTTATGCGCGTCGAACTGGAATCTTTGTCATCCATCATCCCTTCAACATTGTCGAGGCCTTAAGCAAACGCCTTAAGGATTCTGCGGGTGTACTATGGGACTCTTCCACCTACCAACTTACCATCAGAATATTAATGTTACTTTTAATATCCGTTTCAAAATATCACAAGATCCTCTTCTTAACCCCTCTAACGAAACACGTAAATTATTGACTTATAAAATAACTTGGAGAGTTCACTTAAGACATAGCTAGTGATTGTTTTCAGTCATTTTCAATTCTTCTTTCAAATATAAATTATTACACTCGCAGTTCAACTAGTTTCGTGAAACAGAGTAAAACGAAATGTCTATCACAAAAAGATTGACAGGTTACGAGTTTCAGTTGGTCGATCATTTTTTGATACATAAAAAGAAACATTCTCCAGCTATAACAATAGAGAATGGTTATGGGAGACCATTGAAAAGTTTGTCAGGAATGAAGAATGCGAGAAACGCGTGTCTTATTTCGACGAGTCGAGAATAGCAGGTGAATTATTTCGTTGTGGAAATTGTAATTTTAAAGCATTTACTCTGCGCACGCTTTTTACATGCTTTTGAAGCTTGAAGGATACTTCAGAATGTTTTGGGACTGTTTGCAACATTGTTGGAGGTCTGAAATCTCTTGGAACGCTACGTAACATCGTGTAAACACTCGGAAAGCTTGGACACTCTGTGATATTGTACAATATTGTTTGCTATTCGTGCGACATGATTTTAGCTTTGTTGTAATGTTACCGTAGTAGGTACTCTTAGATATTGGAAAACGATCCGTGAAATTGTTCATGCAAATACCTACGTTTCTGTTAGTTTATCAATAATTATAATTTCTGAATTTATGTTGAAAATTCTAACAATTTTTTAAAATTGCCTCTGGATATTATTGATATTTTAGAAGGATTCCTAATATTTTTATAAATTTAAAATTTACTGTCACACGCAGTAATACATTTGATAAATTTGAAATAAAAATAACATTACAAAGTAATTCGAAGTTCGGTTTATCAAAAAGAATGTACGATAGAAGATCGAAATTACTGAGAACCTATAGAGAAAGGTGTTCGCGTTAAGCACGACGTAGATGAGAGAAAAAAGGGGAACGTCGAAGTTTCAAAGAAAATATTGAAAGCAGTCCCCAGTCGGCGGCTCCAAAGGCTCCAGAGGCAGCGAGACGAATAACGAATCTCTGGGCACCATTAGTTTCGTATCGCAGACGATTGTCGATATCGAGGAGCCCGTTCGTTTTACGACGAGAACGAGGTTTGGGACGGGGATGGGGGAAAAAAAAAGAGCGAGCGAGAAAGCATTCTGAAGAGGTTCCTACCTGGAAGTGAAGGAAAGAAGAAAAGCGGAGGAGGTATAGTGACGAAGGACACGGCTCAATGATGAACGGTCCAGAAATGGCAGCTTTGATGTCGAAATAATTGAGTTTATTCTTCTCGGTCTGTACAGATAAGACGGACACCCCTTTCTTCTTCTGTGACGAAGTTTTTAATGGTAGCCGTTGTTCGGACTTGTTTTCTGAAACTTTAAAACTTTCCTTGTGGTTTGATTATATTCTTGTAAAATGATGGACGATGGTTTTCATAGAACGAATCAAATAAATTGTAAATGTAAAATGGAATTTTTTAAGAAAATTTATTTTAAAAATAGGAGAACTACTTCTCTTTGAATATTTTCATGACTTTTATTATTTTTTTATGTTCGGCTGTGTATATTATTATTGCAAGGGTAAAGTATCCTTCGATGGGTTAATCGTTAGTCTTTCCATGTAGAAGGGATGTTTCGATCAAGTATGATTTGAAAGCGAAACGAGAGAGAAACGTTTTTCACGTACGATATTGCCTCCTTTCCCATCCAGAAACGATCAATGGTATACTGGCAGTCTTGATTCGTGAGCAGGAGTTTCCATCCGCAATTCCTGCCAGTGGGCAGCTTCTAAAAACCGAGGCCACCTGCCGGACAGACTAATTTATCTCTCGCACGAGGTTTAAAGCCTTTCCGTCGTTTATCTTGCCGACGACGACTGCCGTGGATCCACCACTCGCTTTTTCCCTCGTTTACCCGTTATCTCTATCCTCCTCGATCCCCCTGTTCCATGCTTTTTCTCTCTCGCTTTCCGTCTTGTTCCATTCTGTCGAGCTTTAAATTGAAAAACACTTCCTCTTCGTTGGGATACCTCCCTCGCGAGGTTGCCTCCACCCCGACGAAATATATTCGTCTAGAAACTCTTGTGTTTCATGGATATTTTGAAAGTTTCCTTTACGCCGGGGACGACATCGTTATGGTTTACCATGGTCTCATGTCTTGACATGGATGAAGCAAATCTTTAAAACGATGATTGACGGTTTACAATTCTTTGTATGGGAACTGGCTTTCTTGTTCATGGTGAAAATTTATCATTTTGTAATAATAACTGTGAGTGATAAAAGTAATTATAAATTAAAATTATGTATTTTACATAGGAGCATTTTACTCCGTAATTTATTGAGATATTCTAAATTGGCGGAAACGTTTAATTTTGTAGAATTATTCCGGGCAAGTTTATTCAGTTTCACATGGAAACTCTGATTATTCTGACTATTCTAGTATTCAGCTTGATGAACACTCTTCCTGTATAAATTTGTAGGGTGAATCAAATCACTTTCTGTTAACTAATGGCAATTAAATTGGGCTTCAATTGATAGTAATTAAAATTGAATAACACCTTGTCATCAACGAGTTGAAATTTTCTTGTTACTTTTTTATTTTGGATAAACTCTTTTAATTCTTTATTAATATTTCAGTCTCTATTTCTAATTTCATATGGAATAATTTAATTATTAAAAGAAAAATAGTTACTTAAATTACTCTTCGTCGTCCATACTTGTAAAAAGTTGAGTTATCGTGGAATTGTATGAAACCATCGGGGTCGTTTTTGATTTAATTCACAGGCGACAAAATCAGGTCAGCGGTGATTTAATTGGCCGTTCACGACGGCTTCATTAAAATTCAGAAATACCGTGAATTCGAGTCGCGAACCGATGAATTCCATACCCGTTCAAGAATTGATTACCTCCTGGCTGCTAGCGCACCGGTTACATTTTCATTTTCGAACTATCGACATTTCCCCTTGGAACATTGAATCGCGAAAGATATTTCACGTTTTTGCGGGCATTTTTAATTTGTCAGGGAAAATTTATGACATCTCTGTCGTGGACAGAGGTGTCAGCCAATTTCTGTAGCTTCTACAATGCTTCAAATCAGACCTAGAAATTTTTTCAATGACATCTGGCAAATTAATTTGTATCTCCTTCAACCTTTCTTGTCCAAGACAAGAAAGAAAGGAAAGAACCTTAGTCCTTTTTGCGATAATAGTACTAAAGCGAGGTTAATTGAATGAACGATGAAGATAAGAATTTTTCATCGCTGGAAAATTGGTTTTCCAGAAGATGGGACTTAGAGATCCCATGGGGCACTTAGGAATTAATTGTGCGACAGTGCTTTGGAGGATTTCGTTTATAAAGAATAAAAGTGCAGTAATTAAAGAAAAATCCTAACAATGTAGTTGCCAGACAATGGTAAAACTTCTGACAAAGGGCTGTTGCCCTGAAAAAAGGAATCGGAACAACGAATCAAGAGGTCAGATGAGCTGTCAAATCAGCGATCCAACGAAACTGTCAGCTGTGAGCGGAACAATCACGCGAATATCGATGAAACGGGCTTAGCTTTGTAACTGCGCTCGCGCAGATAACGCCACGTTCCTTTTTACCTGCCTGGTCTCTTGTTATTTCGGTTTTAGCCGGTGTCCGGTGCGTACCGTTCGCGTACCACACGAAATCCCCGGATTTTTCGCTTGGTTCACCGACGAAACGAAATTCCCACTCTTTTTGCTCGGTTTTGTTTCCGTTCGACGAAGCTGGTTCGACATGTGTCTTCCTCGTTCCACGGTATTCAATTAAATGACTTCGAAGTATTCGATACCACACGAAATTGGCGTTATTTTCGTCTAGCTGATGTTCGTTAGCTTTTCCAACATTTTGTTAACACTTTCATTATGCTCGCTGTACACAAAAATTAATTATAAATAATATTTATGAGCATTACTATAACCCTGTAGTTTACCAAAGTTTGGAATAATTGATCAAAGAATCAATCTATACAAGACAAATATGTAATTGCAGTTAAAAGTGCATCCTTGTTGCACTTATGAGAAGTGCATTTTTGTTGCAAATACATCTAATAATTTAGAAATGATAAATTGAATCATCAGATGAAAAGATTAATTAGATACTTTAGCATTTAAAAGAGTAACGAATGGTTATTTTAGATTCTAAGTAGTATACTCCGCGCTTGGTCAGACGGCGTAGCGTATATTTCATTCATTTCTACTTGAAACTTCCATTCCTCCCCTTAGTAATGAAACAGATGATTCATTCTCTGTATGGTGCTAATAACCACAGTATAATTAATTAAAATTTTCTTCTGAAAGCAATTTTCCATTTCACCTCGAACTTGTACATTCACTAAAGCATCATAAAACATATCGGCTGACGTAATTTCGCTAGTTCCCATTTGCGCTTCAAATTAAACGATAGAAGATCCACGAGGGAATTGCAGTCTTCTCCAGTTGTGCGGTAGAAAATCTTATATCTGGAGTTTATGTCGGATACGGATGACATGTTTGTGTGAAACCGATCGCCACGAAGGAAATGAAAAATTCCAAACGAGATTTGTGCCTCGACCAGCGTCCTCCTTATCCGACGTGAATCTACGTCCGGAATTTATGCAGGACCCGAATCCCGACGTAGAAAACTGATAGAAAAATTCGTTTACCGTGCTTCCATGCCGGACCGTCCGACTTGGATAACACTGTGTTTCGACGTTTCTGACCACGAGGCTCGTTCTACTTAAAACGTTTAACCCGCTTCGGACGAACAGACACGCCGGTAACTTCATTGCGAGAATCGAATGGAAGCAGAGATTCAATTGTTCCATGGGGTAAGATAGACGAGTTAACGCGAATAGAATTCTCTACGACTCATTATGCGATCTGGGGTTAAATTGGTATTCATAGGAAAATTACCTCGGTACTGGCTGTATAGTGGAGCTTCTACTCATAACAGGGTATGTCGATATGGAGAATTATTTCCCAGTATAAATTGAATCATTGTTTCCTGTAGTAGAGATAATTTTTAATTTCAATATTTGGATTATTTTTTCTTTCTACTAAACGCCACGGAAAATTTTGTGCAGTCTATTTCATTTTATATTGTTATTCTTTTATTTGTTCCCTAATGAGATATAACATTAGAAATATCCTATAGGAGAGGAATGTAACCAACGAAACCCAACGATCCCATAATCTTTTTCTCAAACCATCCACCCTCTCTGTACTTCTTTTTCTCGCGATTTTTGAGGCTGTTACACGCGTTCCGGCTTGGGGTTTCAATGGTCCTCTCCGGGAAAAGGACGGCTGATGAGCGATGGAGAAACTTTACGTAACCTGGAAGTACTTTTCGTTGCGGAGCGAGAGGACGGAAACGCGTAAAACGGAAGAAAGGGTAACGGTGGTGGGTTGTTTTTTTGCCGTCGTTAAAACTCCTGATCCCCGGAACTCTCGAAGATGGAACTCAAACCATTTTCTTTTCACCCTTGCCACGAAACTACAATGTTCGACTACCGAAACGTTTCCTCAAACGATGTACTGGGTGGTTATAATTAACCCTTTCAATATTGATTAATTATTACAAGCAGTCAAGAGTGAAATTTCAGCCCACATGAATTTCTCAATAATGATTGCACTGTTAATTGCAGTAACTGTAATATATGGTTTAGTAGTAGAATAATAATGCAAGATTAAGTTGTTTTTTATCATTTTTATCAATTTATAAATAAGGAAAAATTGCTACAGTAAAATTTCATTTTAATGTAATTTTTGTTACAACCACCTTTTATTTTATTGAAGAATCTTTAACCCCCATGAAACTACAGCGAAAGAATTGTTATACTGATGAAATTCCTCGACCTTAGTCATTTCGGTCTACGAAATAGAACTCGGTAGAGAAAGGAATCGTCGCTAAAGGAATTCACTCGGTGAGTGGACAATTTTTCTTCCCCTTTTCATCCCTATCCCAACTGTTCGCCAGTGTTTCGTGTTGTAATTGGTTCCAAAGAAATTCGTCCAGCCTCAATGGATCCAAACGCTTTTCGTCGACCGACCAGTTCAGGATCCCGCGTTTTACTGGCAGTTTCATTACTGTCCAGTTACGTTCCGTTGGAAAAAATGCGTTAATCGCTCGCTGTCGAAACAGCAACAGCTCGTTTTTGGTTCTTTTCCACGCAGTTCGCCCATTGTCGTCGGGCTTCATGAACTTGGTAGGCTGAACGTGTAGTTTTTCGAAGGGAAAAACAAAACAAGAAAATTGCGACGAGGGGAGAGAAATAGCTTGGCGAAAAAAGTGTTCTCCATGGGCGTGGTAGAGGAGAATATATCGGTCTCTTTAATCACGCTCGCATCAGGGACGTCATTAGATTATTGCGTCGCCTAGAGGTATTCAGCTTCGGTTAATCCTGCGACGCGTGACGTGTATTACTAGCAGCGATAACGTTGATATTACATTGTTATTTGCATACGTTGCTAATAGATTCCTGCCACGTTGCTTTCAATGGCTGCCACGAAACGGACAGGTATTTGTTGCTCAACTGCTGAACAGAAAACCGTGTAGGCTCTTTTCATCTCAGGGCTTTTTATTCGTTGGATAATTGGTAACCGTTGGTGGCTAGATTAACAGATTACTGCAAAATGTAATCTGCTGTAATACAAAATAGAGATTACATGCTTTTTGCATATTTAGTTCGTTAAAACGTTTAATCATTGTAGAATCTATAATAATTGTTTAATAACACTAATAGAAGCGCAAAGTTTTCGTGCTATTACAAAAAGGATTTACAAAGGAAGTACACGAACTTCGGAACTTCGTTTCCTTCAAACTTTTCCATAACTATAACGGACCGAAAGTATTAAGTTTGTACATAGTCGAGATAAGGGAAGAATTCATATTTAAAGTTCTTTTAATGTCTACTTAACTAATATACTGAAAGTATACCTAAACTAAGTTGCAATATACAGTTTCCTTTCTCCAAACAAGAATATTAATACTAATCATATGATTCTTATTTTTGTTGCAGGTAAGTGATCAACGATTTCTCACACATTTTTATGGAGATCATCCTCGAGATAAGTAAGTGAAGTTTAATTAATAACTGCTTCATTTCCAATGCGCTTTGAGTAATGAGACTATTCGAATAACGATCGGTGTTAATTCAATCGGAAACGTTGCTTTCGTCGGATGGACGTGCTCTTCAAGCTACTCGAATCGTGGTCCTTCAGGATTTCGAACTTTAGACAGGAAGCGAGGATTTCTTTTTTCTCGTTTTAAACGACTTCGTTTATCGATCTTTCGCGATTTAAACTGAAACGGGATCGAGTCGCGAAATCTGGCCTCCGAGTCGTTAACTTTTACGAGGTAGCCGTGAATTTTAATCGGTTTTATCGGTAATTGAAAGGCAACGGGGAACGTTGGTTTTTGTCTAAAATACGATCATCAGGCCGCGAAAGTCGACTCGGGACACGCGTGTTCGATCGCGGAAACGAGAGGGGTCGGATTCATCCGATCGAAAGAGAATTTCAATTAGCCGTTAATGGACGATATGAGATTTCCGGTGGATTAAACTGGAACGCCCTATCGCTGCCCATACAAATCACTCGGAACGAACAGGCTCCGCTATCGCATCGTTCTTTTCAAAAAATGCTCTCGAATATGTATCTTCCGGTGGCTTCTCTTTCCGGTCGTATCGCGATATCAAAGGAGCTTCGTGCTTGGATATTTTTGCGTCAAAAGGATGGTCCTATTTGGAAGAACTTGCCAGTCGGCTTTCCTTTTTTTCTTTTTAGAAAAAAAAAAAAAAGCGATGAACGAGTAAAATTAATTCGAGTTGAGCTGGTTTCAATGGTTTCGTTCATTTCGCTACTGGATGCATAGACAGAATTTATAATGGTATTATACTTTGTCATAGTCGCCCGTGAGGTGATATTTTATTCTATTTTTCGAAACGAGGGATTTTACGTTGAAAGGTTTAATGAATCTTTGAAATTATTATTGTGGGATTCAATTTATTACAAGTAGTGGGACGCTACTGTTGGATCAGAAAGTAGTTGCAGTTCTAATTAAAATAGATTCTAATTAGCAACTTAATCTTTGGTTAAAAATATCATTATCATTCAAACTTGACAACAATATTCATCTCCATAAAATATCAAATTTTAGTTTCAACAAACTCTTGTACTCATTCTAAAAGAAAAAGGGGTTTAAAGTTTGAGAATAGACTTGTTCTCTCAAAAGATTAACGAAGGAAGTTGGAAACAAGTAACGGAACAGCATCGACGAGTAGAATCAAGTCAAAGTGAAACAACACTTTCAACGTCCGGAAACGATTGACCGTTCTATTCGAGTGATCGATCACGGTATTCAACGGTACTCCGGCGGGTCAGGAGGTCGTCCGGTAGCCGAAGGCGTCATATTCTCGAAGTGTTTCGATCGAAAGCCTGAGGGCTCGGTCGCTCGGTTGGCATTCAATGGGAATCGGTACATAGAAGGCGTGATGAAGCTTTCAGGATTCCCATCGAATTGATACTTCGCCTGGTTCGCGCTTTATCGGTTCCGCGGAAACGCCAGAAAGCAAGTGACGAGGCGTGAAAGAGGAAGGAAGGGGGTAGATCTTTTTTCTTCTGGAGGGGTGAAATTTAATTGAGGGGGATTTCGCGAAAGAAGCGAGCCCGGATGTATCATTAAAGCGAGCGTCTACGACCCCTGTCCCCTTCGCCCTTAACTCGCTAACCCATATTTCACGGGAGCACTTACTCTCCCGGCCATTCTTCCTTCACAAAGCCACTCGTTCCGCACAAAACTACTCGGCCGAGGTCGCCAGAGCCCAGGGCACTTCTAGCCTCGCGAAGAATCGCAGCAACGTAACCTCGTGCCTAGACTCTTCTTCTTTTTTACTCCTTCCTTCTCTAGGCTTGTCCGTGGTCTCGAAGATATCGTTAAATATGTATACACGCGAGCCTTTTTCTTACACGTTTATAATTTTGGCAAATTTAGTTTATGATCATCGGTCATTAAGAAATTTTATTTCACTGGATACAAATGGTCTTTACATTCAATTTCAGTAGTAAGTAGTAAAATTAGGCAGACGGTGAAACTCTTCAGAGAAAGTTCAAATGTCTTAGGTACTGTGCCTTTTCTTCATTGGTTTTTTGCTAGCTACTAAACCAGATTCGAAAACGTACATTAGAACTGGATAAAGCGTAATTCCGTGTTGGAGTAGATTAGGAGGTGCGGAAGTGTGACACGGGCGTTCAGTAGTGTGGATCAACGGATTCTCGGCCGTCTGATTTGTTACCGACCTATCTGGCGAATGGTACACATTTCTGTTGATATAAGAAGTTATATGAGAATAGATAACAATATTTATAATTAATATCCATCATATTTGTTTGGTGATTAATTATAAATTCTGAATAATTATTTCATTTTTTAAAAAATACCAAATTAATCTTGGAACACTTAAAATAACTTCTCGAATACAATTAAGTAATTTCCAATTATACCTGAAAATTTGCATATCAGAAACAAGAGGCAGCTTATAAATCTGTAATTGAATCCAAAGCTTTACCGTCCTAATAGACAGAGTCTCGTCTAGTATGACGAAAGCATTTTCCTAGGAAGCTTAGATGATGACAATTGCTTGTATAATTCAAAGTCGAGGGAGAAGAGCGAATATAAGGGGCTTCGATGGTTGCTTGTTGTTCGTTCTCCTCGTTCGGTGCTTCCTGTCTGCCATGGTTAGCGTGTACCTGCTAACGAACCCATTGTGGCAACTCAGCCAACGTTTGCTCGACTAATCCCGCGTGTTAGTTGCAGCTTTAATACTCGGCCACACAATGGGGCACATGCAAAATTTCGAGAGTGCGTTCTGTCTTCGGGCTGTCCGCCGGGAGCCCGCCAATTTGTCCCTTTTTGTCGTCGTGGTTTCAATTAGCGTTCGCCGCGTCACAGGACAAAGGAGGATCTCGCTTTTTACTTATAAATTACTGTCCATGAAATCGATCTTACGCCTTGGGCGAATACACAGTTTGGATAGTGTTACAATGCCCTTTACAGACAATAAAGCTTGGGATATATTCAAGATAATATCAATTAGATGCTATTTTCTTCAAGTAATTAGTTTAGTAAAGATTCTTATTTTCATCCTTATTCATTGGGTAATAT
This sequence comes from Osmia bicornis bicornis, assembly GCF_907164935.1. NCBI lineage: Eukaryota > Metazoa > Arthropoda > Insecta > Hymenoptera > Megachilidae > Osmia > Osmia bicornis. The sequence goes on along the minus strand of NC_060228.1, from coordinate 3,416,480 downwards.
AGAAATTAAGGTAATTGGAAATTGAAGCGTTTCAAAATTTCGAGCAGTGTGTAATTAAAGAGATTTTCATTTTGCAAATAATAATTACTTTGGAAATAATTTTCTTTAAAATCAAAAACAAATGTGTTCCTTGCTTTTTCATGCTTTTATTATACCGTTTATGAAGACATCTCTGAGGTACAATATCATTATATATTAATTTCACCTTTCAACGCGTGTAACGCGAGAGAAATGTACAATGGTGGCTCATAGAACACGCGATAATGAATTCGTTGCTACGACGATGCCTTTGGATTTGAATGTACCGCACCGTTGCTGATTCTGCAGCGTAATAAAGTGGTAGTACATCATATTAGTCGACTACAGTCTCCGGTAACCGCAAACCGCAGGCTGGAGGACTTGCTGCTACTTCGAATTGTCTCAATGCAGTACGCCATTATCGTAACTTGTGTCGTAGTTCTTGTTCACCCTTTCGTTTCTTTCCTCTTATTCTCATATGTACTTTCTTATTGTAGAAAGCTGGGATGTGAATCTTCATTCACTGCGATTTATAATGAATTTACATGAAAGTTGTATTTTTAAAACCAGTACCTATTAATTAATCGAACGATTCTTTTTTCTCTTTTTTTTTTTCCTTAAATTAGAGATTTCTTAACAAATTCGTAGAGTGTCGCATTGAATTTAATTTAAACTCCACATAGAAATTTTGAAAAATCAGTAAAGTACAGAAGTTGAGAAATTTAAAAGCAGCATTTCTCTCGTCGCTCGCAATGCGCGTGGATTTCTTTTCGGTAGCTTCTATTTCGAGCATCGTACCCGATGAAATTCTTCATTCCCAAAATAGCAGCAAGACAAAGTGTCGCGGAGCGTGTTTGTACGCGGTAGGAGGTGTATCATCGCGCGTGTCTCCGGCGACGGAGATTTCTTTATTCCTCTCGAAATTTGTCGTTTTCACCTTTGCCGTCAGCCAATTCGCTAGAAACACGCTTTTGTTGCTTCTCTTTTGTGTCGCGTGTTACGGTGAAATGATTTATCCGGCGGCAACAAGCGCGCGTCACCGCTGTCTCGTCGGAACTTCCGGTAATTTCGTTCGACTCTAGCTGTCGGATCGAATGAGTTTCCCCGGCTCTATCGTTTCTGTCTATTGCCGAAGTTGCGTCTAACGTCGAACCAGTTTCTCACTCGTTGGAAATTGCTGAGGGAACGCGAAACTCGCGTCTTGCCACGCGATTCGCGGATCACCGTGTAATGGACTTTGACGCGGAATAGAGCAGCTCTATGAATTTGAAAACACATTAGGAGACACGATAGAAATAGACGAATTTATTACAGCGCTTATAAAAGGTTCGTGTTAATAACTCGCGCGGTAGATAAAAATTATTTATCAAAAGAGAAACGAGAATTAAAAGCAGACCAGATGATGATACGAGCGTCTACTTTTCGCGGTTGCTGGTTGTAGTTTCGAGATCAGACCTGGTGTTGACGATCCCTTTACGCGAAAAGTTCGCCAGCGAGTCTGCGAAACTTTTTCTGGATATCGTCCGCAACAGGAATGCATTTCCTGTTCGCCGGATACATTTTACATGGCGGTAGCGACAGAGGTCGGGCGGAGCGACGCGGTTATATTGAAAACGGAGAATGTTACAAGAGTTATGAAATATCGAGAGTTCCTCCGGGCGTCGCGTCGACTTCGTTTCGTTCAACTTCTGTTCGCAAAAATCGTCGCGATTTATTTCGCCGTATTCCAGTGCGTTTTTCAGCGCAGAAAACGGGCCGAAAATCCGTTCGAGTTGTTCGGTATAATCTCTCGAGCGATTTAACGACGATGCATTTCGTTTCGCGAAGACAAATTATGGCCGAGCAATTAAACGGACTGCCGTTAAAAAAGTCGTAAGGCAACTGGACGGTTAACTTGTTTTCTCGTACTGCGATTTACCGTAGCACGATAAACTGTGAATGTAAATTAAAATTATTAATGGATCTCTTGAATGGTTTTATTCAGCAGAGATTTGCGAAATTACGGATCAGTAATATTCGGACGAATTTAAATCCGTTCGAAATCCATATTTATCGCAAAATTGAAAAGACGTAGCATTAAAATTTTGTGTACGAAGATGTCCAAGCTTTAAAAAAAAATAAATAAATTAATCTCCGCTCGTTTTTTCACATCGTTAAAAGTTTCTCGGTTTCGTCGTAAACGAGCATCCACGTTATCAGCTGTAATCGTGTCGGTATCGTTCCCACGCTCGTTATCATTGATCCGCGAGCTTCTCTAGGCAACATGGTCAGAGCCCCACATACCCAAATCACGAAAAGGGGGTTGACGGTCGACGCATGCTGCTCCTATTACGGCGAACGTTGTGACGAGCGCGAGAGAGAGGTAGAGGGGGGATGGATAGATAAATAGAGGGAGAGTATGACGAGACGACGAAAGGGTGAGCAACGAGAGCAGAGACGGGAGGGGGGTCGAGAATGGATGGCAGAAGGGCAATGTGCCCTGCGTACGGCCTCCGACGAGAGATAGTACCATTCGTTCTCCTCTTTTTTTCGTCCGTTTCTCTCGTCTTTATACCCGCTTTTGCGTTGAAACGCGCTTGTCAGCGCCACGGGGACTCTTTCACCCTGACGTTCCGCTTTCCACTGTTTTCTCGTTTTTCTTTTTTTCTCCTATCTTTTTCCCTTTTTACCTTGTCCCGGGGCCCAGAAATAATTATGTGGCGGTGGCAGTGGAAAGCGGGTCAAAAGAAAGCAGCCAAAAACCGAGGACACGAGCGAAAGATCAATGAAAGAAAATTAATGACCAGCTTCTAAATTACGTCTTATCAGAAAAAAAGGGTTCGACCCATGAAAAGGGTATCAGAGTGGAGGACAGAGAAACGAGAAACAGACGTTCTCCGAGTCTGTATGTCCTCGAAGAGTTGGACTCGGACTTCTTCTTCGTTCCGTTTTTACACCCCTTTTCAACAACGCTGATCCGTCAGCCCGGTTTCTCCGCGGCAGAGGAAGCCAAGCGGACTCGGGCTTAGCGGTGAGAAGAAACAAGCGCGCGAGGATCGTGGTGCGTTCTCGTTGACGGTGTGGCAGAGGCTCGCGTAGAACGAGGAACAGGGATGAATAGAGAAGAAAGCTGGAGAGAGGAAGAGAAGAGAGGGAGCGCGAGCTGGACTGGACGAGCCAGGGACGGGGAGGTAACGGCAGTGCTGTACCCAATGTTCCTGAGGGAACAGCCAAGCGAGAGGAGAGAAGTGGGAGGGTATGAGGTGGGCCAGACAGAGAGTAACGGAAGTGGAGAAGAGGAGAGAAGGGTGGAGTGAACGGCGAGGCGCAGGCGTGCGACTAGTCGCGGCTCGAATCCCGCCGTATTCCAAAGAGGAACACGCCACTCCGCCCCCGGCACGGCAGCCACGCGTCAGTCTCACCCGACTGACCTCCTGTCCCTAACTTCCCTCTTCGATTCCTGACCCGCGCACATTGAACTCACGCGGTTCCTACCGGCGAAAGACATCGCGCGGACCGTTCAGTCGCTCTCCGACCGGAAGTGCTGCTGCCTCGTCGCCGAGAAACATGCCGTTGGCGAGGCTCGACCGTCCAGAGATTCCTCGTTGCATCCACGGTTTCGAGATGAAACAGGATCAACGTTACGCGATCGGTGCTCGGGGACGTTGCTAGATCTACTGTCGAACTGACAGGGACCGGAAGTGCGAGACAAAGTTTCCTCGACATGGAAACGAATATCGAGACGGTCGAACGGTGCGACAGGTTGAAGATACGTTCTTTCTCCGTGTAATAACGAGACGGGAAGACACTCTTCCGGAACTTGTTTATTGTTCGTGCGAATTCGTCTCCGTGTCCGGGTGGTGGCTGGTGTTTAGTGCGCGCGAAATATTTTCTCCGACGATTCGCGTTCTCCAGTGAAACGAGAGCAGAGTAGCTTCCATTTTGTGTTGTTTTGTAAAACGTGCGTCGATTGATCGTCGATCGATATACCACGGTGCTGTGTACTCGCACGATCGAGCCACGTGTTCGGGTAAAATCGAACGAGAACGTTTAGCAAGTTGTTGAAGCATAAATATCATTACTAGTCGAAATATCAGCAATCATTGTAGATCGAGGTTCTATTAAAGCCATTATTAGAGGATTTAGTGATCGTTGTCGTTATAGTGAAAATTTATTAGACGAGAATCTTCGATATTACATAGTTATATATATATATATATATATATATATTTGAGAGATTTATGCCGTTGTTCCACGGTCAACGTAAAATCAGTTGACAGAGAAATATATTGAGAAGGAAAGAAGGGGATAGAGGAGCATTGGTAACGGAGAGAAGATTGAATTTCGGACGAAATATCGTTCGGCTAACGAGCCAGCACTCTAAATATAATAATGATCATGAGTTCGCACTTTAATTCGTGCAACAATCGACGAGTAATTAATAACGATCGATTCACGGGAGAATTTCGAGCGTTAAATTAACGTTCGTCGACATACAATTAATCAAGTGTTATTTCGAAATATCGTACGATCGGTTGCGCGACACGAAACAAAAACCCTGACCCGGCCTAACAACTTGTGCAACGAACAAATAAATAACCAGGCTAAATCGCCGACGTAGAAGAATATTTACACAGGGAAAAGTTTGCCTTGGAAACTCGTCGTCGAAGAGAAACAAAGTGAACCATGAAAATGGAGATCCGTCTACTTTGGTACGTCAACGAAGAAGAAGCGAACACTTAAATTACCGCAAGACGAACAGCAGTTTATCGATTTACTCACGCAGGATAACATGTCGCGCGCGAAACGTGCACGAGCTGTTTCGCGTTCTCCTTGGAAATATCATCAGGAGTGGGTTGTTTAAAGTCGAATATCATTCAGTCGCTTTAGTAGGATTAAAACTATGCGTTATATTGTTGTTGGATTTTTGAGACAATAATAAAAGGAAGGATAGAAAAAGGATCGTGGTGCTAGTGGATACCTCGAAGATTGATCGGCTAAGTGATAGAACAATGATCGTGGGGCTGGGCACCTAGTCGGTCGTGTCCTGACGCCGCTAATACCCAAATGGGCGAACCGAAACCAGCTTCGTCTCCGCAGCCCAACGGCGGGGTGAAACAGAAGCCGACCAGCCTGAACCTCGCACCGGGTCCCGGTTTCTATCGCAATGTCAACGGACGCGCGAGCCTGAATGATCGTCATCTACAGCACGTCACCGCTGTCATCGGCGGTGAACGCGCCGCACGCGTCAACAAGTCAGCCGCATCGTCAAATACTGCCGGCTCAGTCAACAATTCCGAGTCCGCTGGCAATTCAGCAACCGCCGTCCAGCTACCAGCTCTATCAACAGTATCATCACTATCAGCACTATCTTCAGCGTGGTCGTTGTCTGCAGAACTTGAAAATTTGCTGGAACCCCCGCCCCCACCGGCTCCAACACACCCCGCGACCACGCCTCGAACAACCTCCCTCGTCAACGACCAACAGCAACACCAGCACCAACAGCAGCAGCAGCAGCAGCAACAACAACATAACAACGTACAGTCGTCCCCGATCAACCAGCTGTCCTCCCGTAGCCCGAGTCACAATGGTCACGGATTCCCATTGTACACCCCACCAGCCCCGATTCCAGCATCCGGGGCAAATAAAGTTCGCTCTACTCCCAACGGCTTACCCCAACCAACAGCACCGCGGCGTCCTCATAGTATTACCGCTCCACCATACCACCATGTCGCAAATGTCCACCACTCCCTTGGTCAACTCGGTGTTAGAACAAACCCAGCGTCATCAATACCATCATCATCATCATCATCATCAGCAACAACAACCGTATCAACCAGCAGCACACCAGGAGCAACAACACCGTCATCGTGGAGCAGCAGCAACGTTGGCACACCAAACTCAAGCACAGCCAACGTTGTATCAGGGTTGGTACAACGGCGCGCCCATTCGGTCGCCGGTACTCCAGTATCTTTACCCACCGTCACCGGTAACAACAATGTCAGCTTCAATGGTATCAACGGGCAACAGGAACCACGGAGCAACGGTACACCCGTCAACGGTTCAATGGGACCCACGACTCGCAGCGTTATACCACCCCAGTCTCTATGGAACGGGCAGCTTCAACAACCCGTACCTAGGCGGCCTCACAGCATCGCCTCGACACCCGTTACAGCTTCAGCATGCATGCCTCCAACAGCTCCAGCAACATCAGCAACCAGCCTACCATCGTCCGCTCGTACAACAACCGAGCCTATACAATGGGGTTCCTCTGGAATGGTGTTGCACCAACCCATACCTCGCAGGGCGTACGCTTCGACCTTGCCACATCCCCAGCCACCCACGCCCACGTCACAAGGGCCCGCTCTGAGCATCCTAACGAATCCTGGTAATTCAAACACCTGGACACCAGGTGCTGCACTTCGCTCAAGACCGCACAGCATCGCTACGACACCGCAGACAGCACCCATGCCACCTGCATCTCCGTCAGATTCTGGTTATCGATCTCTCCCATCGGCAGCGAGCGACTATCAGATTCTGAAATCGCCATCAAGGTCTCAACAGCAGACCCAACAACAGCAACAACAGAATAGCGCGACACGTCGATTGTCCTTACCGTCTGCCCAGAGTCTTCTAAGGGCTAACGCACCCAGGCCTAGTCCCACCTTTCACGGCCTACCGTTTCGTCCGTTTAATTGTGGCGTCTCGCCGAATGGCAATCCTATCTTCCTGGGCTGCACCCATCTGCACAATAGCAGCTCGGGAACCGGAAGTTCCGGAACAAGAAGCTCCACACCGGCCACCAGCCCCGCCACGCCACTTACCACGTCTCAGGCCATACAGCAACTGTTGGCCCAACCACGAAACGGATTCAAGATAGTGGACGATAAGGTGTCGCTCTTCATTGAGATCCTCGACACGCAGGAGAGGTTCGCCAAGGTCAGTGGTAATACCGTGGAACGACCCTCTCGCATGCTGGTATTTTTAGGTTCGGTTCAGATGTTTCTTACGAGCTGTTTTCAATTAAGACTCCGGAGGTTATCGTTTTATTTCGGAACCGAGATGAACGGAGGCGTTTCAGGGATTTAATCGAAGGCTATCGAGTAGGCTGTTCAGTCGCTTTTATTTAAGCGATGGATCAAGTTTTCGTCGAAAAATTTATTGGAATTGAATGTTGAAATACTGTAGAGTTTAAATTAGGTAGTACTTCGAAGCGTTTCAGTAATTCTTTCATTAATTCTTTGTACCAGTTCTTCTCAAATCCCTTCGATATCGTGAACCGTTTGTTTCACAGTTCTCTATAGATAAAAATCAAGAAGTGTAAAGTCTGGTAATCTCAGGGGAGGATACAATGTTTGCTTATAACAAAACATTTTTACCTCGTCGTGTCGGGAAAAATCTAGGACACGCTGTAAAATTGGAGACAAAAGGCTTCAAATTAGATTTAGCCGTGCAAGGTTATCTTTTGATATCATTTTCACTCTGCGCCGCTCGTCGTTTATTTTCTTTTGTAATTAATCATCTTATACACCAAACATCGGGTCTGTTTGCACTTTCAAGAGAGGTATAATAAATCATCCCATCGAAGATGATGTCATAATTAAAGTACCTCGACCCATGTTTATTGGCTCTTGAATACTTCAGAAACAATACTTCGTTCCTCTGTTGGCGATCAATTAATTATAGCTTCTAATTTGGTTGATTAATTCATATGAATTAAAAAAAAAATTAATCGTCAATGATCTTGATTGATTTAATTGATTAATGAAATTAGTCGTGAATCGTTGATTATAGTCTAATGGAAATTTTGTGCAACCAGTAATTAAAATTTAATTTTTCCCTGCATTTCTAAAAATGTATCGCGAGTCTCACAAATCTCTTCTGACATTCATCGTGTGAAATATTTCACCGGTAATTATCAATAATTAATTGCATTAAAAATTAACCAACAGTGGATTGTTCCATCGAATTTCGAGCAGGTCTGTTTCCTCGCGTCGTTGACGGAATCAACGTTGGTTTGTCCGATTTCGAAATCGTCTTTCCTCGAATTTCGAAGGGGATTTCGCTTAAATCGATAACGTTCAACGATGAACAGGGATCCCATCTCGGTGTGGCATCCATCGTGGCGATGTCATACATAAATTTCACCCTTGAAAAATAAATGCGTTCGCTGGGCGCTTTACGGTACGGTGCTTCTTCTTGCATCGATCGGGCCCAGGTGAGGCTGAGAAAACGAACAGGTGTAGCGGAGAGACCGCGATTTCTAGATGAGAGTTGCTCGTTGCCATCTTGCGATATTATTTCAGTGCAACGGCTTACCGTGATACTTGGAACGTATCGCTGCTTTCGGGATCCGATTTACCGCCGCTTCCGAAGCTGCATAATGCAGAAGGAAATTGCGATGTTAACGTGGAAAGTCCATTCGAAGCGAAGGCGAGCGTAAAACTCGCGTTCTATGTTGTTGCGCTGCTGGTTTCCGTTTCAACACTATTGGTGTACATTGTTATAGAATATTAGAAACTCTGCGATTCATGGATTCTGTTGAGAGTTATTTTTATAGGTCGCGACAACTTTTCAATGACGAACATCGAGGATTTCTGTGGAAATTCGAGAATGCACCTTGTATGCACTTCCGTTTGAAACCTGCTAAAATTGCATAGGGGGATGAAAAAAGAATTGGAATTATTTAACGCATCAATTTTAGAAGGTAAATCATTTTTGTAAAAGTCGCAAATTGAATTTTTCATGGAAAGGAAGCAGATGAAAATAATATAGAAGAGATATAAATTGAATTTTTCAAGGAAAGTGAAAACTTCCCTTGAAACAAGAAATATTAAATCAAGATAAGCATATTTTACATTCTCCTAAGATTTTCGTTCATCTATTATTATATTCGCGTAGCAAATTGCAATTTTACCTTTCGAATGTCGTTGAATCGTAAAATAAAACCACCTCTTTCTTGATCGATCTTTTCAAACTTAATAGTTGTCCATCTTTCTTTTCAATTCGTTCTGCTAGGAAAGAAATGAAATACATAGACGAAAGTAGAAAACGGGAAGTATCATTAAAACTTCATCGCCCTCGCGATTCTTTTTCAATTGCTTTGCCATCTTACTGGCCGGGAATGTTATATTAAACGGACCGCTCTCACAATAGACGCAGAATGGAAAATGATGTCCCAATTCTGTACATTCCTTTTATCCGTTTAAACGTTCTTAAAATAATTGTTTCAAAAGATCACTCTACTTGCTCTTTTCTTATTTTGATTAAACTTGATGCACCAAAAATCTAGAGAAATGTCTAGCATCTTAAGGATTTTTACAAAAATTTTAGAATGTATTCTCATTCGCAGAATTTTGAGCTCGTTAACTTTTTAGGGTACAGAATTTCTGGAAAATTTTTAGATTTTTCATTGTGGTGTTATGACTGCAATTATTTTTCTTTCAAAATTCCTTTCGCTATCCAAAGGAACGTCAAATTCAAATGGCGTATCACGTTGGATGTCGCCGAATTTCACGAAATCCCTTCAATTTTTCGGCGAATAGTTGGTTGCCGGTGTTTACGAGCGGCGTTCTCTCAAAGGACACATCACGTGGCGCGGCCACAAAGCCGCACGATGCCTGCTTTCCTCTTATATATCAATCTGATGAGACGCTGTTGATCGTGCAGGAAAGAGGAACTCGGTGTGTTCCATCCTCGCCGTTTCTCTCGCGTTTGCAGCCGGTGCGCAAGGCTCTTTGAATCCTTCAAAGTTACCCAATGGCATATTAGTTTCCAAGTCGGGCACGGTCGCGTTTAATTGAAGTCTTAATATCGCGACTCAAAGCATAAATAGTCGAGCAAGTAGATTGAGCACGCAAGAAGCTTGAGTAGAGGGATGCGCGACTGGTTTACGTGCACGCGTTCCATTGCTGTCTCCCTTTATGTGTGGAACCGAGTATGCGTGACCCATCCAACCATTCACAGTGATAAATGTAAACGAGATTTCGGTTGGAGTAGCAATCCGATGAGAAGGTTTTTGCCGGAGAAGCTCTTGTACTGAATTAACGAGGGTGTAATGGATCGTGAGAAGCTTCGATCAAGCGATTTCATTTCATTTGAATTCTGGAGAAAGAAGATTGGTGTCGAGTGAATCTAAGGGTATTTCATTTGTTTCCTTTCCGTAATTGTTGGTTGAAAAGGTACAGGTATTTTCTACCTCAGTAGATATACTTGATATACCACGGGGTTAAATAAAAATTTTCTTTTTATAAAATCATATTTGTAACACCGATTTTTACTTTCTCCACGATTAAACGTAAATCATTGTTCCTACCTGGATCAATACTAGTCAGATTCCGTATTCGTAGATTTCTGATTTTTGCATTGCGATAAAGTCTGTTCGCGATCGCTCTTTCACAGGGAAATGGTTGAAACTCGCGCATAGCACGGTTTATGTAAATTTATTGAAAGTGCGGCATACCGTGTCACGCGACACTTTTACACCGAAATGGTTACATTATTGTCCCGTCAGCAGTGCGACAGGAAAGTGCAGTGTCGAGATGTTTAAAATCTTCGAAAACCGTGTCGAGGTGTACAAGAGGAATTTTCATAAAACGAGCCCTAGAATGATCGGATATAAATAAAGAAAATTCGAATTGCTAAAACTGGACCACAAAATATCGTGGAAGATTTCTGTTTAAAACACCTTGCGATCGAAAGGGTTAAATATTCATACTGGTGACGAAGTTAATTAATTTATTACTCGAAGGAAATCCATCGTTTGTTAGCTTCGTAAATCTGTTGGTTTGTTCCACGGCATACTTTCGAATTCTGTTTCCAGTTGTTGGCCAGAAGAAAGTTTTCTGTAGTAATGGCGAGTCCACGCGAAACAACGCACCTCGAGAATGTTATGCCAAGCACGGAATCAGGTCCACCCGATAATGGAAATTCCTGGCAAATTTCTGTCTAGTCTCTATCGTTAAAATGCTCCGAAAGGACTAAAATGAACTAAGAACGCTCCATAAAATTGCCATCCCCGTTTTGGTTCCTTTAATATTCATTATATTACTTGTTCGGTACAAACTTCGTACTCTTTATAGATTAGTTTAAATTGCCAAGAAATATGATTTATCAAACGTGCCACCATTTTCTGATATACGAAAGAAAATGCGATGATGACAAATTTTGCATCAGCCCAAATTGTATTGTCTACGTATCATGATCTTGTTGCAAGAAATAAGTAGAAGGAGCAAGGACAAATGGATGGAGATAAGAATGAAATAAACGTTGAATAATGGTGCTAATTTCAGATACAGATATATATTTTTGCAAAGAAAACGAGAAATGTAATGGTAACCTGACGTTTCATAATTTAATTCATTTATTAATATCATTGACTTCGAACTCGTTATTTAATCAATTATTAAAAGTAAGTGGATAGTGTGTAATATTTGGAAATAACAATTAAGCACGTTTGGACCAATTATAGTTAATATTTCATTGAGCCATTAGTATTAAATAACCAAAAGAAAAGAACTTCATTATTATTGGTATTTAGTAAATGAAAAACTTTTAAAAACGAAACAATGAAATCCTCGTTTTTACTATGGCAATTAACGTGTTAACAATTAGAGGAAGAATGTGTACAGGCATTTGCAAACTATTTTGATTAGGTAGAAATTATTTATTAGAATTTTCCTGATAGTTTCATAAGCATCAGCTTAACATCACTGTAATCCCCGATGTTCAAGTTTCCATTATAGCCTCCTAAACTGATCAGAATGAACCAAGGGACCAAAGATATTTAACGAAGGGGTTCTTCCTTTGTCTTAGCACCCATCGAGGGATGTTAATCGCTCGTTTGAAATTCACTCCTTACTTCCCATCGATTAGAGAACACACAGAATCGTTGATCATAGGATTGAAATCCCTTCAACTTGCCAGTTAATGAAGCAGTGTAAGGGGTAGTTTATCAGCTTTTTCTTACAGAAAGTTGGTAAAGTGTTCAGTTTCGAAATTACAGACTTATAATATCGAATATGCTAAATACGATATAGAAAATCGATCAAATATAAAGGTGTATCCATTTCAAATACGATACGACACCATAAGAGAAATAATTTACTCGAAGAGGATCAAGACGCAGAAAAACGGGCTAAGCATAACTAGCTAGAAGAATGAAGAAACGGTGTCTAGCATCGTGCTCATTGTTATGCATTTCCGTTATTAAATATGTATATCCCGGACTATGTTGCCGTGCAGCCGGATGCGTCTCAGTCGCGGTTGGATTAAAGGGGTGTATAAGAGGAGCACGGTTTGCTGGCGGTGTAACGGTAAAAGTTTACAAATAACGTCTGCCTTACCCCGTAATTTTCGAGAAATTATATTTCCGTGTCAATGATATTCCAAGTTTTCTTCCTCGCAGATGATCCTCTTTTCGATTGTAAATTATTCGGACACTTTCTCCTCAATTCAATAAACTTTCATCAATCAAATTGATTAATTTGAGGACGATTGGTTATTATAGAAAGCATATTAAATGCTATTTAATGCCCCTCAATTTTTGTCTTAATCACACTTAATTAAAATTTCGATATAGAATAATCATTCTCAAAATGATTTCATTGCGATCAAAAGAAAATTAACAGTATCGAGCAGTCGATGCAAAGCTGTGCCTGAAATAGCGTCCCACCTTTTGTGTGCAAAATTAACGCGGTGAAATTTTTAACACTTCTTATGGTTAAAGAATTCTTGTCCCTGTTTCCTATTTCCATCACGCCAATTTCACTAGGCAATATTTATGGATTCCTTACCTAACTATATTCATTTTTTAAATTTGACAATCTTGAAACGAGGTAGACATAGACAGGTAGTAGCAAGTTTGACGATGATAACAGGGTAGCCGGAGGTGTTGTTACCGAAACGAAGATGTCCAGGAATATATTTAACCCGTGTATCCAAGCACGTCGCTCGAAAACTAAGCCAATATACTCGGCGAACTCCGACCGGAAGGAACATGCCGACAAAAGCCTATACTCCTTACCCCGCACCGACATCCGCTTCGACTTCATCCGACGGAGCTGGGTAGGTAGCTGGCCGAGGTTCCTCGTACAATGGATCCTATCCTGCCGGAGCGTCGGCCGAGACGACTTCTTAAAGCCGCCCCACTGACGTCCAAACTTCGGACATATTTTACCCACACCCGTCCCATTAACGTGAACTTCTCCGCCGCGACACTATATCATTATGGTGTTAACGGGATCCACGACGGATAGTTTCGGCTCGAACCTCCTCTTTCTCATAAATCTCGATGACGATGACGTGCTTGCCCATCAAATTCCATGACCCATCAGCTGATACCTGGCTTTTTCCCTAGCGGGAACAGCGTACCATGGAGCGATCAAACTGGGGGATCAATTTCACCCCTTGGATAATATTTGAAGATTTACATTCTGCAGAAAGAAATTTTTTCAAATAACTGTCTTTCAAATTTATATTATATTCATGCCACGTATAATTCATCGCTAATGTCAAATACTGTCGATGGAAAGATAACGATCATCGAAGTTTAGCTGAAACTTTGATCTGAAAGGAAAATACACGCGCGTACAGTGATAGCACGTTCGTGCTCATGAATTTTATGCGCTCGTAAAACAATTACACGAGCCTGGTGCTTCGCTTTAATTCCAGTCCATTGTCGTCGCGAGTCGAGCAAAAAAGAAATAGAAGCTTTCCTGTTCGTTGCATTTTATCTTTGTTAACTCGTTACCTGTTCGTTCTCTACTATGCTCGTTCTACGCTCAGGCATCACAGTTTAAAGGCCACGTCGGAAGTCTAAATAGGAATTCTTCCTCTTCGCTCGTTTGACTGGAAATATTTAAACACTGGCACGGTTTCGCGCTTTAGCTTAGCGAGCGAATTACTCGCCGCGTAATCGCGTGTAACTAAGTGTCGCGAGAGAGCTTTTAATTAAAATTATCAGAAACAACTGTGATTAAAATCCACCCCTACAAGATAATTCATGTCTTCTAAAAAGTTAAAGATAGACGATGATTTAAATAATTTTGGGTTTGTTTATTGCTGTCACTTGTAAGTAAAATCAATTGCAAAATTTAAGAAATATCCCTGAAATTATTTCGTTTGTAATCTTTAGTATTTTAATGATTTTTATTATCGTTTGCTCTTTGAATCACATTAATTAAAAAATCCCGAAGAAAATGAACGTATCGGAATCTCCTCGATTCGAAACCCCGAAGCATTACAATTTCCTGTCGAACAAAAACGATCAGCCGATAAATCATAAGGACCGTCCAGGATAATGGTAGAATTTATCGGCGTTGAATCAAGCAGATCGAGCGTGAAATCGGGCAAATCGCGCGCGTAAATTCGCTCGGCTCTCTCGAATAGAGTTTCTAGATACGCGAGTTTAGGGGCGGCGAAAAATCAGCCGGCATTCCCGCGGATTTCGTCGGCTCGTAAAATGATTATGCAAAGCGGACGTCGTCGCCGGCTGTAAGCTCGCCTTCGCGAGGAGGCTGCTTTAATTTGGAGGCATTGTCGGGCCCTAGGAAAATTAAAAGCTTATCTCGCCCGGTCGTTCGTTGCACGCGCAGCCGACTCCGCTTGCAGTCGACGCGACGCCTGAGCTTGGCATTGTCTTGCCGCGGAATTATTATCAACACACCGGCGACGATGTTGCTGGATAGTAATTGTTTGAGCGTTGATTCCGCGCCATTGTTTCCTCGTCAGCCGGCTTCTTCAGCGTTCGCGTTACGCGTCTTTCCTTCGCATTTCTGTTGCCGGCGAGAAAACGCGTTCTTCAGCGAGATGCTGCTCCTTAATCTTGCAATTGATACGCAAAGAAAGAGGAGAAATAGCAGGCTAAAGCTTCTTTATGGATCGGAGATCTTTGTTGAAATCACTCGTTGAGAGGACAAGTGGGTTTTATGATGAATGCTGAAGAGTTGAAACAGGTAGGGTGAATTAAGTGAACTTTCTCGGAGAAATTGGTGAAATTTATTGTTGGAACTTCGTAATATTCTTTAAACAAATTGTTTTATACCTTCAAAAATATGTTAACAAACTTTAGAAATCAACCCTTGAAACGTAAAGCCTGTAGATATAACAGAAATAGTTGTATAAGTATACCCTGGTACTCGCTGTAGTACATGTCTGACTAATACCGTGTTGTACTACTTGCTGCGGTTATTTATGAAGCTACGTCGTATTGAGTAGTAAAAATCTGTAGGTAACTGGTTCTTCGTTGCTTATAGATCCTTATAGTACTCTTTAAACAGAGCATTTTAAATATTTTGGTGTTTGAAAGATTATGTCTGACTAATAACGAGTTGTACTACTTACTGCGCATTGAATAGCAAAAATCTGTGGGCAACCACTGGTCTTTCATTGCTTTCAGTCACTAACAGAGTTCTTTAGAAAGGATATTTCAAATATTTTTTTAATACTTTGGCATTTGGAGCCGTCCGTCTGACTAATAACGTTTTATACTACTGAGAAATTTCCTGTTAACTTAACGAAGGAACAAGTTCGCGCCCCGACTGACCTCGACCGGTAATGACTAGGGTCATTTCACGGTCCCAAGACGGTGGTGCGACTCGATTCATCAAGCACCGATTAATTACAAGACCTTAACTACAAGATCATGATCGTGGCAAGCTGGTAACGACAGACGAGGATGCATCGTCAGAAAGCTAGGGACGTTTCCGACGCACGCGTCGTTACGTTCTCGCAAAGGGTCTCGTTTAATATGAATTGCGTATTAATAACGAACTAACTAGGCGCGAGAACGCCGCCACTTATTATTATTTATCAGTGTGATTAATTAAAGCCGGTGTTGCGGTTCGCCGCAGCTGCGCTATCCGCGTCGGCTGGAAAATTGGTTTGCCCGCTTTCCAGTGCACCGGGACTCGAATTCCAATGGACCTTAGCGAGCGAGCGCAGGTGTTCCTTTGTCTAGCTTTTAAAAACTGTTGCACCCGGGTTATTCGTCGGTGGACGCAATTGCGAGGTGCGGGATCGGAAAGTGAAATGGAAATGAAAGCTTGTCGTGTCCTTTTATTTTCTCCTCGCACTGATGCCACGGTAAATGATGCGGAAAGATGGGGCAAAAAAGTCATGGTTGATTAATGTTGAATTTTGCTCGATACTGACATTTCATTTTCTCGATTAAAGATTTCAATGGATTTTATAGAAACGAGAAATCAGTATTCTAGAAATTATAATTATATGGTCATTTATTAAATTAGATTTAGACTTAGCTTGCAATTAGATTCAACGCGCCATTCATTTATTATTAGAACGTGGATTTTCATGCATTCATAATAAATGAAAATATGCAAAATATATGCAAATCTGCTACGTGTAAGGAAACAGTGGAAAATGTTTAGAATATGTAAAATGGGCAAATATGCGAAATAAACTGGTACTTTTAAGCAGCCTTAAAGAGAAAATATTGTAGAAAAATGTGTATTAGCATAAGCATCTGCAGTCTGTTTATTACTACAGCATCTTGAGACATTTGTTAAGCCCTTTTTACTGTGTATTCTTTAAATTCTTCATTATTCAGTCTTTGAATACTTTTTTGTAATTATCTGGAGAACAATGTTCTTGTACAACATTTGATGCTTAAATTCCTATAACGTTACCTGCTCCACGTAAGTTCGATGTTATCTAACAATACGCTTCTGTTCTTGCAAGATGAATTAGAAGCCAAGTTGTTCAACTTCTTGTCAACGATTCTGCATAGAAAGTACCAGTTTTCGTTTAATCATCCAAGTTTAGTCACGATGGTCAGTTTAGTGGTTGCCGGGTTAAACTGTTCAGGAATTCTGTGCTGTTGGTACCAGTACTTAAAACTGTAGGTATGGAACCAACAAGTACTATCATTCAATCGAGAAAATCGAAAGAAATGTAGAAAATAATTGAAGGAAATCAATCATTTGCGAATTCAGTTGCATTTTTCTTAAAACGACATTCGTGTCAGAAAATCCTCTGTTCATGATTTATCACCGTTCATATTCCTAGTTACATTACACGACACATTATTGAATATACTTTTCAATCATGCACAGCTGCTGCAAAAGTGCATAAATACTCGAGAATCCTTTGAAATGAAATGTATTGACAAATGTGTTTGAGTGACAGTGACGCGCGTTTCCGCGCACAAGAGTAATATTTCTTTATTTGAAATAAATATATACCTGGAGTGATAGGATTGATGGATAAATATATTAAAAATTTCAACTCATTTTACCATGTTTATTGTAAAATTTCAAATTTGTAAAGTGTACATAGACTTCTGGAACTGATTGTACAGAAGCCACTATACAACACGTATTGAAATCGCATTTACCAGTTGAAAACTACCAAAACCATCGTATCAGAAAGATAGAAAAAAATGTATTTTCATTCGTTCCACTGCAATATAAGCCCCCGGCGTATCGGTGTAAAACATCGAGAGCAGTATTTCATTCGTTAGTCGGAGTCAGCTGGCGCGCACTGGTCGCCCCCTAGTGTTTTCAATTGATTTTTATTACAAACTTTTTCTTCCGTTAAATAAAAACCGCCCTTCGGCGGGAAACTCTCTTAAATAACCGTTATCAGTGGCGTTAATGGCACGGTGCTATCGTTTTTCCGGTGGTCCGATAATGGTGGAGGAAAGCTGTACGCGCCGTTCGAGACCGCAGCGTACCGAAATTATCGATACATCCAGTCGACCGATATAGTTGGACACTTATGAGTTACTGGGGATAAACCTTGCCTATACCCCTCTTCCCAACCCTCGTTGGGTTTCGGTAGAAAGGAATTTGTGTCGCGGTATCGATGCGTTGTTTGACGGCAACCTGGACGCTCGATAATCCGATTTTCCAACGATATTAAAAGGAAATTCTTGAAATCTCTCGGAAATCCATCGCGAATTTCATTTTTCAAACTGATATCCCACGCGATTTGCAAAACATGGATTGGATTTTTGAATATCAGATTTTCATCGAAGGATTTAAATTTTTTAATCATGAAACTTTTTCAAGGGTTGAAATTCATTGCAAGATTGGAATAAAAAAGCTTATATTTCATACAATATTAAAATTTAAGTGTGCAACGAAAGCAAAAAGAAATACAGAATAATGTGAGAAGTGGGAAGAGGCAAATTCATTAAAATAATTTCATAAATCATAAATTAACATAATATATCGTCCACTTCATTCATAAGAGGCAGGTAATATGCTAGCTGCATAAAATCAAGCTGATTAAAATGAAATTCAGTTCTGAATAGTCGTTTCGTGTATTTTGTCAGTTTAGTAATTATCGTACTAAAAATGCACGTGGACGATGAGATAATTATCATTTATCGGTTCGAGATAATCTCACCGAAAATAACGTACTAATTGGTCGACCGCATGTACGGGGGCCACGTGAAGTCTTCCGGTTCGCAGCCACAAATATCCGTTGCCAACGAGCACACGTAACCACCGCATTCCTCGCTGTTTAATTAATCGCCAATTCGCTGGAATTTCGTTTTTCCTCGCTGAGAAAAGAATTCGTGCCAGCTATTTCTCATCAACTATTTGTAACATTCAATGTTAACCTTCTTCCTTCCACGTGTTGTTTTTATTTATTTTTTTTTTTTTTTTTAACGAAAAGAAGAAAATTTTCAAGCATGACAATGATTTAATTATTAGAACAATTATTTGAGATTTCAGATTCCAATTCAATAATTCGGTCGACTTTTCTCTCTGTCCGTTTGTTCGTTTTCCACCCCTCTTTTTCACCCCATCAAAATTCATGGTCTTGTTTCAACGTCGGTGAACCGTTTCGAATTGATTTCGTTTCATCGCGTCGTGAACGTAGGGAAACTTGGCGAATTGAATTTCGCGTGTGCGAAAATTTTCGCCGGTTCGTTGGTCTTCTCGAGGGAGACGCGAGACCGATTTAATTAAACAATTTCCCTGGAATTCGCGGCCCACCTGAACCCCCCTTTTCTCGGCCCGCTCCAGTCTCTCGATTAAGACTAAATTATGCCATCCCCTTCAGAAGTAATTCGGAGTTTAGGATGCAACTGTAAAATCGGCTGACGAATCACACCCTAGGGAAATTAGAGGCAATTGCACTGCCGAGACTGCAACGCGTGTTTTAAACGCGTTGACAAATACCAGCTCGTTCGAGCGTCAGATGCTTTTCTCTTTCCCTTTCCTTTTTCACTTATACACGCCTGGGAACATTTTCCTCATGAGAAACACTATTTTTCTTATGTTCGTTGCTTCATGATTTCTTCTTTGTAATCTTAGCTGGTTTCTGCAAGGAAATTAGTAGATCGTTTCAAGTTTAACACGGTAGTTATTTGAATTATGAAAGAAGTAAATTTCTTCGGTTAATTTTATTTTTTAAAGAGATCCATTTGAAATCATCTCTTTACAATCAATAATTTTCATGATGTTCGAGAAAATTTGCAACTTCAATTTCGAGGGCTGTTTTCATCCCTTCAGAGTGGATGATTGCCGGTACAAAAATACTCGTTAAATATTTTTTCGAGTACTATCGGGTTATTGCATATTAAATGGCCGATTTTAAAACATCAGGAGTGTGACACGATTTGATGATTGCAAAATAACACTTATGCTATTCGAATTTTAAAATTCGCTGAGAATGACTATATCATTAAATAGTAAATTTCGATCGTAATTATAGATAT
Organism: Osmia bicornis bicornis; assembly: GCF_907164935.1. Classification (NCBI taxonomy): domain Eukaryota; kingdom Metazoa; phylum Arthropoda; class Insecta; order Hymenoptera; family Megachilidae; genus Osmia; species Osmia bicornis. The sequence continues at coordinate 3,396,793 of NC_060228.1, read as the reverse complement.
AATAGCCTATGGCTTTATCAGAAAAATTGCTGCAATTAATTAGAAAATGAATTTCTAAAATTATTTTCTAAAATCATGATCGGCGACTTAATTTTTATCTCTGAAAGTATTCAAACTCTTTCGTTCTTCTAATATCTAACATCTAAGGGAAACTTCTTCGGCTATTATGGGTGGTTGGAATCGCAACCATAATTTAGTCATCCATCAACTCCTGCTTTCAAACTTTTCCCACGAGCTGTATCGCATGTTTTTACCGTGTGTTTTCCAACGAACCTGTAACGTGGCACGTTATACGCGTCGCGTCGATATATCCTCGATATATCAGAGACGTTTCGCTGACACGTACGCGAAAATGTTGCTTCCCGCGAATGTGTCACGAGCAACTGGGACGAAGAGCAGTCGCGTTTCGTTTCCGTCGTGTTTGCACGAGTTCTCGATGTCTCCTCGACGTGTTATCCCATGACAGTCAGCAGAGAAGACGGCAGGGACGAGCGTTGAAACGCTTCCACCAGCAGGGGGCGATATTGTTTCCTAGTTAAATTGCAAATAACGTTAAGTAGTTGACCGTGGTCGTGGACGTTGCGGTGGCGTTTCTCGCGACGGAAACGAGCTTTTCCACGCGTTACCGTGAAACTTTCCCTCGCTTCCGCTTCGCTCTGCCTAAAACTTCAGAGCAACCCCTCTGTAACCGCGCGATATTTCACTTTTAACGCGCTGTTAAGGGAACGGTTCCTTGCCTTTCAGCTCGTTTAACGATTTCGCATTGTCACCGGCTAATTCTTAATGAGTTTCTGGCGAGATTTAAAGCGACGGAATTTTGAATTTAATAGCAATGTAATTTGATAAGTAATGGGTGCATTAGAAAATTCGCGTTATTCGCGAAATTATAACGAGTTAATTTGAATTAAACATTCTGTAGAAATTCTTTAATTCTTGAAAAGGTAATCCATAAAAGATTTTATGGCACTTCTTAAGCCACGTTGCTGGAACTCGTAACTCGTATTAATTCCCGTTAAAAGCTAAGTAACACCGTTTTCTCGTTCTTCTTTCTCCGTTGCAAACACATGTGTTAACGCCATAAACGAACACACGTAGAGCTGACCATTCTCACTGTGGCCATAAGATGGTCACTAGAGGACCATATAGCTGTACGTTTCTTTCATCTTTTTTCCTAGCCAGTTTCCCCCGTTAGAATAACGAACACTTTATTTTCTTATTTCGTTTCCTGGTAGAATGAAAGTGTTGCTTGTTTTTTGGCCTCGTTCGCCGTTAACCGCAACCGGTGTGGTGAAAGAGCCCCGACAATGAAGATAGTTACCATTACACGTACACGTTAAGCTCTTTCCTCCTTTTTCATTTTCTCCGGGCAGATATAACAGGGTAAAGGGAGCGGAGATTTGGTTAATTACAGGATTCATAAATTGCTTGTTGTTTCGTATTACGCCTTTTGTAACGTTGAATTAATTTTATCTTCAAAGGAGAAATATCCGAATATCTAATAATTGAAATAATTTTCCATACGTGAAACCCGTCTTAGATTTCTTTTGAATCGCACCTGGTTCGGTGCAAGGTACCCCAGGATCGGCATGTAGCAAGGGGGCCAAGTTAATTCCCGGTCATAGCCCAATCAAGCCCGATAAAGGAGATAAAGGACGAGCCGAGGGAGTTAACTAGGGTGGAACCGCTGCCAGTTACGGACGACGAGCCACGGAGCAAGAGAGTGGCAATGCCGAACTCTAAGTACTTCTGATAGGATTTACCTCTCTCGAAGCGCGTTCGTGGCATCTGCGCCGGGTCCTGGCTGCCTTCTCGAGCCAGGATCGGCTTCTCTCAGGACCAGGAACCTCGTAAATCAGTAATCAGAATTCCCGTGGCACCGTGGGCCGCGACCACAGTACCGCTACCTTTTGGAACACCCTTGTTAAATCGCGATCCCTCCTGTCGCGGTTCTTCTGAAAGTACGTCGAGCCTTTTGCGCAGCTTTCAGGGTGCTCAGAATTTTTAGAAATTTAATCCTATTTATTCCAGTCGAATCGCATTAAATATTTTTTCATTTAACGCAATACCACTTTCCATGGAATACATTCTTTTTAATTTGTCAGATATTGAACACAGAAACGGGGGATGATGGGGAAGCAGCCGTTTCTTGGTTGATTCGCAGCTTCGTAACTTCGACGGTGCTTAATCGCAATCGATCGACTAATGTTGGCCAACTTGGAAGCTATTTCCATAGATTAAAGCCGAGTCACCGCGAGAGAGAGGGTGGACTCGGTTACAGGTGCATCGTTTCACGGTAAATCTTCCGCGAGAGAGTGTTACAAATATTGCCAGTACTTAACGAGTTCGCCGCCCACTTCCTACGAGGGTGGATTCGAAATTCCCAAAGGGCTGGAACTTGAAGAGCGTGTCGCGAGACTCGCGATCGAACTTCCTACTCTTCGAAACGTTCCTTGAACTACGACTTCCCGCCTCTGGCCAGAGAAATTCGCGAATTAATTTGTCTCCTCTGTTCGAATCGTTTCTTTTTTCATGTTCTGCCAATCGACTTTCTTCTCTCTGCCTTTTCTCATTCGAACGATCTTTCATATTAATTTACGGCAATCAGTGTTTCGCGCCTTTTCTCCCTGCAACTTGCAAAGACTCTTTCTTCCATCAAGGAAGATGTCTTTTTCAGCTGAAATTGAGTTTGTTCGTTAAACGCTCTGAAGGAAAGAGCTTTCAGCCTTCTGTGCTGCTTTTTCAACCCTCATAAAAGCGTATGGCCGGTGTTTCTGGAGTGAAAATTATTTTAAAAAATATAGATTGTTTATTTCATTAGAAAATTAATATTTCCTTATATTTTTAATGAATATATCCACCACTAATTTCTCTAAAGAATAGAATATCTCAAGGATTAACCAGTCAATTTTCATAGCGGGTGTTTGAACGTTACGTTTCATTTCACTCTTCCGAGCCAACGACTTCTTAATCGACGATGTACTTTATGTTCCCCTCGATAAAAATTGCTTTCCTTTAACGACCTCCAATGAACGTACACCATATTTTCGCATCGCGACGCTGCGTTAATGGCGCGTTATTAGCGGCGAAGATGGTCGAACGAGGAAACGAATGGTTATGAAGTGAGCTCGTGTTTAAAGGGGGGGCCGATGCATTTCGGTGGAAATAATAGCTGCATAAATCTTGAGCGATTTTCCATGAGTTACCTTGCTCGAAGAGCAACTGGATGTCTGCCAGAACGACGTAGACAAGAAGGAATATTTGGCTGGTAACGTTTTCTTGAATAAAGAATGCCACCTAACGGTGCATGTAGATAAAACTTGTAGCATTAACACTTCTAATAACTCCACCTTTTCGATTTTGATAAATTCTAGCATTACAGCACTCGACTGATGTTTCACTTCTTACATTTGATCAATTTCTCTATTTCTTAATGGTTCAAATAATCAAATTCCACCCCCTCGTTGATTATAAAAATGTCAATTTAAGCCATAAACTTCAAAATGAAATTTCTTCTACAAAATCATGATTCCTTCTTAATCCCTAATCAACACTCTGCCATAGAATCCAGAAGGAACAGCGTTTAGCGGTTTTCCATCTCTCTGTTCTCCCAGCGATAATCCCACTCGTGGAGACCTTCTATCGGGATTGCGTAACCCTAAAGATCCCCGAGTGGAATAGAAAGGGATAGTCAGTCTGTTAGGTAGAGTGCATTAAGAGGGTCCTTAAAGTGTCCTTCGCAGTTAGGCAAGGGTAGCGCGAGGCCACTAAATCGTCGAGTTCTCTTCTAATTACGATCGTCAGAGTTGCGAATGTATTGTCAGGATCGTTCCTTTTCTTGCTCGACGTCTGACGAGACGAGTTCGCGTTGAGACAGATACTTTCGGTCCATCCTTGATTTCCTCGGCTCATTGGCCCTCGCAGTGTCGGGCGAGCGGACAAAGCGGAAGGAACATTTCTAGGCGCAGTTGGGAAACCGCGTGGTTCATTTAATTAACGGGAGATTAGCTTGGACCCTGTGCAGACGTTCTATGTACCTTCCACGGTAACTTGGACATAGCCGGTTAAATCTGCATTTCCGTCTTCGAAGTTTCGAAGGGAAACCAGACACGGCTGCAACCGGAAAGGGTTGGACAGGGTGAACGCGACAGAAGAGGATCAGGAACGTTAATGCAATCGGGAGACGGTGTTTGCGTAATTCTTGTCGAACAATTGCCATTAATTACGACGTATTCCTCTGTTATTTGATTTATGATAGATACCAGGGTATTATGCATTTGTAATCGTAAAACGTAATAATGTTAAAATTAAATAGCAATATCTTTGGCTATTTATTTGTTACATTTTCTAATGTTTTTTATAGTTGAATTAAATGAGTAGATTATATTTACACACTCGGACAATTAAGTGTTAACCATGTTATCACGAAACAAAGTATTAAGAGCAGCTGGTGAGATTAATTTAATCGTTACTTTATAACTAGCAACTTCCGCCAGACGCGATAATTGTGCTGGAAATTGAGTAAGTACAGGGAAGACTCTTAATAGAATACAAAGGACGGATGATATTAATTGTGTGCGGAATTCAATTTAAATAGGAGGATGTGAGGTGTAGTTGGGACGTGATTGATGATTGTGGGTGACTTTCTGTTTGTATTGCAAGGGAGACTAATGGTCCACGTTAGTTGGTTCGCTTTATAGAGTGTTAAGAAGAGCTTAGGAATTCATTGGAAACGAATCTTCGGTCAATTAATTAGTTCGTAGAAAATCATTTATTGAATTGATTTCAATTTCATTTTCAAACCTCCATTTATATACATTTAATTTATTTGCGCCTCAATTAAAATACTCGAATTCAAGGATTTTATTTTCGATAAAAATAATATAACTCAGAGGTGTTGCAATTAAGAGAACCCGAATTCTAAATGGCACTTTTATCAGTTTTTTTCTTTTTTTAAATTTAGGAAGTCTTATACAACGGAAGTGATATAATAATTAATTCATGGATCAATATCCAATAAGCTGTCAGTTAGCATTCGCGTTACCGTTCCAGGCGATCGATGCTCCCGATCAGGAGTATTTACATGAAAATTAGGGTCAATATTGTGCCACGAGGTTGAAACAAAAAATAGAAGAGAAAAAAACAGGAAACTGGTGAAACGGTGCTCGATCGTGGCTCGTTCGAAACTTTTCATCGCGCTCGTGTTTGAAGCGATCGCGAGAGGCAAAAGCCACGGAATTCTAATTAACGCGACACTCGTAACGATTTACATTCGTGACATAAATAATCGAATCGATACTGTGTGCTCGTGTCTCGTTTAAATTCACGCGAATTTTCCAAAAGGCTACACCATCGTCATCCTGGCTAATTGGCGCACGCAATCAAACCCGCTTACCGGCTGTAATTTATCCGCATAATAATTACGTCGTGTCGAAGGAGAAAGAGACAGCCGGGCAGGAACGTTAAAGGGATGGAACACGCGTGTTTCAGTTTCGACGTGGCACAAATCGACGTGGCCAGGAGTGGACGTAACCGCAATTGATAAACCGCCAAGCCACGTGCATTATTATGACGATAATGATGACGTTAGTGCGTTCGTTACAAGCTAACCGTCGACGAGTGCATCGTAATAAGCTGTCGATGAATATTCAGTAGCCTAGTCAAACTCTTGAACGAATGTGGTGATAACGTATTAGGCTATACCAGAAATAATATTGTTTTTTCACGGTAATTTCTAGTGCAATAAATGTCACTATCATGCTTAATTATCACGCAGGCTTAAATCATAATTATTCGCTTCCTGTTCACCTTAGTAATTTTAAATTTATTAATCCTTGTTCATGAATAATTCAGTACACTCACGGAATATTATTGGTATTTATGGAATTATAAACTTATAATTAGTAGTTCAAGTTGACACTATCACTGTTACATTTAGTATACACTTTTTAGTGTTTATACAATTAATTGGAATTTAATTGTGTTGATATCGTGACGTATGTATATAAAATTACGAGTATCGGAACTTCGAACAGATCGATGAAGCACCCAAAGCGTTTTCATTCGTTCCAAACACGTTTCCAAGCGACTCATAAATATTAATTTATGTATTTGTTATTCTGTTCCCTTTGGAAAACGAGTACTCTAAATCTGTTGCCGAATAATTGCTTATCGTTCGATAGAATCTGCATTCTGCAGGCTCTAAACTCTCGCTTTTACATTCTCGAAATGTTTTCATGAAATTAATTTCTAAACCCGGAAGAAAATATGTCGCGTATAAAATGCAGGAAATCTAGCCGGCGGTTTATACCAGCTGAGAATTTCGTTTTGAAACTAGTTCCGTTCCGCGGTTGCGAGCATATTCAGCGTTAGTTGCAAAATCCGACGGACAGCAAGCTAGAAAGGAGACTGGTTTCGTGAAAGCCTTTGCTCCTCTGGCTAAAACATCGTCTCCACGTTGCACATCGCGAGACTGCAGCGATCCGTCGCAAACTCAATTTTCGAAACATATCCAGGTGCTCGAAAGGTGATAATTCAGTATTTGGTGTCCACTCACCTGTGTGTGCAAAATAGAAATCCAAGAACACTTCAGAAAATATTAGCTCCAACAAAATGGCAAATTGAATGTTTCAGTTTTAAAATTAACCCTTTCCTAAAATTTCACTATATCCTGCTAATAAATTACAATTTGGATTTTAAACTTTTGAAATCTTTTTAGCTAAATTTTTTCTTTCTTTCAACAAATAATTATTGTAGGTGTATAAAGTAAAGGGAGATACATAGATATAAAGGCAGGTTGGCATTTGTATGTTTGCGCGTGGAGTCAGATAGAAGAGAATGCGGGCGCTAGATGTCAACATAATTGGACACGGAGGGTTGAGCGACGGTGCGAGAGAAAGGGAGATTGCCATTAGTAACGTGTGCACACGTCAGGTAAGGGTAGGAGGGGTGGATTGTCACGTGGTATTACATCCCTCGCGACTAGGCGGCTCTATTTTCAGCAAGGTGGCATCGATCGCCACTAAATTATTTCGAGCACCCTACCTATACAGCCTGCCCCAAGAAAACTGACCTACATATCTCTTTTCCTTGTCGAAGAGTAGCGTGCTGCCTTTTTTTCACGCTCCTTCCACGACTCCAGTAGAATAGGTCCGGATATGGTCGGACGCGCTGGTAAAAGCTACTTGCCCCGACGCATCGCGTTGGACCTTCTGTTTCTTTTCAATTCTCACCCTCCCCGAGGAAGCGTATTCCAAAGAACTTCTTCTTTGGATCTTTTCTGTTTCGCCAACTGTGCTATCGATCGACCAGAATTGCTCAATTTTAGCCACTTTCCTTTATGACCTTTCCACTAGGGTGTTGCGACGGGAAACTGGTTCAGGTTATTATTTTATTAGGAATGTCTTGTTTTCGGTGCGATTTGACAGTGATCTTGATATATTTTTTATGTGGAGGAAGATGATATATTCCTTATTAAAACTGATTGCAATGGAAAATCTACTTACAGTTGAATAAATTATTAACATTACAGAGAATTCCAAGTGCAACTTTTTCCAAGCAATCTTTGATATAAAATTACAAAAGCAATTGATTCTATAAAATAAGCAGCCATCAGAAGTTTTAATACTTAGTAATTGAATTCAATTTTTCTATCAGTGGTGTTACGATTGGAAGGATATAGATTGGGAATGCGATGAGGGGGAGGAGCAGGAATTTGTCGGTCACGTTTCAAGTAGGAATCGATCGTGACCGATCAGATGGAATCACGATGGATTTCAGCTGTCTCACGACGATTGACACTATGTATTCGGCCATTGATAGGTTTACAGTAATCGATAAACGCCTAAGGTCAGATCCCTTCGTGTTATCCACGCTTGTTTTATCAACGCGGAGACACACAGTTGCGTGTGACGGGCTTAAAATGCAATCTACATTACGATGCTACATCAACGTTATTTGACGCTTATTTACTTGCGTTCCCTCGCTGTTTGCCGAGTTGCCAGCAAACGTTTTGATATCTGGGTAATATCCGTGAACTCGAATTTAACGGTGTTTGCTGAAAGTAATTCGATGTTGTTGCATTACCTCTAAAGTCGACTCTCTATTTATCTTTACATTGCTTGTATGTTGTAATGTTGTTTAAAAAGTATACAGGGAAAGGTTTGATTATTTCTTAAATTAGAAGAAAGTTAGAATTCAATTTTGTTTCATTCATTCGACAATATTTAGCGAATAATTAATATTGACTTTGAGAACCTTCTCAGGAAACAGCATAGTAATAATAAGTCTCACTGTTCACGGTTTAACGATATTCAGAGTGACACGATGAAATTATGCGAGTTGTTGCACCATATGTTCCTGTTGTTTCAGGTAACCTATGCGCTTCGCAAGTTAATCTTGTATGACTAGGGGGTTATAAGATATATATATATATATATGGTGAGACCTCAGCTGACGACGTTTGGGTGTTTGAATGGTACAATTGCTGTCTCTGTTGATTATGGTAGGGGCTATTTAGACACAGTTGAATTATTGCTTTAAACTGGGAATGAGTACTTCTAACGTTTCTATTAGACTATTGCATAGTAAATGACGAATTTTCAGAGTTACGTCAACATTATACTTAGGAAATCTGGCATGATTTAATGAGACGGAAATGAAATTTATATCGTGTCGATTTGAAATTTAAAATTTGATGAAAATTAGTAAGATGTTGATAAGGAATACAAATTAATTTATTAAGCTGATATCGTGTTAGAAACTGGTAATTAGTTGACATTTTCTGAAAATAATAATTAATATAATAGCCACCTATTTCATTTCAAAATTGAGGTTTTAGTAGGTAGATAACCTGGTTGAGTAAATTAGTTATCCGGATTCAAGTGTCTGTCAAGTAATCCGTTCAGACGACCGTCTTCTCCCAGTGGACATTAAATTCGCAAGCCTATTCTCCCGAAAATCGTAAATGATAGATTACCTGTCCTAGCGGAGCCCAGTTTCTTGATCAGACCTATTTGAACACGGAGATATGAAAACGTTGAATTATTTGTGTTTCAAAGATGTCATCTAACAATGAAATTCATTAACCAATCGTTATAATTGAAGGGTGAAAATTGATTGTTATTTCCAAGAAAACTACTGTGCAAGTACATTCTGCAAAAGTTAGTTTTTATTATTACCTTCTTTTGCAGAATTGAAAAAGAAATTGTTGCAGACAGTTTTACAATTTTGCGTTTAGATACAAGTGGGAGTTTAACGTTGCTAAGAGGATAAAAAAGGAAACGAACACTTGACTTCGACTGGTCCAGTTCCGGCGATGGAATTAAGTGGCGCGATTTTTCAATTCTGAGAGTCTTTCCGTGTATTATTAAAATGCAACGTTGCGGAAGAGTTATGGATGCAATGAATATTCCCCTTATATAATGACTCTGAAAAATACTTCTCCCTGGACGCGTACACATTTTTTATGACCGCAATCTTTCGCCGCGGGTAACTAAATAATGCACCCTTGTAGAGCGCCACCCTCTACCCCTTCGCCCTGCTACATGCTCCTCTCTCATCCCTTATCGTATTATCGTTGTCTAGATAATTTTCAGAAACTTTCAATTTCGTCCTCCTCGCTGTATATTTTTGGCGTTTTAATTAACCAGTTCATCATAAAAATGATTAAAATTATATCTTTGGTGGTTTTAATAATGGAACAACGAACAGAGAATGAAATATAGAATCATTTGTTATTTTGATTAAAGTTATCTTAATTAAATTATTTAATTTAAACATTCAATTTTACGTTTCATATTGGTAATCAAATATTGTCACCATAAAATACTACTCAAAATACAATTACACCAAATGTGTAATCCACCAATGACCCGTGTCACTGAAGGTATTAATCCAGCAGAGTTCAGGAATTCCCCGAAACCAATTTACCTTCTTCAATGATCGTGTTGTATCGTCGTTACTTCCTGCTCCCCTCGAGATCCCGTTGCTCCACAATGTCGAGTAACGAACGGCAACGTATCGGGACCGGAAGTACCACGTGTCTGCACGAAAGCTCGTATTCGAGGAGTTCCGTTGAAAGGAGCCAGCCCTTTGACCGGACGTCAAAAGATTCGAGGAGATTCGAAAGTTTCCGTGTCGCTCGAATAGATCGATCTCCTTCGTCCTCCCTTGTGTACGTGATTTAATATCGAAAAATTATCCCGTGCCGCGTTGACCTACGTCGAGAACAGCTATCGGAGAAGTCCCGGTTCCAGCAATGGACGGGCTCGTTCGTTGAAGGGGTGGGTTTCCTGAACTTTCGTACGAGGTCGCAGTTTCATCCGATATTAAGAAACTTTCCATCGGTTCTCGTACTTTCGTAACCGTTCGAAATGAAGTCCAGATACGCGCAACAAAGATGGAATCGAGCCGCGAAGGGTGAAACGGGGGTGGGATGGGAGGGGTTGGCCTTGTCGAACGGGACGAGAACGAATGAGGATCGTGAGTGGAGCATCATTAGCGTCTAGATTCTAGATAGATGAGAACAAAACAGGGAACTCTCCATATCCAGCTGGGTAGACCCGTATCCCTAAGGGTTGATATGGATCTTAACCATTTGCTGGTTTGAAGTTACAAATGAAATGTTAGATAGACTGGTTGTTTTGTTAGATATATATTCAAATTGAATTTATCGTGGAACGCAAAATCATAGAATATTCTGAGAATGATTGCTATTGATTCAACGAACTGACGCAGGATTAGCCAATAAGCCTAATGGAAGATGCTCGTTTCATTCACGAACAGCCTTCCCGATGTATTCATGATCATGGAATATCAGCTGATGCAAGCACCTTAGAACCTTGGACGAACAATCGTTTCGAATAGAATTTCTGCCAAGTGAGTCTTGTTTATCTTGTCTGGACCCAGTTGCGTCATTGTTTCATAGCTTTGACTTTCATGTGCAACTTTGTGCTTGTGTTTTTGACGTTGACGAAAACTGAGAAGTGGTAAACTGATGCTGTTGCTAATTGGAAAATTTGCCTAACAATTTCCTCTTGAATGCTATCATAGCAACTGTGCATGAAGTTTGTCTTCGAAATAGAATAGTTCTATTTTGTGGTCCTGAAAATCATCTGTTTATTGACATCAGTTGCAAAGGGTTAAGGAATTTGATTTCTAAATTATCTTTAATTTTTAATTAGATTGGTATTGAGATTTTATTTAGAAGTTTTCGAAATTTCTTCTTCCTTCTTTTCTAATGACTTAGGTATTCGAAATTCAACGTTAATTTTTTGAATTCACGAGTTTACAATTATTTGATCGAATTTCGTTATAAAAATCATTTGCAACGCGCAGAAAGTCTTGAGAATCGAAGCTTGGGATTAAGTGGCAAGGAAGACGAACGGCGAATAATCGCGGGGAATGAAGGAGGAGGAAAATTAAAAGCATAATTATGCGAGATTCTTATTCATGACCGGAGGTATCCGCCGTCTGATATCTTATTATCCGTAATTCGAGGGGCTTAAGGTAATCCTCTTTCCTTTCAATAAGTTTCGCGAAATTTTCCGATTTCTTTCGTAGTACGGCTGGCAACCTAACGAGGCCGGAGAATTTCGCGTAACTGGAATTATAGCTTGCACAGAGCCCGGAGGAAAGTTATCCGTTGTTCGTGGGGCCGATTTAAAATGTATCCACCAAGCGTAAGTTACGAAGTTAACTGGGACGAGCTCGCGTATAAATTACACCAGCGAATCGAATACTTCGGTTTTCAAAACGCGAACTGAATACAACTAATTCCGCGTCGAACGCTTCTCTAAAACTTTTTCTTCCTCCTGAATGCGATATTGTTCCAGGCTGGCGATTGTTTCGTTACTGGAATTTCTGCTTGTAACTCTCTGATTTTTTTTCTTCTTGCTCGTTTATTTCTTTCTTTCCATCACCTTTCTTGTTTCTTTTTACTGATAGATTTTTAACACATGACAAAGAGCATAACTTGTGTCAGAAAGTTGAAATTGAAATGCCTCGAAGCATTTGAATTCGCGAATGATTCTTCATCGTCGAAGAGACGATTTTCTCCATCGCTTAAAACCGGAAGTACGACTTAAGAGGCGACTATTCGCGCCGCAGGAAGTCTGGAAGCAGAAAGTGGCGCAGAATTGCTACACCCCTAGGCAACGAAGCGCGAGCAACTTCTTCGGGGTGCAAGTTTCGATTCACGGGCCACGTGTTGCGGATATACGACATCGATCCGACTGGCAGTCCCGAGACAAGACAAACGTAACTCGAATTCCGTTTTCTCTCTGATCAGAAGTATGATTCGAACTTCCATTCGACACCAGCAACGCGATGGAATCCGCTTTTTCACACACGTATCCTCCGGTTGAAGTCGAGATACGTTGTTGGATCTAACTTTGATAGAAGAAGGAAAGTTTCTTACCACTTGAAATTTGGAAGTTTCTCTGGGATATCAATATTTAATGATTTTATCCTCATAATGACGTTTAATAAAAGATTGACTTTTCTGTGGCTGTTAGAGACAACCATCAGAAATTTAATTTAATCGAATAGTTAATTAATTTGGTTGCAAAGAAATAAAAATTTCACTCAAATTTTAAATACAGTTGAATTATATTTCTGAAAAAAAACGAGAATGCACAAATGATGCAGTTTTTCGAAAATCAGTGCATTCTTGATGAAAAATTTATGTATCCTCGTGGGAAGAAAAAATTCAATAGAATGAAAATCATAACAATCCTCAATTTGGCGGTCATAAATTATGCATAGGAGGGTAATTCAAAAGTTTCTCGGTACTTTACATAATACAAGGGTGATTTTATATCGCGGATCCCCTCGAATTCATTGTTCCACGGCAACTAGATGATCTCGCTTCTCGCGAATGCTAATTCAATCCGCAAGCGAGCAACGTTATTCCGTAATATATTCGCGGTGATTCTTGGGCATAAATCCCACGACACGGAACGAGCTTCCTTCCCCTCGCTGACAAATGTTTTTTTCATTCTTCTGTCGGCTGGTTATCGGCGAACGTGCCGGAAATTTGGCGAATATACGACACGGAACGTTTTCCAGTAACGAGACGAAGCGCGAGGGAAAAGGGTAGAAAGAGAAAAAAAAAAAAAAAAAACAACAACAAAATTCTGCTCCCCTCATATTGTGCCTTCAGGCTGTCGTGAATATAATAGAGTTTTCTAGGACAGACGGGATGCTGATAGTTCGCGGCATTGTGCACTTTTGCGCGTTACCGACGACGTTTCACTGCTCGATGTTCAGGAATCGTAACGCTGGAACGACGCGAGTCGAAGTGGATTTCAACGAGAATTCTCAACGATACAAATTAACGAGCCCGATGATAGTTAAAACGTAAGAAATTGATTGGTCAGAGGATGCAAAAATTTCTTTGGAATTGTTTTACAAAATTATATTGGCAACATCTGATCAAAATTTCAATAACCACCCTGTCGAAAGATACAGAGAGTATCTTGAATAGAATCGGTTAAAAGAAAATACTAAAACTTGAATACAGACAAATATATTTGTTCGCGCTAGTAATAATCGATTCAAATTCCGCGCGCTCCGCTTTTAATTGTGGAAGGCGCCGCAAGTGGCGCTAGTGTCGCCGATACGACGCAACGAACGCGTGCCGGTTAAATCGGTCATTACGTCTTTGTCTATAAGTGTTGAAGGTTCGTTTTTTGACAACGCCTATGGTAAGTTGCCTTTTGCTCTTTTCGGGTACATATGTGCCAATTTTCATTGCTGTGCACTATCATTTATATCTTTTTATATCTTTACACTATTTCCTTCGATAATGCACAGCCCTTTTCGATTGTCGTTTTCGTCGCGCTTTACTAGATAACCTTATATCATTTCGTTTATATTATTTCGTTTATGTCATTTCGTTTATACTATTTCGTTTATGTCATTTCGTTTATATTCTCTCGTTTATATTATTACGGTTAATATTCTTTCGTTATATTCTTTAATATTTCATTATATACGTTGTTCGCGATCTTTATGTACTTTATTATTGTTCTCTATATACGAGGACTAGCCACCTCTGCCGTCGACGATTAAACAAACAAACAAACAAACAAGTAAATTAACAAATAGACAAATTATTTGCTCTCGGCGCATGCGTAAGCGCGGTTCATCGGCGGCAAAGGAGGTTAGTCTCCTACTTCGCGGGTTTTATCACTAAAGCTGCGCGCTGATTGGTCAGTTTTCAACAACGAAATGTGGCTATATTACTGATCCCATTAAAAAATGGTTCAGAACTTTTCACTTCGATTTTTCGTGATCCATCCAACGGTGTAGAGGTCTTCAGGGTATATTTTAACACCCTGTATGTTCGTTGTATATTTTATATGCTATTGTGTTTGATTTGCGTTTAATAAAGAGACGATCTCTCTCTTTGACAAATCAAGGTGTATAATTTCGTTTCGCCAACAGTCCTGTCCACAGTTCGAGTTGGCCTTTCTTTTCGCAAAGTGCTCCGGTACAATGTTCCTAATCTTCCCAAATGAATTGGGAGCGTACCGTTACAATATTGTTGAATTTTGGTTATTTGAAAGAATTATAATATTTCATCTCATCCCTCATAATAGAGTACACGAATGAAATTGGTATAAAGGAAGCCAATATGAAATTCCAGAATCTATTAACTTAGGTCATACTAATTAGAAAGCATTTAGAATTAAATTACGACTTTCTGGATTAAATATAACAAAATTCTTCGTTCTTCAACACTATCGTATTCAATTCCTTACACTCGATGTCCTTCGAAAAAAGGAACACGAAATTCACCAAACGATCAATTGTCGCGCAACGTATCTCAGTCTCTTCTCTCTCCGATTTTCCTCCATAAATCACGTCGGTCCGTCGTCGTGAGAGGGTTCTCCAGAAATCGACGAAATTCCCAAGGAAAAAGTGCATCGAGCCGAGGCGAGGGTCGGAAGAATTCTCTCACGGAGAGAAGCAAGTGCATACGATTCTCTTCGGCCGTTGCTTTTCACACCTTCATTTTTCACCGGTACCCGGTCTGGAATGGTTGATCAATAATACAGAAGGCGCGGCACATCCAAGAACACGTTCACCAGCTGAAATCCTTGGCTGGATCCTCGTGTCTCCGCTGCTTTCTGTTTCAAGAAAGAGACAAAAGCGCTGTTGGCCGTGTGCAAATTGATTCCTTGTGTTCGCACTTAAGTGTCTCCTTATCGGTCGGATTTGGAGCACAGCCAATTTCTATGACGAATCGCAAGGACACCAATCGACTATTTTCAATTCTCATCCATCAATTTTTCGAATCAGGAAACTTTCTATATTTTATTTTAATATCGTTATGTTTCACAAAAAGTCTCAAGGGACGATTATTGTTTCTGAATATTCCTTCTTTATTCTTCCCTTTTTTAATTATTCATCTATGAATACAAAAGATTCTATTAAACTTCTTAAGCAGGAAATTTGAAAGATCTAGATTGCTAAATAAACTGATCGGTCTTGTCGCGATACTCGAAACATGGTGGTGGCTCGTAGATAATAGAATTGTCCCGATCCGACGTGGTAGAAGTTAGTCAGACTAGGCGAAGGAGCCAATATCAATTCCCTCGATCGTGGCATTCCCGATGCCTCGCCGCTGCAGAATGCATGAGACAATCGAACCCACTCTTTGGAGTGGCTCGTCTCTCCAAAACAATATAAGGTGAATTTCGCCTCTAACTTTCCTCCTTCGCGAGGCAAAGCAACCCCAGACAACTCGGTCGAGTGCTATCCTGTTATGGGGTGCTTGTTACCGTTAATATACCGCAAATTCATGGAGGAGTTTTCGAGCCTTTTCCTGCGCGTGTTTCGAGCAAATTTCTCTGCATACATAAAGTGTTTTATAGTTAAGAACTTTCTTTTTTTTTTTACAACCTTTGCGCATAATATCCTTTAACGTCGTTCAAACACACGAGTTACATTATGAAACTTAAAAAAGAATTAATATCTAAAATAGAATCCACGTTATAGATATTTCGAACAAATTCATAAATTTCAGTTTTTCAAGTCTGAATTTTATTCAATATCAAAGGGTGGTTTGAAATCTCAGCTCGAACAACGAACAGCGCGTTAAAACACTGCTCCTTTTTCCCACGAATCCAGCATTCCCTGGTAGCGAGACCTCGATTTCAGCAAACATACCGATCCTACGTATTCTCGTGGCCACTTGGTGCGAGCCACGCGTGAAGTCTCGAGGATCTCTTCGGTTGGAAGGACGTGGATGCGAAGAGTTAGCGCGTTGGTAGTAGAAGTGGGAAAACCGAGGCATAAAATTGCATTTGCTCGCGGTTGAAGGCAGCCGTTTGCATCGTGGCGAACCACTGCACCCCATCAACCCCTTCGTACAGTAGCCACCGCGAGACCTGTCCACCCTTCTGTTTGCTCGTTTAAAGGACTGTCTCCACGGTCGCCGGTTTAATCAAGTTCAACCGTGGAAAAATATTACCCCGAGCTGAGTTTCAATCCGAAGGACGATGAATAGGTCGATGGTGGAGGACCGATTCATTGTGCATTCAGGATGCGTATATCACCGGCCAGAGGGTGCAAACGCGTATACTGTAGTCAGAGGAGAAAAAAGAAGGCAACCTGTAACAATTGAAATCCCAGGGAATTCGTCGTGTTCGTATTCACGGTACGACACGTGTTACGTTTCCGTAAATATTTGGAGGGTTGTTCGGGGGATGATACTGGCGCGATTGAATTGTCTCGGTTATACCGTAATTGTGATGGATTGTTGCTTTATTGCGAGGGTTGCGAGATAGCAATCCACTTGTAAAGGAAATAGATGTAGCTTTATTTTGATTTTCCTTATTTGCTTCCTGTTATAAATCTTTGGAGTAAGATATATTTAATAAAATTTTAAGTAGCAGGAATATTATATTCCCGTCGCAATATTAATTTTGTAAAGCAGCAAATTAGCAAGCGACATTGCATTGCTTGCAGCGCGCAGTAGTATGCCAGTAGTATTCTCCCTAACAAGTCAGACGCTGCAGTAGAAATATCAATATATAGTGCACTCTGCTATAACATGAATTATTCAAGGGAGTAAAAATTAATTTTTTAACAGCAGAAGTGCACTACTTGGAAGCATTATACACGCAATTTTTCTGAATATCTTCCAGCGTAAAAAGCGACAAAACTTATGAAAGCCACCACGCGATCATCTCGAACACTTTAATCCGTAATCGCGTGGTCCTGTTTCCAGCTCGTTGGCCGGAATTTCGTCGCCGCGTCGTTTCCTGAGCCGTGTACGTTCTATCAGCGGAGTACATCCGGGATTTTTAGCATCTCGAGAGGGCAAGGAAAAGCGGCGGAGCCTTTGAAATGACGGTTTTCTCATCTTAAGTGGCGGGGTGCACCTATCTACTGCCGCCTGACGTTCAGGGTAGCTTACGTTTAAAGCGTTTCCACCGTCTTCTCTTCTCCTTCTCCTATTCGTTAGCTTCGTTTTCCCGGTTCTCGGTCGCTATTAGACGATTCCACCTCTGCCCGGGAATGTTCGCAATAATGTTACAAGCGTCAGTGCGGGCTGGAACAAAAGGTAGTACCAGCCTTGCAAATGTGCTCGATCTTATTAGCCGGATAGTTCTTTCGAGGCGATGGCAAGGATTTTTATCGCATTACTGGGCCATCGTTGGCGCGACAGACTCGAAGCGAACGCGAGCGTATCAAAGCGAGTCGACTAATCGAATTAAAGAGGACCTCGATATAATTTTAACGGTGATAGGGGAGGAGGAAGGCGCGTTAACGAAATGGACCAACTTCCTTTTTTCCATTACGCCTTTTTTCTCTACGTTAACGTTTCTTTCGACCCGTACATTTTGCACTTGTACCCCGCTGTGTTTCCTCCTTTACTTTTTACCCTCTCCTACTCGTTCCTTTTCGCGAGAGACGCGTCACGTTCACTGGAATGCCGCAATTAAGATCTTGTGTATTCGAACGTGAGTGTTAGCAGCGAAATCCTCGCTGAAACGAGAGATTCTTGGAGTTTTCTTTCCTCCTAGGATCGCGTTTCAACCGGCAACTTAGAATTCCTTCAACCGTGCTCAAAGGCAACCGTCCTGCGCGTAATAGGAGTAGGTTTCGTAGGTAATAATCTTCATCAGCAAGAAGAAATAAAAAAATTTATTTGAATTTACATTTCTCAAAAGATTCATTGCTACTTTCATCAGGGATGCTTGTATCAAAGTCTACTTTGTTGTCTGATTAATCAATTTAAAGATATCTATCTCTGCTAACGGTTCGATTACGCATGAGCTACGACTCTCTGTCAACGATTTATCAATCATTAACGGTAATTTGTCGACAGTATGGGGAAATTCGGTGGGCAAAACGGGCGTACGGGGCTAGTTGTCGATGACCGTGAGATTAACTTCCGTCCCTCTAAACATTACGCTCGCAGCCGCACGACGAGGAATCGATGTTGAAATTAATGCTATCGGGAAGCTTTGATAGGGATATTGCTGTGTACCAGTGCACGTGAACAGCCGGGAACAGACACGCTGAACGTTGGACGAATTCCAAGCATCCAGAGAGTCGATGATACCTACCCGTGTTTCCCACTCGTTTCCCATGTAATTGCGGATTAATCTGTACGGGTTGAAACAAAGTTTCGCGCAAAGGAAAGAAGAATCGAACGAACGAACGATTGTGCGGAATATTTTCCTGATTTTTATCAGTATTCAATGGCTAGATCCTTTCACCTTCGTTTATAAAAGGTACCTAAGCTAAGAACCCTGAAGCAAAACTAAACAATTCATATGTAAATTACTTTTCAAATGTTACGCCAAAATTTTGCAAATTGGGCTATTAAGAGCTACCCTGCCTTCTGGAGAACATAGCAAGAGAACGAATTTATTTTATCATACTCTCTTGAGACCCACCATCTTGGAACCTGAATTCACATTCAGATTTTTAACATTTTACCTCGAAAAAAATATGATTTTCCAGTCTAGAATCTTCTTAAACAATGAAATATCGCAGAGGTTGAGAAATCCATAAAAATGGTAGAATTTCACGAAAGCAATCTGCAGCGAAATTCGGTATCCTAGCCACTTTAACCAGACATCATCTTCTGTCCAAGGATCTGGTTCACTATTTTTTTTTTTCTCGTCCATTGTACGGTGCATCCTAAGCGCAACTGCACTACCCCGAGAGATATAGTGGAGAGTAGAGAGGTTTGATATAGTTGAGAGTATAGAGAAAGAGGATGATAGCAGAAGGTACGGAGGATAAAAGGAGAGTCACGGGATTTGAGCTTGGAAGTGGTATATGAGTATGATAGTCCGTTGCATATTTCAGGATCCACTTGGCGAACTGGCGTGCTTGTGAACGGGGCTACGACAATTTCTCGCACACACACACATAAGCGATCGGTCACCAACGTGATTGTACTCTCGGTTACTGTAAAAGCTCTCGAAACCACCGTCCGTGACTTAACTCGTCTCTAAACGGTGCCATTGTCAACGTAACCGAGGTGTCACCGTGGCTAACTGATAACGCTACTTTGACCAACCATTTTGGTTGATTTCTAGGTCTTGTGGTGGGCAAACCTGACTTAGAGTTCCTAACTTATTTCTTCATCGTCATTATTTTCATAGACTTAAAAATATTAAATTGAATTTCCAATGAAATTAATTTTTCGTACGTGATTCATTTGATTTGCAATAACTGGAAATTTGATATATTTTTTTGAATATACTATCGGATGCAGAGATTTTTTGGCAAACGTTATACAGCATCGTCTGGAACTCGTGTTAGCTCGCCTTTAATCCGTCTACCTGGCCGAGTTAGGAGACGAATCGTTAGGTTAGTGAACCCGTAGGCATTATTATTGCAACCGGATCCGACGACCATTAAACAACGAGGCAATGACGTGTTGTGTGCGCCGGAACTGTTCACCGTGGATCACGTCCGCTTAGCGAAACAACGATCAACGGTTCTCATTTGCAGCTCGGATTAAGAGCTTTGATTAATTCGCTAGACGACTCACTTGGCAAAAATTACATGCCCGAAATTTTACCTCAAATTCAATTCTATGATATTGGAAAAATTGTTTCTTTTTTTATATCAATCTGGGCGAATATGAATGTTTGCATTTTTGGTATCGTAAATGAAATTTGATTGCATTGAAATACATGGAATTCCTTTCTTTAAAATTGTGAATAAATATTTTTATCGTTATATGAAAGTATTCGAGAAATTTTTATTACATTTTGTAAATATTCGTCTGGTTTCCAAAAATAATTCATATTTTTATCTCATAGAATTCTTCTTGTATTAAATGCTGTTTACGAAACTAATTACTCGAAGCTTCTTAAACTAATCTACTTTTCTTTTGCTGCAGGTACGTAGACCAGGATTCATCCCCCTTTTACCAGCTAAGATACCGGTAAGTCCATTTTTACAATGATGCAGCGTAGTTAATCTAACGAGCCTGCCCATTCTGACCCTTTCAAGCGAAGAGAGGTGCTTAAGGCGTGAGAAACACTCGAGTCGAATCAAATTGAATGGAACTTGAGCGTTTCTATCGTTGATCCGACATTTTATTTCACTCTGTTTTTCATTACACCACTCGTACCTCTTTTAAAAAATAATTAATTAACTCTGATAGCTTCCACAGTATTCAGGGTGTAAAACAAAAAACTTTTCAGACAAAGCAAGTGGTATAAGTCAAAATTGATCAGACATTCATCTTCCACGGTCCGTGATCGATGGTTTAGGGGAAAGAGTGTAAAATAATGTTGCATCGAGTTACGTCGCGACGAGGGTTGATTGTTAAATGCAGCCCAGCCGGCGTGTCGTATCACCTTTTGGCGAAGGGTCGATGATACTCGAACAACCGACGAGATATCGCACCTTTCGAGCGCCTTCTACCTTCCCTTCGTTCCTTTTTGCCATGCGGCCCTTGCGATTCACCTATCCCCTTGCTTTCCACCCACACCGTCTACCCTGCCACTTCATGACGACAATGCACGTCTCATCCCACTCGGTGTTTTCTACGCTGGAATCCGGAATGTCGTCGATAAAATATTAAGGGCGAACGATATGTAGGCCAGTCGCGTGAGAAGCGTCTTTTAAATCGCGAGAAATCGTTCGATCGGTTTGGTGTTCAATTTGAATTTTTACTGGGGCCCAATGATCATTATACTTTTTTAACATGATTTTTAATTCCTTGATTGTCATTGACTTTAATATTTGATTACTTTTTTATTTAAACCGTGAGAAGGCTTAATCATCAATTATTGATTAGTCCAATTAATATCAATTCATTGAAAGATATTTTTAAATTCATCCACTTTTTTCGAATGAAAATGCAGAAATTCGTAAGAGAACTAGAATGTTGAGTATTGTCAGAAATTCTGAGGATGGAAATATTATATCCAAGAGAAGGTATTCATTTTCAAGAAATTCCTACGAAATGAGCATTCCTTTGAAATGCTTCGCGATTTAATGGACAAATTTTCATTTACCATGGAAGAAATTCCATTCTCTGGTTTCTCCTTTTTATTCTTTAGATTAGCCTCATCGAGACTATCACAGAGAACAAGTACGCTACAAATAATCGCGCGTTTGCTAACTATGTTATAAAATTTTTGTTGAAGCTGCCGGGTGTTTCGTTATGCGCGTTCTCGACTTTGATTCAGGTATTTAAGCCGCTCGTTCCTGGAATTATTTCAAGTATCTCGCTGATTCGTTCTCTGGAAAACTATTTTCAACTGATGAACATTTCTCGTTTGTAAGCAGGCCAAAGGCAATTGAATATTCTTGCGTTATTTTTTCTACACGCTTCGACGCTTTTTCATTCAAAGCATTCCTCTTAAATATAATCAAATATTTTTTACAAATGCATAGAATTAAATTTTTCTATATGAAATTTTAGTCTTGAGAATATCAACTTTCAATAATTTGTATTAATATTTAATAGATTGGTCTTCTAACTCTAATTCTAATTTAATAATTGGAATTCTAATGTTAATTAGAATTGAGTTGAATAAAATTGTAGTAAAAATGTATTATTGTTGCACTGGAAAGATTTGTAGCTGTTGATACGCGTGTCTGTACTGGATTAGTCAGTAAATGGGTGGAAACGATTAAATCTAGGAGAGCGTTTTAATTGCAAACGCTCATTCGACCGCGGGAATTGCTCGGTTTACGTCTATCCGAAATTATTTCTCCTCGTAACGGCGACGATAACTTTCATCCATTGCGGCCGTGGAACAGATAAAACTCCTAATAAAGTATTTTGACGATCGTCTCGAGTACCTGCAGTGGAATTCATTTGTCCGATGGCCGTTTTCTTAGCTTCTATCACTACTAACATCACTTGGAAACAAATGAAAATATTGCAATATTTTACAGAAATGTAAGAAGCTCTTATAAGAATGTCATATTTTGATATTTTCTTCTGTAATTGAAATAATTCTATCAGCTTTAATGAATTGATCACTGCTGATAAAGCTATTCTTGGTATTTTGTATCGTGCCAAGATAATGGGTCAAATCAATATTAGGCAGTCCTGGTTTCCTTTGCGATTGGATCAAGGGGTTGGAACTTGGTAACCTGGAAACTGGACAACAGTATTTTCGTTCTCATTTCTTCCAGGGCCATTGCTCTATTTTTTAATAAAAATTTTCCAGTTGGCGCCTTGTAAAATTAATACAATATTAATACTCCTTAGAATGTTCTTCATTTGTCTAATTAATTACTGAGGTTCGCAAATTCACGCGGAAAAAAACTTGAATCATAATTAGCTGAGGTAGAGATTTCAATTACTATGAGAATCGAAATTTGAGATGAAAAGGATCTATCGCGTAGGACCACTCATTAATTCGCAAAATTAGATGGATAAATCGAAGATGAAACGAGAGAGATCTTGCGGCTAGGTAATGATGGAATCTAGCAAACAGGGTGAACTATTATTGGTTTGCCTCCGATGAAATGCTGGATCATCGAGCTTTTTACGGTTCTGCTTGAAACACGAGGATCTTATTTTTCTCTCATCTTCTTCGTCATCAGTCGGAGGAGCTTAATGTAATTGAGCAATTAAGGGAACATGTTCTTGAAGATATTAAAGAACGATGATACGATCTTTCTTCTTAGATAAATACTCTGATAAGTATTCTCATTAAGGACTCAATCAAATCTTGTAAATATTACAAAATTAAGTAGAGTACGTTAATTACAAATTACTCAAAATGTTCAAATGATTGAATATTAACTATATAGAAAATTTCAAATTTTACTTTCATTAAATAATTACAAATAATGCTATGACCTGAAGTTACAATAATCCTCGATTAACAAAATTTCAAGCAAATTCCTTCTCGCAACCGATCACACTCAGAGTAGAATGAAACAACGTGTACTTCCAGGCAGAAAAGTTTGCACGAGAGAAAAACTCGTAGTAGAACAACTCGGCAGCATTCTCGTGAGTGATGCTTTATTGAAATTACAGAATTTTAATTGGCCACTTCAGGGCCAGCTTTGGAGAGCCGCAATCTTTCTCATAATCGACGTATAGTTAACAAACCACTCGTGTTCCGAGTGGTGGAAGCACGTTAGCTCGGACAATAATCGTGATGACTTTTCATAGGAAATTCTTTTTTCCCTGTATAGTCGACGATGAAACTGGCCATGCGAGCCTCGAATTAACGTTGTTACAAGTTACTCGCTCGTACGAATTACGAGATTCTAATTCGCCTAGCTCTTGCGAACTTTCACGGCCTCGTAACGTTTGCTAGCCAAAACGAAACCGCTCGTAATTTCGGCTTTACGCGGCTACCAACTGAGTTACACCGGATATCATCCTTTAATACGCTCCGCGTGAAAGCGACTAACGCTGTAACGCGGCGCGATCATTCATTTATCTCGCTTCTTTGCTCTGCTGCTTTTACTGCTTCTTCTCGTTATGTGGACACCTTCTGTCGGGAAACGAGAGAGTTATGGTCAATTTTCTGATCACTGTTATTTGTAACATAATAAAAAACAAAGAAGAAATATGAATCAGGACGATGTGTACGCACGGTTAATATTGATTAATTAAAGCTTGATTAGTAAATTAGAAAGGTCTAAAAACTGTGCTCTAATTAAAAAATTTTTCATTAGAGCTTGATTAAATTAATTTTCTAATTGCAGTAAATGATTTTAATGTACACCAAAATCCTTAAAATCGCAGATTGAAATTTGTGAATTTTTCACAGAAAATTATTAGTTAATATCCAGTGAGTAATATCGAGCTACCTTGGTGCGTTATTTCGTTACAAAATTGAAAAAGAACCGCGAGGAGTTCCGTGCTTTCGCATGAAATTTAATGAAAGCTGCCCTCTGCGTCAGAGTTTTCTGCAATTGTACCCATTAAATATCGTTCGCAACGGACAAGTGTCCGGCTCGGCTTAGCTATAAATTTCTATTTCGGTGACCGGTGTACGAGGAACGCGATGCATGTGTGCGCAGATCAATCGTCGCCGATGTTCAACTCCATTCCTCGGTTCTCCTCTATCGAAATTAATTTACCTGCATTTTATAATGCAATCGCGGCACGGTCGAACGGCCAGTGATTTACAGTGACGATATTTCAGAACGCGAAACTCGTTTCACCGTCACGCCTGTGAGAATCGTTCGACCGAACTCCTCGTTGTTCGCTGGAAACGCGGGAAAAAGTTGGAAAAATTGGTGAGAGTGACGCTTCTTTCTTTTTACAGTACGGTTTCATTGAATTCTTTCGGAGTTTGAATCAGTTTTTATCCAAGGGACCGTTAACGCTATTCGTTTTATGCTTTTTTTAATATTTAATTCGGTGAAGTGGATTTGAGAGTGATTTTTAGTTGAGAGTATTTAGAAATTTTATTAATTTTTCATGAATTATTATTGTACATTTTAATTATTCATGAAGTTAGTTATACTATTAATAGAAACTTGAAGGGACATTAATATTTTTCATGGAATTTTCTTTCACACTCTCACATTTTTAATTACATAAGTATAAATTAGATAATGAGAATTTAACTCCTTCTATTTATCTCAAAAACAAAACCTCAGGCGTTGAAATAACGAAGGATTTTCCAATTTATTATATTTTCCTAATGCATAACCCCTTTTTTTATACATCCAGGACATTTGATTTAGCGTAGAATGCACATAATTCAGTGGACGCATTTTCTGTCTGACATTTCCAGGACATATTCTTTCTGATTAGCGTCGACAGCGCGTCGGTTCTCGTCCTGCCCACCTTTCACGTCCTCTACATCTCTGACCGCCCCAAAAATATAATATTACCAATTTTCGGACATTCAGAGTGGCCATTGTTCGGCGTGAAAATATTGAATCGAGAGTAACGATCCACTTTTCCCTCGACGGTCCTCGCATTTTCACGAATGCGAGTCGTTCAGATAGTTTCGTGTCCTCGTGTCAAAATTGCCATTCATCGAAGTCTTTTTTTTTAATTATCTCTTCGACGAATGGCACCTGAAAATATAATGTTTGAAGTAGAATATTGGAATGATCGATGATGATGGAGGGAGAGTGGTCACTCATAATGTCAGCAAATTAGTGGCACTCGTTGCTGGTTAAATTTACAGAAGCCCTTTGATGGCTCCTCTTGCACTGTTACAACAAACCGTGACATGTATCTTGTCCGCAAACAAGCGCTTTGCTCTTTTGGGAATTCATAATGGTAGGTTTGCAGCTTGGTTGCTAGCTTTCTCGAGGAACCTCCAAAGTTTTCAATTTATTTTTAATTCATTATCAAATCTTTCTTTTGGGACATTTTAAATTTTAATATACTCATTTGTCGTCACCTTGCATTATTGACTCTCTCGTAAATGGCTTTTAGTTAATTAAAACGTATAAAGTGTTTACCTCGATATTATTTCGAGGAACAAGGTAAAGCAATTCGATCGTCGAAGATGCATGTAATAAGATCGACTTTGGTGCACATCACCGGTATTACGTTACCCCTTCTCGATTACAGAGTTACGTAATTGATTGATTAAATCACGGCTACGGTAGCCGTAATTAATGCACCCCTGATCGAGCAGTAATAAGTCCTATTAACGCGCACGATAAAGCTGGAACCGCAATTTTTCTCGATCTTCTCGAGGCGCCTCGTGCCGCAACTGACAAATTATCCGAGGTATTAATTAGAAAAATTACTTTGTCGCGAGAAATAATAATCTTGTCGGTGAAGATCAGTGTTCCGTTTAGCATTCCATGTACTTAGCAAAAGTGAAAAGAGTCTTAAACGATGAAAAGTTGAAAAATCATTAGAAATTAATATTTAAGTGTGCTCCATCATCTGGTATACTTACAACAAATTAGTAATGCAATAATAGAAGTTTAATTATTCTATAAACATAGAACGAAAATGCACGTGTTTCAGTATGTTTGGAATTTTTTTTTTCATTCACAATTGGAAAGTAGAAAGAAGTGTTGGCGATCTCGGTTACCGTTTCCGACGAGTTCGTCGGCTGCTGCAGACGGCCACTTCTGCCTCGGTGAAACAGTTAACTGTAATAAGCATCCTCACCAACGGGCTCGTTTTTAATTGAATTACAACGTCGTTAAAACATTACGCATTATTGATTATTCAAGGACCGTGCTCTCACAATTAAAAATCGGATACCCGTCATTATGAAACTCGCCGGGTACCAGGGAAAACTGGGTGATACACCAGACAAGGGGAGAAAACTGGAATTCGTAAGGGAAACTATTGACTATCGCTACTTTTCCTCGTATATGTTCCATTCGAATTGAAACTTTCTTACCTTCGACGGTATGATCATGTTTGGAGAGTCTGAAGAAACTCTTCAGCTTCGCGACTGGGGACTCGAGACCTCCGAAGCTCAGATGTTTGAAATTTAAAAATTCCCAAATTTTTAGAACTCTAAATTTCTGCCATCTGGGGATTCTAAAGCTCAAGGGTAGGGAATTTAAAAATTCCCAAATTCAAGACCTCTAAAGCTCAGAGGTTAAAAATTTGACAGTGATTCGTGACTTGTGATTTCTTGTTAACCATTTGAAAAGTTTAGAAATTTAAAGCTTCATCTAGAATGAAATTTAAAATGAAGCCTTTTATGTTACAAAAGAAAACTTCTACAAATTATTAAAAATTTGTGGAAATAGATTATTTTTAAACCTTCTTAATCAACTACTTCCCCATAGATTATGGAGCTAAACAGAAAAATGTACCTTTATTGTATCCTTTTTATTTCCTTGTTTCTTGCATTGCCTATTGGGAGCTGTTTCTTGCACACGTTCAGTTTTCTTTTAACTCGTTCTCGGTTAGAACACCATCGGGTACGCTAAACGGAACAGCAGTTTTCCGTCGTAAAAACGGAAGTTCGATCCTTCTGTCGTCTCGTTCTTCTATCCAGCTTTTCGTTGACCATCGAGCATGCACCGGTCGGTTTGCGGACCTCTTTTTGCCAACCGTGCACGTTTTACGTGCTGCTCAAAGCGTTTTTTCCTTGCCGTTTTACGCCCGGTTCGAATCTCTTTTTATTCCTTCACCATCCTTCCCTCTTCCGGTACGATTCCGTGTTTGTCCGCGAGTCGAAAGTGAATCGTAAAAACGATTCTTTGCCCGTTGATTTTCTTGTTCCCGCAATTAGCCACAGGTCTTCGAGAAGTGGGATCACTCTCTTCAGGATTTTTCGAGTGTATCGTTTCCCACAGAAGACCATTGAGAAAGGAAAGAGTCTCTGTTTACCGTCTACCACACTTCTAGCTCTTCCATAAGAGTTTTATTCCCTTCGAAGGCTCTCTTTTTCTGGATATTGTCCGTATCCCTTCGTGCATGATTGAACGCGCCCTTTGGCACCGACGGCAAGGAAATTTGGAGTGACGAAAACGGCGGTTTTATAGCTTCGGAGCGATGCAAAGTTAAAAGCAAATAGGAATTCTTTTAAATAAGAAATTTCTATACTTTTAATTTCGACGCTGCACTAATTATTAGCACTCCCAATTTTATTTTAAGGATTCTTCAGAATTATATGGTAAATATTAACTTTCGGGTTTAGGTACTTTGTCAAGTTGCAATATCGATGACAGTCTTTGAATGTCAGATGTTAGTACCGATAAGTTCTCGGATGTAAGTTAAGTTTCGAAGTTCAGGTTCAATATTGGCAATTCTAGGATCAGAGAGACACAATACCGTCGTTCCTGGAATCGTGACACGCAATGCTAACTACCCTCGAGTCATTGAGCCCAATATTTGCGATACTAGAGTCGTAGAATGCAGTAGCAGCAAATAGAGAATCGCAGAGATATAGCAGCGATGTTTCCCAAGTTGTGGTTCCCAAACTACTCGCGAACTTCATAATTGCAGATTCTTTTTTGAGCATCTGAAATTTCTACCTTCCTTCAGAAGGAATAATGAAGATTATATCCAATATTCTAAATATCAGAATATTTCTAAAAAAAGTCGACACAAAAACGTCAATTCGCATTGATCTCCAATAACAAACTGTTAAATATCCAGGACACGGGTGTCAGGATTAATTATCGCCTGGCAATTTATCGTGGATCGTCGTGACGCGTACTCGATAAACAGAAGCGTCGTGGCAAATGGAAAAAATCGACAGCTGGGAAAATCTACATTGGAAACAGTGTGGAAATTTTTTTTAAAAAAGTGCAAAATGACGCAACGAAAACATAGCCCCATTAAATTACCTCTGCGAAAATTCATCCCGTGTTTGCTTTTCAATTCGTCGTTGATGCTCGCATTCGCCAATGAAAATGATATTTGAACAGAATAAATTTTCCATGCGAACAATCGTGTGTATTTGTTAATAACTTATCGGTGTGGTGTAACGTTTGTCAGAAAATCTGGATGGTCGATGCCCTCGCCGAGAGAAAAATGTTTTGTCAATTTCTATGGTTGTTATTTTGACTGGAATTGAAAATAAGTATATCAATTATTTCATATTCAAAAAAAGTTTCTTTTAGATTTAGGATAATAATAGATATTAATTTTTTGCTTTGCAATCACGAGGATTATATATAAGTTTAATTAAATTTCAATTAATAATTTCGTCAATCAATTCTTCATGAATAATTCTTTCAGTCATAAGTATTAATGAATAAATTTTACTCATTCGTTCAATAGCGAAGAGAAGTTATCAAAATAGAACGAAATCCATTCTGGATCGAAAAGCTGATGAACAATGACTTCTGATCGGTGAAAGCCAAAAAGCTTGATGTTTTCGCGCCCATTATTTTCCAGATCCGTGGCACAACAGATTAAAGCGACCGATTGTTTCAAACCGATGCAGGTGTGGGGGGTTCGAAAGGGGTTGGAGGGAGGGTTGGATAGTGCAATAAAACAGCCGTAGAGGCGGGCAGCTCTGCACCGGCAGACGGACAGTGATTTCCAATAACGAACTCTGAAATATCCAGGCTCCGGGCCGATCCTGGAATGCAATCAATCGTTCCAACACCGGATCCTCGGCCTTTGATTACCTTTATATCCGCCGCGTTCCGTGTAACCTGGCCGCCGCTGCGTTTCCGATAAACGCTTCGGGAATGTTAAATCCGCTCGCGCAATAACCTATTCCGAGGGAAGCGTGCAGGCCGGAGCAGAACGAAGCTGAGTCCGAGCTAGCCGGGCAAGCTAATGCGCATCGACGCGAGCGGAAGTCTGTCTCTAGGTTGGAAAACGAGCGAAACCATGGCGGACCTATGCAAATGAGCACACACGGCTGACGGGGCTGAAGCCAAGGCAATCAAAGGGTCGCGAGAATCCCGTTGGACGAAGCTACACACCACTGACACAGGTCTCGAAAGGGCTGGATGGTGGAAGTAAAGCCGTGGATAGTTCTGCGGACCTCGAGTCGGCTAGTCCGGTCACGAACTTCGAATTATGATTTCGTTCGTCGAGCTTTTAACCCAGTTGGTACGGGCCTGGTCTCGCTTTTCAGATGGAAACGCCGGCCACGAGGCTGAATGGGGAAACTGGCAGGGATGTAAGGAGTTGAGAGATTCATGAGCTGGGATGTGCTTTTCGTCGTTCGAACGTGGCCCACTTCAGAGTTGTTATAATTATTCGAATTATGCGATAATACGAGGTGAAAGAAGGGGCGAGGGTGGTGAAAGGAAAATTTATATGGAGACTTTTTTTATTTTCATTTTTTCTTATCGAAGAGATAGTGATATTATTTGAACAACTTCGGCGAATGTTGGGTGAAAGGAAAATTTATATGGAGACTTTTTTTATTTTCATTTTTTCTTATCGAAGAGATAGCGATATTGTCTGAACAACTTCGTCTTAATAAACAGAAATACTTTATTATCCGATCGCGACAATAGAGATCACACGTGTCAATACAAAACTTCATCGTTCGTTTCACGATAAAAGCGACGTAACAAAGGATGTATCACCGTATCAAAAGGATCCGTGAAACGGTGTTGTATCGCGTAAACAGTATTCAAATTTTGGAAAGGAAAAGGTACGCGATACTGCGCCCTCGATCTCATAAATCTCTCTTAACCGTCGCGGCGCCGCGAGAAACCGGGTGAAAATAAACGAACTGACGAGATTTATTCGCGTCAGTGGAAAATGATAACCGTGTTGATCGTCCAGTTTTTATCGGCATCATATTTTCGCGGGGTATCGTCAACACGCATTATCAACCAGGGGTATAAAGTGGTCCCGTACAAATTTAACAAGTGCAATTCAATGAATTGTCACGCGAATAACGGGAACAGACGATTACACCGACGAGAGTGGTGTACTTTTAACGCGCGTCGGAACGAGCTTAATTACATTGCGACAATTAACGTGCCAGATCTAAAAGTGAATTATCGAAAATCGGACCCGGGGCGTCGGTCGCTTTTAAAAATTCCCGCCGCTTGCTCTCGCCCTCTCTAATCGATTTGATTTCCGTTAAATTGATTTCACGGGATGAGAGAGAATATCCGCCTCGATGATGCTCCATTCGCGTTGATACATATTGAAAATCGTCGGGGGTTTAATCGAACGTTGAATTGATTCTTAAATAAAAATTGAGGAATTAAAAAAGAAAAGAAATATGTCAGGTATTATAAACTAAAATTATTGAATCACAATTCAGTGTCACTTTGGAATAGATAATTTATAATTTTTCGATTAAATAAAAAGAGGATTAGAATTTTATTTTATTTAAAGCATAGATACTTCACTTTTCATTTCTTCTATTTTAATTCCATTAGTGAGAATTTCTATCTGCGATATGAATCGCAATAACAATCCACAAGAATATCTCGAAATTCATCGAGCCAAGAAAGCTGTAAAGCCTAAGACGATCCAGGCAGTCAGTCTTCCATTACCCTGCCACGATGGATCAATCTCGACCCAGAAACAGCTTCTTAGTTTCTTCTAGATGCAATCTTTCCTCAGTAGTTCATCATCTACGCCATTAACAAGCGCAACATTCAACGAATCCCGCCTCCTCCTCGATTCAAAAAGCTTACCAGGTCAGCTTTGACAGGCGATAACAAAATACTCGAGCGACGGAAAACTAAATTGCTGGCATCATTGGCTTAACGAGAAGTTTCCCGGTGAGATCTCTTCAACTTCGAACTTCCTTGAAGTGGCAGAGACGCAGTTAGATGATCTCAATCAGCGTCGTTTCTTCCCGAATTCGTTTACCACTTTTTCTACTCTCTTGTCCAGGAAACATAGTTACCATCTGCAACCTGTATCCAGCACCGACTCCCATGAATTTACCATTCGGGAATCGTTTACGAGGTTGCGTGCATCCAGCACCGGTTACGTAAACCGGCCGGTCAAAGGTTCGCCAAACGTGGCCACCGTCAAAGGTTGATTGAATTCCGAACTTCCGTTTGTTGGCCGGCATACTTCCGTGTTTGCCGTGTGTTTGCATCGCCGTATCGCCACGGACACGCAACTATCTATTGGCGTAAAGTAGGAAACGTTTGATTTGTGTGATCGAGAAATTATTCCGACAATTTCCTGGTAAAAGATATATTAACATTGTGCTATACAATATAGATCCCTCTAGGCACGAGTTCAATTGACACTTTGCTAATTAGCAAACATATTTCTAATTTCTAATTAATATATTTGAATTTTTCTAATTTGAGCCTTCTAACACGTTGAACGCCATGGGGGTCACCGGTGACCGGCTTCGCAATTTATACACGCTTGAATAATTAAAAGAAAACAATATAAAAACATTATTTTAAGTAATATTGCTATGGTAGAAATAATGTGAAATGGCAAATAGAAAGCTTGAAATATGAAATTGGAAAATTAATTATTACTATTCTTAGTAATTAGAGCTTTAATACGTTTCACAATAAATGCCCAATTTCACTGTGACGTTCAGAGTGTTAATGAATCAAGTGTTTCAATACTGTTTCTCCTTTTATTAAATGTATTTCAAAATAGAGCATAGAATAGAGAAATTATCTGTCTTCGACGTTCGTCCCATTCAAAGCAACAAATCGTCCAATGAACCCGACGAGTGACCATTTCGCGTCTATTGTTAGCTTCCTGGACCACGTAACCAACGGATGTAGCTAAACCGAGTACACAGGTCGATACGATTATTATCAGTTCAATAGCGTACAAAGAACGTCTGGTTCGTTCAAGGAGAAACTAAACTCGGCTCTTAATTGCCTTTGCTCGAGATAAAAATAATCGCCAGTAGCTTGCCAGCTGTTGATGGTGTTCCTTGATTCATTCTAATCAGCAGAAGGCGGCTTTAACGAAGATTTTACGTCCACGAGAATTAATTAAGCCGGTTTCTTAAGTTCACTGGCCGATGGGCGGCTACGTAGTTAGGCCATGCTTGCAGATTTTGTCGCCAGACACTCGGCGGTGAAAAAAAGAAAAGAAAAATACACGAGGAAACGAGAAACACCGAGGGTGGACTTGCCACTGAATATTCATATATTGTAATCAACCCCTTTAGTCTAGGGGTTGGACGCATATAGGCGAGCGAGCTACCTGTTTGGATAGCTGGCCACACTGGACCCGGAAACTTATTAGCAACGAATATCGATGGGAACTTGTTTGTACAGGAGTACGAACGAGTGTTTTCATGTATCTTCGTGGTCTTTGCCTGATTTTTAACCCGTTCGCTGTGATAGAATTCGCTTCTGATATAATTCTACTGTAGGGAACAGTTGGATCGCTGTTAAATTCTTCAGACAACAAGTTTCACTTTTCTTCTTTTAAATTCTTGACTTCTGGATTCAATGAATTCTTCCTTGATTGTTTTCGCTTCTCCTTCTTCTGGACAATTTCTTACTGTTTTAATTTCCTACGGACGCATGTCTACCGCTTTAACATACAAGTAATCTGTTTTGTGTACCGAGAATTGGTATGCAAAGTGCTTTCCGCGGCTTAAATTGCTTCAAACCAGCTGTTACATATTAATGCAACTCTGTGTATATCCTCAAAGAAGTGCTATTCTCGGATCAATTTCCTTCGTTCCGGCAACTTTAGATCCTCGATTTATTGATTCTCCATTAAACACTCGACGCATCGTTCTGTTTCGCAACACGAAAATGAATATTTTCACGCTGTTCCGTTCGAGTTTCCTTTTAATAATGAAACAGTGTTATCCCCTTTAACGGTAACAAAATATGCTTCCATGAATATTCATCTGTGAAATTAATTAATGGGTAAAAGATAATCCACGAAAATGAACGTTGACGTAATTAGTGCCTGAAACGGCGGTGTTTCAGAAATAATGAAACGCATTTCCCCCCGAAACGGTATCTTTTAATTTAATGCCATCTATAATTTCATATTTGGATCGTTATGATTTTCCTTTTATTTATTTTTAATTATACGAGAAACATTTATTTTTTGCACGAGTTTTGCCAACGAAAACGTCCAACGTTTTGCGCATTTCACTTCTGTACCTAAGTTGAAATGACCAGTGCGTCGCGCAAAGGTTAAAGCGTTTTTATAAAAGCTTAAAAAAAAAAGAAAGAAACGTAAAGCTGCTGGATTCTGTGAATGAAATCGTTTGAAGAGAGTAACGATCGTTTCTCTAACGATACAATTTGTTCGACGTCGAAGTTTGCAGGGATTCGCGTGCCATCGAAAAGGACGGATGGCACTCGTGTATCTCGACGCCGCATCTCGACCCAATTGGAAACTCGATCAGTCATTCACCTTCCCACCGACTGGATCATTATTTCATTTCTAATTAATTACCATCGCACAGTAGGCGATACGCTGGCCCGGCAATTTGTTAAGACTATAGCGGGAAGATGTAGAGTGAGACAAGGTTTCAGGTGGGGGTCCGTCTGTCGCTCCTCGACACTCTTGCGGATTAATTAATGCCTCGAGGTCTCCGGAGATACTCGCCGAATCTACGAGATGGAAAATTGCATAAAACAGAAGCAGAAACGGACTACGAATGGGATAGATGTAAAGAGAAAACGGCGGGATAGGAGGGGAGGGACTACACTTCTCGTCTCTCTGTGTGGCTGGGAAAGAATAATGAGAGGAAAGGAGAATCGATATTTGTACCGGTGCTTACCTGCGGACAAATTACGCTCGATTCGGAGTAACTACGACCTGGCTCCCCTTTTGTTGGCTGCCTTTTGTGCACCAGCTCCGTCCCCGGTATTCATGAAAAATTTCATCGTCAAATTTGCTGTATCCCTGGCGTTTGTCGTTTTCAGAGCAACTCTATCGGAACCTTTCCTATCCGTCCTTTCTTTCTTTAACCTTTCTGTTTTAAACATTGTTTTGTCGAGGCTTCGTTATTCTTTGGTAGATCGTTAGTCGTTTGCTTTATGAGAAAATTGGACGTTTTTATCGTTCAAGTCTGAACCAACTTTGACACATTAATTAGAGTAGAAAAAGACATGTTGGTGCTCGAATAATTAATTAAAAAATTTTTTTATTCTCTTCTAATTACAACACTGCATCATAATTAATACAGTGCCCAAATTATTCTAATTTACTATAGATTTTCAATATGTTCTTTCGAAAAATATATATATTTTTCAATTTAGATGAAGATATATCGTTTGAAATTGACCAATTTTAAGATGATTCTATGGTTACGATACATAGTACGTTCTGCTACTTTGAAAATCATATGTGATGACTGGAATGAAACGAAATATTGAATAAACGCAAAGAAAAGCGTGGTTGGGCTCGTGGGTAAGGAATCGAGGATCGTTACCTTTCGTTACTGGGTCAAGTGGAATCCCGAGTAACGAAGGAGTTCTTTGCAATTCAAGTCAAGTGGTAATGGCTGAGGCTTTTCCTTTTTCCTCGTCGGTTCTCTTTATGTTTTTTTCCGTCTCCTCTTCCTTCTTCTTCTTCTTCCTCCTTTTCACTTCTTCTTTTTTTTTTCTTTTCATATGGTTTCCCGAGGAAAAAGAGGGAAGTTCGTTGTACAGAGCGGCACGAATTCGCGAAACACGACGTAACGAGGCGACGTTGCCTTGAAAAATCGTCATCGCGAACAAAGTTGCGCTTGCGATTCTTCAAAAGAATGATCCTTAAGCTCGTTGTAAATCGTGCGGTAAATTGTTTGTAAAAATTCTTGGAAAATATGTAGGAAAATTCGAATAGGTATTTTATTAAATCGACGATGTTCTTTTAAAATAGATATATTTTCTTAGAATAATTTTAATATAATTCTTTACATTTTTTACAATGAAAAACATTTTGAAATTTCATCAAATTCAAATTTAATTGAATCAATCAAAATGAAATACATGCAACAGTAATTATGAATATTAAACTATCATAAAATATTTCAGCAGTAAATTAGTTAATCAGTCCCAGTTTTATCTATGAAGAAATGAAAAAAAAGAATCTTTAAGATCCGGCCTATTTTCCTATCCACGAGCATCTTACCCAGCCACGCTTTTAATCAGAAGCTTTACCTGACCCAGTCCCGTTTCACAGCTTTCTTCGCGGCGCTCGTTCCTGTTCACCGTCGGTGGCATCGCGATTCTTTGTTATATTCGTGAAAATAGCGCGCAAGACGCGAGGAAAGAAAGCTCGGAACGAGAAAAAGCGACGAGCATTGTCCTGCGTCCTGGTCGTCGACTCTGGTGTCCTTAATAAAGTCGAAGTGAATACCTCTTCGAAGAATTCATAGTTTCGGCACGAATCCTCAGTTAAGTCTGTGACTTTTCAAATTTAAGCCACTCTGGGATTCTCTAATCAACATATCTGAATGAAATGAAAGATCAGTGGTGTATTCTTAATACTTGCACTATAATAAATGTAGACATTCAGGAAAGAAATTATTACACATGGAAGCTCGCAGTTCTCACTCTAATTTAACAAGGTTTATAATTAGCTTCAGATTACTTAATTAATTTGTATTTTGGTTTTATTTATCAATTCATGAATTAGGTAATTTTTATATTCCGTTTTAATTTCGTTAATTAGTTAAATATAAGTTTTCTTATATTCAACCCTTTACTTATATACTTCTTCAAATTAATTTCATGGGAGTCCATCAGTTTCTTTAATTTTGCTTCATTCATTTTGACATGGTCAACGACACTCTCCTTTCAAAGGCAATCTTTCTAGCTGAAGTGTAAAAACGCTTCAATCATAAGTCGAGAATTTAATCGTGCCTGGAGAGAGTGGTCGCGAGTCGGACAATTACGCTCCAGGCGGAGAAACAGTTTCCAAAGATGAAGAAGAAGAAGAAGAAGAAGTAGTAGTAGTGGAAAAGGCAAGGGGTGGAGTAATCGGGCGAAAGAGCCACGAGTAAAACAACAATCGAGCTGGAGTTGACGTTGTAACGTGGATCGATCCACGTTTCAACCGGACCACCGAGGCTTTTCCTCTTGAAAGAAAGTTGTCGTAACCTGTTAAGTGGATTACGTCTCGGTCGAAAGCAGTCCTTGTGTAATTGAAAGGCTGTGTCAGTGATCGGTCCTACGTGGGTGCAAAACGAACGATGCTTCTGCCAACCTAATATAATTGCTAGACTTTGTGGCAACGATAGTTGAAAATGTCTGACATTTAACTGAAATTATTTCCCAGCTAGAAATATCACGATAGCATTCTGAATATTTATTATTCTAAGGAAAAACTCGTTAGTAGTTTGGTTTCTCTGCGACAAAATAATAACAGAGGTTTTTATGAGATTGAAGATGTACTGGAAGGAGATTCAGTTAAACGTTTCACGATATTCAAGAGAGTAAAGATAAGGGAAGTTTCTAAAGACGTCTCCCTTCATTATTCCTTTTACACCCCTAGCTTCTCAATTTTTTGCACTCTTCTGGGAAACGTTCCTTTCCTCTTCTTCTTTTTCTCGGTTTCTTGGTTTCGATTCACCAGGGAAGAGGAAAATGAATTTTTCTCTTTCTAAAATTTATTGTTTGCTGAGGTTCAAATAGCTGTGCCCTTTTTTTTAGAACTTGTGAATTGTGGGACTAAGATGCAAATAATTAATTGATAATTATTCAGTGAAACTGATTAAAATAAAAATT
This sequence comes from Osmia bicornis bicornis, assembly GCF_907164935.1. NCBI lineage: Eukaryota > Metazoa > Arthropoda > Insecta > Hymenoptera > Megachilidae > Osmia > Osmia bicornis. The sequence goes on along the minus strand of NC_060228.1, from coordinate 3,359,329 downwards.
CTATGTTCCCTTTATTCTTTACTCGTGATAACGAAGAGTTCATTATGGTACAACTTTTCAACTCACGGATGATAATGATGATCGTTGGTGAAATTAAAGGAGGATAGAAGAAGGGATCAAGTGAAAACGTTGAAGTATGAAAAAGTGACTGAGATACTTGCCAACGGCTGTGAAAGCTCGCGAACTTGCTACGAAACCCGGTAATTTGCAAACAGTGAAAGGGAGTTCGCAGTTTTAAACTCCAATTTGAACCGTGGCTGCTCATCTTGGCCATCTGAAATTCACATCAGCCGGATAACTTTGACTTTTTCCCTCCTTTGATCCACTTCTTCCTGTTGCATTTATTAAATTATGCTCAACGTTTTTTTACGTGTAACCCGTTTACTTCATCACCATTTATTTCATATTACGAAATTAAAAAACATGCTATCTTTATTAGTTGAATATTCAAAGATTGTACGAGTGGAGTAATGAATAAAAATTATTGGATCTTGATATAAATATTTAATTAGTGCGTCAAAAAAACGATGGAAACTTAAAGGGTATTCGTCTGGGATGGGTACCCTTTGAGAGGATGGTAGCTCGGATGATACTGAACAACTTTCTCCTTTACCAAAATGCTCATTAAAGCTTAGTTTTTGAATTATTAATGAAAAGCATCCAGCAATCAGAGCGCGGCTAGTGCGCAGACTCCGCTGCGAGAGTGTAAGCTACGAGCCGACACGCTTCCGAGTTAGTTCATTCGCGACCATGATCGAGAGCGTTTCTCATATCTGTAATTCTTGCAGCTGATCCTGCCGTCTTTGATTGATCGGTGTTTTTCATTAATAATTTAATAACTAAGCTATTGTTCAGCATCACCCCAGCTACCACCCTTTCATACGATGCCTACCCTTAGCCGAACAACACCCTGTATGTTATTTACTTTATTCGTGATAATTAATAATTTCGCTTGAAAGTCTTAAAAAGGGAAAAGGTTCCGAATTTTACCACAATTTATTTCAGCACTTTGAAATATTAGATTTAAAAAATTGCACAAAATATGACTTTTATCAAACTATTTACGACTATTTTTATTATGATATTAATAAACAAGAAATTATTGTACAGGCAAGTGTAGAACGATTCCCTTTTTATATCTAATCGACATAAGGTTTAAAATAAATGGTTATACTCGTCCATAACCATCTTTCAAAGGAAATTCTTCAAATTCTTAAAAGACTTGAAACTCGTTCTACAATTCGTACCATAAATTCTTCAACTTCTATGCGTCTATAAATTGTGGTTAACGTTCGTAGTACACGCATGAATTATAATTAACGATGCTTCGAGGATCACAAGGTTCACATCTGACGTGTACAATATTTTTACTGTTTCAGGTACGTAAAACTGTGAAACATTTTCTCGAGCACGGCATTAAGTAAGTAATTTATGTGATCATTTTATTGGCGCTATGCGAGTCGCAGAACGAAATAACATTATCATATTTGCTGGACGAGGGGTGCCGTTTTGTTTTTACCCTCAGGCAGTCGTAAATCGGATTACTTAATGCGTACCGTTCGCTGGTGTCTGCTTGTATACAAACATCCTGATTCTAGCCCTACGGTCTAATTGTTTTTGCGAATCAAGGATAATCGCTAGCTTCCTGAACCGTCCAGAGAACGCTCCCAGACCCAAACACAGTTGTGGCTCTTTGTAACGACCTCGATTGTGATCACTTAACACCAGCTAAACCAGCGCAGCTTTTTCGTTTAACTTGCAATTATTTATCGTTCGCTTTCGTGAGATGCTTTAACTCGTGATAGATTGCTTTTTTAAATTTATTACACGGTATAGGCCCCAGTAAATTCTGCAGATCACCATAAAATATTAGCAATTTTCAACTTTTCTTTTTTTTTCTCTTTATTAACAATAATTTGCTATCATATTCGGGTATAAAATTTCGTTCGATTCGCGATTGAACGTGGTTGTAAAGCGAACGGGTTACGATATTTCGCGTGCGCGTGATGATTTAAGTGGGCAGGAAAATCCAATATTTGTTCGAGCGCAGTTTTGAAGCACCCTCGACGAATTCGCGCGGCGTTTTGACACTGGCTGTAATTTTATTTTCATTACCGACAGTTCCGCACCCGGTTTCGGAAGTTCCACGTTGCCGTGCAGTTTCATCGTCACGAGGCGAACCGTTCCAAGTTACTGCCGTTCTCGGCCGCGTACACAGAAATCCCTGGTCCCCATAAATGTCGTTCGTCTTTTACGACGCTGTTCCACGAGACATCCGAGCGAACTTTTGGGCCTTAAACTGGTTACGATGTTTCGAGTTGTCTGTACGAAGCAGCTACTCGAAATCGTGACATTCTGCTCGCGTTACTTCTTCTCTATCGTTACCTTCCTTTTGCCCTTTTCCCGCATTGCGTTAGGTGCTTGTGAATTAAAACTATTCCGCTGCGAATAGCTTCGAACGACTTTGCAGTGTGGAACAGTGGCTTCATTGTCATAGAGAGGTTCAAAATCGAGTCCTGTTTGTTGCTTTTATTTTATTTTTTTTATTAATTCATGCACTCTGTATACCTCTATATATCTTAATTAGTGCAGGTCATTTTTTTTTAAATATTGAAATAAATACTGAGTCATTTCATTTGTAATGTTCCCTCATTTTTTATTTTCTCGTTTATATAGACTTGATATTCAATATTCCAAGCACTCAGATCCATACTCGCTGTGTTAATAAATTTTTAAAAGAGAGTGTAAGAGAAATGCATTTGTATGCACTTCGAAATTGAAAAAAGTAATGCAGCTGCAAATGTCGCTAAAATTATTTGAAGAGTGTATTGTAAAAATGTCATAAACGTCGGGAATTTAATTGAAATTTGTGTTTTCTAATTTAGAGAGAAATAAATTTCTTCAAAATGAAAGGAACATTCTTATGGAGTGACTCAAATTATTTATCTAATTTTAACAATCAATTTGTGGTTTCTTCACAATAGATATTGTAACGAAAGGATTCAAGCCTGTAATCTCATGTTTCGAAGAAAATAATGAACGATGATAGGAGACAGTAGAATAGGGTGAAATAAAGTAGATTGGTATCTTTATTCCAATGACAAGGTTTTTTGTAGATTTAGATTTCTGAGAAAATAATGAGGGAAAGAAGACAGTGTAATGAGATAAAAGGAATTAGACAAAAATTCTTATGACAGTAATTGCTCAATCCTAAGAATTTTCATTGGAGAAAATTAAAATGTCAGGACTGAATTTTTCATTTTTAATTTTATCGGTTAACTCTCAAACCTCGGGAGCACGTTTAATTCCTTTTCTACTAGTTATCTTCTATTCTCGAATCGCTGGCACGATTTTTCTGTACCGCAGAAAAATCGTTTGGCTTGAAACGGTTGTTTCAACGAGACTCGTTTCGACTCGAGATCAGCAGGAAATCTAAACTGTAACGACAACGTTCGGTGTTAGGATCACGAACGGCGATAAGATTCTGAACGTTTCCTGGCATTTTCATGAAGCCCTTTAACCAAAGACTCGAAAGGAAAACAACAGTCGAGATAATAAAGCAATTACCTGAAATTGCTTATCCTGCAGGAATTAATTTGAACTTGGAGAATTTTTCAGGAAACTTATTCTGTCTTATATCATGTAACCTGATCGTTAGTGTTTGATTTATTTCTTATTCGATCACACAGTTGCAGGGACGCGTTTTTTATTTTAGGACGTGTAGGTATAATTTGTGAGATGATGAAAATGTATACCTTTGAGTAATGATATGGTATAGAAGATGATCTATGTACTATTTGCATAATTCACAGCTAACAGGTTCTCTTTAAATTATTCCCTTGTATATTTTATTATTTTTCTTTTTTTTCAAGCTTATATGATTTTTAGAAGATTATACCTATTTTCTGTTTTATTAGATTAGAAATTAGACAATGTTTATTCACGTTCTTTTTTCCATTTCACAAGAATTTTTGCAGTTCTCAGAAATTTTCAAAATTCCACTTTACTACTTCACTTTATTTTCTAAAATCCAAATTTTCTGTGTTCAGGAAATTGACAATATGAAAATATTAAAATACCACAATAATTTTCAGTTTCTTACATTTCTGTTTATTAGTAGTTGATTAATTAGTACAGAATTTAACAATTAAAGGTAATTCTAAATACAAGTACACGATACAGAAAATCTGAGAAGTGGAAAGAACAGATATACGAGGGGTTGGGGTTAACAAAGAGGCAGAAAGAGAGGGGGTGTTCTTTTCTCCCAATGTTAGGCGGCATGGAAAGAATACATTTTCACGCAGAGGGTAGTTTATTATTTCGGTGGGATCCTGTTCAAGCCCCAAGCGGTGAATCCTTCTTTTGTCTCTGTTCCTTTTGCAAACCGACTTGCTTCCACTTTTGGACAAAGTCCCTTCTTCTCCCTTGACGAACGAGAGAACCTGCAAAAGCGAAACTGTCGCTCCTTTGCGTCGATCTTCGCTCGCCTCGTTATTATCGCGCTTGCATTTGCATCTTTGTAAGACATGGTAAAATCGCTCGCTAACGCTTCGCTTTTACATTAAAATCGTCGAGGATTTTTTGTTCTCTCCTTTGTCTCCGTTTTTTGACCTCGTTTTGTGAACTTTCAGCAGATTTTCACAGGAACACTGGGCTATTGTATGTCAAAGCTTTCCGTGTCATTTGATCACACAAAAGTGTTATAAAATAACGTTTATGTTATATAAATTTAAAGGTTAAAGTGTGATGAAAATGTGTAATCGTTTGATTATTACTGTTCATGCAAAATGGCTAATTACCGGTTAGAGCAAACAATAGATCCCAGTGAAATTCCTGTATTGTTCCATTAGGGGTTTCAATCAGGATATCCTGTAGCAAAGTCTATTGATAATTTGCTGCTAATCAGCGAACAATACGGCGTTAGTTTGACAGATTTTGATCAGAAGGTATAAATCTCCAAAGTGATTGATATGTTCAATTCACATCATCAATTACAATCGATTAATGTTTATAATTTTGAACTATTCGTGGATTTAATTATTAAATATTATGAATTATTTGTTTAAATTGCAAAATGTTCGAAAATCAATACACACAGGAATTTGTCTTCTGAATTTGATGTGATTCGAACAATTTGATTGTATACCGAAACCGAAGCGTCTAACAGATCCGTTTGAACGTGAATGGGCGGTGGGCCCAGATTTAATGGGCTTTAATTCAACGTTACATAATACCTCGATGATCTTCTAATTCCCTGTGTCAGTTAATGCGGCCACGTAATTCGATCAGCGAGTCATTGATCTCGTAAACCGCTTATTGCGTCCACGTTAATTGCAGAAGAACCGTATCGCCGCAGTTCGCGTATAATTGAAAACTGTTCGTCAGAATTACAACCTGAAATTGCAATTCTCTGCCTTGTGTTATCATCCGTTCAATTCGTCGTCCTTACTTCAATCATTTCTCTGTCATTCTCAACACTTTCCTATAAATATTTCATTAATATCTTCAACACAAAATGGCTGAATTTTCGAATCAATCAGCTTTCAATTAAGTATTGTCCAATGTTCAATTTTCAATTCACTTATATCATAAAATGATAATGAAACTTTTCATTTGTTATTCTATAGAGAATTCATAGTTTTTCGAGAAATTTATAGCTATGCTTTAGAGTTCACTATTCAATATTCAATAATTTAAAGTATACGAACTCCTAATACAGCGTCGAGCATAAATAGAGTTATAAATTCAAGTATCGCGTGCAACATCGTTACAAATCTATCAGGAATAAATTGTCCTTCTTTCTTGGTGCATTTCGAATGCCATAAAGGAACGTTCGAATTAAAATCAGCCATTTGAAAGGTTAGCATTCGAAGAGGAGAATTCAGTCTTGATTTGCAAGATCGCTCGGAGCACGCGAGCCGAGCGTTACTTGCTGCATATCCTGCTACACTCTTACCTTCGTATCTCTTTCTCCTCTCGCATTCCTCTTTTCTCTCTACCGATCCTTCTGTATTCTGCCCGCTATTATTATTCTCTTCTCCTTTTCTTCTCTGTTTTCCAACAGATTCTCGCTCGCCTCTTTCACTTTGCCTCCTCGAACCGGCACGCCGTACATACGTTCGGCTTATCGCGAATTATCTTAAATATCGCCGACAGAACAATGGCATTTCAATCGCGCGAAACGCGAACTGACGTTTCCCTCGGTTTATTTATCGCGTCACGCCGTTTGACGTAACACAATCGGAAATTCCTTCGTTGAAATAATCCTCCGATTTCATGATTCTTCTTCGATTGCTTTGATCGTCAATTTATTACCCGTGAGCCAAAAGAATTGTAATAGTGACGTGACATGCCTCTTTAACCCTTTTCATTTTCTCATCAATCGTGTTTGTCAGGCTCAAATATTCGATGCCGTAGTATTAAGGTAATTGAAGAAAATTGGAATATTATAAATACACTGCTCACGAAGGTATTTGAATGGGAGGATTCTAAGTGGTTAACGCTTTGATGGTTCGAGTCATGTATTCCTAATTTTCATACATAATTTTACGCCAAATCGAAGCTAGTAATTTTGTGATAATTATTCGAACATTTCCTCTAGTATTTAAATTTTTCTTCTCATTATCACAGATTACAATATTTGTCTATTTTCCAAACTATAATTTTCTAATGTGTTGTCGAAAATGAATCGCACAGGCGGTAATTAAAATCCCGGTTAAAAATAAGTGAAATTTAAAACCGTTCAGGTATCATTCACTTCTTTCGATTCAACGGAGCACCATTCAACCGTGATCTGAAATCGTTTATGTTCACCGTACCCCTTTGCTCGCTCTTTCCTCATCATTTATTCACCTCCAGGTAACTCTGTCTCGGTCCCTCCAATTTTCTTCCGCCAATCCCTAGTCGGGTTTCTCTTTCTCGCATAATCTCAGCGGTATTTTCTTTCACTCTCGTTTACCTGTCTTCTCCGGATCTCTCTGTCTCTCATCCTCCAGTTCCTATGTCCTTCCAACTCCCCTGTCTCTCTCTTCCTCTCTCTCTCTCTCTCTCTCTCTCTCGTCACGAACACAGGAACACGCCTACGTGGCACGTGGGTGTTCAGTCGGTACACGTACGGCCACGTGTGCACGCACACATCGTCGACGGAACAACCGACACGGTGGCTCGAGTGTGGAACCCACGGAGCCGAGGGTACGGACGACAGTGCCGTGTACACACCACAACGTTCCGCACTCATGCCTTGCGTTCTCCCGCGATAGATCGGCCGCCGGCATCTCCGTTCCTCGATAGAGAGCCTGCACCGCCGCCTCCGGGCTTCTCGTCGCCGAGAAACGAACCTCGATACCGTTCCTTCTTCACCGGCAATTCACCCGAAGAGTACCTCGCAAATTTCCCACGAATCCTTTCCTTTGATCTTTCTGAATCACGCTCGATTTGTTACCCGATCAACCGCGCTTCTTGAATTTTCAACCCGATCAGCTGATCGAAGTGAAATCTCGCGTCGCGTCCCCGGCACGTGTTCGCGAGGGTGCCGAGATCCGAGTGCGTGCTCGCGACGAGGGTGCATCACCAGACGCGAATACCTTTGGGGAGGATTACGAGTGGCTGCGGGGGAGTAGCTTTCTGCTCCGCGGAGAGCTGATTAGGAGACCGACTCTGTTGAAGAGTAAATTGTTTGTTTGATGCTGCCTTCTTGGGAACTTTCAGTGAACAGAGTGTAACGGTGGGAAAGAAGATGTTGTGTTGACGAGGAAAATGGTGTTTCACGTTTACACTCGGTGTGTGTTTCATCGTTTATACTGCATCTGCCGTGCGATATGTGTTTTAACCCTTTGAATGCCATGCTAAATTGTTTGAAAATTCTATTAGCAGACTGATACTTATTTTAACGTCTTAGTCATACTTTTAATTGTAGTGTGTTACTTGCTAATTTTGTATTCAGGTCTTGATGTACCTAAGTTATCTATCTCCTAATTAGGCTAGGTAATTAAGATTCTATTATATCATACTTTCTATGGTACCTAGTTCCTTCCTGTCACCATCAATTATTTGACAATATGACAAGATAAATAAAATTTTTCATATATCATCCACATATGAATAACATGGCAATCAAAGTGTTAATCAGTGCACTAATTATCTTCTTACAAAGAAGCTGATATTCTGACCTCGGACAAATTAGTGTTTCTCTCGACAAACTGTCTGAAAATTTAGTGTTCAATTGAAGAAGAAGAAGAAGATTCGTATTCTCTTCCATTCGTCGCGACAAAAACGCGGGACGAGTATGCGGAGGGTACAAGGGCGCGCACACTTCCTACAATGTCGAGTACCGGAAGACGCGGACAGTGAGGAGGGGGGCTAGGGACGCTAGGTAGACGAGTTCCTCTTGGATGAACTGTTAGTCGAAATATTCGAGTCGAGGCGAAAAAGCTTGGCGCGAGTTCCGGCTGGATTCGAGCGTCGTTAAAGGGCGAGGCGCACGCGCGACCGCTCGCTAATTACCGCCTAACGAACGTGAACAGTGCGCTCAGTGTCTTCGTGTATCCTTGGTTAATCACCGTTCTTGCTTCTCGCGAAAATGAAATCCATCGGGAGTCGCACAACGACCGGCTTGTCTCGTGCGGTTTCGCGCGAAAACGCTCGCTACCGCCAACTTTCGAACCTCGTTCCACGCGCGTGCGTTCTCGATCCTGTTCATTCATCGATGCCCCGAAGAGTTTCGGTGACCCAGTAATTTTTGCTGGAACCGCGATATGGCGTGAGTGGATTTTATGGTGATTTTAAGTGAATTGTTAAGTGCATTCGAGTGTTATATGATTTTGATTCTTCTTTTAGTGGTAAGGTATAGGTACGATCAAGATGTGGATTAATAGTGCTTGATTCATTTGAGAAATTCTTGTTTTTATTTTATTTTCATTGTGGTTTTTTTTGATACTTTAATTAGAAAAGAATATTAGCTTCGATGTTGTACGGCTTATCTGCTCTAAAATCTTTTTAGTATCATAAGCGTTCTTGCTTAAAGAGGTTGAATTGTTTTAGCTCGTAAATCAGTTTTCTGTTACGGATATGTTTCATTAATCATATCTTATGATTAAGTTAGAGTGACATAGTACGGCAATTCTGATGTCTAATGTCTCGTTTCGTAGTAACATCCAGAAGTAACTTTAGATTAAGGAGTTTCGAAACGAAGTTCTTAGGCTTTGAGAATGTTCGGTTCACGAGTATTGAATTAATCTTGAAGCTCAACTTTGTTATAACACAGGAAACTATAATCTCGAGCGTATCCATTATCATAGTAGGGGTTGTTTAACTACATAATCTTTGTTTGTTAATTATTCCCACCCAATTTTCCATTCGTTAGATAAATTTCCAGAAATAAAATCAGATATCATTTTTCCAGTATTCAAAGATTTCTCGTTTAAAACTTTGAGAATCTGGGTTACAGTTGACCCAACTCCGCCATTCAAGAGTTGCCAATAGTAGATTACATACACTCACACCATACATCATCACCATATAGACACAATGGACCTTCCTTCGTACGATTGAATTCGCTCAGTTTCTCATTGTCTTTCAACCTAATCAATCTAACACACCCCGTGCCTCTTGATTAAATTTCTCAATCAAACTAATGAATCTTCTCGAGAATAAATAGAAAGAATCAGAAGGAAGTCGTATCAGTTGGTAGAATGTAAATTTATAACTTCGATCGGCAGGCTGTTTAACCGATTCAAAGTAATCAAGCCGAGTCGTGGACACCTCATTCTCGATTAATCGAGGAAAATGGGGAACAGAGGCGGAATTAGCGATGGCTCGCGAGCTATTTAATCGGCAGGCAGGTACCTGCATTCAAGAATCTTCCAGATACCGGGAAAGCCATTCGTCTTGGCAGACATCGTGGTCATTAAGTTAACACGGCGTATCGGTCGATCTAAGGTCTGCCATGATTCTCATGAACGGATTTATATCATTCCAAGCGTCCCTTCTACTTAACTGATCCACCAGATCCGCAATCATTGCACGATTTCCTCTCGAAATTCTCGCGTAATTCCAGTTTGTACCTTCTGCCTTGGTATGCGGTTACCTTCGTTCATGTTTGCAATCAGTTTCTCTAAAACATGATCACTTTAATGGAAGATGCTTGCTCTTTTGCACGTTGTAATCTAACGTGTTGATCATCACAGTAGTTGTAATTGTGCATTCACTTTCGCTATCATGCAATAATTATTTTTTAATTTTTATATAATCATCATAAAAATTACTCATAAATTCGTACTATGTCACGTTTATTTATGAAATCACTCACCTGTGTTCAATGATGAGTATTAATAATTTTTTATTTATAGAGCATTAATTAATCTTCTAAAGAATGTTTGTATCGTTTAAAATAATAGTTGAAATACTAGTGGATGATAGATCGAAGAATCATGGAATATCGGTGGTTTTGTTCGCGTATATTTCTATTCATGCACACATATGTGCATTCAGGATCAGCACGATGACCGTATGGGGGTTTATTAACCCCGTATCTCGACTATTGGAATCCGTTTCGATCGATACCCTTCGACGGCTCATATCGTTTCCCCCTTTTGTTCGTCGACGTCTAATTTCTCTTAAACCATACTCTTCTTTATATTCCGTACTTCTTCAGTAAAAATGAACGTTCGTTCTCCATTCTTTCGTATGGATGCTTTAAGAGAACACGAGAAGTTGACATCATTCAGGCATAATGAAAATATGTATTAATTGCTTTTTTGCTTTCTTTGCTTCGGTTAATTAATTCAAAAATGTGTCACTTAATTAAAAAGAAATTAATTTCCTTTGAATTAGAAAACTGACCTCTGATATTTTCTACCTTTTTTCATAGTTTTATTAAATGTAGTATTAGTATCATTAGAAGCACCATGGAAATCGGAATATTAATCATTTTAATAATTAATCTTGAAGTGTGTTACTAAGCGTGAAATGCACTTACATCTATCAGAAACAGGAAAGAAAGCAGAAAAGACAAAAAAGAATGATCCATGATCGACAGCATACAAAATTGCAAATGACGTTCTGGAAACTCGTCGTATTTAATCTAAACCATAAATCGCGAATCATTTTTCGAACGCATTAGTATCGATGATAGTGATTCGGATTTTTCGCAAGGTTGATCGTACCGCAGGTGCTCGTCTATTCGATTACAAGCCTGAAGTTCGAGCTCGTAATCATACTGGAGGCGATTAAAGGCAGCCATGCTATCGTCTCTTAAATTACGTAAGAAGTTGACACCGCCGCTACCTGTTTTTGCAACAGAAAAATACCTTGAACGCATTCGCTGCCATCGCTGATTTTATCGTTCCCTGCGCACAAAAATACCTTTAACACGCGGTTCTGCGGCTTCGAACCGTGGTTAATGTTCCGTACTCCTCTCTCCGTGTTTTCTTCGTTGTTCGCCACAGTGTACTTGCATTTTATGTATCAAAAATTCCCTGTCGAACGAGAATTTCATATCTTACTAAAAACGATCCTTGGAACAGGTTTTTAGTTGTCAATACTTTATTCTGTTGATTTTGGTTACATTAGAAGAACGATCATCTCAAATCAGATTTTAAAATTGATTCAGAATTGATTTTCAATTTATTACTCGGTGGTTTTAAATTGAATTTATTTACAAAACGAGCTGGCGGAATGAAAAGTTGAAGATTGAAAAATAGTTAAAAGCTTTGAGGGGTTTGTGGAAGCTGATATCGACCAGCTTTACATTGAAATCTTGAGAATATATGTAATAGCAAGAGAGCAGATGCTTAAAAAAATTGCAAAGAGAAATTCAATTTCAAAGGTGAAACTTGCTGAATAAGAAACTTTTTAAATTTGATTTTCTTTCGAAAAATGATTTATTCAAGAATTTTATTCCTCTCACTTTCTCAAATTCTTATAAAATATTATGGTACACTTTAATTCTATAATTTTTCAAATTAAATCGATACTTGATACTTAGTAAAAATCTTCGAATTAATCAGCAAAAGATCAAAGTCCCATAAGAATCAGAGGAAGTGTACTCTCATTCTCATCAAAGGTTATTAAGTAAGCGTGAATAAACAATAAGCCTTTCGTCTAATTTTTATTAAAAATTTCACGCGTCTCTAAGTTCCCGTTCGCTGACATAAAAGTTGCCGTAACCACTTAGTTTCACCGTGGATTCGTCTTCATTATTACTAATCACCTATTAAAGTTTACGTCCGATGGGCTAGTTAATAGTAAAGAGGATGAGAATGGGGGATAGGTAAGAAGCCGATGAAACTTTCAGGTGGAAAGTTTTCGGCGCATCTCGCTATCTTCTCGTCTCGACTAAACCAACATAGAGAAAGAAAGAGAGCGAACGGTGTGCAATTCCACTTTGCTTCTCGTGCAAATGGAATTTTGCGGCTGAAACGAAATCTCGATGATTAATTCGTGAGATCTCACGCTCGTTACTCGCACCACTTCCTCCTATTTTTTACCTTTTCGTCGTATTTTAATGCGACCAGCAATTTATTACACGCCCTTCTCTATTGTTCGTTTTCTTCCGTCCCACAATCGCGGGGATACGTGGCGCTTCGTTTAAACGTAATAATTTGTGGCGAGCTTTCAGTAACTCAACCTGGTGCTCTGTATTACGAGGATCGTTTAAAGAAGATAGAATAACACGGTGTTTCTGAGATAAATTCTTTGGTAATCCCAGTCACGCACCTGAACATTATTTGTTAGTAAAGAAACAGTAAATTTTCAAAATTCTACAATGCGTTTGCAAATTTGAAGATACAATTGCACGTTAACCAATTCACACTTATTCGATTGTTTGAAAAGTGAACAGATTAACTTCGTTAGCAAGGTGAAAAAAAAAATTGATTGTGAAACAGGAACCCCTTTTATCTACATGGTAATTTGAAAATGGAAATTTCGTTGAAACGTTAGTTAGCTTCTGCGCGACACAATTTGCATTCAATTTAAAATCATTCCGAGCCTTCTACTACAATAAACAGCTCGTTTTACAATTTCGTGTGAAAAGCCGTAATTACGTGACCTACGTTTACAACACCATTTTTTGACACACACCAGTCACCAAACAGAATCATGCCCTATAAACGATAAAAAATCGTGGGGACCTATGTAACACGGGTTACGCGACTTTGTACCTAGCTTCAATAAGAAGTTAATTAAAAAAAAAAAAGGCGAATAGAGTAGGTTTATTGAATTGAACGTTGAATGGAAGTACCGGGAAGTTGTTAACAATATGTATTCAGGCACATTACGGTTGATATAATTTACATTCAACTGAAATTACTCCGAATTTCTATGGCGATAAAGAGCCTTCGTTTCACATTCCACCGTGAAAATTATAATTAATACCACCGCGTTTACAATGTTTCTACCGCGTGCGTAGGTACGTGAAACGAAGCTGGAATACTTCAACGTGATTGTCTCGGTATCTAAATTCCAGTGCTATTTTTATTCGAGTGATATTAGGGGTGAGAAATCGCGCCTTAAAATCCACCAGTCAATTTTAATTACTTCTAACTTGATTGCATTTGGGTTTTACGAAAGGTATTCCAAATTGGAAGAATTATTTTGAAAGGAAATAAAAAATTAAAATATTAAAATTGGGGCTCTCTTCACGGATGAAAATCAATACAGAAGATAAAAATATTTTAATTTAATAATTTATATATTGAAGAAAGATTTCTTTCTGCCTTCGGTCTATCAACGAAGCAAGCCTCACATGTTATGAAATCTGTTCGCATGTACATAAGGAAGGAGCCGCGTTATCGTCGGGCTTTCGTCGTTTCGGTCACGGTGCAGGCTTTAATTAAAGTTTTGCAATCGATTGCGCGGGGAGAGCGCGACGAGAGTAATCAACAGTCGCCCACGCAATCAGTGATCGTCGAAGCCAAACTTCGTCTCCTGGTGGTTACGGCTCGGTACACCGTAATCGAACGGTCTTCGTATCGGCGATACACCAGCTGGACCAACTTTCCTTCGGGAACGGATTCCTTCACGTTCGTATTTTCCAAATCTTCCGGCAACTGAATCGACGTTTATCTTCGCTACGATTTCGTAGCTCGTTTCTTTCTATCGTAGAATCCTTGTACACAATAGTTGCTGAGTTTTCAATGAAAGGTATTACACTGTTGCATATCCAATGATGGTTTTTGAATTTGATTTTTAATAAATCTTAAGTGAAGTAGATTTGATAAATTATAATTATAAAAGGAATAATTATGAAAATTAGAGTTACTACTTGGAAAATGAATGATTCAAAGTTTAATGGGGTAGAAGATATAATTTTGAAATTACCTTTTCAAACTGAGAGTTTTCGAATAACCGGAATTAGATGTAGTTATTACTAATTACCTGCATTTGAGGAAGAAGAAATAATTTTCAAAATTGAAGTTGTTACTCTGAAAGCAAAAGAGGTGAAGTCTGATGGGGGATGAAAGACAATTTCGAAGGAAACTTTTCGAACCTGAATCTTCAAATAATTACTCTTTGAATATAGTTATGTATTAATTAAATAGAATTTCCAAATTCAGTAAGAAATAGAATTTTTATTATTCTTTCCACAAAATAAAAATACTCAACTTTATTGATTTCTTCTCGGTTCTTAATCGAAAACGCTGGAGCAAGATATTATTTCAAGGGAAGCACTTGACGATATTGTTCTTCTTTCGAAGTCGAAGCGTTGCTGCGATGCACTCAATGAAAGTAACTTGTGTTCGTCGGCTGAATTCTTTGTCGATAAACTCTTTCTTCCGTTTTTGTTTTACGAGCAACCTTACCAGGGATTTTTTCGTAACTCGCTGAAAGACGCCCCAACCCTTCGTCGAACTTCTCGTCGTCCTTCTCTACTCCCCCGGCTTCTTCTATTCACCTCTTTTTCTTTTTTTGTTATGCTCCAAGCAGCCTTGTTAGAAACGGCTTAAAAACTCTTCAGAATGGTGGATCGATAATCCGGAATGCGCTTGAAATCTGGTTTTCAGAGACGTCGGGACCAGCCAGGGGAAACTTTATGACCGAGTCTGCCCGCTTCCTTTAATCGATAATCAGTTTCGACAGGGAAGATTGAACAGGCTAATTCGTTTTTTGGTTAACAATAGAAATGCTATTCGTGGTATGTTACGTAGAGAAAACTTTTCACCCTTTAAATTGTCAAACTGAATTTTACATTCGTTGGATTTTTCTTGCGACAATTAATTTCAACATTCTGACATCTATGATTTCTAAAAAAATTTTATTCCTCTTTATATTTAATAAAAGATCATTGATCGTATGGAGATATTATTGATTAGTACTACTGATTATTGACTTTCTTCTTACATTTTCATCTCCTATTTAGATCGTGAAATTTACATTTATATTTATGAAAATTTTCAATTTTTTTTTTATTAGTTTCTTTTAATTGGCGCACCATGTGTGCGATTGTTTAATAGAACGTTTTCCGACTGATTCAATTCGATCAGCTTTTTCGTGGAACGAATGAAATTAAACGGTCGAAATCGAACGGCAATTACCTGTATTATGTTCCGTTCGGGGAACGAATGTTAAAGCCGATTGAGCAAATTAACTCGATCGAAATATGGTTGGTCGATCGAAAATTCGCCTCTTCCTGTCCATTCGGCTTTTGAAAACCCCCCCTGTTCAACCGAGTCGCGATGTTCTCTTCGCGAGCTACGTATATTTCCGCAACATTTTTGCCCGTCGTCATGGAGAATTAAACAGCAATCCAGCTTCGTGTAAAATTTAAATAAACCCCGGCTGTGTACATACTGAACCTACGGAATTACACGAAAAATAGTGAACAATCTCTGCTACTCGTACTTCAACTCTCCGACTGTTTAAAATTGGATAACTTTGCTTTTTATAATATGTATTTATCATTCCGTAATTAAAATTTGCATAGTAATATCTGTGCGTCTGGTTAAGCTGCATGGTAATGTGTGGAAATAATGGGATGTGAATCCTTTTTTCTTTTCCATTAAGTAGGAAAGTTATTAGGGGCAGCAGTGTTCAGTTGTATTACCGTAGTAAGCAGTTTCGTTTCATTAAGGAATTAAAGGAATAAAAATATTTTTTTAGGATTAAAACTTCTTAAGTAGTTAATTCTAAAGGTGACGAAAGCACTTTGGATTATTTAATGTTCATAAAGTTATCACTTTTGAATTGTTTAATTCTTATCTCGTACACCAAGCATACTTCAATACTTTGATACAAAACAGATGTCTTTTTTCTGAAGTGAAAGTTTCAGATAAGTTGAAAGCTCAAGGGCCAACGTTCTTAGAAGCATTAAAAATAAAGATCTTCGAAGGCAACGTTTCCCTGAAGTATTTTCGTAACAACAAGAAGCTAAGTTCACTGATCCCATAAAGATTCTCCGATTTTTCCAGACGCGATTCGCATTCGACTCGCGTCCGACATCCACCAGGCCTTTTCTACTGACTCTTTAATCTTCTATAAGCTTGAGCATCCTTAGAATAGTGATACGTTTATCCTTGCGTTTTATTGAATAACATTCGTAGACATACAAGTCTGTAACATATGGTACGAGTGGAAAAATATTTTATACTTTTAATCAAATTTCTTGGTACTGAAAAGGTAAACGAAAATGAAGATGGAATTTCCTTTTCAGGAAATAATTTGTTTTTCTAATAGAATTTCTTAGTACTGAAAAGGCGGTAGGTAAAGTTACATTTTCAATAGACGGTATTTTGTACAGTATTTTATTTTTTCATATAAAATTGTTTAATACTGGAAAAGCAGAAAATACATTCGAGGTTAAATATCATTTTTCCGGTTGAATTACCATAAAGAAACACCTTGTATATATCATTATTCATAATTCTGACATAGAAATGTTAATGAATGCAAGCTCCATATTTTGTAAAGTATAAATATCAAGTGATACATTTGTTGTATGACGATGAATTTCTGTTTGAGAGAAAAATTCCTCTGAAACTATGAATATCTAAAACTTGACACTCTTTGGGATGCAAAAATCTGTTCGAATACTTCTTCAAAGAATGGATATTTCCAAAGAAAATCATCCCCCAGACGCGAATATATTCTCGGTTCTGTCTCTGTGTCATTCGAGATTAATGATACTCCGTCGAAGGACCCTCTTTAACGAAATTAACTCATCCTCGATAATTAATTAGCGACTCAACCGTGGAGATCTGAGTTGCTCTCGCGCGACCGCTTCACGTGGCGTAAATTAGTTTCTTCGAGTGTTGGATCCGTGAAATGATTGCTTTTTAAATGGAAATTATTCTTCCACCAGTGAATGTACCGTGGATAAGTTGCCGCATTTAGAACATCATTCGAGTATCATTCAATTCAAATATAAAAAAGAGGAAGGTGTTCATTTCTTTCAATATTATTTCTGTTTTATTCTTCGCTGTAAAATACATATCGTTAACGAAGTTTCCTCTTCGAGTGAAATGTTTCTTTGTACATTGAAAAATCTCTGTTCGTGTCATATCTGCTGGCTATCTGGTTTCCGTCCAAGTATTTCCAAGGAGAATAATAGCGAAGAATCGAGGAAAGGGCGGAGGGGAGAAGGTAGCCAAGGAATCTTGATTCTCGCCAGGAGATACCGGACCCTGGCGACAAGTTTTGCTGCTCTACTTCGTTTCTTCGGTATCAAACGCGATACCATTCCTCAGACCACGGTAACCACGATGTATTCTGACAATAACACACCGAGTGTACCGTAAAATCGTGTCACAATCGAAGAAATTTCCATCGGTTAAGTCGTTCTTTACATAGTCATAAATTGATAGAATCATTTTAACCAGTTATTAGATGATTCATGGTTCGAATTGAAAAACTATTCTCGTATATCCATTATGATATATTTAGCTGACACTCGTAGCTATAGAATGTGATTAAAGTGTGTTCGTGTGTAATTGTTGGAAGCATTGAATGGCGTTTAAACTGGTTCTGATCGGACTACAAGTGGATTATAACTATTATCGTGTTGTATCAATGTCCATGATCGAACTGAGCACTAAAATGCACTCTATCGAGAAGAATTGGTTTATTTTCAGTTGTATGTGGGAATGAAAGAATTTCCAGTGATCCATTTTATTTAACAAGTTTAACGGTACAGTAGAAATAGCTATGCTTGGTGAACTATCAAAAATTAATTTCTTCATTTAATATTTTAGTTTGCTATTTTCAATTGTAATTTCAGTCTATTTAGGTTTCTAATTATTTTACTTAATTAAATTTAAGATATGTTTATTGAATGACTAATTATGAAATAACAAAAGTCTAATGTAATTTAATGACATAAAAGAATTGCAAATTAATGAAAGATTTATGCAGATATTTTCATTAAACTATAAGCTTTAAATTGATATAATATAATTGCTACTTAATGAAACTTGCACGTCATCAAATCTTCCAAGACTTTTAATATTTTTTAATTAGCCATTTGATATGCAACAACCTAACATAGCAATGCTGCTGAAGAATTTTCTATTTCATTCAATTATATTAAATTTGCGTTAAAAAAAATCAAGATCGCTAACGATTAAAGAATTATTCATTGTGTCCAAGTAATTCGCGGTTATTTTTATTAGCCCGTCGAATCGATGGACAGCGAGGGTTACGTGAATACCAGTTGAAATCCATCGTTTAGGATTTAACCGGTAATCTTCCGTTGGTCGGTCGGTTTTAAAGGTTTTCCTTGATGCACGCCGATCGGAACGTAATTCCACGATAATAGCAACTTCATAAGCCAATTACGCGTCCGCGTTAGCCTGCGTTATTTCGATATTTTCGCGACGATCGAGGGAACTTGATGATCGGACGGCTGGTTATTACCGGTAATCCGACGTGTCAATTAAAGTCGCTGATATAATGTACAAATCCGTCGGATCGAATAGGCCCCGTGTTGCGCTCGCAATAACAACACGTGACTGACACTGTTATTGATTGCGTTACATAAAAGGGTTGCACATCGGGCACGAAGGTGGACGATTAAAAGCGATTTAACAGCGATCGGTAGGTTCGTTTGAGGCGATGATAAAATCACGTCGCGTTATTTCACTGTATATCGATCGTGTTGTCATAAAACGTTAATATCTTAATCTTTCGATCGAGCCTGGTCATCCTTCTACCGTCGGTTTATTTATCGGCCTGGTTCACCGTTGATAAAACGCATATTGCAGGCCGTGGCTGGCGCGCAATCAGAGAGCAGCGAGGCATAGTATTCACGGCAATGATGTATTAATACTATTATCGCCTGATGATCACCTGCGGCCCAAACCAACATGACATTCTCGTTATTATATAACGCCACACGATTCCCTTCCATCGGATAACTCGACCCTGACATGCTCGCATTCTATTTTCCTTCATTTCGATCGATTCATTGATGCCTTGAATAGGAAACAAAATGAAATAGAAATTTATTCATTTATTCCTCTGCGTTACAAAATTATTAATTTTTATCATTTTGAAATTACAACACGTATCTCGTATAACTGAATTGATTTTTCATGAATAATTATGAGGATTTAGTTACAAGGATTGGTACAAAAATAATTACCGTAATTTAATATTCCAATTCATTTATTTTCCATTTAAAAAGAGAAGAAAACTTCGCGGTGAATAAAGTCTAAACTCTCCAACTTCTTTCGAAGTAAATTCCAAACGGAATGTCTTCAGGGTATCCTTAATTTGACGGTTTAAAAGCCACCCTTTGCAAACATCCAGCCGCGAGTGTTGAAAAGAAGACAGTTTTCACTTTTCTCGGTAGAAGCGTTCCTCTCAACCCTCGTCTGCGTGAACTTTCCTTTCCACGGCCGGTTACAATACCAGCGGATTCAAGTTCATCCGCGTAGTTAGCTTGAAAAGCGAGGACGAGACGACGGTGGTGATCGTTAAGAAATCGTCTGGCTGTCTCTGTAACCGCGTTTCCACCCCGTCCGAATCTCTCGCCCCCTTGTCGGCCAGTGTTTTCGTACGGTGTCTCCCCTCGACTGGGGTGTCTGTCATTGTGAACGATGGATAATTACGGCTCATTAACAAATAGCTTTCTTTGATGTGGAAAGCAACCACGTGCTCGTTACACGGGGAGGGTTCACTGGTCGGGGAGGGTGAGAGAAATCCATTCCGGCGGAGGGGTGAACAGGAAGTTGGGGATATAAACGAGTGAGAGAGATGCAGAGGGTTGAAGGAAGACAAAGGAAGAGGGAAAGGTAGAGTGTCGACGTTGCGGTCTAAAAAAGAACTCGATCGATATTTCGTGCACCGTGGCAGAATGCAGGCGCAACCCTCCGCGAACGAACGGGGCAGCCTCGCATTCGCGACAAAGCTTTTTGTTGTTTTTTTTTTTTTCCTTCTTTTTTTAAAGAGAACGCGCGAGAAAAGAACGAATCCGACGACGAGACACGCGGTGTGCAGCCAGACAAGCCGATGAACGACGAACTACATCCGGGGAGAGAACGTAGTCTTGGTTGGCGATAAAGATTGGAAAGAAAATAGATACATATTTATAGAATCGATATAAATGTATTCCGATTGAGATTTCAACTTCAGAAAACTTCAAACCGGCAACGCTACTTGTTTTTACGTAATCACACGTTGCAGGCGTGTTTCATAAGAGAAAAATACCGACAGTGATATTCATGCAGATAATACAATTATTCTCACGGTCGTTTGACAGGAAAGAATTTCTGCATGCTGATAAATTGCATCGTCATTCTGTATCTCGCGTGATAATTTGCAATCCTGATTATTGCTTCTCGAAGGCTACAATGTTCTGGTAGTAATTAGATTCATTTCTGAAGTTTACTTTTTCTCAGATCTTTCTCGTAGGAAAAGTTGACACTAATGATTCGAAGTTTTCTTCGTAAATTGTTCGTTTGTACGTGGGTATGTATATCCGTGCACGTTGTAACACCCTTTATAACGTATGGTGGCCATAAATTATTCATCGGTTGTTACGGCCGGCTGTCAATTGCGATGCGTCTAGACGCGGTGCATTTAAGAGTAATAGCTTGTATGCCCTTCGGACCGGATGTTAACGCGTTTGTTTCGACATATGAAACATCAAGCATGGTCTAAAGGATTCAAGAAGGTCGAATTTAATGGCGAACGGCATTTTATTGAAAATTAATTAATTTATTAATTCTTATCGCTTTCAAATAATTTTCAATACTTAGAAGGTGAAAGAAATCGAAAAAGGAATTTTGGATTCGAAAAATCCCTCGAAAATATTCGAGCAGTAGAGATATTCATATATCCCATAAATCAATCAATCGATGCATTTCCTCCCCTATCAGTTACAAATCCCTGAGATGCTTCGAAAGAAGCTAGCAAAGCAATCGGAAACAGGTAGTGAGAGTTGAAAGGTCGTTGAAACGGGGATGGAAGTAAATCGATTCTTTATTCGAGGTAGAAACGGAGACGATTTCAGTGTCGTTTACGCGCAACGCTTCCTTTTGTACCGACCCTCGTCTTATCGTAGCGCGTTGTTCACCGTCGCAGCAGGAGGGCTCCGCAAGGGCGAAGGGCAAAACGAGTCGCGCTCCGGCGATCCGTGTATCCCTTTTATGCGGAACAAGTAAAGTTGTCCGGTGTCTTTGTCCGCCTACGTCAGCTGTCTGCCGTGTCGTCCGTTTGTTCCGAGATAAATAAAAAGGAGTCTACTTCGCGAAACGTTGAAGCGACGCGCGATGGAAGATGATCGTTTGTCCTCGGTCGACAATGGCGCAGGACCCGTTTCCCAGAAAGGTGAAAAACGACACGGCTACGTTATTCGCGACCAACGCAACTCGTGCACTCTCTGTCTCTTCGTGGCGAAGGCGCGGAGGTCGTTTTGTATGCACTTGATTGGCCGTTATGAGTTTCGTCGTTTTTGGAAATGTGATAGAAAGGCAGGGATGTTTTAACTTGGACCGCTGAAATATTGGGGGATGTTTCCGGGAAATGGGCTTTTCAGATTCATTGGCTGAATTGGGAAATGTAATTCTGCTGATGTACGGAGGTTTTATTTACAGGAGATTTGAAATGAAAAATAAAATTTATATTCGATATAAATATTTGAGATAATAAATTGATGTAATTAACTTGGGGTAAAATGTATGAAAAATTCTTATATTAAATTACTCCAAATTCAATTAAATCTTATCGATTTTAAAAATTTATTTTCTCTATAATCTGGCTTATTACACAATTTCACACCATCCCCTGTAAATAAATATATCATCGATAGGGGGAAGAAAATTCAATTAGAAAATCATTTCCAAGGAATCTCACCCCCAGTTTCGTGTCATAATCCCTTAACACGCGATTCGAAGCTTAACCCCCTGGGTCATAATAACACCCCCATTCTCCAGCATTGTGCTGAAAATTATATTATTATCAACTACACCTATTGCTGTAACAATTACTTCGCTTCTGCTGAAATTTCCTTTCTAACTCGGACATTTTTATAAACCAAAGAATTCTGGAAAACTGGCGGACGGTTTCCACGTAGCTTGCAAATAGCACCCATGAAATCGAGACACCCAACACCATCGCAGCGCACACAGACACTCGATACTGCGATACCCGCAGACACTCGAGACTGGTTGCAACACGGCGTAGGGAAAAAAAGAAAAGGTTGTTCGCGAGCCCTTCTTTCCATTTTACGGTATTTCACGTTCGCACGGATATTAATCGCGACCACGAGGCGAATGGAAAGGCGTCTCTTTAACCCCCGAGGATTTTTCTCAATCATGGGGTGGCAAGCGTTACGCGATAATCGTCTAAGCTTTCGGTTGCTCTTTCAGTTCCCCTATTAATTCGACAAGCAAACCAGTGAAATTCCCTCGTGAACCGAGCCACACCGTCCTGGCTTGAACTTGATTCGTATCCAGCTACGTCTCCGTTGTGTTAGCTCTCCATAGAGAATCTCGTTGGACGGACAGAGAAGGAGAGACGTTGGATACTTGCTCGTCGAGCTTGGCCTCCCATGAGAAATCATTGCTAGCTGCTTGTACGCGGAGCTCGTCAACTCATTGCTCTGCGATCCCTCGATGAATGGCCGTGACAAAACCGTAAACGACCGTAATTGCGTCACGGTGTCCCTTCCTGTCCTGATTCGGGATGATTGGGAAGGAGAGCGGCAAGATCCCGGTGGACTCGCTGATACCTCGTAATCGTCGCCTGATCATCCCTTTGGAATATCGATATTAAAATTAAGGAAGTTTCAGCTAAAAATTTTCCCTGATTTCAAACTCTGATAGGAGTTCAAAATTTCATTTAATTACCGTGGATTTTTACTTTGAAATCAAGGAATGTGTCGATAAGTTTCTGATTTAACTCGGATCTTCGTGTATGATGTAAACTGAAACACTTGACGCGAGATCCAACACCGCAAGTTCAAGATCTTGCTTCTTTTGTGATAGTTTTGCGACCGCAAACGCGACAGGTTCTTGTAGCCTGAATCCGGCTAGGGAAACAGCTTGTTGCGAGCCTCTTGGAGAGTTTCCAACCGGAGATCCATTTCTCTGTTGATAAAGACCACTGGGAATGTGCAAGTATTTTGATCTGTTTGAAACCTGAAATTGTCGGAGTTGGTGCTCGAAGTACCGTGAGAAATTGTTTGAAATATTGCACTGTATCAAACACTGCAATAAATTATTTTTCTACTGATAATTTTAACCCTCGAATTGTGCCTCTCTCCATGGTCCGTCGTCTCTGGCGATTAAAGTACTCGTGCATTCTCGTTTCTTTTTCAATATATTTTCCAAATCTTCGTTCTATTATCACGGTACACTAATTATTTATATATAAGGTCGTCCTGGTATTCATTAGAAAGCAGTCGAACGCAGTTATAAATTAAACGGCTACCGCCGGTGGAGTTCGGTGCGGTGTACAGCGAAAAAGGGATCCGCAACAAATTGTAACGCTCGGAAACGTTGGTTCGCTCGCCGCTCGTAGATCTCTCTTTTAAAAGAATCCCGCGTGGGCCGCGATGAATTATGGCAAGCGAAAAATCCAAGTTCCTCCGTCCGCGTAGCGCTCGAATGCGCGAAACAAACGTTCCATTATAACAAAAGCCATTGTACCGGGGCCACCGTACGAGCTATAGTAATCGTTTTACGATAGAGAGACGGTCAGTGTACCGAGGTTGCTTGTCCGGCCGCGAAACTGGCAATATATTCTCCATCCAATAAGCGACCACGTCGGGAAACATAGACAGTCGGGTTGCCAAGTTCCAAGAAAAACCGCGTTACGATGCCTGTTAACCTCTTGCCCCGTGCCTTCGGTTTCTTCAAACAATCTCTTCAAGCATGCTAATGATACGAATTTATGACACCTTTATGGATATCCACTTTAAAGGTAAAGGGTTAACTGTATAGCGATTGACATTTTGAATTGAAGTTCTATTTTAATACAAGTCATCCCTTCAAAGGTCACTCTTGAATTTCTATAAGAATTTTCTACAATATTTTTGTCTATCAGAAATAATAGATGGGATTTGTAATTTATTAGAATAATTTATCGCTTAATCGTGACACACGTAATCCGCAAGGTTTTATCAGGGGAACAAGCATGATACGATTATTGCCTCTTCTTTTTCCTCTCGTCTGTCCAGCGATGCATTATGCCGTTCCAAATCACTGCTCGATGGGCGTGTTTCACACTTTTTATCGATCACAGTCCTGTGGGAATCGACCGATGGTTCGTCACCGTGTCCCTCGATGCGCCCGCAGAGATATTATTGCCAATCGATGAATGGAAGTATGATTGGGGCGAATATAGTTACACGATTGCGATGTACTTACTGGATTTCGTTTGCGACGATTGTCGAGCAAATTGTTTACCGTTAAATTGATAAATTTCAAATTTCATTATTCGTTTCAAATACAAAATTTCAAGGAAATTAAATCCCAATTTGTTTGTCGATCAGTATAAGTTATGGAAAAACCTTAGACTGCCCGTGGCTGTTCAAATATGAAATAGCAAATTTTCCCGTTACCTTAAAACTCGAGATTAATTTCCTGGGAAATGAAAGCTTTCGCGGAACACCTGTTACAAAGGATCGCACACATTCGTAATTCACAATTTACAATCATAATGAGCAGCCGAAAAGAGGAACGCGGCAAAGAGCAGGCGGGTATGTGGTCCAACGTCGGTGAAAGGAAAGCCATGGTATTTGTCGAAATTAAATCAATATCCTCCCGCAAGTTTAACGATACGTATGCGGGTAACGAGCGGATTCCCGCGTGAATTTCGCGGTGAAAAATCAACGGGCGTTGCTTTAAGCGTGTGTAAACGGGTATAAATCAATGGATGAAAAATCCTCGAGCGTTCCATGTCTGAACGGCCCTTATTTGCATGAAAAATTGATTTAGGTTCGGTCTACATAGAATCCACAAAAAAAAATACACACGCACGCATAGAGGGAGAAACGAAATATAGCCCCCATGGTGTATTTCAGAATTCGTTACTCGAATTCCTCCTCCCAGATCGATATTCACTTTCGTTTAACAATAGTGTTGTGTGTGCAAACAAATCGTGTGAAAATCCATAATATACGAGTACATAATGCATAGGAAAATATTCCATTGTGATTATACTCTTTGTACGTGCATTTTTCATGTACCATTTATTTGTTGAGAAGGTCATTGCCACCAAATCAAATATTTGTAATAATTACGATAGGCTAATTAAACACACTTTGTAATGTCGCTATGTATATTCAACATGTATGTTGAAATACCCTGCAGTGCATAATTTTGACCGACTGCTACCGATAATAATTATCGTTTGTAAGTTTCCTCCAAAGACAATTTAAAAAAATTTCACAAAAGAAGAAGAAATAAGGTAGTTGTTTCTCGGTCGAGAAAATAACGGAAGCGATGGTTCTCCGTATCTGGCGGTAATTACATTTTATTGTCCCGGAAATAGGAAAGAAATGAACAGAATCGTAGAATAACAGCTGGGAAGGTTGGTAAATTATTTGAGGAACAAAGTCTGAATCATTGGTGGGTCGGTTCAGCATTTTCCAACGTTTCTGAATCTCCCGGGATAGAAATTTCTTTCAGCCTTGAAGATGACTAAACACATTCTTCTCTGGTATCTCGCCGACAGAACCCGTTCGTTTTCCCGGGATCTTTTCTCTGCTCTTTCACCGGGCACGTTCCTCAGTGATTCCAGGGACAGCGGGGCCGTGGTAATGCCATCACGGAGGATAGCTCGTGGGAGCGTGTAACAATTTTTCAAAAGGATCGACTTCGCGCTTTAGTTCTGTAATCTTCAAATACAGCCTCTGTTTGTCCCATCGGGCCTGAAGAATTCAGCGAAGATGATTTGAACAAGATATACTTATATATCCACTGCCACGAATATTTAATATTATGGAATAATTAAAAATGAAAAATTTTAAATGATTATGCATGATTTTACGAATATATATTATTTTTCATAAGTATACAAAAACATCTCAAATAACTAACATTTACATGAAAATAACTCCTTAAAATGAACGTTTCGCGGAAGAATATTATCGTTCAGAAAGCAACCACGAATAGCGTAAAACGTAGCAGAAAGAAGGGGTTGCACGTCTCTGAAGTGCCGTTAGCAGCGGCGGGAACAACGTTACGCATCGACGGGGGATCGTAGGTGGTAGACGTTGAACAGCATCGCCACGCTCCATTTGCTCGGTTAGATAAACTCGTACACGTAACAGAGGATCGGGCCGAGGCTCGTAGCCGGCAGCTGGCGCGGCGAAAACTCGGCTGGTTCCCTTCAAAATACATAAATTCGAGGTACAAAGGAAGATACACGAGCGACGCGTAACTTGTTACCCGTGTTAAGAGAAGGATGGCGAAGGTAGAGGAAGCTTGATGGAAATGCAAAGAGGACGAGCCCGACTCGCCGAAGAGTGTTTTGAGACCAAATAAAACCGAGAAAATCGTAGCCTATGCTCGAGAGGGAGAGGTCCGAGTCTCGAGACGACTCCTCGAGACGACCCGTTCCGAACCTTTCCCCGGGACTCGACCGCTTCGAGGATCACCGACTCAGAATTCGATCTTCTTCGACGAAGGCAGCGTAATTTGAATGGACGATGTTGTCTGCAACAACTGTTTCGCGTAGCGGAACAAGGCAAAGGTACGTGAAATGACCCTTCACGCACCAGCTCTCGGAACTTTCCTTTTCCACGTATTCCATCTTGCCAGCCTTGTATGGAGTTTATGGTTGCTCTCCGAGGAGAAAGTTGACGGTGTCTGAATACCCTGAAAAAAGCCACGAGTTGAAGAGGAAAAATGGCAAAGATTCATAGCCTCCCAATCTTTAAAGGGTTAAATTCTCCGTTAACCGAATAACTAAAAAAGCCACCAGAATACCTCCGTTCCCAGGAAAATCTCATTTGTCCCGCGTCGAACGCGGTATCGATTCGCTCATCCCGTCGCCATCCGTGGCACGCAATTTTACTTACAATTTTCCATGCTGCGCCCAGATTAAACTTGGACAAAAAAAACACACACACACAGGGAAATAGGAAAACAAAAAGCGTGCAACGCTAACGTATCACCGCATCCTGCCATCTAGCCGCAGGGCGAGTTCCGATCCGCCCTTGCCTCGTGCATTTTAACGTCATCCCCCCATGGGGGGTGGCGGTGGCGGCGCGCGTCCTGCGGCATAACAAATACGTCGCGTCGTCCCCGCGTCCCGACGCTGTCCATTAGCCGGCGGTAACACGAGCGTGCCGCCTCCAAGTTGCTCGAATGCAGAGCTACGTGACGTAATGAGGTAATACTTAAATTGCGTCCACGTGTTGTGGCAGTATCGACAGACACGCAGAGCCAGGGCCTTTGGCATGGAAAGCCGTCGTCGGATAGGCAGAACTAGGCCGCAAACAATGGACCGTACCTCTTGTTAACGACGCCACTGTGGCGTCCGCTGCACCATCATCCAGCACAGTCCGGTCCGAAGCTGCAGCGAGCTTCTAGGTGTGCGTGCCACGACTATCGAGTGTCTCCAGTTAGCGATATCGGGAACGAGGCTCGAGCTGGTGCAGTGAAACCATCGGTTGTCCATCCTTCGATGCGTTCGCGCGACCCCCCGGGGCTCGGTTTTCGATGGGTCTAATTGGGTAACGCGAGAACGATTGGGTGATTCGAGCGGAATAATTGTGGGCTGCTGAAGTTTACCGTGGTCGGGTAGTTTGCTGGGGGTTTGGGACGAGATAGACTGAATTGAAAGGTTACGAGGAATTTTTTATTTTTATTTTATAGAATTGTGGTGGATATAGTGTTCGATGAGCGATAGTAGAAATTAGATTGATTTTGGGTGATAGTGGAAGTGATACCGTGAATTGTGAACGAACGTTATCCTCGACAGCTGTTCAAATTAAGAAATGTAATGCGTTACTCAATCCTCGGACGGCGGACCATGGAGAGAGTCGATTTCACTTTGGTATCGGAACTGTCCATTCCACTGACAAAATTATCAGCTCTGACAGTGCTAATAAAACACTTCGGTACCAATCGAAGAAATTGTATATCAATGAATAACTTATCAGTGACACTTTTTCCGGTTATAATTTAATTTAATCCGGTTAATTACGTTTCCCGTTGACGTTTCGATGAAAACCAAAACGGTGAATAAAAAAGGGAGCGATCGAAATAGGAAAGAAAGAAGTTAAGCTGGAGGCTTGAAAAAATTCCGGGCATTAAAGTATCTCGTATCGGACGGCGCACGTTAATCCCCAGGATTTGCGGAGATGAACTCGATGACGGTTTCCCGTGAAAAAAAAAATAGGAAAAAATTGTCCCACAGCCAGCTAAGCGTTTTCAACGTTCCACGTAATACTCGAAACGCTTCTACACGCTGCGTTCCAACGAACGAAGCGTGCATTTCGACGCGCGACGTCGTCATTTTCCCGTTTAATATGCGATGACGAGCCAGCCTGTACCTCGTGCCAAGTAGACGCAGCTTCATAACGCGTCAGACCCACGAAACGTTATTATTCCGTGA
This sequence comes from Osmia bicornis bicornis, assembly GCF_907164935.1. Taxonomy (NCBI): domain Eukaryota; kingdom Metazoa; phylum Arthropoda; class Insecta; order Hymenoptera; family Megachilidae; genus Osmia; species Osmia bicornis. Next base: position 3,330,328 of record NC_060228.1, on the reverse strand, counting down.
CGTTCGTCTTCCATCGACGTACATGTTCAATTGTTTCCCCCCGAAACGGGTATATTTCTATGATTAAAACAATACCTTCTCTTCTGATTGTTGAATTCGACAATTACTATTATTATTTTCAGAACGGAATTCGTACGACAATGTGAAATACCATTCTAAAGTCAAAGCGCTTAATGCACCTTTGTGATTCGAATCGGGAGAAATGGAGATGATTAGGAGAGTCATTACGATTCAAGAATTCGTTAGCGATTGTCATTGCTGGTGTTAAGCAGATTTCAGCTTACAATTACTGTATTCTATTTTAAGTACGCCTCTGGTGAAGCTTATCTTTACACTCGCACATTCGAAGTCGGAATATTTTGGACAAAGAGGGTTCATCCGCGAAAGGGTGGCTGGTCCATTTTCTCTTATTTTGGCACTGTACTTGGGCTTTTCTTCTTTCCTTCAAATGGAATATGATTAATTAAAAAATTATTATATTTTTCTATGTCCAAATTTAATCTTCATCTCAACTAGGTCATACAAGAAATGACAATATTATTAATTATCAAATCAGCATTAAAAAATAGATTCTATTTCTTTCGCAAAAGAATAGGAAAAATTCAACCCTCACAGTTAAGGGCACCATTCGACAGAATCCAACCACCCCCGTCGCCCTTTAATCTCTGCGTTGATAGGGGGTGGACGTCGAGTAGAAAGAAACGGAAAACTGGAGGTAGCTGTTGGCGAGTTCGCCTGGTAGAACTCGAAGGTGCATAATAGAGCTGGCGAGTAATACATCTTGCCGGAGGACTGTCCGTATAATGCGGTGAACTATTAAGGTATTCCAGGCAAGTGCACCGCGTGTTTTAATTAACGACCGTCCATACACGGCCGACGTCTACGTATAATTTCGCTCGCTTTTAGAGAGGTAGCGGGGGCCTCTGTGCCCTGCGGATTACAGGCAACATCGATAGTCGATTAAGTTTAAGTTGTCCCCTCGGTGCACCCCACCCACGCCCTTTCATTCGCCTCGCGGCCGTGTAATTACGCGCCGCGATCCTTAGACGACGCGTGCAACGGCGCAGAATGCCAAGAGAGAGAATAATCGGTGATCCTAGATAAGAAGCCTGTATCGAGAGCTACCGCGACGACGAAGAGGACTCGTGTGACACGAAGGAGAGAGCCGGTCCAGCCAGCTCTACTCGCGACTAATTAGCGGGAATAATTAGAGGCTGATCCGGCGTGGAAAATTTTCCCGTCAGCCTCTGTAATCGCTTTCGTATCGACTCTCGCCACCGCGATATCCGTCTCGAAGCGGGTTTAATTACCGCCGTTCTAATCGCTTTTCACCGAGTTTAAATGTCTGCCGTTTCGTTTTCCTTATCCGAGACATCCGCGTCGGATGTATTTTTTCTCTACCGCGTTTCTTCGTCTCCTACGATTCCATTTCGTTCTTGGGATCGATAGAAGCAATCGGGAATATCCCGGGGACTTCATCAAAATTCCATATTCGTGGGAATCAACCGTACGGCCACCCTGAACAAACGCATACGATCGGGACGAACAGGGAACAGCACTTGTGTAGACGGTTTATTTGCACGCCGCACACGGCTACGTTTCTTCGGATTATTTTCTAGCGTGTTGCGGGATTTGCGAGGAGGATAGGGAGATGGAAAAAGTGATGCTGGAGGTGAGATTTGATTGCAGTACGTTTGGTCTTAGGTGTGGTACTTTTATCAGTTGAAATTATTTCACGTTGCAACTGATTATTTTATTTTTGATGCATTCGTTGCGGAAGTCATTTGCAATTAACGATATCAATTTTCCTGTTGATTCGATGCTGAAAAAGTGTCTCTTTTTTCATTCTCGTACTTGGAGGTTTATTTAAATTACTCCAAGTTTCTTTCCCTTCGAGTTTATACAAATCAAGGGAACTGCAACAGTTTGCAAAGTAGCAAATGCAGACGAACTTAAGAAACAAAGAAGCTGTTCTACGGTAAAATCAGTTTATAAAGAAATTGTTTCTTCAAATTCAGCCAAAGTGAATAATGTCTTGATCTACTTTCCCTGCAAGAGAACCGATACTAAATCAAGAAAGATGTGGTCGTTCGCCAAAAGACGTCGCCAAATATTCACGTAATCGCTTCTTTGTTTCCGCACGAAGGAGAGAGCTCGACGTTTCTGTTTAATGTCCCTAAAACGCTAACCTTAATTCCTTCTGCTGGTGTATTAAGGCTCGAACCAGCCGGCGACATTTCTTCTGGCCCGTTCCTTTTTTTGCGGTCATTGTGCACCGATTTAGAAGGGGTTGAATGGTCGGCGAGCTGACTTTTGTTTTTCCGCTTCCTTTCTCGTTCGTTTCAACGACGTGGACGAAGGTCGGTTTCAACTTAATTAACCGAATATTTCGTCGTTGCTTCCTCTCCAACTACCCTGCCGTTCAAGTCGTTGCACTTTTCTATTAACAACCAACCGATTGCACTTTGTTCCACTTTTATCGTCCACTGTTTGATCACTGAAATTAACTTTCCTTCGACTTTCTTCACGTTTCAGTGGGTGATCAGGTATTAATGATTCTTCTGATAGGAAATAAGAAAGTTCTTACAGATTGCTAACTTTTTATAAAGTCACAAAGAAAGTAAATCTAACGGAATTTTTCTTTTCCAATATTTTCTTCTTTTTATTTTCAGTTACATGGTTGATATTAAATTTTCAATAATAAGATTGCCATGAATTATAACGTTTGAATATATTTTATCTGCAAGTTTCCATCTACCTCGAAACTATCGATGAAGGGACAAACAGATCGGCATAATGGCGGGTATAACCATGTTCTCTGGAAACGTTCAGGAAGCCGGTGGCACGAGGTTAGGTACGCCCCGTGCTCGCGAGCAGAATATCAAATAGTCCTCCGATAGCGGAGACAGTCGAGCATGTAAGATAAACGAGCCAATATGGGCCGTGACACTCGCTAACTGCTGGATTTAGTGAGCTCGATAACCGATAACTTTCTTATTAAGTCTCGTCTCGGGCCAAGTTATCGCGGCTCCGTTTCGGGAAGGACCATTGCTCTTCTTGGATTTATGCGGTGTTCACCTATCACGTGTGAACCGAACAGATTCTAAGAATATTCTTGCTTGTTCAGTCGTTAAATCAGACAACTTTTCTGTTTATTATTTCTACATTACATAAGGAAGTTTCTTTAATTCAGATTCGAGGAACAGTTTAGATTTTCCTCAATTTTTTATTAGCCCAAAATTTTGGTACTTTGGTATTTTTAATTTTCACGTCTTATTAATAAAATTCGATCCACGAGGGGAGGGTTTCTCAGTGCAATTATCATCCTTTCTTTAATTCAGATTCGAGGAACAGTTTAGATTTTTCTTAACCTTTTATTAACTCAGAATTTTGGTAATTAGGCAATTTTAATTTCCATGACTTATTAATAAAATTCGATCCACGAAGGGAGGGTTCCTCAGTGCAATTATCACCCAACCTTTCACTGGAAAGCGATTTTCCGTACATCCACCTAATGCTTCGCTAAATGAAGCGGTACTCTTCAACCATCTCCCATGGACGAGGAAAATTGTGCGAAAAAGCAGGCGGGTTCGCCTTTTAAATCGGCTTCGTATCGACGTCATTTCACATGCATGGAATTTTATTCCACTCCGCGATATAAAATATACCCGTCGAACGAGGCGCGGTAATCGGTGGCTGTAATTTCGATCCTTCCGCATCAATGGCGGGGTACGGAACAATTTTTTTTCTTCTCTCGGCTGAAAATTACTAACGCAGACGGGGGATCGGTTGAAAATGGTAGCCGGTAAACAGCGTCTTGGTAACTTTTCTTTCCGTTGGAAAAAGCTCGAGTGGATCGAAAATAAGTTTTCGCAGGGACGGGAGAGAAGAGGAAGGAGAGCAGGCACCCTCGTAAATGTTTCACGACGAACTTTCTTTTCCCTGGTATTTAGTCACGGCCCTCTAACTTTGCCCGAGGAAGGAAGTTATTAATCTGCGAGCAGTCAATCCTTCTCTCGCCTCTCGTGGCTCACAGTCGGGTCCATTGTGCTCGTGCAATTACGACGGCCCGTTGAATTCGTCCGTGACTTTCGTCCTCTCCAGTCCGGCCCGTGGAAATAGCCATCTGCTGGCCACTTGATTGCGTAATTTGACCCTTCGCGGCTTTTCCCAGCCGATGTCTCGCGAACGACCCCGTTTTTCCACCATCCAACTTCGCCCCATGCTTCTTCAGCCTTTTTCTATTTGAAATACTTGAACTTTCTTGGACAGAAAATTAATGGTACCCTTAGAAATTATATCAGTGATCAACCTTCCATTAATTAAGGGTTGATTACAATTAGGCATTCAAATTTTTGACAATAGATTTTTGCATATTAGGGAGTAATTTAATTTAATTTAATTTTTAATATCTTCATTAATTATATTGCAAATAGAATTTTTGTAAATATCTAAGTCTTAGAAAAACAATCTCACCTTCGTTCTAAAATTAAATTATTCACAAAAATACCTTTGCCTTCGTTCAACGATTAGATCATCGATTACCTTACCATTAGCACGATCTCGTATCTCTCGACAGTTTATTTAGGTAGTATCAGATAGGATCGCGAAGATTTGTTGGCGACAATCTTATCGCCGGCCATCTCTTCAAAAATAACACTTCCTCGGCAGAGGTTAGAAGAGTGCTTCCGAAATATGCTGACACTAAGGTGTTTGTTCGCTAACATCGGGGATCAAGGTATAGAATGGTCGTGGAAGTAGAGAGGGTGAAAAAAAAAAAGGAAATATCGGGCTGACCCCGACCGAACGACGAGGGTGGCTGTTTCTATTTTCGATCGAGATCAAGCTGTCACGTAATCTCAAAGAGTTTCCAACCAGCCGGCGGAAACTCTTCTCCCTTCGATGGAATGATCGATTGCTCGAAGGAAACGACTGTGTTGTTTCCACGTTGTGATTGGCGTTTTCAGTGCAAATAGAATGCCCAGTTGCAGTTCTCGCGCCCCGTTTTCGCGCTGGATATCTATCGAGACCCTTGCCCCATTTTTCCATTTACCCGGCCAGACGTAACATTTGTTTCGATACAACCCTGGAAAGTACTCGTAGAAATCGTACCGCGGCAAACGAATACCGATAGCTACTCGTTGGATGCTGATTAAACTTATCGCTGGCGCGTTTCAAGCGACGTTCATTGTTCCAATAGTTTCATCTGTTCGATTCGTTGAATTGTAACCGAGCTGTAGTACAGTAAAATGTTCTTTACCTTATTTTTATTCATTTTGTCAGACGGTAATTGCAATTCGCAAAAATTTAAACGTGATTTTAATTAGTACTGATCGCCACTTTAATATATTTTTGAATTTTGTCCTATTTTTATTTTTAATCCCTCAGAAACTTATGTACTAAATTAATTTCTTAAATATAATTCTATCGATAATCTTCATTAGATATAAAAAGAAATGCACATGCAGGTGTAGTACCATCGGTTTATTAATATTTTCCACTCGATTTCCGTCTACAGTCTCGTAGCTACGATTCGCCGTCTCTTAAGTACCATTCTTGCGTACGATGTCCCTCTAACGACGAACTTAAACCAATTACTACCAATTTCCACCGAGCTAGAGCTCGTATTTCGAGCCTCCATTAACCGGCCGCTAAGTAGCCTTTCCTGGCAACGTAAAATAAATATACCGGTAAGCCCCGTCCTCTCGAGAAGCAATAATTCGAGGATCCAATAACCGGAAACGCCACGATTTATTCGTTGGCCGTTGGTTTTCTAATAAATTGAAAAATGTCGTTCATATTACTCTTCCGAGACGTGTTCTGTTCATCCAGGATAACAGATGTTCCTTGAAATAAAAGCTCAGAAAAAATGGTTTGAAATTTCATGATACATCAATATTGATTTTTCTAAAATTCTAATTCTTCAAAATAGGGATTGATGATCATAACCCTTATACAAGGATCCATCACTGGAACGATAAAAATTCTTTGCCATCTTCTGCTATAAATAAATTTTCAAATTTAATATTCCTTCTTTATTAAATCGTCCGTGGGCCGCATTTCCCACGGTTCTCCGCTATAAATTCAAGTAGATTCATCCTCAGGTTTCTTCCAAACGGTGTATCATTGTTAACACGCGCAAGCTTTAGCTAGAAGAGGGTTTTTCGCAAGCAATTGGACGAGCAACAGCCGACGGTGATCGAGCAACGTTATCCGTCTTAATCGAACGTCTCGAGCAGCACAAAGGGAATTCCTGAAGCTTCGCGTGGACGATCAGTGGGTTGCAGCAGGAGGCTGCTTGCTACAACCCCACGAAAGGCTATCCTTTATCTAGACAAGCTAGGAAGTCGTTCGAATAGCAGAGCAACGAGGAAACTTTATCGCAAGACGCCTCTGGCTCGTATCGATGATTTCAGGTTTGCCAATGGCCCGTGTCTTCCGTACTCGTTCATTGCGTACCCTTCCGTTCGAAGGAACGATCGATCCCGAAGAATCCTTCGCTCGATTTCTTGCATCCTCCTCTCTGCTTCGTTTATCTTCCTGCTCCTTGGCTAAACGCTATTCCAGTCGGGAAAATATTAAATAATATTTTTCTTTGGAATGGGAGCAGACGAATCGACGACAAATATTTGCCCAGCGCTTCCTTCGTTAACCGAAAGGTGAATCGATAGATTCCTTCGACTATGACTGTTTGATTTTAATAATAAATTGCGGTTGATAAAAGGTTTCGATCGTGGTCTTCAAATTTTCACGCGTTCTTCTTTTTCGTTAAAATTAATTTTGGTTGAAAAGTGTCGCATCGATTTCGCTCGTCGATAAATGTATACGAAGGAAAATATTATCAGAGATTCTTTTATAGGGGAATTTGTTTTAATCCGTCGCGAAATGAAGCGGAACGAAGCGGCGAACCGCGAGGGGTGAATTTTTCAAGCGAGCCGATGCACTTTTTCGCTGTCGTCGCGCGCGATTTGCTCCGCGGCGTTGAACCGCAAACACGCTCGGCTTCCACGTTTTTCGCCAAATATATGCGCCAGCGTCAAGTGCGAAACTGTACGGCAAATATTTCCCGCGTTTCCGCGCGTCGCTGTTGGAAAATCTGTTTGCCGTACCATTTGCACCCGGGTTCTGACAAATTCGAAACGAATACGCGATACAGGGATCTTCGATTCTGTTTGCTCGATGAAATTCAATCGATTCGCACCGTGATTGATCCGTTTTGACATCTCGTTACCTCGTTAGCGATTGTATGAATCAATATTAAATTTTTTATAACGAAAGGGTTACCAATTTTCAATTCCAAAAAGCATTGAACAACATGGTATCGAATTTATCGCGTGGTTTCTTCGAGACTCCAAATAATCAGGATGTTTGCTCGAAACAAACTAGGAATCTCTCGAAGCATCAAGAATCGTTTTTCCATGGCGGACGAGGGATTCTATACGCGTGTAACGCGTTTCGATCAAACAATTTAATCCCGTCCCCGCTGTTTGCGTTCGCGAGAGTAAACGATTCAACGTTCGCGATAGGAAAAGAGAACATATTAGGCAGAGGGTGGAGGGAGAAAAAGATCGGAATGTTGGAGGGCCAGTGCAACGGAATTGAAAGGTTCAGTGGAATTGTATAGAAGGGAGCTTTGCAATCTTTTGTCGGGGCCAGAATAAAAAAAAAAAAGTTTCTGGACAGGAGGAGCTCCTTGTTGCACCGCGCTATTGAAAGGAAATCGAACCGGTTGTTTAGTCATGCAAACGCGATGCTACCGACTGATTTCGTTTGTGTTACGTACGAAATGAAAGTTCACTGACCGGTAACAGTTTCCTGGAATCTACCCGATCGTTTCGATTTACGAGCCGGGTTTAACCCTTTTGCGATTTAAATAGACGACTGAACGCGGTGGATGAAATCGAGAGACGAATTTGGAGCGAAGTTTGATAGGTGTTCGAGAGGAATTTTCTATAGCTGTTCCTTGTTTCGCTTCGAGTACTTGCTTTCAAATAAAATTAACAACTTCCGTCGATTCGACGTAAAGTTATTATATAACGTTTCTCTATTTTTGTCAATATCTCTGTAATTGACAGCCAGTCATTTTGTAATAAGGACAGTAATGAATGTAGCGTTTATATAGTCTTTTTTATTAAGCTTCGAGCTTTAAATTGATATAATATAATTGTTATTTTGTTGTACTTTTATGTCATCAATTCTGTCATTTTTCATTTCATATATACAGAGTAATTCAATATTTAGAGTTGACATCTTTTTTAATCAGTTGTTTATTAAAAATTCATTGTCCTCTAACATAAAAATGAAAAATATTTAATCAAGTAATTATTTCAATATTTTCATTACTCCAAGCTGTACATTGAATGAAAAATATTTTCATCGTCTGCTAAAAATTTGTTAAAACTGCTAAGCGTTGCGAAAGTATTTGAAGACTGTCTGCGTTCATTTAATTAATTCACGCCCGAAAGTTTCTCCTCTGACTACTCTTTTTCCTGTTACGTCGATGCTGCCACAGATTTTTCTAGCTTGGTACTTTCTTTTTAAAATAAAACCACCAAAAAGAATGTTGGAAATTAACGTTTAATTATGCAAACCTGCTACTATCGCGCGTTATATTACCAGATGAAAGTAACAGCGGCCGTTTGCGAAATCCAAACTCGATAACACCAATACCAGCCTCTCTGATTTATGGTTCCACAAATTAAAATCGTATCAGGATTATCAACGCAACGCACTGCCGCCGGTTTGGCCTGGGAATAAAATTTTTCGAAATACGAGCTACACTTTCCTGACCCCCGTTTAATCGATACAGGAATTGGTAATCGATTCGAACACTTTTTTATGAAAGTTACACCGTTTTTCATGTTTTTTATTAAAGTAGAAATACCGAAATATGTATTACAAATTTTTTCTACAATTTGCAGTTTTACTTTATTTTCATTTACTGTTCTCATAATATCTTAATTACAATTCAAAAATTAATCATCTCTAGCTGAGCATAAAAAGAAACTTAAATTCTTTTTCAAATTGCAATATTCATTTTCATAAAATCCTTGCGAGACAAACATTTTATTCCTATTTATGTTAATTTAAATATAAATTATCGAAGAAATTTAATTATTACAAAGTACAGTGTAAAGAAGATGAGAAAGAGAACAGTGAATTCAAGAGAGAATGTTACCTGAAAGTTACAATTGTTCGTATATGTAAAATTATGCATTTTACGTGTGCATAAAAGGTGTAAGAGTGATCATTCGTAAAGTAAAATTAACAAACATTCAAAAGAAGGAAGTAGCATCCAATAGTGTTAGAAATGAGAACAAAGCAAATTCAATTACCCGAAGATACCACTCAGAGTCTCTCGTATTCCCAAGAATTTCGCTATCTCGAAAATGTTATTACCTCGCAAGTCAATTCTCGCACTGTTCTCGACTGACTTCTCTTGAAATTTCTTCCAGCCAAGCGAATGTGCGTCTCCTCGGTGTGTTTGACTGAACAGACGTAACTTAAAGCTAACTCGCGAACATCTCAAACGTTTCCACCGAAAGACGAGACTCCGTAAGGAACCGTTCGTTGAAAGTGTTCCTAGTAAGTTTCATCTATTATTTCATACCCCTTTGGATCCATGTAAATTTCCAGTTAAATCAAATATCAATTAATCTTTATATTACAAACTAGGGTAAATTTTCTATAATTAATTTCCAAGGTTTTTATCTATAGAAGAACAAGCACACATGACCCACGTGTAAGAAATAAGGGTTGATATGCAATTTAGATGAACCTCACCCTGGCATTCTAAAAATTTCGTATTCCATCGATGCTTCCCTCGCTGTAATATCTTTGCGATCGATTAATTCAGCAAATTAGCTCCAGCTGTATAGAATACGACCGATTAAAAGCCATATTGCGCCTACGAACCGTTATTTGTCCACAGGTTTAGCCGGGAAATTTCTCTCTCGGAAAATGTACCGCGGTTATTTTCCCCGAAAATTTATGACGGATACAGAGAAGCCATTAACACGACCAGCCGGATCATGGGATCGCGTTAATCCGGATCGAGGCATGGATAGCCGGACCACCCTCTGGTAATCCTTACCCCTCGATACGGTTGACGTCCTCGAAGGAGAAAACGTGGGTTTCTTAGCGAAAGTGGAACGTATGAGTGGTTGATTTTCTTTCCAGACGACAGAGAAAACGTATTTTGTTGCCGAGTTTCTGGCTGATATACGAGGCAATAGTTTGGGGGAAAAAGTGGGTCGAACAGAACCCAACCGAGACTTTAGGCTACCTATATTTTTACTCTAACGCGTAAACGTCACGAAATTGCCCAGCTATCTTTTATTTATTCTCCCTTTATCCAGTATCGTAGGCTGGCTTTACTTACCTCTTTTGGATTATATTTTTATTTGCCAAGGACAATTGATATGTGGACTGAATTTCTTTTGGATATTTATTAGGTATTAACCTAATTAACACGTTGAACGCCACAGTGAAATTAATTACTAAGAATAGTAATGATTAATTTTCAAGTTTCAAGCTTTCTATTTGTCATTTCACATTATTTGTACCATAACAGTATTACTTAAAATAATGTTTTTCTATTGTTTTTTTTTTTAATTATTCAGACATAGGTAAATTGCGGGGCCGGTCACCGATGACCCCCATGGGGTTCAACGTGTTAATTGACAAATATTAAATTTTCCACAATGAAAAACAAATCGGACCTATCGTCACAGGAGAAATTACGCTTACGTTTTTGTTTCGAGTTAGTTGCCGTCAGGGGGACGTTTAACACCCGCACCTATAAACTCAGAACTATTCCCGTTGTCGGATCTTTAAACCGTGCACGATTAATCGTTTCGCGCGTAAACGTGCCAACATTAACGCGATCGTAAAAACGTCGATGCGATGAGCCAGGTGGCAGCGTTCAAAAAGAACATCTGGCTCATTCCAGCCGAGCTCGTATCAATAATTTATCTCGGCCCGTTAACGAGTTCAAGAGCTAATAAAATTAACACGAGAGTCCGCGGCACTGCTTTTCGTTATTTGTATTTAGAATGATTAGTTGAAATTGGTATAGGTATTTGAATATTGCAGGAATAATTGCGTAAAATTTCTTTAATTCAATCTTCCAATACCTACGGTAAAAGTTGTTCAGCAACCATGAAGTGTTTAGTTTCGAATTACGATACGCACGATCTTCGAACCCGTTTTGATCGATTAGCAACGGCAGCACGGCCTTAATGCGTTCGCCGGAACGCATCGATTATGACGGTATAGAAAGTTATGGTGGCATTAGCATAGATCCACCGTTTTCCCGCACGTACACACGTGTACAGGTGCGGCAGAGAGCCGGCTCGTGCCTTCGTTATCTATGCTGACCACATGCCGCGTAATCTTCTTCATTATATCTGCTTGCCTGTTTTACATTTGCATTAAACGAAAATGTTTGCGTACGCGCGTCCTGCCGCGCGATAACGTCGAGAACTTGTGCTGACTGTTGCCCCTTTCGCTACCAAGTATCCGGTTAAATCGAGCCCGCGAACGAACCAGATCGAGGATCTTCCAGTTTTCTCTCCGTTGTCGCTCGTTTACCCTTCGCTTTGAGGATTTTACTGCGAAACGAATCGTTTATTTTCACCCGAGTTACTTGTTGCGAATAGATATCTCTTTACGACCGCACAGGGATATAATTTTCCATTTAGAGGCTTTCAATTTTCACGTCATCCGAGTTCAATACCATTTTATTCGGTTTCAAACCTTTTTTTATTTCGAAATTGTTGAAATAATTATACACCTTTGTCGAGATGTACATTGGTTATTATTGAGAGGTAAAAACAGTCGCGTTTACCAATTTATTTATTGATTTTTTTTTTCAATTTATTTCCAATCTGAAACTAGATACCTGGTTCAGAGGTAGTTTTAATAATTTTATTTTCAGAGCACTGTATCGAATTATAACGCGTCGAGTTGATTTTAACAGAAACAGCGTTTTTATAAATATATTCTAACTCCCTCAAAAGTTCGAACCCTTTAAATACCCTAACAATTAATCATAAAATCAAGCGTAAACGTTCATTTCGTTTCTATGTCTTCTCGTCCAATGAAGCTCGCCGGAAATCTCTTTGAACCCGTAGAAACGCGGAAGCTGAGCCACTTTTATCACCTTCTTTGTCTCGAATCGAGAAGAAGCCGTCGCGGCGCGGCGGTCGGAAGCCGGAAAGGCTTGTGCAATCGAGGAATTTTCGTCGGGTTTGCCGCGAACCGGGAAATTCCAGCAACGGCAATTAACGGGAGCACTTTGGTGTGTACCTCGTGGTCGGAGCCAGACAAAGGGAAGGATTCGTTGATGGAGGCACGCGAGAGCAAGCCTCCGCCTCGATCCTCTCGCCTGGCAAACATTGTTGCGTCCGGATACGGTGCTTCCAAAAGTCCGCGGTCTTGTTCGACGAAAATCTCAGCGAATGATAAGCCGCGCCGTTTTCTTTTCGATCCCTTTACCTTATCCGCCGGAAGCTCTCGATCCAGGGTATTTTTACATCATCAATCTCCGTCTTACGTCCTATCTTTACGTAGACCTAGCCAACAACGATTGATGGACGTTTCAATTTTCCACTAGAGTTTATTCAAGCGATCCAAGGAAAAACTGCTACGAGGATTTGTTCGGATACATCAACGGTGATCCTTTATCCCGTTCGCGTCTAACCAACGATGATTTCGAAACGCATAGCGGAAAGCATTCTCCCGGATAGAAAGAGAAATATCGAATCGTATCAGCTAAAAGCCGGGATCTCTTTCCGTATTTTAATTTTCCCGCTATATTTTACCAACGAACCGCGTCAGCGTGTCGCCCTTCCAGACATTTTTCCATCTCCCTAAGTACGAAACGATCCCTGAAAGAGAAACGCGACGGTGCTCACCGCTGTTTCCTTTTCTTTTTATCCGGTCTTTGAGACGTGTTTTTTAACACATTCGCGGTCGATGATGTATAGGGTGAGGTATAGTTTCACCCTTTTCCTTAAAAACTAGAAAATATAATATAACTCTTAATTCGGGTCGAAATTAAATTAAAATTGTGGCTCTCTCCTTGGTCCGCCAAATCGGAATTTCGTATGGAAATTCTTTAACTTCCTCTGTTCAGCTCTTTCGTCTGAATTTCCGGTGACATTTCCAAAGGCAAGTTGGCTGATTAGCCAACGGCAGACGAAGGGCAACGTTTCCGTTGATCGATGCAACGCACCTGCGTACCCCTGATTTATATCCAGACCACGCGGCTCGTTTTAATCTCCCTTCGTCGACGTAACCACCGTGACATTTGTAATCCGAGACAATCGTCCGCGACGGATCTGCTTGCGGGCTGGACGTTTAACGACGGGAACCGTTCGGTTGATTTGTCAAAGTACCAGCAGCCGGTTGATTTTCTCCAACCGTCCTCTTCTACCGGCGGATAATAACGATGAAAAATAACTTGGAAACGGTAATGGTCGTGGTTACGTAACAATTCTTGTTCATAGATCAACGGTGGAAACAACGGCAAGCAATTTCTCTTCGTTCTTGCTTCCTTTTCTTGTTTTTTTTTTTCGGTCTCCTGTCGGTTTCCAACTGTACGATTGCTGAAAACGTTCGCAATACACGGTGCATCGTGTGCAACTTACGACTGTCTTTCAAAGCACGCTGTCGTGCTTGCGTAACACCATGAATCACCAATGCCGTTCGTGTTTCTTCGAGATGCATACCATGGTTACGTGCTTCCTGACTTTACTCGTTGCGACAGCAAATGTACTTAACGATTAAAGAAAAGTTCTGCTTCCAAGCACGAACTTAATCCGCCATTCGCGTGCACCCTGTGCTCCCTTAGAGTTCAGACATTATGGAAAATGTTTAGGAAGCTTTGGAATGTGTTTGCGTGAAACAGGGCTACATGTATAATTTCAATTATTTTACTATTCATGGGTAATTCTGAAAATCTTGCAAATGAAAATGATGAATCTTCAGGTTCTTATTAGAATTGAAAGAAACTATAATAAATATATAATACATCATTTCTTTAATGGATTCTGAAAACTTCTCAAGAGTTCTATTTACTTATCGGAATAGACACCACTCGTAACTCAAACTCCGTAGCACCGTAATCATACAATCTACTACGTTCCTCGAGACCAGTCATTTCACTCGAATTACCCACTCTTCTGACTATTTTTCTCTTTAGCTTCCTAGACGATCGTTCCATGAACCGGTGGTAAAACTTCAGTCACAGAACAAACCCGTAATAAGTGACTGCTTATGAATTAGAGTCGGTCGCGTTGGTAATCCATCATAGGGTTTCCAAGTAACGTTTCCAGGTAATGTTGCTCGACGATCCATCAGTCGACAACGGCAGTTCTTCTATCGGTCTTTCCGAACACCGATTTGCTTTCAAAGGTGCACGCTGTTTATGTTCGGCATGGTTATTAATAATTTACGCGTCGATTCGAGTGCACCTTGCGTGACGACTTGGATATAGTAACTCGTGGGTGTAGATTTATTTGGCAAAATTCAAAGTATAACCGTAATCAAATTAATATTAATTATATAACAATGCTGTACATGCATGGTGTTTTTTAACGAGAAACAATTGTACGAATATTGGGGGTGGATTTATCATTTATTTCTCGGTATTGTAATTATCCCATTCTCGAGTTCCTTAATTATCTCACGATCAATTTCTGCGTGCTATGCGAATGGTTATAGTATCCGATACGTGTTAAACTGTGCGAATATGTTATACAATGGAATTATATTACGTTGGGCTATAATTAAACGTAGATGATTTTAACTTCAAAAGAGTAACACGGTATCGTGTGGAAAAGAACAGAATATCGTTCTGTGTAGAACGATATGTCTTTGTAAAATAATAGCTGTATAATAGGAGTTTGTATAGTTGAAGCTCCATTGTAATGTAAGGTTGATTTACATTTCGAAAGTTAGAGAAACGTGGAGAGAAATGGATAAAAATTGATTTATTTTTTAATTATTTTGTAAAGGAGGTGAGAATTACAAAATGTAATTAAATATCACGGATAGATTAATGATTTTTAAAATTCAAACACTATTTTACCTCGGTCGAAGTTCGCGTTGTGTCAGTAATCGTACCGTGTTTATTAAAAATTATGTGCAAGATACGAGAAGTTTGATGGAAAAATGAAGTACCGTCAAGTTTCGAGGAAACTTTATAGCAGACGGCGTGAATCGGGAAGTTTTAAATAAGGTTCGGCAAGTTTCCGCGATGGTTAAATTGGCGAACGATGGCGTGGGTCGTTTCATCCAGCGACACGCGTCCCTGATTTAGAATTTTAACACGGCCAACCGCGTCACAATTAACGCGATTTACAACGAGTAAATGTTGCGCGTCACACGGTGGATTGTTAGCGACCATAATCCGTACCCGTGTGACACGGTGCGATCGGGTTTTACCGCTCCATAATTCCGTATTAAATCGTGGCGAACGACTGCCTCCATTGGTGACGATGACATAATTCAATTTTCTCGAACGCCAAACTCGTTCTCCACCGAGAGCTTCCAGCTTTCCGGAAGGGTAACATTTTCGAATGGAATCAAAATTGAAAACATCCCTCTTTGTTACCACTTCTATAATTCTATATTCAAAAATTCATTGATTAAATTCTGACAATTAGATTCGAAAATTTTTTAATTTCTTATTTTAAAAAAAATTAAAAATGAGGAAAAGGGAACCCTTTTAGACGTCCCTTGAATTTAACGATGATTTGCGGTATAAAAGTCGAAAGATCAGAATTGCGGTGAACGTAGGTGTGACAGGGTTGACTAACTCGAACCGCGGGTATCAACACCTCTCGGTATCCCCCTGTTGATCGACAGATACGTGGAGCGCGGAGGGTCGCTGGCCAGTTAGTGGACGGCCGCAATGTAATCATTTGCGGTGTCGGAATGGACGCACCCTCTGCTTCTCTCTCACCCTTTCGATGGAGGGTAGCCACCGCCTCTTGGCGTTGCCAAATCCTCCCTCCGGCTCGACTATCCGAAACCGGCTGTTAATAGAGGTTGAGGATCCTCACCGAGGGGCCGCCCGAAGCGCGTGCGGTCGCCTACACTTCGGACCGATGCACTTCGATACGGTGCAGTGTCTGGGTTGCAATTGCAATTATGCATCGAGAAATTGTAGGGGGGCGATGAATCTTCGATTGACGGATTGCGGGGTTCGGTTTAACCTGTTAGCTCGGCATAAGATCGTTTTATTGGCCCATTTATGAATATTGATTAAATATAATTAACATTTAATTGAATAAATATTGATAATTAACCCACGGACGGCGGAGCATAGAGAGAGCTACAATATTAATTTAATTTTGCATCTCATATTATTTCCTTTTGTTTAAAAATTATATGTAACTTTAAGTTAATATCTTTGTATGCACTTTATAAAATTGGCTCAGGCTCCTCTGTTCAAGAGTTAAACAATTTTTTTGCAACTATTTATTAACAAAATTCTCCATACACGATCTCAGTATAAATCTTTCTGAATATTTCTTGCTTCACCGAAATAATGGGAGCTCCTGAAGAGATCTTATTCTCGAATTTCCTTGGAAAGATAGATCTCTTAGGAATCTGCAACAAATTACATTCCCCGTAGCCACGGTCACAGATATCAAGGATGATTGATGCTTGGCGAACGAGCGATGCAGAGGCGGGTCTGTGTTTGCCTGAAGCCCGTGCGATCGTTTGCACCGCGAGCCGATAGGGCCGCTCGGATCCACCGGTGCAGTCGCAATTATGCGCCGAGGAATTGCACTTGCCCCGAGGCGATGCATCATCGAGATCGGTCCGACGGAAACTACAGCCGGAGAAATGTTGAGATAATAGTATTGATAAATCGAGGATCGATCGAAGGGGTGCTTTATATCGGCTGTAGGACGACGGTGTTCATTATCCGGAACGGAGCCTTGTCGCAATTGATCGCGAGCCACGATTAACGGCCGGCGAAGAACGATATCGTAGCCCTGCATGAATTTTCGTGTCCACTTAACGCGGCTATGAATTTCCCGCGACGTTGACGATCGTTCTCGCCCCTTTTTCTATGTCTACGTACACGCGTATGAAATTTATTGAAACGCGTACGCTCGTCAAGCACGCCGCTCGCAATTTCGTTTGCGATTTTAACTGCACCGTTTAACAGACACCGTTCATGCCATTATCGTCCGCGTGTTGTTGCCGAACGATATCGCGAACGATTAATCAACCGTTTTCCGTTGTGACCATTTGCCCAGAATATTATTCGCGTGGACAGAGTGTCTTGCAATTTTATGCAGGTAGAATATATTTTTTTCCCAAATGAGTGTGGAATTTTGGATAATTACGAAGTTTGAAAAAGTGCTTGAAATCTGGAATTATTAACGCAGAGTCGGGAAATTGTACGATAAAATTCGGCAAATTTCGGCTAATGATCCTAGTGATTCTGAGGATCCAAACGGGACGCCGTTTATATCGCGGCGTATTAAACCGCGAGCATTAAAAACATGAATATTTCGCAAAAAATTTGTTCGAATGGCAGCTATCTATCCTCTAAAAAACAGACAAGAAAGAAACGAGGTATTAGACGTGGAATTTATTGATTGGGGAATTGGAAAGCCACAGTCTGCCGAGTTTATTCGAAGCTTTTAAAGCGGACATGATTTCCTACCGTGTTCGCACGAACAAATAATTTTTCTTTAGAGATTGCACATGCTGTAATGCAGCTCGGTAAATAACGGTTTAATTACTAATTTTATGTGACAAACAATTACCGCTTTTTACCATTTTATCGATCGACGCTGTGTTGCTACGTTTTATTCGACTCGTGATGCAATCTGGGCAATTAAGGTTTAGTTACATATTGTTTGGAATATTCGTTGCTATTGATTCAAGAGCTTTTGTTTGGTTATTTCGAAAATTTTATCGATAGTTCTGTAGAAACACAGATTGCAGTAATAGTGGTACTGTTCAATAACGTGTTTTAATTTTAAAAGATTCTAAATCCGAATTTTTACTATAAATGTTTAGACTTTTTAGCTTATATTTGTTGCTTTGGAATTTTTTAATTTCAACCGAGTGATTTGATTTCTGATTTTTGTATATCCATCTTGATTCACTTAGTTCTTTCAGATTTGAGATCTTTTACTTTTGAACTTCCAAAGATATGACTGTAATCTTGATTCTTTGAACTTTCACGAACCTAGTTCAAACTCCCTCGAAGTTTTCGTCAAAGATTTTTGATGACGAGGTTCCACCTTTGATCCTTTATAAGGTTGTCCTTAAATTTCTAATCTCGAGATTTTTCAACTATAAAATGTTTCTATCTTCGCAACCTTTAATCTCTACATCCTTCATCTTTGAATTGCAATACTTTGATATCTGCTCTCGAATTTGTCCTCGTATTTCTAGTCTTTTTATGTATTTTACTTCAACACAGAAACCATCCAACGTTCACGAAGAGTACGGTTTTCATTTTGGCGGGAAGCCAGAGATAATCTCTAGCGTTGGTCATCTTCGCTAATAGCCGAAGCTCTTTTCGAACATTCGAATAACTAAACTTTTCCAGGAAATTTTAATTCCATTCCTGTGGTATTCGCTCGGCCACAGATTTATTGCGCTTTTTATGCTCGGTTGGAAGCTTACTCCATCGATATAATCGTGATACCACGTTATATTCTGTTCCTTTTATAAGCTGCTACCGCAGTTTATGCCATTTGATTTCCTCCATAAATGCACTCTGTTAATGACAGTATCATAGAAACCTTCCCACAGATATTTATAATATTAATTAAACCTTGCTTTAGGAATAATTTAATTGTATCAAAATGATGCAAAATGAAACCATCCATAAGAACGATGTGAAAAATGTTCGAAATTACCCAAAATATAAATTACCTTTAAATTGTAGCACGTCAAATACAATAATGCTGATTTATTTGTTTATTCCGCGCCACCCTGAAACCCATGTTTCTGCAGAAATTATACAAATCCCATTTTGATTTATTCATCTGCACAAAATATAACGGTATTTTCCAGAAACGATAACAAGCTTTCATAATTATTCAGAATCGGAATGAAAACTTGGAAAGGTTGCAGTATTTTCCAAACGCAGCTGCAGACGGTAATGAGCTTCGCCGAATAGATATTCAATAAACCGCAGCATTGTCGTCGAATGCTGTATCGTTTTTTAATCCCCGCTCGACGGAAGCCCCTTAACATTTTCCAGTATCAAGATAATTCCTGTCGAGTCGCGTCCCAAATACCCGTTGCCGAGTATCGGTCCACACAGTGATCAATTTTTTTTCACCCGGGTGAAAATTTCGCCAACGACCGGTAAGCGGCTCCCGGTGCTTTATCTGGAGCCTGCTGCGTCCAACCCCGGCGATTGTTTCATCGAATTTCCGGCGAAAGTTGGCGCGTGAAATTCGACCCACGGTAGGCGACCAACTGCGAAATTCTCCATATTTTCCAGGCGCAAAATGGACGCTAATTGAAACGTCTGGGCGTCCCTGAACGTGGAGGGAAAATATCCTCGAAGAAGGGACCGGTTGAATCGCGACGGGGGGGTTGAAACGAAAAGTGTACGTCGCAAAGGGTGCACGGTAAAGGAATTACAGCGGCTGGCTGGCAATTATAGCGTAATAATGTAACGCAGTTAAACGCGACGAGCTGACAGGAGGAAATTAGAAAATTATAATCTAATACGAGGGCGTCGTCGGGTCAACTTTCGTCTGGCCACTGAAATTGAACGTAAATATTTCTATAATTTTCTATTTAAAATTTATACAACTTTCTATTCTATCGAATTCCTGGGAATATCTAACCATCTAACCGATATACGTTTCCTGTGCTATCTAACTGGAGGGGGTGAAAGAGGTGCTCGACAAAGAAAAAGGAAAGTACTTGTCGCGTAGAGTATACAGTAGAAAAGTTGAACACGCGAGTTTCGTGCTTTTAACCTTTCAGCCTTTTGTGCATTCAAGGTATCGATCTTGTACCTTGAACTCTGCAGCTTTCAACCGGCCAGGATTGTCCCCGATCTTTGTACCCGACACCTTTTCACCCTTAATCTTGAAACTTCTCTCCGCCATCGGCGAGAGATATTTTTTAATTATTCTTCTCGAACAATGGAACGCTCAATCTTCGTAGACATCGATAGTAAACTATACATATATATCCGACGACAAGAACAATTCCTCGAGCAGGAAAGTTTGAAAAATCTTCCCGGCGAGATATTAAGCAACGTGTAGAAGACACGATACCCTTTTCTTTAAACTTCCCGGACGATGGACGCGGTTTTTCTTTCGCAAGAAACTTTAATGAATTTCCAAGCCGCTCGGGCGTTAATTAAAAGCCCTTTTTTCAGAAATGGATCGCCCCCGTTATCGCGATGAATGATTGTGTACGTTCATTCTTCAACGGTGGATCGTGAGAAGGACCGTCTTCGTCACACGGCTAGACGGTAAAAGAGGGCTTCGAGCGGTAATTAATTAAGTGTACGAGACTCCTGTGCTCGAAAATGTTACATCGAGCTCAAAGCTTGACGTTATTGCGCCACAAAATGGATCGGTGGAAAGGTAGCGACGATATGATGGATGGCGATCGGTATCGAAGAGATTCTTCAAACCTTCTTTACCCTTTTATCCTTATTTATACTGCACTTTATTTCTTCTTATTTTCTGTTGGCGCAAAATATAGAAAATACCACAACATTGTTCGAAAGTAGTGCAAAATAGAATTCTTTGAAGTTGCATAATTGCAACTATAATTTGGTACGCGATATTTTTTTTATTTTATCAATGGCATAATTTTATCGGGTGATAAATTTACGGAGGAAATTATTTACACGAAAGGACGAGATTAATAACACCAGTTTTTCGTAGGATCAAAATGATTAACGGGATAAAACGTTGCCGTCTGTTGATGGTCGACGGTGGTTGAACGAATAAAAAGCTCGCACGAAGGGATTACGTAAACTCGGTCGCGTTTCTCTAACGCGGGGATCAGAGATTCAATCTTGTCTGCAACTCTGCCACGAGCTCTCCTAGTTATTCTATTTTAGTCTCCAAGGATCGGAAGGCGAAACGCCGCTGTAGCTAATTACGAGCGTAATGAAGAGTATGAATACAAATTAAAATTTGCACGAGTGCTTTCCCCTTTATTTTATAAACCGCCGCCTCCGGCACAAGTACGTGCAGGATTATACAAATGTTTCAGGAGGTGGCCGGATCGATAGTAGCCAGTAAAAAAAGCTTCAGAGTAAATAAATGCGATTAAATATTGCATTGTTGTTGTAGAAGAAGTAATCAGTGAGGCGGCTGACGGCGCGTCTGATCAATGGTTGACTCGTACTACTTGCGCGCCGCGTTGATTGACAGTAGAAACGAACCGTGTTCTCGCAAATATTATTTCTAGGTTGCGAATGTTTATACAATAGTACGGATTTGTAAAATATTTTCCACCTTCAGGAGATTTCAATTTTATCACAGAAATATTATTAATTCCAGTGATACTTATTTAAATTGAAAATTGTAATTTATCGGATTTTGACGAATAATTCCATAGAAATTTTGAAATAATTTATTATTAAATCTATTCTGACAAAATATAACAAATTTCAAGTGTTATAAAATCAAAGCTTAAATGTAAAGAGCAATAGAATTAATGAAATATTTGGACACAGAGGGTCGGAGAGAAATATCATTGAAAATTTCCTAATAAACCGATCGGAAAACGCTTCACGTCCATTTCAGCTCGCCATATGGATGAAATCACGGCCGCAAAGCAACGTAACGATTCAATTAACCGTAGCCAAAGCTATCACGGCTAATTATAATTCCCCGTAATTCGCGTTTGATCGCTCGATTCCGGACGATTTTGCAGCGTTCGCGTATCAGTCCCCGCGTTCGTTCACCTCTCCTCGTGTAGGGTGAACGATACCTTTCGAGCACCCTGTACATCTCGTAGGCGGTGTGCCTAGCTGACGAGAAGTGTGCCCTGGCACTGAGTGGCGGCGATAAATATTCATGGCCACCAGTCATGCCTCACCGCTATCTTTCCCCATGCCGCTGAGCTACATCCGAGTTTACTTACTCGCCGCGGTTAGGAACAGGGACAAGGTGGCTGAATACGTGACGAGGAGCCGACACATTTGCAGTTATGGTGGCCATGATGCACCGACTTGCACTCTGCTGATTCGGCAACCATCCTGACAGATGCTAGTCGAGTTTCCGCACGCGATTGCGTGTGGTAGGTCAGGAATTGCGAACGGATCGATGAATCTGTCGGCGTAATTATGAGAAAAATAGTGGTGAAAAATTTTATGAAAATTATTATTCGAAGAAATTATAGAGAAAATTAGATCAATGGAATATAGACATTTTCACCGTGCGATTTTACAGTGGAAAAAACTGTGATTCTGGCGAGCCTCTCATCCATCTTTCCAGTAGAAAAAAAGAATGGTGGCAGGAAAATAAACCGCGATGTTCCAGTAGAATCTATAGCTCCGGGGCCGATGCCAAGGGGACAGTCGACTAACGCGTTGGCAGTGTCGTTACGGCTGGAAAGTTCCACTTACGTGCAGCATGGTCGGGCGAAATGAAATTCGCACGAACTTCCTCCCTTCCCCTGTTCCTCTGTATCTCGGTAGAAAATGAAAACGTTCCGGAAAAGTGATAAATCGTAGCGCGAAGTAAGTGGCGTTAAATCTAGCTTGACCAAAAATCTAGGCGAACTTCCACCGCTTCTTTTTCCGTTCCACGAGAACATCGCCGTGATATTGGACCGGCGAGAGGCAAAAATTACCACCGTGAAACTGCGAGGATTTCGCGAGATCAGCTCGGCGAAATCTTTCGCACTTTGCCGAGGAAAAGATTGCCTAACGAATGCAGATTGTTATTTCTCTATCAAGTGATTTTATAAATATGCAAGTTTCAGAAATAGTTGATTTATGTTTAGGGTGTTAGAATTTATGGTATGATAGAAAAAATCTCCATGGATCAAACTGAATTAGGTCTACAATTGATTGATTGATCATCGAACCATTTAAAGAGGACTCGTCTGGCATCCGGAAAAGAAAGGGGGGTGGTGGTAGAACGGAAGAGGCATATTTGATGCGCATTTACAGAGAGCTAGCCTACGCGGAATACGCACAAACACTCGCATAGGCTGGCCAACCATCCCGGGCTTTTAACCCGTTGGTACGTTCAATTGAATTCCCCGCTGCCCTGGTGGCCGGCCATTTTAGCCACTATTTATTCTGTTCGAGTACACGGTAATGCGATCGAGGCCTATTACCGGCGCGGATTTTCATTTATTTGCAAACTGTCCGAGGGAAAAACGGATCGAGGAGCATCTCTCCATGGTCCGTGCGTTTCAGCTGCTCTGAACGACCACCTGAGTTTGAGGGGTTGGGCCACCCCATAGCTCTCAAAATGATAAAAAGATGTTTCTATCATTTATATTTTGTACCTGATATCCCTTTTTAATTTTCTAGAAAGTATAAACTTCAATATTTATTAAAATTATAAATTCATTAGCATAATTAGAAGAAGGGGATGACAAAGCCATCAGGTACAACGTGTATACTCGTTCACTATAGGGTAAATAACAATCTCTTTTGGCTGACCAATACTCTATAACGCAGGTGTGTTTCACTGCACGGAACTCGTCGAACAAACAGCGTCAGATCGTTGATTCGAGTTAGCTCGTTTCTCTGGAACATCAATGGGGCGTTAATTCGTCGACTGCTCCGTCGTGTACCGGCGTGACGTCGTTAACGTCGACGTACCGTGACGATTGTGCAACGGAACAAGAACACCGTTGGATCACCGACCCGTTAATCGCTGTCAAATTTCAAAATTCCAACGACGGAAATTCCGTCGCGAGCCTTGACGAGCACAGCTTGCAACTATTGTGACCGAATTCCCTTTTCCAAACGATCGTATCACCAGAACTCCCAGCTTTCGGTAAATCTAATTTACAGAAACAATAGTGGATTAGAGGTACACCGGATAATTCCAGTTTTCTTTCGGGGAAAAAAGAAGGAAAATGAGATTATCCGTGTTTACGTAAAGAGCGGAATTTAACACCGGCGCTGTTATTAAATCCCACCGAGTTTACGCGCAATATTGAGTTTACTATTTCAGCTTAAATATTCTAGAATTTAATGCAAATTTAGAGAGAATATTCACAATATAAATACACTCTTCTATCGTTTCTAATGGATTATCAAAATAAAAATAAAATAAAAGGAGCTTCTAATGAGAGAATAGAATGTTTTACAGTTAAGTAATTCAATTACCATGGAAAATATAAAAAACGAAATAGCAAATGAAGTACAGCAGGGGGATTCATAAAAATGCAGAAGGGACAATATGAAGTTGGTTATGAAGAACCGTGTCCCTAAGTTAAAATATTGAACTACCTGCTGGTCCGTCATATTTTACAATTCTTTCCTCGAATGTTTTCATTAAAACGCTTCGCGTATCCTCGCTTCCTGCATATTCAACAGCTCGAATTCCTCTCCACATAGGAACTGAAAACTGTGCAGGTATCGCGCAACCCGTTAACACCCTGCTCGCAATAAATCCTCGAATTAACGTTTACGACGGGTCGAAAGCTCGAGCAATGATATGCCCGTCGCTACATACTAAAATCGCACGCGTTTCGAAACGATCCTAATCCGGAAGTAGGAAATCGTAACACCTCGGTGGAGGTTCGATTTTCGAATAAAAGAAAATTTTCTGTTTCGTTCTCTTTGACTTATCAACCCTTGGACCTTTTAATTTCTTCCGAAGATTCAAGTTTCATCGAGCTTTTAATCTGTTATTTTTCCTTAAGAGCTTCTAATTCTCTTCTCGTCGCTTGTACAGCGCTCGACTGTCACAAGCCTTCCAATTTCTTTGCCTCTTCTAATTTCGCTAATGATCTTGGAACGCCTTTTAATTGTCCCCTTTTTCATTCCCTGACAAAGTTTATTCTTTGGAAAATTATTTCTCTTCGTCGTTGGATATGACGTAGTAAAAATTCTGAATTAATAATTAGCCGGATGCTCGTCTAACGCAGCAATTAGTCAGAAAGGTGACTCGATCTTGGATTTCGGTGATAACGAGGGAAACGATGTGGTCGAATATGTTTTCCTGAGTAGTCGGAAGGAAATTGAGCCGGATTTTCGTCGACTCTGCCAGTTTCCTCGAGATTCTCCAATAACATTTGCATACTTTCCGCAGGACCACCTACGTGGCAAGAGTTTGTTAAGCTCGAAGGGGGCTCGTATTTTCGAGACGCGACATTATTAGAGCAGCCGATGCGAGGGAGAAAAGGCGAGGAGGCTCGGCTATCGAGCGGAATCCCTTTCTCGAGGGCTTGTCGTACGCAGCCGCGATTTTTACGAGTGGCTGGATGAGATGGACGTGAGACGTTCCGGAAATTGACGAAATCGTAAAACGAGCTCCCCCGTGGATCGTAAAACTGAAATCCCGACGGAGATCGTTCGCTTGTCGACGAAGAAAGTGTTGAGCGTCGATCACGTTCATGAACCGATCTAATGGCTCTCTAAAATCGTATCGAACAGAAAAAACACTTTCGAACTTTAGTGGAAAGTGTCTTGGATCCTACTGGTCAATGATACGTAATCCCTAGTGCTTGGAACACCTCCCCTTTCTCGTTTATTGGCCATCAAAATCATGTTACTTTTGTGTCTATTCTATTGCAACTAATACTCTGCACTTTTCTAATGATTTTGTTCATTGCAGCCTTTCACAAATAAATGAATACTAAAACCCTTCAAATTTTTAAGAAGTAGATTCTTTTAATAAGAATAGGTAACTTTCAAATTAATTATTATCTTTTAATTTTAAGCTTTCAATTTGATACCTTATATGAGTTTCATATTTTTCTATCGTTTTAAAAGATTCGAAAGATTTATAAATATTCTGGAAATGTTTCTCTGAACTGTTGCTTGTTTTTTTAGTATTTTCTTTTAGTCAAAGCTTCACGTTTCATTGTCGAAGCAAACACGTTCGGTGTACTTTTTCGGTTGGAAACAGGAAATTTGATTTTGAAGGTATGGCCCCGAGTTTCCCGAGTCACTTGATCGGGCTTTAGTCGACATTTCCTCGAGCTTTGTCGACTTTCCTCGGTGAAACTTTTCCAAGGACCTTGGCTACGATTCCGGAGATATCCTGAGCATGCGGTCGGTAGTAGACGGTATCCTGAGTTCCATCTCCTAGAGGAAGTTTCATATCCGATATAGACATGTTTCGTGCTAACGCCTTTCGCAGATTCACCCTTGCACCCCTACGAAAATCGATGTTCTTATAGGGTAGCTGGTATACATCATATCAAAGGATGAGCAGAATTTCTCTGAAAATTCCTTCTAAATTTTATACTATTTCTTCAGATATTATTTTTCTCAGCATAATTTCAATTGAAGTATAATTATACTTTCATAGGTTTCTGTTACAATTGACCCCAAAATAGGATAAAAAATTAAGATAATTAGAGTAGAATATCAGTCTTTTCCAATGAAAATATATCACTGCAAGATTATTATTTTTATCAAAGAATTTATTTTAAAAGAAAATTACTTTACTCAAAATTATTTCTTTCTAAAACAAATCTTGATTTCCAGGATTTTGTATTTAACCGAACCATGAGATAGTTAGATTTTGATCGCCAATGGGGATGAAACCTGAACGTAGCGATGACTGCTGCGGTGCTCTCTAATCGTCCGCAAGCCGCTTAACCAAACTCCCCTCTCGTATCACCCTCTTTCAGTAACATTACGACGGTGGTTGGTACAGCAATTTCTCCATCAGAGCTTCAACCACTGGCATTAACGACCCCCTTGATTTTCTTAGCAATTAGCAATTAAATTTTCTAAGGAGAAGAAAATTTCATTTTTCTCATCGTGACAGGTGCTTAGGCAACCGTGAAATCATTCTCGTCGATGATAAACCTTTTGCAGGAGAAATCTTTCTCCCTGAAGAAAGTGATAGCTAGACTCACGATACTTTCGCAATCGTTTCTGGCACTTGTCGCGAAAGTTCAGCCACGTGTTTTCGACAGAAGACAAACGACAGCACTTCTTCCGGCCGGTGCCGCGTCGACGTACATTTCAAGCGTCGCCCTGACATTTAGATGATATTAAAATGAAATTTTCTCCGCTGCTGTCCCTGCTTACCGTGAGACTCGTTTCAGTTTTTGACGCGCGGCCCGGCTGGTTGCTGGCTGGTTTGCTCGCTGGCCCGAAAGCACTCGAGACGAGGGGAAATAGTGCCGAACCGGTGGACGCCGTTAATGGGTTCCGTCGACGAGCCGTTGCTTTTCGTTCACGTCGACGGGAAAAAACACAGAACGAACGACGCGCGTCTGACAGTTCTAGGGAAACAACGCCGCCAGAGAATTCGAACCTGAAATATGTATCGGTGATTTCTAATCTTGATTCATATTTTATTAGCATTTTGAACGACTACAAAAAATATTAAATGATTATGTAGAATTCGATGAATGTTCAATTTTGAAAAAATAATGATGAGAATCTTCATAAATGAGATTTTTTAGGGAAATATAGAGTGTTCCATGTGATTGTTAGAGCGCAAACAGGGGAGGAATCTGCATCGTTGAGGATTGAACTTAAGTCCCTTCACAAGTTTTCGTTCTCGCCTCGAGAGAAAACTTTCTCCTCGTTGAATCCGTATGGAGGGAAAAAAAAGGAAAAAGAGACGACCAGATTCCCTTCAAACTCGTTTGAAAGTACGACATTCACTTTGCATTTCATTCCGGAAATTGTTATCAATCTAAAGAGGACGCTGTGCCTTATGCTTCTGAAAATTTTCACGAATTTGCCGGAACTTCTTTCGCGGAAATATTCGATTTGCTGGAGAAACGACCTTCTAATTTTGAATCGAGCGATTGTCACAAGTTTTCTCATAAAAAGGTAGAATTTAAAAAAATGTGATTATATTTTAGGGATAAAAGAAACTTTTTAAAAACAGCTGGCATAGGGATGCTATTTAAATTTTACAGTGTAATTCATCCAGTTTCTTTAAAGATCGTTAAATTAGTTTATTTTTTCATGCATTTCTCTGGTATTTCTACTTTATATCTTTCCCTGATCTCGTAGCACCGCACAGTACTTGGCTTAGCAACACGATAAGCAGGTAGGATTTTAAATTCACGAGAAATGCAAGATACCGTTCATTCTTCGAGCCTCCAATGTTTTATTCAAATTTCATCTCGCCTTTTATCGCCAATAAAACAGTTCCTTTTAACAGTAAACCAAATCCTCTTGCTCCTGATTCATAACTGAGATTTACAACAATACTTGTGCATTCTGCAATAAAAGTGCATATCATAAAAAGAAAATATCAAACTTTGCAAAAATAATTTCACAAAATTCTCAAAGTTATTTGAATAATAAAAATTACTTTTCACTTGGAATTACAAGGAAATTTGTAAAATGATAATTACTAGATTCATGTATCCGTCGTTAACTGATAAACAAATAAATCCGTCGTTAGAGTACAGTGAGAATTTTCAAGCGAGCAAATATATCCGTCGAGGGTGGTCGAAGGAAATCGAATAAGAGAAAACGAGAGGTCCTTTCTCACCTTGGCAGGGGTGAAATTATTTGCGGTTCATCGGGACACGGTGACGTAGTCAGGGTGGTGTTTTACAAATCCGGCTCGTTACTTACCACAAGCTGTTCGTCGTCATGCATTATTCATCCCCGTGGCCCGTTTCCGCGCCTCGTATATTTTATTTCGATCGTCCCACCGAGCTCTCTCGCCCCTCCTCGTTTCAATCAGCCCCAAG
Organism: Osmia bicornis bicornis; assembly: GCF_907164935.1. Taxonomy (NCBI): domain Eukaryota; kingdom Metazoa; phylum Arthropoda; class Insecta; order Hymenoptera; family Megachilidae; genus Osmia; species Osmia bicornis. Next base: position 3,301,486 of record NC_060228.1, on the reverse strand, counting down.
TCGATGGCTCGGTTTCTAATCCGACAGAATGCGCCTCGATTCCTATCCCGGAGTCACATTTTACCCGGCTCAGAGGAACCGGAGGGTGGACACGCGTCATTGATTTCGTAACAAGATAGAGGACGACCACCCTTCTGACTGCCGTTTGTCCAACCCCTTTGAGGATAAAGGGGATAAATTTTCTTGGAGGTAGCCGGAGCACACGGTAACAATAGGATCCCCGACGTGGTTCTGACATGATGTATTCGATCGAATTTGTACGAAACTAATCGTTTTTCGTTACTGCTTTTTATTAAGAATTCAACCTAATGGACATTATTTGTTAGCTGTTTTTTTTTTTTTTCTAAAGAGAATTGGTTCGGATAGTATTTGTTGATGCCTCCAGAGGTAAACCTTTCTCTGACAGAACAAATGGAATTTCAAGTTGCTGGCTCGTTCAATCCTTTCGAGGATAAGGGGGTAATTTTTCTTGGAAGAATTGGATCTTCTCTAACAATGAAATCGACGTGCATTTGACGTCGCGGTGCTATCGATAAAACTTGTACAAACCGATCGTTTATCGTCCGATGGAATCGAACGTCGCTATTATTGAAATATTTTTTTAGACCTTTCCATTCATAATAGTATTAATTTTCAAACAGAAATTTTACAACTTTTTCCATTCTCCACTCTAAAGTTTCATTCGTACAATTCATTTTCCTAAATTAATTATTCTCTTTATTTAATTTTACCGGAGAACGTGAAATAAAAGACTGTAATCACGAACACAAATCTCCATAAAATTACAAGCTTCATTACCGCGAAATTTCACCAGAGAAGTGACAATCGCGTGGAAATTCGTTGAATGCGAGCCCAGCTTTCATTAAACGTGTAAATTTACAGAGTCGGGACGTTTCGTATTATCTCGGCTTCACTTTCGTGTAACCTCCTGTAACATCGTTGGGATTAGAATGAAACGGACGCGTAGCTGAGACGGTCGAATTGATTTTTCGTCTGTATATTTCGTCAGGAAATCTAGTTGCACGTGTCGGTTACAGAGAAGAATTACCTCGGGGTCATTCAGACATTCCGTTTCGGTGGTGGCCTCATTAGCGGCAGTGTTTAAAATGCTGTTTGCCGGTTAATCGCGACACGTGTCCCGGCATTTTTCCGCTCGTATCCGTGTCGGTACGAAATCCCAGCACGTGTCACCCGTACAAACAACCGTTTCGTGTACAAGCTCGTTAATGGTGATCGATAATTCGCGGGAGTTTGCATGCAGCTGGTGCGGTGATCGCGTTAAAAACACGGTTAATCGAAGGCTGGTTGCGGCTGAGACCGTAAACGACTATCACGAAGGGCAGAAATTTGTGCTGTGGTGATGCGGGAAAACGGGGAAAGAAAAATGAGCGAGGACAGTGGAGGAAATTTATATGCGTGTTTGTCGAGTGTCGAAGCGTCGAGGGTGAAAAGGTAAAATTTAAGAAAGGTGGACGAAAGATTGAATCGAGGCTCGAACGGTGGGGTGATGAGGGAACTTCCGTGTACGTAATTACGGTGGATTATCGTGAAAGTGTACGCAAAGGGGGCACTTGGCCCGGGGGGCGTGCCACCCTTCAGGGGAACCCCCCTCGGGGTGCTAGAAACAGACCGGACGATGCAAGATACATCTATATTTCGTACATGCTGCTGGCGGAGCTTCATCTCTTCGAACAGGTAAACCTGTAGCTGATAATTCGTTTCATTTATCAGGGTAATTATGGGGAATAAAAATAATTAGACAATCAAGTAACGTTTAAGATCAATTAGAATCTAATCTAATTTCTATAATTTCTCTTTTTTCCGTATAATGTGTAACCAAGCTCTTGAAAATTTCAAATTTCCTTCTTTCTGATCTGCAAAAATTATTTATTCAGTCGTTTCGGTGTTAAGAATAGCTTGAGAAATCTTTAATGCAAATGCGGGTAGAATAGAAAATTACAGAAGGAAGAAGTGCTCCTTGACGCCAATGTAAATGCAACAGCAATTTTTCAGAAGCTTCAAGACTGTTCTTGACAAAGTGTTAAGAACCTCTCCGTTCCAAGTGAATCCCTTTTGGCACGTATTTTCCATAGATCACGTAAATTCGCTGGCTTTGTTCCCGCAGGAGGGAATCCAGCGGATGGCGGCGACGAGTAGAATCGTCGCGAAATCTTCGTATACCGAAGGGTAATCGGTAATTAGAAATTCTCGATGGTATGCGCGTCGTCTACGAACGCGTAAGTGTCAGACATTGATTAAGCTTGACATCGTCGATTAAACGCGTCAAGCGGAACAAGCGAGCTCTTCTGAAAGACGGAACCCTTTGAATTATGTTGATCCTTTCTAAAGAGAAGAGATCCTTTCTTAAAATTGCTATTATTTCAAATGAAATTCATCTCAGAAATGAACGACCGAATTGAATTAAAGAAGATACAATAATTCTTGACACTCGTGCCATTTCTTTATATTTATAGGAAGATTTTTAATTAATTTTTAACTTAATTTCCATAGCTATTCGTATATTAACTTAAAGTTTGAAATATTTGTAAAATTTTCACTCGGGTATCTGGAAAATTACGCGTACGTGACCTGGAATTCATTTAGCAGGGTGGTTTTCGAGTTAAAGAATAATTAAAAACTTTGTTCTGATGAAAATTATTTTAATTGAATAAATATTATGAATTCAATAGAATTACAGATAACGTTATACATATTTATATATTATTGTTATTTTCTTGCTTACAAACACGTTTTATATATTTTTTCTTACCATCAACCCTTAAACGTTCGAAACCAATATAAATTTGAATTTCTAATTAAGAATGCTATTGTTGTATTCGCAAAAGTTTCCCAAGTGTGATATTAATCCATAAATAATTTAATTAATTAACGAAGTTATGTATTCGTTTCATTTGGGAATAACGGAACTCGTTACGTGTACGCGATGATAAATGAGGGAATATAATTCGCGAGACGCTGGTAACCGGATTTTCCTTTGGCAATTGCGTATACCATGTGTACGGAATATTATTAGGAGCTGGAACGCTGGGTAATAAAGCGGTCTACGCCTAGAAGACGTAATATTACGTCCTTACCGAGCAGAGAGGCACGAAAACGTGCATTATGCCTCCGGGCAAAGCTGAACTTCGATTTGAATCGGAACACTGCACGAACGCCCGCGGAATTGATTTAATTGACCCTGTTTGCGAGAAACCGTCGGGAATAATCGAATGTGTTATGAATCGACGATACCGAACCGATAATTTGGAATAAAAATAACAGTAAAATTGAAACGATCAAATCGTCTGATTTAATCGATACGGACTCTAATATTTTAATTTAAAACCATTCGCTTTATCAATTAATCACACGCAAGTAATTATTTCGTTTGAATTCTAAAGAACACACGCGAATTCTGCGTTACTATGGGAACAAAAGTCTCACGTGATGGGGTGGTAGTCTAGGGGGTGACAGTTCTAACTCCGCAGTTTGCGAAGGACCATCGTGTGCGTAATTTCTTTAAATATCAATCGTAGCAGAATACATATTGCGTATATTCAATTTTGTTATTTTTCTTTAAGAAATACAGTGAAGCAATAATGAGAAACAGAAGTGTAAGTTGATTATAATTTTATTAAAAATTTTCCAGTAGAAACGACGCCAATAAGACTAAACAATTTGAAAATATCTTTATTTTTCGCGAAAACTTATTTTTGTATCATACACCCTGTACGTGCGCCGCGAATAAAATCGTCCGTCGAGATTTAGCAATTCCCAGCAACGATGCTTCCCAATTTTTCTCTAAAATGAAATGAAAAAAGAAAGTGGTGTAAAAGGGAGAAAAAAGGCAACGAGTAGCCGATTCAGGACGCAGCATCGATAACGTGCAATTTGCCTAATTGCGCCACGGTCACCGCGATAAGAAGCACGAGCATCGGGGACTAGATAAAAACGCTTCACTTTTTGCTCTTTTTACATCGAATTTCCTCTGAACGCTTCTTTCCCCGTTACTTTGGCTCACCTGCATCACTTCACGGTTACCCATTATCCGGAAAATTTAATCTGCATTGAAAGCATGCAGTTAAGACCGTGCATCGATCAGTATTCAATAATTTATTGCTTAGATCTGAAAATTTGTTGAAAAGTATTTTTTGATATTTCGATGTTTTTTTTAACTTCCCGGGATATCTACGTTGAAAAAGAGACTGTACAACCTTTCTACAACCGCAGAGATTTGCTTTTTAAATTGACGCGCTATACTGTTCCAATTAAACGCCACCGATTCGGCTTTTCAACGAGAATTCCGACGGAAAGCGTTTTGATGGATGTACTGAAGCTTTTGAGGCAGCTGTTTTGCATCGTTGCACAACACGCGTCACAACATTTGCCCTCTGTATTTACTACGCTTATACAGGTTGATCCACAAAAAGCGAGGATATTTTTAATAAGTTACACTGTGACTTTTGTCTTAAAAGATTTACTTCATAAAATAATACTTAGTAATTTTTAAAACTATCATTCCAATTCAAATTTCTATTAATTAAAAAAGAAAAATCTCTTCTTCCAAGTAACAAATCTTCATGTCCATAGAAATATTATTTCCTTTCATAATTTCATCGAAGTTGTAGTCGTGATTCATCTTTGTGTTACGATCAAGTCTCTATAATCCATCCACAACAACAAGGCGAGCGAACTATTTACATCCTCGCTTTAATCCTCTAATCTCTTAGGTCGCGTGTTGCGACGATCATTGTCGACATAGGCCTCGAACGGTGAGGATGGTCGACACAGTGCAACAAAAATATTTCGTTGTCCCTTAAAATCGTTCTATCGTGTGTATCGAAAATGGAGCAAGTATAAAACGGTCGTAGCCAGTGAGAAAGTGGCAAACGCCATCGGATTAAGGCTGGTGGCCGGTGCAACGAGAAATATGAAGTACACAGGTGAATCTGGTGTATTCAATTCTGGAACGACTTTCAATCCGTGCTTCCGTGAATTATAGAAGTTAACATCCACGTCGCGGCAAGAAAAGCTGTTGAATTATTATCTGTTTCCACGGCAGAGAAACTCTATAGCCGAATTGCAGGTGCAGTGGTTGTTTTGGGGATAAAAACACAAGCTTCTAGCTTCAGATTGAGATAATGCAAGTACTATTTTACAATTGTTTTATGTTATCAAATCTTGCCAACCTTTATGCGTTTGGAAATCGGTTATTGTTTCCTGTAATTAGTAATCAATCATTTTGTGTTCATAATTTTAATGAAGTGATTATATGGTCATTTTTAATAGACTTTGAGTTTTAAATTGATATAATATAGTTATTATTTAATAGAACTTTTATATCATCAATTTAAATAAAATTTTCTGTCCTTTCAAAATCAGTCATTGTTTGTTATAATTAATAAATAACAAATTTATATGAATTATAATAATAAATCGCATAAGAGATAATTTTTAATAGACTTTGAGTTTTAAATTGATATAATATAGTTATTATTTAGTAAAATTTTTATATCATCAATTTACACCAAATTTTCTGTCCTTTCAAAATCAGTCATTGTTTGTTATAATTAGCAATTAACAAATTTATATGAATTATAATAATAAAACGCGTATGTGGTCATTTTCAGTACACTTTAAACTTGAAATTAATAAAACTGATACCCTATTTCATGATACTTTTATGTCATGAAATCTTGTCAGACTTGTGATGTTTCGAAATGGATAGTGTAAAGCTGTCTACCTGTCAGATATGCATTTCCCTGCCACCATAAATGGCTGGGGATTTAAATTCATCATATCCTATGAAACCGGCGTGTATAAACGATTTATTGAGGAGGTGTAATACCAGTTTATGTTGATCCGTGGGAATTGAATTTTCGGTAGTTGAACTAGAGGAAAACCGTGGTGAAATGGGAAACGAGCAAGGTAGCAGCATGCCACACGAAGGCGGCTACGAATATTTCTTAATTCACTTGCATCCTGGTCAATTTATTTTCATTGGACGTCCGACGGCGCACGTCAACACCGGACTCGACGGGCGCCGATGTACACCGGAAGCGTGCATAAATCACTTCTGCCCAAACGTTCGCCGCAATTCACGTCATCGCGATGACAGAATATTGCGAATGTCTTCTCCGCATCTAGCGAATATTTTCAACGCGTTCTTGTTGAGAAAATTCGCTGAAAATATTGCCGGAATTCTTGAAATTCCATCCCTGCCGTATGGCGCCTTGGGACAACAATGTTTCTTCGCGCAATAACGTCGTCCACTGGTAGAGAAATATTTTTAATGTATTTTATCCAAGCATCCGCGTAGAAATTTCAAATGATTTACCGTAACATAATATTGACGGTATATTAATTTGAATATTAAGGTTTGATGAAAATGACCACTTAAATGCAGATTTTGTAATACCGGAACAATATTTACTTATTAATGCTTGAAATTTCGTATTATCCATACACATTCATTTTCATGCATGACCGAAAGTTGGTTTTTACTTCATGAACGACCGTGATGCAATTAGTGTTTTGCTTTTATCGATAATTCAGATACCATTAATTTAATACATCAAACTTTGTAACGTAATTTTAATAATGTTGTGATAATTTTTTTTTTCGAATCTCAAATTAACATAAGTTATTATTTTTGTTGCAGGATCTTCAATCGGAGATCGAAACACACCGGGACGTTTATGCATCCCTGAATGGTACAGGGCGGAAGTTGTTAAGCTCCCTTGCCAGCCAGGATGATGCTGTTATGCTACAACGACGACTGGATGAAATGAACCAGAGATGGCATCACTTGAAAGCGAAGAGTATGGCAATAAGGTAAGTGAAACGTCTATCCTCGTCTCTAAGGGTGTGTATAAACCCTAAGTTTCTAATATCTAATGTTCTAAGTAGGTCAAATACGTTCGGACTTCCGAGATTATCTCACGGCATAAAAATTTAGAAATTCATGAAATTTTAAGTATTCTGCAAACTATTTCGAAATCACAGAAATCCCAACATTTCTTTGTCGTAAGATACTTTCAAGAATCCAATTTATTTCTAAGAAGAATCCTTAAACCGTCCAGACCCGACATTCTCGGGTTCTCGCCCATCTCTACCCTTTTCTCTCCGTTTTTCTTCGGTAACGGTGCATTTCTCTATCCTCTCTGTTTTTTTATTTTTTTTTTCGAAAACCCAATTAGTGATCGCGGTGAGAACGACGACAGGTGGAGCGTTGAAGTTTTTCAGCTCCTGTAAGCGGTAACAGGTGCGCCGTTTCGAGGCAGACATTTCATTTTGCGTGCGCGCCAGCGAAAAGTGGCTGCCGAGAATTCAGAAGAATGAATTACGCGAGATAAGTTGAAACGGCGGGGGCAGGGGTGAGAATAGAGGGATGAAAACGGGATAAAAATTGGAAACGGGATTTCGGAGAAATATAATCTTGGGGAAACGAGGAAAAAATGAGGGAGAGCGCGTTAAAGGGAAAAGAAAGTAGGTGGCTAGAAAATAAGGTGTGGAGATGAAAAGAAAAGAAAAGGGGAAGAAAGGGTGGAACGGGTAGAATCTGATGTTGGAAATGAGAGGAGGAGAGGGATGAAATGTGGTAGGAAAGGAAACAGAAGGAAATAACCGCGAACGACTTTGATTTTGAAATATTACCGAGCTTTAGCGATCGCCTGTAGCTATGGAGATTCATGTGTTGTATCGGCTGTGCGAATTCTCTATTTTCAGTGTTTTTTTTTGATGAATTTTTCTTCATACAGAATAAAATTCTGTAAAATATAAGAGCATCATTTATCGTTAGATTTCAGATGTTTTATTTTCTTATTAGTAGAATGCAAAAGGCAGAGAAATTAGTGATTAAAATCGTGAAATGTTTTAATGCACTTCTGTTATAAAAAAGCTATGAATCGAAAAGTGAGCAAAAGCGAACCTCTCTTCTCAAAGAATACAACTGCGCTTTATTTTCTCTTTTTTTTTCCATTCGAAGCCCGTGAATTTCCGAAAACTTCATTTCAAATTCTATTCCACGCGTTCGGATCGATTTATGAAGCCCTAGCATATTTGAAAAATGCATTAAACTGGTGTCAACTGGAGTGGCGCAAGGGTGGTCGGTCGATTTACAAAAATCAGGGGAAAAATGGGAAAACGTGTCGCTATGTTACAGTGACTTTTAACGCGGATGGAATTCGAAATGAAACGCGTGGCCGATTTTATTCCCTCGGTGTAAAACACAGAATTAAAATGATTTAAGGTAATGTAACAACAAAACGTTAACATCGATGAAACTTTTACATTCTTTTATTTGTAAGTGTAAATTAGGATCAACTCAGTGTTAAATGCCAATAAAAAAATTAAAAAACGCAATTTTGACATTGCAAAAATAATTGACACTCGACTTTAATAAGGAATTACATATATTACAAAATAAAAAATTTACATTTTTATTTTTCTAACATTCAGTTACTAAACTAATTCTGAAAAAATCGAATGTAATTTCTGAAAAGGATACTAAATCAAGGGGTTGAAATTCCATTGTTGAAACCCAACCAGTAAATACTTTAGCTAAAAAAAAATTGGAAAATGGATATTCGTAAATCCATAAAACAACAAAACCAAGAATTATCCTGGGGGACAACATTGTCGTAACAATGGCTTTTGACGCGCGAACAATTCCAAAGATTTCCAAGCTGGGTGGAGGGTCAGGGGGTGTGCACACGCAGTAGGTTAACTATGAAGCTGGAAATTCTCAACGTGCCATTCTCCTTTGATAACATAGCAGTTATGCGTCGTGGTAATACCCTTCCTAAGCAGAAATTGTCGCCACGAAAGAGGGCGAGACGAAATCTTTGAGTACATTATGGTGGTTTACACGATCTTCCTGTAGACATTTCGCGATCAACCCACCTGGGATTTCCCATGAAACTTTGACTGACAAACTAAGGGGTTGCTTTGATATTAGTGCATCGAAAATCTACCCTTAGATCGCGTGGATTCGGTCGTTGAACCATTAATTCCTCTTGCTACCAACGACGTATATATACGTTCCCCGAAGACGAATAATCATTTACAAAGGGCGTATATATACGTTCTCAGAAATTCACTTCTAATTATGAAAATAATTACCTGTTCTCTTGAAATTTATTCACAATTCTTTTTTACTAATTATGAGAATATATTTCATACAAAGTTGCATTGTCTGATGATCTAAATGCACTTTTTAAAAATATAAGCATTAGCCATCTTTTTCAAATTAGCGCGACATGTTTCTATTACCATAGTATTCCAGTTCGTGGAAAAATAACATATTCTTCTGTTTCTTTGTGTATTACCCGTTCTTCTCTCTCTATATCCAGAAAAAGAGAACGGTTCGGTAGTTTGTGAAATACGCTGGTGAAAAATTACCGCGCTGCTTTTTTCCAGCGTTCTGCGTTGAAAAACTCTATTCATCTTTCAATTCCCGAAAGATGGAAAAAGAAGGCTCAGAGTTCCTTGAAATCCGTCGATGAAAAATTACTACGGTGAACTGAAACGCGACGGGGAAACGTTCAGGAAATTCAGAATCCTATGTTCATATATTGTTCTCGCTTAATGCAATCAATTTTCCCTTTCTCCCATTTGTATGTGTCGACTGGTAACGAAATGTTTATTAGCCGAGAGTCGAAGAAAAATTATATTTTGTAACTGATAAGAATATAAATTCAATTTAATGAAAAGAAATTTTCCAAATTTGTTAAGATGACAATGATGATAGATATATTCACGAACTTTCGTCGTTAATTTCACGTACCGTAACACGCGAATGTATTATGAAACACTATGTATACACTTTATATCGCGTGACTTATGTTTTCGAAAGGGAATCCTTTCTCGAGCAAGTTTCGCCGGCGTTTCCAGCGGGCGTGCATAATCGGATTCATCCGGTGCAACTTGAAAGGAAACTTCTCTGTCTGAACAACCGCGCGAATTCTATGTGAAACTACGATGGAAATTTTCGACGGAAGTTTAAGCGGTTCGACGGTGACCGGTCGAAAGTAAATCCCGATGTACCACCAGAGAGATCATACGTTTTCATCGCGAGTTATTTCCATCCCGGTTTCGCGTTTCAATCTCATCCGCGAGCTTTAATAAAGATCCCTCCTCTGTTTGGACAGAGATAACAGGAACTTCTATTTCGTAGAACTGTTGCTTCATCATAATGTTTTCCGAGTTTACAGACATTTGTATTTTATTAGAAAGCTCTTTGAAATTTCCTATTGACATCCTCCGGACCGTGTACTCTGGAGAAATAGATAGACAAGGAGGGCACGAGGTTTTAATAATGTTTCGCAAACCGAAGTAAAAGGGTACCATCTTCCAAGAATTTGTCTCGTAAATAAAACTAGACTGTTCTCTTTAATCCGGAAACTTGAAAGGATTACACAAAGTTCATTCGGAGAAAAGGAAGTTTGCTTGAATTGCAGGATACGATTTTGTTCGGTGAAATAATCATCAGTGTAGTTTCATTGTTTTACTTTCAAATTATAATTGAAGAATTTTCCATTTTAGTGGAAATTCAGATTTTATTCTATGTCTGATAAAAATTTTTGAAATTTACAAAATCACAGAGTATCCGATGCTAACTGTTACAATGTTCGTAAATCCAACGTTTCGTAGGTACAAAAATTGTAGGACAAAAATTACAGTTTTCCACGAACGCGTACTTTTTATTTCCTAAACGAGCACGCTGGTATAAAAGTCTCAGCGTGATCCCGATAACGGGACATCTCTCTCCCGGTGCATTAATTTCAATCCCCGGATTTCAAAGTGTTCGTTGAAAGGGTTGGAATCGTTCTGTGGTTCGCGGAAGGACTCGAAAATTTAAGTAGCACCGATAAAGCGGAGTCAGCAACGGGTTAACCCGGATAGAGCCGAGCAATCAGTCTCCATTAATTAGTCCAAGCGCTGTCTCAAGCTCGTGGAGGTTGATTACCGGAAGAGAGTAGGGGGACACGGAGTAACCGAACGGAAGCGTTCCCTTTTTCTTTTATTCTCGTCATTTCAACTCTTTTTTTGCCCACCACGAGTGCTTCCATCTCTTCAAATGACGGCCATATTTATCAGAGACCATCTTCTTTACTTTTTCGTTGGCCAATTCTGACCATCTTCCAGGCTAGATTGGACCACAAATACTATCGGAAACGCTGATCCCGATAATTCGAGCAGAGATCGTTTTTGGCACCGATTTTCAGGTCGATTCCGTTATTTCATTGGACAGAAGCTCGGTTGGCATGTATTTTAACTGGATGCTACCCTTTTCACTTTTGTTTAACTCCGAGGATTACCTTTTTAATGGGATGTCACGATGGGTTTGATCACCTAATAGAAAATACGTATCGATTTTACCCCTCTCGTTATCTCTTATTAACAGTTTTCTAATTAAGCGAGGATCGTATTGATTTCTGGGGGATGAATTGAGCTGCTCTTCAAAGGGAAGTTAAATGTATCATTTTCAAACGAAAGAGTATAAAATTTAGGAAATAATAATAATATAAAATACAAGATTAGAATAAATTAGGCCTCTCTCCATGGTCCGCCGTCCGAGGGTTAATGATCTAGGAACCGTATTCTTCTTATTTTTTTAACTCTTCGACTTTTTATAGTATGCAAAGGATATAAAAACTTCAGAAATATTTATATGTAAAATGTTGTCTGTCTATTCTGAAGTTACAGAAGTTGTTAACAGTTCGAATTCTTTCTGTAAAAACTTTTAACTAGATCCGATTGCTCTCTGAAACTATCGGAGAATTCTCGAAAATATATTAACTTTCACGTCGAAGTAAAGATTTATCGGTAAACAACGATAGCCTGATTTCCATTTAAAGAATAATTCGGTTTAATTTCCTGGGCATTCAGGCAACAGCTTTCGTTCGCAGATGTCGTAACCTTTTTGCCGGTGCAACAGCTGTCTGCCGCTGTTGTTTGCCGTACGAATTACACAATCCTTTTCCTCTCTTATAGCGAAACTCGCTTGTTTCTAGAGTTTCGAACAAAGTACATTGTTACGAACAAACAAAGAATTGGTTGCTTGCTTTGGTACTTCCTCTCTTTCTCAAGTTGTAAACACCAACTCGTCAGCTAACTATGTTATTTTGTTTCGATCAGTGTCGGTCAGATAATGAATAAATATCAAAGGTAATAAAAGATACAACTTAATCCAATAATAATTTATTTATTCTATTTATTTATACTATATATATTATAATGGCAATTAAATTCACCAGCTTTACATCATTTTTCTATAAATTTTCTATGAAACAATCATTTTCGATCATTTAAATAATTAATCTTTTGTTACATTTAAATTAGCTTCTTCGAAAAATGAAATTAAAATTTATCAAACATTAAATAACGTTTTTCACAGCACTGTATTTTTTTTTAATATGATCTAGGGGTGAAAACATAGAAGCTCTCTATCGTCGTTAAAATATATCGTAGCCGGCTATCAACGGTTCGCTGTCGAATGTATAAAGTTCAACGTCGCGCGAACGGTACAATAAAAATCACAGAAACTTTATTCTTCGCTAGCGTGGACAGAGATTTATAACGAGAGCAGAGGGAACCATGACCGAGATAAAAATCGGCACAACGACTTTCATTGCGACGGATTTTCGCTGCAAACAGGATACCGGTAGCAGGTAAAATCAATAGCTGGAGCAATTAGTTACCGTGGCACGCACGCGAAAAGGGCAGTAGCTGCATCCGGTAGTCGGATACGCCGACCTTTCGGACTTGTTCAACATCCGGCCGCCGCTTTTTTTTTTTTCTCTCTCCCAAACCTACTGCACAAGCTATTCGAAACGGAGTGAAAAAAAAAAAAATAAACGTCGGCGAACTCTACGAGAATTTGTACGAGCGAATTGGAAAATGGGGTCGGGGATGATTCAAGGGAGAAAATTTTGTATCGTGCTACTCCGCTGAATTCGGTTCATTAGTTGTTACACCTGTGCTTCTCATTGTTATCTACTTGCAGAAGTAGATGGGAATGATTTTGGGAGAATATAAAGAAAAAAAATGAAAAGAAAGTGTTGAATTAATTATAATCGTTTTATCTTCTTAATTAAATTTTCCTCTTGCTATCTCCTGAAATTAGTATATGAATTTTAATACCACCAGCTTGTCATATTTTTGAAGCTGCTGAAAATTTCATTAATTACCATTTTCTATTTTTCACAAATTTCATTTATTATTTTCATGAAAATTCAACGCTTTCATATTTCTATACGTATCTCATTATCGTAAGCGGTTCCGTAACGTATGGCAGACGTATCAGAAAATAAAAAGAGATGATCACGAGAAACAAGAGGAGGCTGAAAGTCGAAGTGTTCGTCGGGCGAAGAGGATGATTTCTTCCGTGAAGACGGCGACGCACGGGTTGCAAAGGCGGTAAGCACGGTTGTTGGTCGGGAGCATGAATCGGGAGGAATAATTAAAGATGCCGCGGCTCTCGTGAGCGGGTAGACGGTGCCATTACTCGCGACACGATTAGCGCACTCGCGCGTTCACGTGTCGCAAAGTTGGGCGCGAAGCGTTGCACGTCGAAGCGTAGGAATCATCGAAACTATAAAACACACGCGTTGTAGGTTGGTAGAGGGTCGCGTTTACGACGTACTTCTCTAGCAAAAGACTTCAAAGCTCGTTCCGCCCCGGCTGCGTTTCCTTTAACGTCATCTCCTCCCCGGCTCGTCGTGGAAATTGTTTTCGCGTGAAAGCGTCGCGACTTTTCCGGAAGCGATCGTTCGAAGATTCGTTTCCGCCCTGCTGTTTATAAATGTTCGAATATTTGCAAAGCGTACGCGTCATCGACTGGAAAAATGAAAATTTCCCTTTCAATTTCACGATTCTAAGCTATCCACTTTTCGGAAGATTCAGTTTCATCCTGTTACACGGTTCTAACCCTGAAATCTATTCACCAGCAAAGCAGAGCTTCAACCAGAGAAGCTACATTTCTTCATGCAAGTACGTTCTTCACGATGCAATTTTTCATTCGCGTCTCTGCATCTGTCGGCTGCAGAATTCCATTTCTTACGTCGTTTCATTGTTGCATCGTCTTCGATGCAAGCAGTTATAACGCTAGTTGTTGCGATTTCATTGTATGCCAACTATTCCGCCATTTATTATCTTTCTTTGAATTTCCTTCGCTTGAATCTCAGCCATTGTTCGCGAACATGAAATGGTGATATTAAAATATTTCAATTGCAGGGCCACCCTTTCGTAATTCTCTATTATCTTATTAAATTTTTAAACGTCACCCCAGGAAACCATGCCATTTTCTAATTTTTTGAACCTCCTGTAACGTAAATTTTATTAAAGTAAAATAACAGAAAAATGAAACAGTGAATGAATGTCGAAAAAAAGGAAAAAAATTGTAGCGACGATGGCAGAGGGTGGAGATAGTTGATTCGTTGCACACCAGCCGAACCGGAAGTGACAGGTAGATAATCGCGGATCGTGATGAATCACCGTGGGCCCTTATCAGTCGGTTCTGTACATAGCCGTTCTTTTCCCGTCGTTTCGCGAACACACGGAAATCTGTCACGTACACCGCTTTTCCGCCACCGAAACGGTGTATATATGTTTCTCTCTTTTCAACGGGCCGAGGAAATCGAAGTTATTTTTACGTGACGTCGACACGATGCTGGAAGACACAGAAACATGGTTAGATACAGGGCACGAGGATGACCATCGTTCTAGCAGAAAATTCGTTGCGACCGTTCGATGGCTTTTCCTTCTAGAATTTCCACTCCGGAGATAATGGATTAAAATTTTTCGATACTTTAAACACGCGACATATTACATTATTTTCTATATTATTAAAATTTTCCTAAAAGGTATCCCCTAATTATAAAAATTCGAATTTCAAAATTAATTCTTGCTACGTCCATCCTTTTAGCGAAATGAAACGTTTCGTTTGTGATTAAAGAATTGTCCTCTCTCAGTCGCGTTAGAATTTTCTCCTTGTTTTGTATTATATCGCAAACCGGACTGTAACCAGCAATACCAATGCAGTGAAATCAAGCTGTCGCTCAAGCCGAAGCTTCCTTCCTTCCTTCCTTCCGGTCTCCGAGCAGTCGTAACTCATTACGTGGCTCCGGCGGTACGTGTTTCCAACGGTGTATCGGATGCACGATAGCGGCACGAGCTTAAAGTATGATAAGGTGTGGCTTAACGTTAATCTCCGGAAGAGCTGTCGGTTTTCCAACGTTGGATGGTTGCTTCGTGGCCGCCTAAATGCACCTTGCGCCTTCCCTAACCGTATCCGCGTGTTCGCGACGTCTATATTTTGGGGCTTTACGTCTCGTTCAAGCCAGATGCGACCCGACCGGTTTACTTAGCCATTCTGTATCCTCGAGAATCGCTGGAACCTGGAATACACTCTCTTGTACAACGTCTATCTGTCCTGGAATCAATACACATTTATACGAGCTCGTAAAACGGTGCGGCCGTTTCAACCTGTTAACCCTTAACTGCTTTTGGGGTAGAAAGGTATATTGACAGAGATAACATTGACCCTTTGTGATTTTAATATATGTGTAACATTTTGGAATTTTTATTTTTTTTATTTTTTGTATGAATAGGAAAAGTATAAATTTAATTTTAATAGGGTTGAATATGACCCTGATATACAGGGTTAACATTGACCCTCTGTAATTTTAATATATGTGTAACATTTTGGAATTTTTATTTTTTTTATTTTTTGTATGAATAGGAAAAGTATAAATTTAATTTTAATAGGGTTGAATATGACCCTGATATGGTAATTAAGGGTTAACCAAAGATGACAAATTAATTATATTGACAGGGTTAACATGGACCCTCTGTAATTTTAATACATATGTAAGATTTTGGAATTATCATCTTTTAACATTTTTTGTATGAATAGAAAAAGTACATTAATTTTAACAGGGTTGAATATGACCCTGATATGGTAATTAAGGGTTAACCGAAGGTGGCGAATTAATAATATATTATCTAAATAGATACTTCAAACGTGTCAAAACATTTTTTATTACCGCATAGATGGATTTTCAGAGCGTATCTTGTTACATGCGCGTATTTCCAGGGATTACACTCGGCGACATTACATTCTCTTAGAATTATGTAGGAGCCACAGTTTACTTAGCCAGTCTAAATCCTGGCGCGCGTGTACACGGCGAGTAAACGAGGGATTTTGTGGACCTGCTGTCGCGTCGATTTATCGTCCACGTTCGACTAGGTGTTCCCTTTAATAAATCTCGTATATTAATTCCGATTTAAAGCACTCGTTATTGCAAACAGAAACGTAACTCATCGCAGTAAGCGTTTAATCGAACTGCCGGCTCGAGTCATTCCGGGGAAAAGCGTTCCGTAGTTCCACCGATGGGTAAGCGTTTAATCTGCATAGATTAATTCGATCTGTAATCAAATCTGACCGCCGATGAATTGGTCGGCCTCTTCTCGAATGACGTCCATTTCAAATTATAGTTAAATCGTCGATGGGTATACAAAATTATATTTGTCAATTTGATTACAATTTCGATCGACGTGGGACCTTCTTCAGTTAAGTATTAATTTTCTTTCTAATGATGGAAATTTTGGGCGAATTTAATAAATTGTAGTTTCATCACTGTTCACTGATCTCTTCGAGTATCAAAGAATTTCCAAAGTATTTTTCTTCAAGGATGAGAGAACAATTTAGGATTTCTATATCCTGGCGATCTTTCATCATACTTTCGAGTAGCAAACGGTGCTGATACACCCCAAAAGACGCCATCTCTCGAATCACCATTTCCTCCCCTATGAATAGTCCTCTCCCAGATGGCTTCTTTTGTTCTCACGGAAACTTCATTCGTCGGATTTTACTTTGAACGTCAGAGATTTCAGCCCGAAGGAAAACAGACGACGATGCCCTCTGGTTTTCCTCGCGGGGGTGCGAAGGAACGGCTCGTCTCGTTTCTGACGAGTTCGTTCGTTGACTTTCATCCCCTGGCGACGCGACGTTCCGGGCGTCGGAATTTTCAGACGGTGTCGCCGTTTCTATCCAACCGGAAATTAGAAATTTCGAGGCGTGTCACCGGGTCATCTGGGCCGGTTTCACGCTCCACGTACTATCTTTTGTTCCATCTTCTGGGATCGTTCGTGTGTCGAAGAGATCGATGTCTATCATTCGTTATAAAATTCGTTTCAAACGATTACATTTCCTTTGAAAATATTTGAGTACCTCCAATTCGCCTAATTAATTAATCAAAGTTTATCATAAGTGGTTCTTGAATAGCAAGGAAAATAGAAGTATAGAGATTCTACAAATTGAATGCATTATTTTGAAATATTTCTTGCACTTCAGTCGAGAAATGGAACGAAAGAATCTGGTATCGACATAGAAAATGTCCAAGGAAATGGTCTGTCCGTCGTACGCTTCAACCCTTAAGGAAGCACGGCTTCAAAAGGGGAGCACGAGGCGTTGATAAAAAATGAAAGAATAGTTTCATGCCTGGAGGTGAGGTCTCGATGCTTCAAAGGGAGATCTGAAAATGAGTTTCTCTTGGAACAAAAGATCCGTTCACGTCACCAGGGGCAGAGCAACGGTCGGTCACTGGGTCGTCGCGATCTTACGATTTTAATTCAATATTCAAAACGCTCGGTGGAAAGAGGCTTAAGAAAGATTTTTCTTCTCTTTGTTGGTCATCCTCCTATCGCATCTTGAATTGTCTTCGTGAAATTTAAAATTTTGTCTCATGGTGTTAAATTTTAATTCCTTTCTCTCTATTGTTAATTAAATACGAGGTGATTAAATTTCGTAGCCAATTCTTTAATTTAATTTCGTAGCTGAATTCGTGCAGGATTTACACGTTATTTCGACAGAAATGCTGCTGTTAGCAGGAAGATTTAGATTTTCATTGCTGGTACAGAGTTTCTGGATACGATCGGAATGAACTGAAAGCTTATTGAATTACACCGAATCTAGAACAAAGTCTGACCAAACGTAGACTGTGCTAATTCCATTGGCTTGTCCGGTGGTGTATGCACAACCGGAGAAACTAGTGGGTGCTGTTTGATGTGAGGTAACAATGGTATTGTTTTTCGTGGTTGAAATAACTTAACCCTTCGTTGGTAGTACAACCTTCTCTGTAACCTGCTTCAACATAGTAATCCACAATTTTTTAAACAAAAACACGTCTAGGAAAATTTCAAATAGAAAAGAAAAAAAAACATACCAAATTGCAGCCACCAAAATATTAATTAAAATGTCTAATTATGAGTTGAAAAATATTTCAACATTGCTCAGTGGAAAATCCGTGTCATAACTACACCATTAGAATTTTGTACTAACATAATCGATGCTACCCACGTTCGCGTTCCTCGGCTCGCAAAGGGGTGGCGTTAAGCACTTTCGAAATGCCATTTATCGGCACTGCTTAATCCGTTTAATTTGCTGCCCGGCCGTAATCGTAAAGGAGGCCAGTTATTAAATTAGAGGCTCGTATAAAGCGAGACTGGATTTCGGAATTTACGAAAGTTTATCGCTCGTATATAACGTCGTACACCATAAAACTTCCCGATTCCGTGCCCGGCTATTATTACAACCTGAGTAACCGACTAAGTAGCTAATGGTTAATTTCGTTTAAACTTCACTCTCTCGACCCGTTAAAGCTGCGCTTTGTTTCCTCTCGAACCCGTTGCCAAAAGAAAGTACTTTGACCGATATACGAATTCACAAAATTAGAAAAATTCGAGAAGAAATTGGTATTACCATTTGTAATATTTAATTTGGTAATCAGAAGGAGTGTTAAATTAGTTCTTTGTAAGAAACGAGGTGAAAACCAACAGACCAGAATAACTTAAAATAAAAAGGAAAAGAAATAGAAAATAATTTTCCAGAGAAGAGGTTCATTAGATGTTAAGCGTGTCGGACCACAGGCTAAGAATGAGAAGAGCGCGCCCTTTGAAGAGGGGTTGCTCTTAAGGGTACGTGACGGTGTCCAGAGTAACCGATTCTTCACGTTCCACCTAGACTCGCAAGGTGTTAAAGAGAAGGTATCCAAAAAATGAAATTCTTAACAAATTTTTATTAACTCCTACCAAAATTGCAAATGTCAATAATTAATACAATGCCAAAATTAGTATAATTTACCCCATTTACAAACGATCAATTCTTCCGTTTCTTCTTACACGACTTAACATCATCTTCCATGTCCTAAGATAACGTTTCTTGCATCGTGCGTTTAAACCGTTTCATAGAAGATCCCAAGAGGAAACGGAAGTAGGATCGCTCGGGCATAAATGTTAACGGTGTGCCCGGTTATTGTTGTTTATCGGTCGAGTTTGAATCGGTTTTGTCGTGCGATCCGACCCCTTGTTCGGATTGGAATCGCGTCGGTAAATTGTTCCCCGGAGTTGAATTATAACGGTCCGCCCGTTCGCGGCAATTCCATTTGCCGACTTTATTGCGTTAACCGGTGGAACGAGTACGAAACCACGAGGACGAGTAGTCTCGATGGAAAACGGCGGGCAAGAAGCGGCGACGAGGTGATAGATCAAAAGGCTTTGTCGAGCGGATCTCTCTCCCTGCTTCTTCCGCTTTTCCGCGAGAAGAGTCGATTACTGGCGCGTCTGAACCGCGATTCTGTCAATGGATTCGAAGGGATCGAGATGGCAAAACTCGGCACGGGACGCGCGAGTCGATTCGCAGGATGAAAATCGAACGGATCTCTGCGATTTCGATGTAGAAGAGTTTGGTTAAACGTTCGCCGAGAGGCTGATTCTTCGGGGCTGGAAAAACCGGGATTACGAGAGGTGGAAATTTGAAAATCGCGAGGAAAATACGGTTCCTAGTTGAAGATGAAGTTTGAGAGCACTTTTGGTAGAATTCGAGAAATAGAATGGTGAAATATAAAGAATTGATTGTAGTCAAAAAATGAACTCATGGGAGGGGGTTGAAAATAATGGAAAAGAAAGTCTGATTGGAAATTGAATGAAAAATCTACGAATAAATCGAGAAATGAAATTATCCTTCTATCGAAAATTGAGATTCTAAAATAGGTTAATTGAGAATTAATCTACAGAAATGCTAAGTGGAATATCTCTCATAATTTTGAAGATTATCGACGAGGAGATAATAATTATATTAAAATTTGAAAAAAAGAACTTGACAGATAGTCATTGGGATGATTTATAATTCCATTAACAAGGGAAGTGAAATGTTGTTTCCATTTTAAATAAATAAATAACACGAGCATTTGCTCAAAGGAAAACGGAAACACGATGGTCTCGTTTAAATGTTTCGTCGCGATCCAAAGCCCTCTTTAAAGCTCGCTGCTGTCAGTCTATCCTGTTTACGAGCTGCTTCAGTCTTTTTGCGAGATTCAATTCTTTTTTATTATTTTTTAAATTCATTACCGCTGTTATCTGAGTGCTCAACTCGCGTTGAAAGCGTGGTTTAAACTGGAAGCGATATAGCGGATAGGAGGCAGTGAAAGAGACCCTTTGTGCGATTATTCCTGGTAAAATCCAAGCTAATTCTTAAACCGCCTTGTAAATTATACTGAAATGTCATTAACGTCCATAGGTGTTTAGAAGCATCACAAATTAGTCTACTGTTTTCGTGAAACACCTTTTTATTTATCTTGCAAAAGGAAAATAAATCTTGCTGGTCATCTCTGACAATAAACCTTCAGATAATAATAAAAAATTCATTTACTTTGAAACAAAGAGGATAAATTTTCATTGAACGCAACAAGAAATGACCGCTGTGACAATTCATCGGTAGATTGTTACATTTATAAGAAAAATAACCCATATTGAACCATGCAATATTTTTCTCTATCGGTATTTTCTGCGTTAGAGAGAAAAAAAAAATGCCCGTAGCTCATCGCAGTTTCTAAAATGTCGGTGTTCGATCAAAGCCGTGCTGAAAAAACAGACTGCGTATGAAAAATTGCAAAGCTTCTTTGACGTTGCGTCAATTGTCGTTCCATTTTTCATGAATTATCTTTCCATGAAATGATAACGCGGGCGAACGTTGTTTGATTTGAAAAAATATGACAGAAGGATATTTTTTTAAACAGAAATTCGTCAGCGTAGAAGCTTAAACGTGACATTTTCGGACGGTTGGAAAAACGAAAAGGAACGATACGAAAATAAAAATTCGACGAGCCAGATGGAAAGTCGGCTTATCCGATACCGCCATGGTCCGTTACGTTGCCACGCATTCGTTTCGCTGTTTTAATTATTTCGAATCCGGTCTCGTTTCCGGCATCACTCTAATCAAAAGTTTCGTTTCGTGATTCAATCTGCTTCTTCATTCTCTCGTCTGCTCTCGTTTCAAACTTTTGACGTACGTAATTAGATTTCATTTGAAGACATAAAATTGCACTTATGGTGTTTCAATTTCAAACTGAATATCAATATCGTTAAATAATTTATTTATTTTTACACAAATATCAACGTGTACAATAAGAAAATCAAAATTTCATTAAAATTAGTGGACCTCAATTTAAATTATAACATTAGAAATCTTTGTTGCTATTTAAAACGCTTTAAAATTTATTAGAAAAGATTGTGAAAAGGGTACGAACAACTTGTTGAAAACTGCAAAGCGATTCATTTATCCTACGCGAACTTCATAGAAACTATTTTTCAACAGACCCTTTAAAGGTCTATACTATTGTATTGTCGATACCTTTCCCAGGGATCAAGTGGAAACTGAATTATCGCTCACGTACAATAGTTTCTAAAAGAATTTCAGCTGAGTTCCCTAGCCAGTTTCCCGTAGAATTTCTTAGTGATTTATGTTACATTAGGTCGTTACGTCGGTGGTAAGAGTGTATTCAACGTTTCCGGGGACACAGTTGTTCGGTGGAGAACATCCAATTGAAATGCGATCGCACGAACGTGAAATACCGTTCGTGTTAAAAGTTCCTTCTGTTCGTGGCATTTGCAAAACGAACGGAAACTGTTCTTTCTTTTTTGTGGCTGTAACGTACGAACGCAAACACGGATTACGTTGATGTTCCATTAACCCGAAGGTACGTCCGTTGCTCGGCCCTCTGGTAATCAGGCTGCACCGAACTTGGTGCAATTAATCGTTCGACGACCGCATCGATTAAACAGCCGACATCGTCGCTATCGATCCAGGTCGAGGCTATTTGTTTCCGCCGGAAGGATCTTTCCGCTAGAAAATCAACACCCTCGTTTTTGCGGATCCCCTGATTTCCCGCACCCTTCGCTAACTTTGTTCGATCGATTAAAGTAGTGGAAAAAGAATCTTGAAATTAAGGAACTCACCGTGGTATATGATAATGAAACGAAACTTGTTATTGTAAATTAGATCGAATTGAATTTTGCTGCTGGTTTAACGTTTCGGTATTCATCGGAACCCAAGTTCTGGCTAACAGGTTGATATTTGATTTATCTATGTTAGCAATGTCTAGTTTCATGGTTCAAGCAGACACGTTAGTTACGTTTATTAGCCAGGAACCTACAGGTTTAGATACCATCGGCATACAGTGCTTCTAAGCGGTCAGCTTTCGAAGTTTCAGCTCCGTTCAAAGCGGCTTAAATCCTTTGTATCCTGGATATCTGAAATGATTTGGTTCGTTTATCAGTTTCAAGTTGATATCTTGTGTTCCCTACCTCTTCTTCTCCATTAGTTTTTTAATTTTCCAGAGGTAAATCTATTTGGAACAATATTTTCTTATTGCAATTTAATCTACTGCTCTATTATAATACTCTACAAATTTGATTCTTTTTTTCAAACCCTCGGGGTGCAAGTTCCAATTTATTTACCTACCAGAGAAAAAAAAAAAAGAAATGTCGAAGCATCCATTTCAGCGATTTTTAGTACTCGCACAATGATATATCCTGGTCTCCTTATCTCCCGGGAGAAGAAGGTAACTATTCGACGTGTACATATATACGCGCGGATCGCCGGAAGTATACAGCTGGCTCGCGGAATTCCGCAGGACTTTCATCGACGTTACAATAACTGCAATATATCCGGCCGCGGGGCTGTTCCTTCGCGATACCGTAGGACGGGAGCGTGGCTTTCGACGATGAAAAGGAGGGTTGCACGCGAACGGGGATGAGAAGACAGGAGTTTGATGTTAAGGGTGTGAGGTACTGCTACGTCGACGACGGTACAACAATGGCGGAATATAAATCTAAATCCCGTCTGCCATCCTTCCTGCCCTCCTTACCAACCATCTCTCACGCCTCGATCTTCACTCCTTTCAATCCTTTCTATTTCTTTCTCTTCTTATTCATTCCAGTTGCCTATTTTCCTGCGCCACCCTCGCCCGCCGCAACAGTCGCGTCTCTTGTATTCGTATTTACGTCGACGTTCATTTTCCTGTCTCCTTCTTCTTCTCTTTCACAACTTTTCCAATTTGATAAGTTCCTTCGGTCGCTTCTCCCTTGTTAAATCCACCGCTGGAATGTTCCTTATTTTCTATGATTTATTTTACACCCCCCCTTCTCTGCCGACCGAAACATCTTCAATTGTGTTTCTCCTTTAATTTACAGGTTCCTTTTTAATGAGATTTCGAGAGATTTTCTATTGTTTCATTTATTATTGTCTACCCTTCTTTTTTTTTTTCTTTTCACCTTTCTGAAGGTTCTTCCTCCATCAACCTTCAACCCTGTATCTTCTCCCCTTTTCGTACATACGAATGTTTCTCTTTACTCCATTCATCACCGACCTCTTTCATTTCCTCGCTCTCTTTCAATTTCTCGGGAAAATAAATATTTCTTTGCTCCGACACACGCTCACCCGTTCCCTTATCAGTATTTACGGCCTGAGATACACGTTTCCTGCTATTTTCACGGCTGATATATGTCCTCTCTGGTTTACATTTCCAATTAATCATTGTCTAATGGAAATTTTATTATTTTTAATTTACTGCTAATAGATTATTCCTTTTTGTTTACAGAAATCGGTTGGAGAGCAACACGGAACACTGGAACGCCCTGTTGCTGTCTTTGCGAGAGCTAATTGAATGGGTGATTAGAAAAGATACCGAGCTCACTGGTCTGGGTCCTGTTCGCGGGGATGTGGCTGCGTTGCAAAAACAACAGGTTAGTTTAAAAAAATTATAGTAAACGTGTAATATTTCTTCAACCCTTTCGCTATTACGAACGAAACTCAATTTAAAACGATGCAAAATATTTCCACATTCAGATAGCAAGGTTTAATTATTAAAAATATAATCTAACGAAAGGGTTATTATCGAAGGAAAATTGCCACGGGGTGAAATTTCACCCATAGCCTTTAAGGCGTTCGTACGATTAGAAGATGATCCGACGTCATCTTGAAATCCATCCGTATCTGCGCAATCTTGTCTCCGTCGAATGGCCTCGTGTACCTTGAAGCATCCGCCCGTAACCTACTGGAATGGACTGGATTACGCGAAAATGAGGCAATTAGGGTCGGCGTGTGTGCGTGGGCACATGGATGGCAGAGGGATGAAGCGAGAGCAACCCTCGGCCCAGTTTCCACGCACAAAGACGGACTAGCTCGAACTAATCCAGATTAGAACGTGCATGTTACTCGCCGCACCACGCGATTCTATGCGCCTCGCCCCTGTGAGTGGACAGGGATGATAAGGCGCATGTAGCGCGAACCTGATCACAAATGTCATCGACAGCCGACACCTGTGCTGCTACTTATCGGAAACTATCTCCCCCCCCAATCGATGCGTATTCATCGAAGGGTAAAAGTTTCGAGGATTTCATGGTGGTTTCAACGTTTCCAATCGGTGACGGGGGAGCTTAACGAGGCCAAACGATTACAGGGACGAATAAATAACCGAGACAGTATCGATCTCCCACGAATGTGAAACTGCTAATTACCCGGTACTGGAAAGACGCGATGGATTATTTCAATGGCCGGAGAGGAATTTGAAGTGGTTCGCGAGGATGTTGATGGATGGATGCTATATTTTGAGATTGATAGAGGTGAAGATGAAGTAGGATCGCGTACTGTGGATGGTTACAGATTGGAAATGGTTCTATTCCCTTGATGAATTAGGATTGGTCATTAGAGTAGTCTTCTGTAGCAGTGTGCTATTTGAAAACTGAAAACGTAAGAGGGCAGTTTAGTTATTTGGGACGCTTGAATTCATTTTTATTGAGAATTTATGTAATTGTTGAATTAGTGTCTTAGAAAAAATTCAATGGATCCTGTGTCATAAAGAGACAGGGTTAATCGAGGCATCAAAGACAATCCTCCTGTGCAATGTTATACATTGTGATCCAAAAGAACAAAGGTGGTGTGTTATTTAAGATGCCTTTGTAATATTGTATCATCTACTTGTCTCAAACAACACATCACCCTTATGTTACAATATATCACTTCTCTGAAAGTATACCCTGATGCTTATCCTCCAATTAACATTTTTATGAAGAAGAAGCTTATTTTAACCCTCTAGATACAAAGTATCTAGTCTTTCTATCACCCAAAGATAACTGATTTAAAATTTAGAATTTTCTTCACTGCAGATGCTGAAAATCACACTTGAATAATTCCATGCATAGTAAACCAAAGGTATTCATTGCTGTCTATACAAACAATCTGGTAATACAGTGCACCAGTTCATTCAGATGTACACACGTAGAGCAAATAAAACGAAGTGAAAAAAAAAGAAACGATGGTATACAGGTGGTACGAACAACGAGCTATTTTCGGGTGTACGCGATGTGCCAATGTCCCATCTGCGATGCATGAAATTCAAATATCCACATTTAAAGCTTACCGTCCTTTTCTTCCGGTTCTTTCGCCCCTTTCAAGTTAGACTTGGCCAACGACGTTTGCGACGTGACAACACGTACTTGGAACACGTGTACTCGGTGAAAACGATGTCGAAGCAGTTGTTGGACAAGAAAAGGAGGAAATCTTGTTCACCCAACACTTCGGATATAATTGTTTACCAGTAGTCGTCTTCCGATCGAATTAATCGTTTAGTTTCGAAGTAGGACGCATCGATTTTGTCGGAAAATTTGCGAGTTTTCTAGCTGTAGGAGTATTTCACGGGAACAGACGCATAATTTTAAGTTCCATACTAATGGCACCGCGAGAAAACCCATGGGGGGGTCGCGAATGCAGCCGACTAATGACCGTGCCAGAAGTAAATCCAACAGAACTCCGCAACGGTATAGTAGTTTAACAATATACTGGCCGACGTAATGCCGGAATTTCCGGGAATGGCCCGGCCCGCGTCGTTCTAATTCGCGCGCAAATAATTGTGCATAAGCGAGCGATGCGGCGTAATAATTTATGCAAATTATGAGGCGCGACTTGCCGCCAACCACCGTGTCGCTTAAGACTCGACGGAAATGGACGGATTTTTGCTCGGTTAAATTGCAAAATTACATTCTTCGCGCTTCTAATGGGTTTAATTTGATTTTGAGAATTTTGATTATTCAATAGCTTCGAGTTATACAGAATTAAATAAAATAACAAAATAATTCAGAATTCCCGGGTAAGATTATATCTTTCTGCAAGGAGGTACCATGAAGGATGCATTTCACCGTGCACCTTGCACCGTACGCGGTGCATCATGCACCATACACGCATTCTGTATGATGCACCTTGCACCTAGCACTCTGCAACTTGTACTCTGCAACTTGCATCATGCTTTATGAATTATGCATTACGCGTTACGCTTTATCTACTATACATTGTGTACAGTGCACTATTCTCTGTGCACCATAGAGAATACGATAAATAATACGGTACTCTGCCCAGTATACTCTACACGTGTCATAGCACGTTGTTTAACACTTAACAAACCATCAAGTAGTTGATCGTAATTAAACGAAAATTTATAAATTTTGCACTGCAAGAGAACTCGTTATTTTTAATTATTTTTTAATGAATCATAAAATTGCATATACATTTCATATACAGAGTGTCGTATAATTAAAAAGAAAGAAAAGTATATATAATGCTGAAAGCGTTAATTAAGGAGATTCTTCTTCAGGAATGTTCAATAGTATTACTTTGCCGTTGAAATTAATTTCGTGATCGAGAAAGAACGAATCGATATCTTGGCACAGGGCAGATAGACGGTTCGTTTTATGGCGCCATATTGGTGCGTGAAATCGAAACGGCTTGCACCGGAGTTGCATACGTGAAATGCGCTCTCATCGTAAACGGGCGGGACGATGTGCAACATAACGATGCGACGGGTCTGCAGCCGAACGGGGCGGCTTAACGCGAAATCGATCGCGCGTACGAACGGCCGGCAAAAAGGAATTGCCAGGACGAGAAATTGCCAACGATCGACAACGATTATCGCGTACAGCAATTGATTTCAACGAGCGTCTCGTTCGTGCGCAACTACGATTCCGTGCTCCACGAGCGTTCCAGGAAATTGGAGTTCCTTTAATTGCCGATATTTCCCGAATCATTGGAAATGCACGGGAAGTGCATTCAAAAGATCCTCTTTGTGTTTATAATATCAAGGAGAATAGATTGAAAATAGATTCTTTTTTATTAATTGCGAAGATGGCACTAAGGTAAAGGTTCGTTCGATAGAGGCACACAAGTTTAATATTTATTAAGATTGATCTATTTTCTTTTACTGGTTCTGTGCATGGGAATATTAGGTTACTTAACTATTCTGTAAGTAGATGCTATAAGGGGGATAGAGTTTGACTAGCAGCAACATCCTGAATACGTTATTATGAAGCACGCTCCTTAGTTAACCGACCCGTCATTCCGATAACCAATTTGATAAGGCGATTATCTCGACGTGATCAATTAGAGCGTGTCTGGAACTTCAATTGAATGAATGACACTTTAGTTGCTCTAATTTCCGTTATTAACGGATCAGCTTTAATGCACACCGTCAAATTTAGAAAGGGAGACTGTAGAGCGATTAGAAAATATTAGAAATGTGTTATTTCTATCAGCCAGAAAATTTTCCAAAAATCATTTACCGTGGTCTGTGTCTTCAAAATTAGTACTATAGACGTTATTTTATTTAGGAGAAAATTTTATTTACATTACATTTACATATATTTATAATTCGTTAACTTTGCGAAAAGGTCGAGAAGCTTTCGCGCAGGTAAAAATAATTCCCAACGAAACGAAGCGAGAAAGCTACCGCTAGTAAGACGAGATTTCATTTCCTACACTGAAAATAAAACAGAAGGACCTTCCGGTTGTGGCGACAAGGTAACTGGGTAAATTATTCCGTCCCGTTTCGAAGGATTTCTCGCGATTCGAAAGGTGCCTTCTGCTTAGCCAGGCCTGTCGAAAGGCGCAAGGATACGTAAAAACAAGTAGACGGAAGTGAAAACGTGCCTCAGCTTCCGGTGTCTAAATTCTCGGCGAGCAGAGGAATAATCTCGTTAAGCTGTTTTTTAAGCGACACTCGCCGGCGATGGCTCGTCAAACGAAATTACGGATGCACGCGTTGAGATGAAGACGCGACGTCGATGGCTCTGCACGTCGGTCCGTCGTCGACGTTGTCGTTTAAAAGCTCGTAGAATTAGCCTACTTACCCTGTTGGGCGTGTACAAGCCTCGAAAGTCGTTCGCGAACCACGAGTGGCTGCAGGGAATTGGTGTTTCTCTTCTAAATAAACGCTTTCCTGTGGTTGCAGGATGATCATCGCGGCTTCAGAAGGCAGCTCGAGGATAAGCGACCGATCGTGGAGAACAATCTTCTGAGTGGTCGCCAGTACATCGCCAATGAGCCGCCACTGTCTGATACTTCGGATTCTGAAGGTGAGTTTTTGATATTTTTTAATATTTTTCAATTTAATCTTGGATTTTCTGGGTGAGAATTTCTCAAGTGTAAAATAATTAGCAGTTAGTTTTAGAACTCTGGATAATTCAGTACTCGTTTTTCCTTTTCTATTTGAAAGATTTAAAATGTGTTCCTTCGGATTATAATTGAAAGTAAAAAATGATTGTTGAATTTCCGAAATAAAATTGAATCTCAAAGAAAATACATTTGCCCGATTCACGAGTACTTTGAGAATTAACCGTGTTCGAAATTTTCAAAGCTATTTAAAAGCCTGGTGAAGCTCTATAAAGTCGAGCAAAGCTTCGTAAAGCTGGATTTAACGAGCTCGGGTGCCGATTTAAGTGGAGCAAATGAAGTTTTAATCATTAAATTAAAACAGTCCTTTCCTTTTACTGTCGGGAATACTTTGAACGTAACGAAACAACATACCGCTACAAGTGTCGGAAATAATCTGTCCAGATCGCGAGTATTTAAAGTGAAACACTAATTAAATTAAAAATTTGAGTACAATATCAAACATAGTAGATTTGTTCGGGAAAAAATCGTGATGTCCCCTGAAGATTTCCTCGGATTTCCCAGAATAACAGAGAAAATTGATCGTTCTGTGCCGCGCGACGAAAGTTTCCGTGAAATGGTAAAGAAAGTCGGCCAAGTACATTCGTTAGTTTCCGCGGTGCTGGTTCGCAACGCGCGACTGAATTCGCCAATAGCGCAGGCCTAGTAATTAAGAGGCGCGGTAGAGCTTTCAATTCCAGTAATTCGCGCCATTCTTCTTTCTGCGAATTTTCATACCAATTAGATGCGAGCGAGTGAGAGAGAGAGAGAGAGAGAGAGAGAAACAGGAAGTGAGATAGAAAAGGGACGAAAATGGGGACCGATCGTCTCGAAGAATCCAAACTTTTCACCCGTAAATTCGTGCAATTCGAATAACAAGGGAAGCAATCATAGGAACAAAGTACCTTTGGAATGTTGAGGAATATTCATTTCCGGGTACTTTAATTCAAAATTTTCTTACTCTGATAATTTATAGTATAAATTACATTTTTTATTTGATATTAAATGAAATAAAATGTGTTACTATATAACTTTCACAGTGATAGATGTATTTTATGGGATCAATGGATTCTGTAATGTTAGATTTTCTTTTACGGCCCCTTTCGTTCTGATTTTGAGGTCAACATTCAGAATTGAAAGCGGGGTTAAAATTGATTAAAGTTGTAGTTTCAAAGGGTGGCTCCTCGGCCAGAGTTTGTCACGC
Source organism: Osmia bicornis bicornis (assembly GCF_907164935.1). NCBI lineage: Eukaryota > Metazoa > Arthropoda > Insecta > Hymenoptera > Megachilidae > Osmia > Osmia bicornis. Next base: position 3,271,463 of record NC_060228.1, on the reverse strand, counting down.
GGAATGAAGGGGATTGTTAAGTGGACTGATAAAATACGAGAAGTTTTCTCTCTTCGTTTCTTCGGTTTTCTTTTTTTTTTCTTTCTTCTTCCTTCCTTTTACTTAAGCAACGGAACAAGAGAACGGCCCTTGGAAACGAGCTTCATTCGTTCTTGTCACCGCCTTTCACGTACAATAACCGCGGCGAACGTGTAACCGTGGACCTCTTGAATATTTCATTTAGATAATTCCACCCTCTCGAAAGCGGGATTATTAAGAAACGTGGGACGCGGAATTTATGATTATTTGACCAAGAAGGATTCAGAAAGTTCTCTTCCACGGAAAATGGGCTCGTCTATTAAGCCACGAAACAAATACCCTTCTAGACGTTTCATCAGACAAAGAACAATGTTGTTTTCATTCGTTTTATAATGATAGAAAAATTATAATTTTCTACTTTTATTATCATACAGTCTGTCGCTTCATTATAGATACTTTCAGATTGAAAAAATATTATTACTCTATGATAATGTACTCAAGTATTAAAATCTTCTAATAAATAATTAGACTCCAAATCATTTTGCATATTTTACAAAATTCGAATACCACGCATAGTTTGCGTACTTTGAGTTTGAGTGAGAACAGAGAACCAATGTTATTCCTGACTGAATTTCAAGTTGGTTTATCAAAATTTCAAACTATTACCTGGTTAAATGCAGCTCGCATCGATCGAGTTATCGCGAAACCTACAGATGAAACGTTGATACAAAGTTATCGAAACGAAGGAAAACGCATCGAACGTTCAAGTGAATAGTATTCAGGGGGTTAAAAGTTTCTCGGGAGTTTTTGAGTTTCCGTCGTCCTACGGGACGTCTCTTCTGAAGCTTGCAAGTTTCACCAGTTTCGGTGTACTTCCATACTTGTAACTCGATTGATAACGTCTCCTTGCTCCCAGGAGAGGGTTTCGTTAACATTGACCACAGAAGTTTTTGTTTGAAACTGCATTATTCATCGTTAAACGATTTGGTTACAAATGATCGTCTCTAAAGAAATTTATGAGGAACTTTTCAACCTCTAGCAGCAAAGACAGATTTCGTGCAAAATTGCAATCTGCAGCAATTATTAATATTAAAAAGAATTCTTCACGATTTTTTTTCACATTTCATTCGAAATTTTTCATTAATTTTTTCTCTCGCGCTATCTGTTAGGAAGCATCCTGCATATTGATACAATTTCATCGGTTAAATCAAAGTAGCCGGTCGTAGGACTGGATAGCCAGGACCCGTTGCATGATCTGGACCCCAGGATGTTATATAGGTTGAAATTTATTGACGTTACGACAACGCCCGGGAACTGCTCGATGCCGCGCACGTTTCATCGAACGTGACTCCCTGTCGAGTGACTGAAATCGTGCACCGCACGAACGCCTGGTTGTCTTCGCGCAGGAGGTCCCTGATGTTCAGATTCTGGATCTCTGTCTCATGACTGTCTCCTCCTTTTGTTAATTGTCTGAAATTGAACACTGTCAAACGTGTTCAGTCAAGACTAAATCGAATTTTACACATTTCATTTTAAGGTGAAATATTTTTTTCAATCACAATAGGATAATTAATGATTAGAGACACATTTTTGAAAAACTTGAGCTAAGATTACTTTGAAAATTTTCAAATAATTTCCAAAAAATAAAGATAGATAAAATCCCCCTTCTATTATTAACTTTGGTACTAAAATGTCTTGTATATTATCACAATAGGATAATTAATATGATTAGAGACACATTTTTGAGGAGCTAAGATTACTTTGAAAATTTTCAAATAATTTCCAAAAATTAAAGATAGATAAAATCCCCCTTCTATTATTAACTTTGGTACTAAAATGTCTTGTATATTATTCTGTTAATTACGATACAAGTGCTCGGAAAGGATAATTGAAATTACATAAATTCTGTTGTAAATCTTCGAAGCGGAAACCGCGCGAATAAAAGGCGGGAAAAAAAAGAAATTGGGGGATGAAAGGCGAAGAAGGGAAACGAGTTTGTAAGAGATAAAAAAAAAAGAAAAAAAGAACGAGCGGCAAGGGTGTACGTGACTGGAAATCGAACACGGGCAACTGTTGAATGGATGGCTTACCGATGAAGAACACGACCGCCTAATTCGATTCGGTGAAAATAGTTTTTCGATGTTTCCCTCGTGCAACTGTGATGTCTCTTTAGCGAGCCACGATCGGTCTGATTTATACGAACCCACTACCTGTTTCGACTTCTCGATCGAGTTTCTCCTACTCGATTTCCTATCGAACCATTCACCAACCTCGTGGACTGTCTTTAACATGCTCGAAGAGAATTTCTGAGTAAAGTGTTTGGAGTAATTCCAAGTAACCGTAGCAGACTAATGCGGTGAGCACAGTAGTGAATGCAAACTGAGAAATTAAGAAAATTAGTGTTTCTAATGTTACAGCAATGTTTCACTAATTGTCAAAGTGGATAAGTGCTTTCCATTATTTCGTTTAAGCGACAATTTAGAAAATTAGCGAATGCAAATGAATTTCTATCGAAACGTTGAAACCTTGATTATATAAATTGTCAAATGATTGTATAAATATTTATAGAACCCAGAATTTGAAGAAAAATCAAAGGTCCATTTGTAATTATTATTTTTTCAATCTTTATATTTTAAACCGTAATAATTAGATTAACGATGTATGTGGATAAAAATAGAAAACTGCAAGGTATGGATCGATGAATTCAGAATCGAGTAGTTGCAGAACCAAGTGATGGAATAATGGGCAACTGGTACCATAAACATAAATCATCATAACACGAGGTAGATAGGAAGGCAGGTGGAGTTTGTAGGTGTTATCAATGCTAAACATGCGCATAAAAAGTATCCGGTGTGATACGATTCGTGATTCATAGGACAATTAATTCTTAGCGATAGAGCACTGTAGGTATTACAACCCCATAACGTCATTTCTACAATTTGTTACATTTTCTCTCTAAAATAGGAAAGAAAATAAATGATTGTACAATCTTGATACATATAAGGTGTCATATAATTTCTTTATATTTTCGAGTTAGAATTTTCATACATTTTACGGGGGTGGTAACTAGGGGAGGGACATCGTTTGAGGGGATGATAGTTGAGGCGATGCTGAACAACTTTTTCCTTTACCAAAATGCTCATTAGTGCTTAATTTTTGAATTATTACTGAAAATCACCGACCAATCAGAGCGCGCCTAGTGCGCAGACTCGGCTGCGGGAGTGTCAGCTACGAGTCGGCGCGTTGACGAGTCAGTTTGTTTGCGACCATGGTTGAGTGCACTTCTCGTATCTGTCATTCGCGCAGCTGAGCCTGCGCTCTACGCGTGCTCTAATTGGTCGGTATTTTTCATTAATAATTTAATAACTAAGCCTTAACGAGTATTTTAGAAAAGGAGAAAGTTGTTCAGCATCATCCCAGCTATTATAACCTCAGAGGATACTGACCCTTAGCCAAACAACACCCTGTATGTTAATTGTTTTATTTGTTGTAATTAATAATTTCGCTTGAAAGTCTTAAAAAGGGAAAAAAGATTCAGAATTATACCACAATTTATATTAGTACTTTGAAGTATTAGATTTAAAATGTTAATTTAATATTTTTGACAGCCTATGTATAACCTAACCTAACCTTTATCAAACTAGTCAGGACTACTTTTGCAATATTAATTGACAAGAAGTTATGATATAAATGTAGAATGATTCCTTTTTTACATTTAATTCAGTTAAAACTCTGTTAATAGTTCTGCATTTTGTATCATAAATTCTTTAAGTTCTATGTGTCTATAAATTGTGGTTAATGTTCATATGTGTATCCGCTTAAGTGTTATCTCTTTTACAACATTTATAGAATAAGCTTTCCATCCCCTGAAATTTAAATAAAGCTTCAATACCCAAGTATCCTATATAATAATTATACAAATGTAATTTGAAAATGAGAATATGAGAACCTTATAGAATACAAAGTAAACATCATCTCTCTTGTGACACATCATCACAAAGTCTCGAGAACTGCGTACATACATAGCTTTGAATTCATATGGCATCCTGTGACTTTGAGGAGCAGTAATGGTATCCTATAACTTCAAAGCTATTGGTATTGAACCTAGTATCTCTGATGCTATTGATATTAGAATTCAGCGTTCAGAAGTTGTCCAGTTTGAATGTTGTGATAGCCAAAGAGGTTTAGGAAGGATTTGTCGGTAGTTGGTAGTATTAACAGGATGTTTTATTGGAAACCATTCTGAGGGTTTAACCAACCCTTTATGGAGAAGGCATTTTAGAGCATGATATTTGAATAGACTAATATCAGTTAAATAGATAATAATAAGATATTATAGATTCTAAGAATTAAAAGATATTGGAGGATCAAATGGTTTTACAATTTAACCCTTAAGTACCATGGAGGGTGAAATATGATTACTCCTTAAAATTTAAACTTTTAATAAAATGGTGAATGTTTTCTTTAAATCTAAAGGTTCATTTAAACTTCCTTGCCTCCCATGGTTAATTAACAGTTCTGAAGGATGTTCGTACTTGATGTAAATATTTCATGAACCAACTGATCCTCTACATTTTTCACTAGTATATTTAGAATGGAAGGATAGCATGTTCACGTTTAATATTCATCTTTAGCCGGAAGAGAATTGGACGGTGATTCGAGAGGGTACAGAAGCGCAGAGGAGCAAGCACGCGAGTTAACGCGCAGCATTCGCCGGGAAGTGAACAAACTTTCAGAGCAGTGGAACGCCCTAATCGAACGTAGCGATGCGTGGAAGCGGAAACTCGACGACACCGCTAACGTGAGTACTTTACCCTCCTTTTACTTACATAGAAAGCCACTTACCTTGCAACTCTGCTACCCGATATGAATACAAATATTTTGATTGCGTCAAAAAGCGATAAGCGAACTCAACCATCGATATCACGCTTCGTTTCGCTTTCCTCTTCATAAAATTGTCGCGCGATTTCGCGATCGGTGAATCGATCATTTTTTTTTTTTTTAATTTCTTTCGTGAATTTTGAGTAATTGTTACATAACAGAGATATGAAATAGTTACGTCGTATTCAAAGTCTCGTCGAATGACCCTAAAACGCAAAGTTCTGCTTCTGATTCTCCCTTCGTGCTAATTGGCCTGTCTCCACTTACAGACAATGTGATATATGTGGTAACGTAGTTTTAGGTCTCAGCGTAGTATTATATTTCTAAAGACAGGAAGAGAGTTGTAAAAGAGAAAGGCGATGACGAAAACCAGGCCCAAGGGTTGGTAAGTGTTTTTCTGGGTGAGACCTAGGGCCCTAGCGAGGGGTGCGGGTGTAAGCAAAGCGAGGTATGTGTGTGCTTTTGCGGGATGCGGCAGACTTGAGTTGGCCTTCGAGGAAAGAAGAACGTTGAGTTGCGAGCTATCTAATCAATTTTTGTATTTTATTCAATATCATTTTTATTTTCTAAACTAATAAACATAAATCATTCTTATTACCACATAATTTTTGGGGGCTCGTCCGGGATTTGAATAAAACAAATTGACTGTGTCGTCTGTGTTGAACAAGTTGTGTTGAGTTGAATACACTGTGTTGAGTTGAATACACTGTGTTGAGTTGTATACACTGTGTTGAGTTGGATACACTGTGTTGAGTTGAATACACTGTGTTGAGTTGAACTGTGTTGAAACAATTGTGTCGAAATCAAGTTGTATTTGTGAAGAGAGTTGAATTTGAAGAATCTGCCAAGATGTCAGATGCGGGAAATGATACAATAGTTGATGTTACACTGCAAGGTAGCTCTGCTAGTGACAGGCTGAAGGCCGTAGAATCGATGAAGTTGGTTGAATTAAAAGAAGAATTAAAGAAACGAAAGCTGAGGACAAGTGGAAACAAGAGAGAATTGCAAGATCGCCTAAGAGCAGCGTTGACATTAGAGATCGAGCATGGTGAAGATGAAGACGAAAGTGAATGTAATGAAGATGAAGACGAGCGTGAGCGGGACTGTGTCAAGGAGTGCACGAGGCGCATGCAGGTTTTAACGTTTAGGGATGTTGAAGAGTCCATAAATACTTTCAGTGGCGACAATAAAGAAAATATTCGTTGTTGGCTGCAGGAGTTCGAGGATATGGCGGAGTTATGCGAATGGAGTGATGTGCAGAAGGTAATATATGCGAAACGACTGCTTCGGGGATCAGCCAAAATGTTCGTCAATTATGAAAAGTGTTGTCGTAAATGGTCTGAGATGAAGCGAGCGTTAAGATCAGAGTTTTCGCAAGTTGTAGACGTGCACAAAATTCACAAAGAATTGTCTCGGAGAATTAAGAAGTCTAATGAAACATATCAGGAATATGTATATCATATGTTGGAGATAGCGAAACAGGCAGATATGGAGGTCTCAGCGGTTATTAAATACATTATCGACGGAGTGCAAGACGAAGAATCAAACAAAATGATATTGTATGGAGCGAGAAGCATTCGTGAATTGAAGGAGAAGTTCGAGTCGTACGAGACTATGAAGGAAAATTCAAGAACGAAGAGCCGACGGACTGAAGAGAAGACGAAGAAGACAATCCGTGGAACTACAACGCAGGAAAACGTACGAAGATGTTTTTTGTGTGGAGACCGGAATCACTTAAGTGTAGATTGCCCGACGAAAAGTAAAGGTGCTAAATGTTTCAAGTGTAAAGAGTATGGGCATATTGCGCCTGAGTGTGGCGGTGTGAAAAAAACTGTAAAAGATGTGAGTAGTACGTCAGAGGAATCACGGAAAAAGCGTGTTAAGGATGTGCAGATCGAGCATTGTAAGTTGGTAGCATTAATCGATTCTGGTAGCGATTTAAATCTAATGCGAGCAAGCAATTATATTAAAATTGGAGCGCCTAAATTAAATAATAGAATTTTGCAATTTCGTGGTGTAGGAACAGGGAAAAATTTCACAATGGGGGAATTTCTGACTAATATTCTAATAGACGATACAACCTATTCAATAAATATACATGTTGTGCCTGATGCATTGACACCGCATGGGTTGATAATAGGTACAGATTTTTTGGACTCGGTAGAACTCACCATGAAGGGAGGGGAAATTTTGATTAAGAAATTAGATGTACCAGAAGTTTTTAACATTAATGTTGATAATGCAAATGAGATAGATTTGTCGCATATTTCAATTTCTGATTGTAGAGAAGTAATTAAAGATTTGATTAATAGCTATGAGCCGCATAAAACTCGCGAAGTAGGGGTTACAATGAATATCGTGTTGAGCGATGACATACCTGTATATCAGAGACCGCGTAGATTGTCCCCTGATGAGAAAGTCGAAGTCGATAAGCAAATAGCCTTGTGGTTAAAAGAGGAGATCGTGCAACCGTCTCATTCGGATTATGCTAGCCCAATAGTTTTAGTGAAGAAAAAGAATGGCTCAATTAGAATTTGCGTGGACTATAGACAGTTGAATAGAAAGGTTATAAAGGACAGGTATCCCTTGCCGTTAATAGAGGATGAGCTGGATTCTTTGCAGGGCGCGACAATATTCAGCACTTTAGATTTGAAGAATGGGTTTTTCCACGTACCTGTCGAGGAGACTAGTCGGAAGTATACCGCGTTTGTTGTACCTAACGGTCATTATGAATTTTTAAAAGTACCTTTTGGGCTGTGCAATTCACCTGCCGTTTTTCAGAAATTCATGCACGCAGTATTTAGAGAAGTTATAGTAGCTGGTTTTGCCCGAATATATTTAGATGACGTAATAATTTTAGCTAGGGATGTTATTAGTGCAATTAAAAACCTTAAAACTGTATTAGAAGTTGCCAGTCAATACGGGTTGTTAATAAACTGGAGTAAATGTAGCTTTTTGCAAACAAGGGTTGAATATTTGGGGCATATTATTGAAAACGGATGTGTTCGACCATCCGAACATAAAACTAAAGCCGTAATTAAATTTCCGAAGTTGCAATGCGTAAAAGATGTACAAAGTTTTCTTGGGTTAACAGGTTATTTTAGGAAGTTTATTTATGGTTATTCAATGATTGCTCGGCCGTTAACAAATTTATTGAAAAAAGACAATAAATTCAAATTTGAGACATTAGAACAAGAAGCGTTTGAGAAGCTCAAGTTGAGTTTGAGTAGTTCACCGGTATTAAAATTGTATCGTGTAGGCGCTGAAACTGAGTTGCACACCGATGCTTCTAGTTTGGGATATGGAGCGATATTGTTGCAGCGGGATAACGTAGATGGTGCGTTTCATCCTGTGTATTATGCTAGCGGCAAAACTACACCTGCTGAAGAGAACTATCCTAGCTACGAACTAGAGGTTTTGGCAATCATAAAATCTTTAAGAAAATTCAGGGTGTATTTATTGGGAATACCGTTTAAGATAGTGACCGATTGTCAAGCGTTTGCAATGACTATGAATAAGAAAGATTTATGTGTGCGAGTGGCGAGATGGGCGCTTTTGTTAGAAGAATTTCAATATAAAGTTGAGCATAGATCGGGGAAGAATATGAAACATGTCGATGCACTGAGTAGGCATCCATTACCTACAATTATGTTTGTCAATGAAGTTGGTGATGGTTTGATAGTTAAGTTGCGTGAAGCTCAAAACGAAGACACTGATTTGCGAAAGATTCGTGATAATATAGAGGAATACCGAGCGGATGGTTATATTGTAAAGAATGATGTTCTTTATCGAGTGCTGAATGATGTACCGTTAGTGGTCGTACCTAAGCCTATGCAGGTACAGGTAGTCCGTCGAGCGCATGAACGCGGTCACTTCGGGGTGACAAAGACCGAAATGTTATTGCGAAGGGATTACTGGTTTAAAGGAATACGTCAAAAGGTAGAAAAGGTCATTCGAAGCTGCGTGGACTGCATTTTAGCTGAACGTAAACACGGTAAACAGGAGGGACTTTTAAATACAATAGATAAAGGAGAACTACCGTTGAACACATATCATGTCGATCATCTTGGCCCATTGCCTTCTACGAGAAAATCCTATCGACATATTTTTGCCGTTGTTGACGCATTTTCAAAGTTTGTGTGGTTGTATGCAACAAAGACAACAAATTCTGCTGAAGTGATTGCGTGGTTGAAAAAGCAAGCTGTGATATTCGGAAATCCTGTGCGTATCATTTCCGACCGTGGTACGAGTTTCACATCCGACGCTTTTAGAGACTATTGTAATAGTGAAAATATACTTCATGTGCTTATAACGACAGGAATACCGCGAGCTAATGGACAAGTTGAGAGGATAAATAGGACTCTTATACCGTTGCTTACTAAGTTGTCTTCTCCTAAGCCGGAGGAGTGGTATAAATATTTGGGAGTTGCACAGAAATATTTGAACGCCACTCCACACAGAAGCATTAATACAACGCCTTTTCATCTGCTGTTCGGAACTCATATGAAAATACGTGAAGACCCTGAAATTCGTAAATTAATAGAGGAAGAGTGGATTGCAATGTTCCAGATGGATCGTGACGAGGTACGGAAACGGGCAAAAGAAAAAATTGTTGAGGTCCAGGCACAAAATAGAAAGACATTTAACAAAAATCGTAAAGAGGCTATGAAGTATAAGCAGGGTCAATTGGTGGCAATTAAGAGAACGCAGGCTGCGCCTGGTTTAAAATTTCATGCTAAGTATTTGGGACCCTATAGAATTGTAAAAGTGCTACGAAATAACCGTTACGTGGTACAAAAGGAGGGAGAGCACGAAGGTCCCCAGACAACGTCGACAGCCGCCGACCATATGAAGCCTTGGCGCATCAATGAAGAAGATGATTTTTCCGAGGACTGTGACAGTGCATGTAGTGACGATGAAAACATCTGAGGACAGATGTAGAATCAGAATGGCCGAATGTGGTAACGTAGTTTTAGGTCTCAGCGTAGTATTATATTTCTAAAGACAGGAAGAGAGTTGTAAAAGAGAAAGGCGATGACGAAAACCAGGCCCAAGGGTTGGTAAGTGTTTTTCTGGGTGAGACCTAGGGCCCTAGCGAGGGGTGCGGGTGTAAGCAAAGCGAGGTATGTGTGTGCTTTTGCGGGATGCGGCAGACTTGAGTTGGCCTTCGAGGAAAGAAGAACGTTGAGTTGCGAGCTATCTAATCAATTTTTGTATTTTATTCAATATCATTTTTATTTTCTAAACTAATAAACATAAATCATTCTTATTACCACAGAGATATCAGCTGTTACGAGAATTTCCGCTAGAATAATTCACGGTTTTGTCGTTGTACTTAACACGCTACAAAGTTGAACTACTCCTGCGTCTTGAATTTTCATTTAATAGTACTCGCGAGTGGAAAGTTTGAATTGCTCATTTACCCGGCCGTGAATTTATCAGCAGCATAGAATAGAACATACGATTCTGTATGTTCTAAAATTTCAAATGTTAAATTGATATCAATTCCCTGGATCGATGAACTCGGTTTTAATTGACTAAAATTGAAATTAAAATATTTAATTAGAGGTTCTGTTAAAAACAAATCACAAAAGCTATTTGCATTTTTATTCAAAGAAAAGTTCCCGAAGAAAAATATTTTCCATCAGCAAACCATCGATTCAAAGAAAACAATGGTCGACAGTAATTCTGTAGCATCGTTTGTTCTCGTGAAAGATACAATCAGATTAAACGTTACATCTCGGAGGATAAACAAGTGGATGTAACATTCTAAGTTATCGGTGGTATCAAAAGAAGAAATCCGCAAGTACCTTGTCGCGTGGTTCATTCATCCCCCAAACCCCTGAACCAAGCCCTGTGTCGTATCGTTTTTATTATTGCCGGTACAATTTTCTCTATCGCGCGTACCTTCCATTTGTCGAAACGACTTTGTACCCTGCGGGGCAAACTAGCCAAAGCTCTGGCTGAACGTTCGGTAAAAGACGTCCGAGAAAAAGTGTGTACCAGGGTAGAGGCGATTTTTCGTTTACCAACGAAGCAAGTTTCTGCTTCTATATACCTAACGACGTTGAAATACCACGGTCCGACCCCGTTCTCCTTTCGTGGCGCACCGAATTACCTTCGTTCCCGCGATACGCCTGTAATAACGGCTTGGAAATACGTTATTAGCTTCGTCAGCGATAGTCGGGTGATTATCGACACGTCCATGATTATTTCAGTAGGATTTTCATGGCTATCCTGAGTGCACCAGGAAAATGCCAGCTGGTCTAACCATGTTCCCATGAAACTTTGATCAATTATTTAGTGAAACAAAGGAACTCGTAATAAAGGGATTTATTAGATTATTTCATAAATAATTCTTTTTAAATGTCAAAGTTTCAATGAGTACCTGGTTATCCATCTGCCTCATCAAAGTGTCCCTTTATAACTAAAAATGTCGTGTGATTCATTTATCAAATTGATAAATATTGTTAGGAAATTTTTACCATTATTTCCATGGTAATAAACGGAATAAAATCGCGTTTTAAAGGTCCCACGAACGCTTAACCCGGAATTTAACGAGTTCGACGAAGAAGGTAATAACTTCTTTTCAACGGTACTTAAAATAACATCGAGCCTGTCGGTCCGCGGAGTCCATCTTAATATAATTCGAGTGGGCCGGCAAGTCTCTGTGCTCCATTGGCCATCTTTTCCTCGCTAACGAAATCCACGAAACTCGTTCTTTGTTGAATAGGTTTCACGTCGAAAGGAGGCTCGCTCGAAATCGTGATCCTTCTTTAACTCGACCCGACCACTCATTTTTTCCTCCGTGAAAGTTCATGCAAATCTTCCATAGTCGATGAACGTGTCTCGGAGTTTTCATCTTAATTGAAACGAAACCGATGTTCCCGGGTAATTGAATGCGAAAAGTCTCTTTCCATCGTTCACGATACGTGTGTTCGACGATGGACGATGGTTTTGAGAATCAGTTTAATTAAACTTTGGTTAAAATTTGGAGAAATTATTCGTATTTATATTTTTGGAATATATTCTTATTTGGAAGAATACTACAAATTTGCTGTAGCAATTAGATTTTGCGATAACAATTAGTTTGACGATTCTTTTAGATAGTCTCTATAATGAAGGTTTCCTGAAGAAGTGTCGAGACGAATGAATGTGGTTCGTTGCTTGCGATTAATTCAAGCGGGTTAAAGCGTCGTTCGAGAAGCAAAGAAAGGAAAGATTGAAAGTTAAATTCGTGGAACGGGGAAACGAGGGAGAAAGTCGCATCGAAGGAAGCAAGACGGGCGAGCAATTAAAAGTGCATCGAATTAACGATCTTTTTACGATCATTTGACCGATACGATACACCCTGGAGATCAAAGTTTCTTCGCAATCAGCAGACTTGGACCGCGAATGCATGATTCATGAGTGAAAGAGAATTTCACTTTTAAATTCCACCTTCTTCGCTGCTCTGTTCCTTAATTATCAGCTACTCGGTAATTACACGCAACACCTATACTGTCCTCTTTAGTTAAAATATCGCATTTATCATTGTTCCATTTTTAAAAAAATTTTCATATATATTTTTTTAAAGCAAAAGTAAAATATCCTACCTGCTTTATAGAAATTCAAAAGTAATTTTATTTATTTATTCTATAATAATTGCTTCTGGGTCGATTTTATCATTTTTCTTGAACTAAGGAGAAAATGTAATTCGTGAAATTTCCTTAAAATCGTTTTATCACAAATTTAATGTAATCTGATAAGAGTACAGAGAAGGTAATAAATGTTGACAGAAGCTGGAACAAGTCAGACAATGTGTAAATAGATATTCGAGATTGAAAAAGGGGCTTGAACTCCAGGGTATGTTACTTGTGTAACTTTTACTATGGAATTTATAGTTATACGAGCTCTGTGTAATTTACCTAAGAAAAGTAAATGAAATGAATAGCAAATATTAGCAGATTTCAAAGAGTAACTGCAATAACACCGTCAAATAATTATGAGATTAAATGATAGAATTCTACAGCACCATTATACTTACTATCTGCAAGCTTAGTTATCAACAGAGCTGTTTGAGATAAAAGTCACTTCCAACACGAGAAAATAGAAGTTTTCTACTTACTCTCTTTTGTAATTGAGCGTTTCATATTGAACACCCGAACAAAGAACGATTTTTCGCAAAATATAGAATTAAAGCCGCAGAAGGGTGCGTCTAATGGTGTTGCTATTTGCCCAACGCTCAACCAGTCAGAGTTTGCTTTAAAAACAAACCTGTATTTTTACGAAGAATCAAGCCCGCGGATTCTCTTTGCCGAGGTCAGTGCCTCCACATTCAGTGAGGTTAAAATATCATCGAAAGAGCTCTCTTTGCCTCTGTGAAACAACGAAACATTCCAGCTGTGGACAACGGTTCCAGCATCAACAATCGAAAGGCACGTAGCTTTTGAATCAAAGCGTTTCTTCCAACGAAAGGGTAAGGAATGTCTTGAGAAAACTAAGGGAAATTCATATTCTACCAAATATACAAAGTAGTCCAGAAATAAATGAAAAGGTACAAATTCTATATGCAAATATGGTAGAAATTTGAAAAATATTTATGGCATGTTAATTTGGATTTATTCCGGGGAATAATAAAATTCGAAAAATGAAAATCCAAAGGGGCTCAAAATGAAATTTAAATTCTCCAAGGGCCAATATAATTATTAGTAAAATCAGCCTCCATTAGATGGTATTATCTACTTAGAAAGACCCTGTATCGAAGATAAAGAAAAATCTGGGTCTCTGTTCGGTGTTTGAAGGTTGAAAAAGTCCCGAGGTAGAATTGCCAGATAACCCGGTTTAAGCTGGAAATTAAGCTGAACCAAGCGATCACGGTTGTCTCGTCTGTGGAATTCGCCTCGGTAGTTAGCTATGTAAAGCAGTAGAGGAAGCTTGGCCGGCCCCAATCAGAGGATATAGCCGACAGCAGTTCTATCCAAATACGTGCATAGAGGGAACACACGCGTGTTCCTGGTCGACGTATGTGTTCCGCGTATTCACATTTGAGAGGGAACGAACGAATTCATAGGCGTAACCGGGCCAGCTGGGAAACTCAAACACCATCTTTCAAATTATAACCACCAGCTATCGGATTATCTTTTGAATTATTCCGGATTGCGCGCGCCTTGGCGAAATCGGCGACAGCCGAACAACGTTCCACGTTCGCAATCAGACCAGGAATTTGCTCGAGTAAAATCGATCTTTCCTTCATGGATCACCGCTGTCGATCCGAACCGAACGAAATGGGACCGGTCGTGAAAATGATAGGAAAATAGCTGGACCCTGATCGATTTACCATTTTTATTCGACCACCTTTTATATTGGAAATAGCATTCTGTCCCGTGTAACGATTCGGCTAGAGATTAGGATGAAATGTTACGTTCCGGTTCGATTGAGCGTATGTTCCATGATTTCTTTTTTTTTCACGTTTGAAGAGAACGCAAGGAAATTTTAAAGAAATTTAAACTTTTCATGAGGCGTGGAATGTATTAGTTATTTCAAAATTGTCGATGATTTAAATTAATATAATTATTGCGAGTTTTTGTTTTTCTCGTTGACGCGATTCTTGAATCGCCCTGTATGGAATTTCAAGCACGAAAGCATGGAGTAACGACAAGTTTCCGGCGATGTTAATGTACGCGGGCAGCGACCGCATCAGTATCAATCTAGTTCCCGACGAGTGGGTACTTAATCAGTCAATTAGCAATGTTCCGCTAATTGGTTAATTACCAAGCAAATTTGTAGCCAGCATAGTATTGCGCTATTGGGAACGCACGGTTATGCGTGTACATCATGTGCACGGGGGAGGTGAAAGGTACGCGACGACCTCGCTTGTCCAGGCATTAAGACACAAATGTATTTATCTGTGTGATCTATGGCTAACCATGGCATAATGAACCAGTACCTGCATAACTAGATACAACGCTCTAACGAATCGTGCCACCGCGAAGTCTAATTAGACGATCTTGATTCAAAGAAAAATCCAATTTTTCATCATTGTTTTTCGTTTTATATTGAATTAACACGTTCCTTGCCAACAGCGGTTCTCAATATTTATCATAAAGATAATTTCAACTGTTATTTTTATCTTAACGCTGGTTATCAGAATTTTAAAAATTGGATCTAGTAGGATCATGTATCATCTTCTTCGAAAACAAACAAAGTTTTACAATCTTCCGTAGAAATCCATGAAATATTGTTTCCCCGATTTATCCAGAAATACGTAACAGATGATACATGCTTATGAATAATGTACACAGTCTGTGCTCAAGTAAATTCATCCGAACCGTCTCCAGTCGTATTACAACAAAGGACTAAAGAAGCTCAGAGAATACTTTAACATAAAACGGAATTCTGATAAACAAATCCTCGGAGCAGTGTTATTTAATAAATAAGACGACACAGAAAAGAAGATACTATTGGCATGTGGTAGCACAGGGTGGAAAATTTTGAAGAAGATTTCAAGAATTATACAAAAATTTATTCCACATTTTATCATTTTCTTTGCCTTAACACTCTTTGCATCCCTTATTTTATTCCCAAACGAGACTATCAAAGATTTGCTTATCTAAGGACCAAGCATTCGACGTTTCTGAAATTTACGACAGGAAGACAGCTCCACCCGGTTCCTCCCGGCAAGTGAGTTAAAACTACGACCGGAAGTGAACACTTACTGCCTATTATCCTCCCCCAAGTTCAACGACGCGTTAAATTCTCCTCGTGGCAGCGTCCAAATATACCTGGCGGCTCGGTCTTTCAAGTTCAACGCACCCTCGCGTCGCGACGTCAATGCCTTCTCACGTTCCCGAGCAAATACTTCCAAGGTGTAATAAACTCTATCCCCGATCTGCGTCGTTGATAACCAGATAAGTGGCATTCCAACACGACTACGTCGTCTAGGAAGCAGCTTCGAGGTACGATTTGAATAAGCGAAAGGCGTGAATGACTGGCTTTTAAACGTTGCAATTAGGGGTTGATTAGTGGCAGGGTGTAGGCTTATCTCAATCGTGCTAACTATTCTTCGTGACAGCTGTCATCGATTGATTTCATGATTTTGATGAAAGATAAAGTATCTTCGTTAACGTAAATTATTTTTTTCATTTCTGTCATAAGCAAAATGACATCATTTATAATTTATTGATTATCTTCGATCACGTTATATTCAGGTCCCAATGGATCCAGCCACTATGAAAGGGTTAATCGATCTTCCTAATTGATCTTGAAAGCTCTCCTGACAGCCACTCATCGAAAATCAGTTTCATTCCGAACCCTTCGATGAAAGATGGAACTTCAACTGAGAATCGATACGTTAAGATTGATCATCTTCGAAAGAATCGTTCATTGTTTTTTCCTACGTTTCTCATCGAAACTGAACTTGATAGGAAAGAAGATTAACCGTCCGTCCGGTAACATTGGATCCTGATGAAATCGTTATCAACGAATTCGGGTTTGTCCGACGATGTTTCAGCACTCGGCGAGATTCGATTTAGAGACAGGATGTGACGGTGTCGAACGATCGTTCCAAAACAACGTCGGAAATCACGGAATCGGCCTCGACCGGTATTGTAATATCGCACGCTGACGCCTCCGACTCTTGCATTAAACATGAGTTATATGTCGGCATTGTGCTCTATACAGAGCTATGGCGATGTTAAATTTACATTATGTTCATGTGACCAATTATTGGACAAGGTACGCGTCGGTGTTGAGGGACAAAGCTTTGACAAAGTTTTCCTTGTTACGATGTTCAACCCTTTGCACTCTTAACGATTCGAACATCCTTTATAGGAGTCGAAATTCAACGTCGTTTCTGTACTTTCAATTTTCAATTACTTTGTCGCGTTTCAAGTATCATTTCTGACACGGATGCGACGTTATAAGAGAAACGGGTTAACAGAAGGATCCAATCGTGTATGAATTTCACGTAAAATTACGTGTACGTGAGTTACCGTGGACTCGATACGATGACTCGAGCTGATTCGTTGGCTCGGTTGAAACCAGTTTCTCAAG
Organism: Osmia bicornis bicornis; assembly: GCF_907164935.1. NCBI lineage: Eukaryota > Metazoa > Arthropoda > Insecta > Hymenoptera > Megachilidae > Osmia > Osmia bicornis. Next base: position 3,254,531 of record NC_060228.1, on the reverse strand, counting down.
CAACCGGGAAAAATCCTGAAAAGCATTCGAACATGGTACCCGTGTTCGAGATGGAGCGGAAAAGAAGGTGGAACAGGGTGTATCGTCTTTTATCGAGGACAACGTGGCGCTTATCTCGGTCCACGATTACCTTCAGCCTGGTTGAATAAATAGATCAGCGAGTGCTCTTCGCGCGAATAGACCGAATACTCGTATCCGGTCGACGGTTACTGGCTTCGGATCGCAATAACTCTGGACGATGTCACGATGCGGGACTCCATAATTCTGCGAACTGAATCCATCTCGCGTTTCGGTTTCTCTGTTACCTTTGGAAATGTGCGGATCCGACTGTTTCCAGTGGAACTGACACCGGATGTAACGTTGATAATGATTCACTTTAGTCGGACATTTCGGTGAACGAAAGATTGCGTTTTAAAAAAGAAAAGGTAGTTTCGTCGGTGATTTTTTGATAAGATAATCTGATCAAGAATACTAAAAATATAGTTTACGTCACTTTTAGAAAGCAACGAAGGCGTTTCCGTCGAACCGTCTCTTCCCATGCACGCAACTCAAACAATCCTTTCCCTAATTTATTCAAAGTTCGCGTGACACGCAATAAGAAAACCGTGCCTCGCCATAAAGGAGTTAATAATAGCGCTTGCAAGTAAAACCGACGGGAAACGGTGAAAGGCGCGAGCATCTCGGTGTAATCGAATTCAATTAGAATAGCAATCAGTGGAGGAACTAGGTTTTTCTCAGCTGGGTCAGAGTATTAGAATCTTAGAATTTTAGAATCGTATAATATTAGAATCTTAGAATCTCAGTATCTCAGAATCCTTGAATTTTAGAATTTTATGATCTTAGAATCTTAGAATATTAAAATCTTAGAATCCCAGTATCTCAGAATCTTAGAAATTAAAAATTTTAGAACCTTAGAATTTTTTAACTTTAGAATTTTGTAATCTTAAAACTTTGGAAATTTGGAATTCTGGAGTTATAGAATTTTAAAATCTTAGGAATCTCCAGCTCCTAACTAATTACGCCAATGTGTATAATAGTGCAGGAGCGGCGATAAGTAGTCGCAAATAATAAACGACGAATTAATTTCAGCAATAGATTAACCGTGTCGATGAATCACGCGGTCTTGTGTATAAAATAAACCCGTCCAAGATAAATGTGTACAGTACTGTTAATACTAAACTTTGCTACGCAGCAAGCTGGGAATCGTATTTATAATTGACGAATGAACCATTACTCATCGCCAGGCTCCTGTCGAGCTGCCTCGTATATATCCACGTCCTGCTGTTGTTCGCTACAGACTGCAGATTAATAATACTCTGTTCACTCTCGAAAGAAAAGACAAAGAAGGAACTTTAAAAAAAAAAATCAGTGTCAGGATATCGGTGAATTTATGTTCGGTGATAGAGCCACCAGCTATCCCGTAGCTCGATAAAACACAGCTAATTGATTCACCCATGGCCGGTCAATTAATAGTTAATTAAATCCTTATTACTTTGGGTAACCAGTTTACCGTTCGATCGGCTTTTAATTAATTATCGATCGGTCGCGGAACACTCACTTTCTCTCGGGTATGATATCGATGATACGTGATCTCGAGAGGATAAGGCACACGGAAAATAAGAACCACTTAATGTTCATTCGAAATCAAATGATTCTATTTTATAATGAAGCCATGTAGGTCTAGTTTCGATATCTGATTTTCTTGATAATATAGAACATAGATACACCATAATTTTATAAAATTATTACTTCCGGAGTTCTCTATAATTATGCAATATACCAGGTGTTCCAAAAATCATCCGCTCTCCCCAAATGAATCACAATTTTCTTAAAATCTCTTCGAATATCAACAAAACAGCTCTCATCTTCTGCAAATATTAACTTCTTAGTAATATCTAATATACTTCAAAAGCAAAAGAAGATCTATCGAAAATTTAAAAAATCGTAGCACATTTTGGATCCAAATTAGACTTCCGAACCAACGTAAGATCAAAACGATTCCTGTGTTATCCACCACACAGTGGGAAGGAACCGAACAAAGCCGAGAATAACCGAGATCGGTCGAAAGGCCGGCGACGGTACACGAGGGGACTCCAGCGAGCTCCATAAGCCGGCTTCCGCTTCGTCCGGCGCGAACGGCGGAGCGTGTTCTTGTCTGTTTTTCTCTTTATATTCGTCCTTCACGCCCATTGCTTTCGTGAAAAAGTTTCTGGCCATCGTTCGTTACGCGGTATCGTTGGAAAAGTGGAAAAAGTGAGTGTAGAGGTGTGCGTAGCAAAGAATCGAGCTCGAAAAATGTGACAGCCACGGCCTAAGGGGGAGAAACGCGGCGATTTTAGTCGCAAGCAATCGCGCCTGCGCGTTTTCTTTCTCTTTCCTTCCGTTGTATGTATCATCAATTCCTCTGTGTATGTGTGCGTGTGGGAGGTGATGCGTAAAAAAAGGTTCCCATAGAAGTGCGGGGATTAGTGTCTCACGATACCGTGAGTGTACTTACTGATCGAGTGTCGTTTGTTCGGATTTTGCTGAAGAAAACTGGTAAATCATTTTAAGCAGCTGCTTCTATTTCCTTCTTTTTATTCCTTCGACGACGATCGGTTATAAAACTGTGACTCGTCGAATGATTATTATAATTGAGCCGAAGGGACGATGAAAGAGCACGATTCAATTAATCACGGATCGTTACAACATGACGGTTCGTTTCTACGGGTAATTATTGTGCGCTGCGATTAATGTTCGTCGAGAGGATTCACGTTTCAACAGTTTGTCACGGGTCAAACTCGTCTCACTTTCGATGCGGGAGATCGGATTTAGTGCAGGGAGCTATGTGCATAAATCGATGATTTTATAGTGCTGTGAACGTGGCATTAAAACAAGAGGCAGTTGCGAACAGATATTAGATGAGCCTGCTCGTAAATCTATAACTCGTAGCGTTCTAAGTTAATAAAATGCGCGTGTCACAGCAGGGACTTAATGTTGATCGCGATGGCAGATAACGTATACGGTAATAAATCATGTGGCTTTTGGTTATTCGGTATGCCATCTAACTTTGCTTTTATTTTTATAGTGTATGAGGTTAAAAGAATAGAACAAGACAAAGATAGAGAAGAAAATAGTCGTATTAAAGAAGAGTTTAAAAAAATAATAGATTATTAGATATCAAATGGTTGATTTCGAAAGGTATAAAGTCTGACATTATTTCATCAGAAAATAATACTTATGATACATCAATTTAACACTTAATGTTTGATAAAAATCGCTGACTAAATGCTTCATTAATATTCTTTATACGAACAATGATTAAACAGTGATCTTATTGATTTATTATTTGTTTCAATAAAGCAGCATCTATTTTTTATTAAGAACAGTCAATCGATGCGTCATAAGTGTTATTTGGTGATACTTTTATGTTATGAACTTGTGTTAGACTTAACATGTTTCGAAATCGGTCATTGTTTGCTATAACTCACAAGATCTTAGTGTAGGGTTTGTATAGCTATTTTCTTCAAACATTAAACTTCAAATTGATATGCCATAAGTATTATTCTGTGATACTTTTATGTCATGAAATCGTGTCAGACTTTCTATGTTGCGAAATGGGTCATTTGGTATCGCGTTTCAACTATAACAGATATATGTGCCCAGAAAAAAAAGGAATTCTTTAATTTAAAAACTGTCTAGCCACGATAAAATTCCGTCAAATTAGCAGTATGTAGTCTGTGTTGAAGCATAATTTGGCTCGCGAACGATGGATTAAATAAACCCTCCGAAACGTATCGTGAAAACGACGCGGTATTGCACTCGACGCGTCGCATAGCCGCTAATTAGAGTGACGACCAGAGAACTCCACACTAGCACATGGACATACGGTAGATACGTGAAATTGCATGACGAAAACGACCGGTTCCGAAACGAAACTGGACTTCCCTTGGTTATACTTGCTCTCCCTTCATCCTCTGTCCCTTTCCATTCATTGGCCCTTTTCCGTTCAGCACGATTTACATACTATGCGGACGATCAAAAGCCGCCTCTGTTTGGGCTCTGTTTTTAGTAGCCAAAGATAATAATTCAATTACGAATAATCATGCGATCCTGTTCTTAAATTTTATTCCATCATTCCTAAGCAACCTTATTAATTTTGCATTGTTATTAAAAATATTGGTCCCATTATTTTTCCGAATCAATTAATTCTCAAGTGTAATTAGAATTTTTGTCAGAAAGTTATTGAAAATTTCTACTTTTTATGATTTGAAATTTTAACAATTATGTATTGAAATAGACTTCAGAAACTATAATTAGATTTATGATGGATAATTTATTATGCCACGTCCGGTACAAACTTTCAAAGAACATTTTCCTTTCCTCTTTCAAGCATCGATGGCGCTTTAAATTTCCATCAAAGGATATCCCCATAGTCTCGAGCGGTTATTCATCAAAGTTGTTCACGATACAAGATTATCCGCAGATGACAGTAATTTAGTTAGACATGTTGCCTAGTCAAAGTCAGCTCGTCGAGCATCAGGGGAGGAGAAAAAAAAAAAAAAAAGAGAGAAAAGTAGAAGTTTTCAAGGCTTCCAGCCATCCAGGCTTCGAGTGCCTAAGAGTTTACTCCTCCTTGAGGTTCCTTCTCCTGCTTCAAGGTATTTGTCGACGTTCGAATGCACTCCACGAAATGGATCTCTTTACAGCTCGTAAACGTCCCGGTTGATCCTCGTTTTTTTTCCCTCAAGTTTGCCCGTAATACTTGAATTCCGTCTTAATGGCCGACACTTCGGCAATGTGGAGAGCCGATCAATGTAGGATGTCCTGGAACAAAGGTGTTGAATTGCACTTGTTCTTCGATTACCGATCAATCAGAGTTATATGGACAAATTACGCTTCGATAGAAGAGATAAAAGCAGCTGTTGAAATTTTTGTCGAATATGATCTTATTTGAAAAAATGAATTTGCGTTCGGAAAAATTCAATATCATTATTATTGAGAAAGCTTGTTATAGTTGGACTATGTTGATCCAGACTCGTCTTTAGTTCTGACGATCTCTCGCTTCCAATTAGTCCAGATTAACGAAGTTTCGTCCTCTAAGGTAACGAAGGATCTTGTTATACAGTAAATATCCCTAGCGGTATTTCCATGGAATTTATAATCGAAGGGAAACAACGATGAACCTGGATTACCGACATCCTGGTTGTCGAACATTAATTGCTTAATTATATTGCGGTACAAAATGTCGTGGCTCTTAGATAACGTTTTGAATGAGAAATTCTTGGAATGAAGTTTTATATAAAATGAAAATTTGAAGAAAATTGAAAGATTTATCCCTTTCACCGGTTAAAATATTTTTAGAAAAGATATTATCAGACAGGTAACGTAGAGATGGCTATCAGTTTGCGATGTCACGGTGTCGTTTTACAAGCTTCGGGTAAAAGCTGTCGAAACATGTTATTCCTTGTTAAAAGCTTGCTAACATCGTGCAACCATGTTCGTAATTGATCTTATACTGAAAAATACACATTTTCCTAATCGTCGTTGACATCTTTCAAATTTACGATGCACCAAACCCAATTAATAAAATACCTACATACCTCTAAATTATTTTTCCTTTCATTAGATCGGTTTTCAAAATGATAATCCCAAAGGTGGAAGCGTCTAAAGATTCCCCCATCGTTTTTTCCCCTCCAACAGGAGGAAAGCTGAACATTCTTCAGGATTGAAAGTAAACGCATTGTACAGAACCTTACACCTTGGCTGACTCGGTTTCGGCTCGGTCAGGTATCTAGTACGTTGAAAACGAGGAAGTAGACGCATTGAATACGTCCCTTCGTTATCCTCTCACTCTCTCTCTCTCTCGTTCCATACAGTAGCGAGCGGACTGACAGTTGAATCGTTTGACCCATTTCTTCGTTACGTCGTTTCGCAATGATCCGCCAGCATAACGGTCTTTTGTACCACGTTGTTACTCCATCGTGTTCCACTTGCCGTGAAGCTGAAATCGTTTGGACACGCTCACGGTTCCTTCCGCTTTCAGCTACAGATTTTCCCTTTTCTTTTTTTTTTTTCAAAACTTCGATGCCTGCTGCTTTCTACAATCACTAGATTTTATGCAGTTAGGATTGATTGAATAGAATGCATGCAGTGCATTGCTTATTGCATTCAGTTGCAGTTAACGTAGGACGCACATGGTGTGTCACCGGTAACATCCGTCAAATATTCTAATATTATATTTATCGCTGATGTGTGTCGTTAATTGCATATTTAATGAATATTCTATATGACGCACGTGCTGCGTCGCCGATAATTTTGCATATAGGACGTAGAATTCATAGTGTAGGTTATTATATTGAGTCATCTAACGAGTTGTCCATTCTGAATGAACGTTTCAAACGACCGTCCACCCGAAAGATCTTCCGGCATCGCGTTTAGTTCCTGTTTGATCGCGGAAACGACGCGTGTCCGTCTCGCGGTTGCATCTCGGTTCAAACGCATCCCGCGAGTTGTTTTGAGAGCACTTCCTCTCGTACACTTTTGCCGGCGCTTCGCGCGCATTCTGACCGCTTGAAAGGATTAGAGGAAAGGGGACAGGGGATAGACCGCGTGCTCAGACGAGAAACTCGCTGGCGGGAAAGAAGAGAAAAGAGGAGAACGCGAAAGTGGTAGCGGTGGTCGAAGAAGGGAGAAGTCGACGAGATTTCGTCGATTTTTATTCTTTTTTTTTATTTTCGAGTTGTAAGTCTTGGTTATTTCTGGCTTTCCGAACTCTCGAGCCTGGTACGCGCTCCGCGTTTATGCGAACGGAATTATACTCATATAAAATGGAGGAGATTTTCTGTTGGACTACTGGAATTATTACCTCGTATGCTCTGTTTATTGATAACAATTGAATTTTTAGAAACATCTTTGGAATTTTTGGTACGGTATCTCTAGATACCATTAACCCTTCTAACTCGACGCTTTGTATTTTAATAGATTAATTTATGTCCCACCCAATATTTAAATAAGTAGAAATCTATTGGTAGCATAGAGTATGAGGAAGCAGTACCCATTGTGATTGAACTTGTTTTATTTTTCTATACTTGTCACCGCACCTTCATAATGATACAGGATACACTTTCGAGTCATAAGTGATTGTCATTGACTACGTAATTTCTATTTTACTATTGCCAACAATAGAATCCAGTTAGTATATTTTTATTGGAGAAACGAACGAGCACTCGTTCGGCATTCGAATATTTTGAAAGAGCAAGATCTTTTAATTAAATCAATCTTCATCGCAGTACTATGTTACAAGCTGGTAGTTCAGAAGTGCATAATTATCACTCGAATGGAATGTCGAATGGCCGGGAATAGTTTATGTTACTGCAGAAATGAAGCGCATGAGAATCACGGTAGGAGTCTTGGGAGTATCCGAGCTTCTTGCAGACCTGTTTGTCACATGTGCTCGGATCTCACCAAGGGTTCTTAATATCTCACTCGTCTCGTGCTGACTTGCAGGAATTCCATAGGAGACGAATAAAACTTTCTCCTTCTCACTTATCCTACGCCAGGGCCACGATAAACCATCGAGTTTTCAATCTGTACAAACAAATTTTCAAATAAAAATTTTAATTTATTTCATTTGACTTTCAATTCAGCTTGCAAAGGGTTAATTTGTACACCTAATGTATTTTGGAAACAAAGAAGACTGCTTCAAATTTTTTCGTTCTTTCACTCTGTCAATAACAAATCAAAGCCACAATAAAACGCAACGTTCCAATCGCGATTCGCTACGGAAAAGAATCAAAGACACCCGGATCGTTGAATCGGTCCATTGTTCGTCGATCAACCACGCGAGGATCCTGCACAATGAATACATTAAACATGGCCCAATTCTTGCGGTTTAATCGACGGCTCGTAATCCATGGCAGCGGTAGCTGTTCTCGTTGAATCGAGAAACAAAGGATACGACTGTGCGCTTTGACGATACCTAACCCTTGTCCCTCGCTTTCCGACTCGTCGTTGGAATCTTAATTACTTCACAATCCATTCATGGCCGCTCGTTGTCATCGCGGTTGCATCTGATTAAAGAACGACGGTTTCAAACGTTCTCTATGGAAACTGATAGGCGCCAAGTTTGCCTAGTTTCCCGGTTGGAAAGCACGTGTTTACCTAACCCGGCTAGAAAACGCGTAACACGCGAGCAAAAAGAGCGCGCTTTTCATTAGAAAACTCACCTCGGGGCGGATGAAAGAGGCGCGGCGCGTTTGTTCACGAAGAACCTGGAGAATTTTGTGATCAAAATTTTGCCCTACCAGCTTACTGAATTCTAATATCGATTCTTTAATAATTCATCAAATATAACACCGGTTATTTAATGAAACTAGCGGTTAATTTAGCACGACGGTGAAAATTTTAATCCCGGCCTACAGATATAATCAGGATAGAACTAAAATGAAGTTTCAGTTGTTAAGAAACTTTCATTTAGCATTAAGTGACAAGAGGAAATCTCCCACGGTGGTGTCGTAATAACTGGATATCTTAGAGGAAAGGAACGAAGTTTTGCCTATGTTTCATAATTTCCGTTGATACTTTATCTCCGACCCGGCTCGAAATTGACCCTTAAGTCGCGGAAACACGGCTAAGCCTCGCCAGTGTCGCGTTTCTCTCTCGCTGATCTTTTTACGCTGGTGTATTCGTTCTTCCAGATACGTGCACGCTTTCTAGCTCGGCTCCGGCTCCCTCGAAACGACTTCCTGTTGAGTTTTGCATATTTATCACTCATGCGGGCCCCGTTGAAGATAAGCGACGCGTGGAAACCCGATCGAAACTTTGTTTCTATTCCATTAGAACGCATTATGCGTCGCCTCCTTTATTCCGAATATTTTTCTCGTTAGACTTTACGGCTGGCGGTTTAGCTTTCCATTAAATTCCGGCTGAGAAAATTCAAATAGCCAGTTACGGAGACTCTCGGTTTCCGGATAAAAATGAAAATCGACTCGGCTATTTGTTTCTTCGAGAGAAAGATCGCGTTCTTCGAGGTTGCCGATATCCGATTAAACGTCAGTACTTGTTAAAAGGCAGCAGATATTGCTATCGTTGCTAGGATCGCTACGCGTGCACGTAAAAGCAAGGGTGCGGAGAAGGGAAACACGTGTAGAGGAGATTTTCATGAAATCCCGGATAACGGCTCGCGAAATGTCGGGGATTCGAATGGAATTGGTGGAGGAGTCAAATGGTTTTCTACGTGGCTGTTACCACGGCCATAATCGGTCCGTGTGCATCCGCGTGTGCGGCTGCTAAGGTCGGGAACACCGTGTAACTCGCTGAATTGCCTTTTTATTGTTTCCGTTTCGCTCGGCATTGAACCGCGTTAGGTGTTACATGCAGATTTTATACTTTGCTTTTATGTTTCTTGCCAAATGGAAGTTGCGAATTAACCTGATGGAACTGGCTGGACAGTGATAAAGGGTTGATTAATGATTTCCAGAGAGAATTTTGTGTAACTTGACCGATTCACTCACAAATGTTTCGGAAGTTAATTGAATAACTCTCCCAGTATGTGTGAAAATCTTAAAGAAAAATTAATTTTTCATCCCCTATTATTCGTTCGACTCGTTTACTCGAAGTGATTTTCCAGCTGGCATGTAATATCTCGGCTGGAACGACACGTGCTTCGTTCCAGGCTAATTAAAAGCAGCCGGACAATCGCGGCCCATTCATCTTATTAGCACGATTCATAACCTAATTGCAGAAGTTGGCGTACTCGGCTGCCAGCCACGTAGCTGGAACCGTAACAAAGCTAACAGGCACGAGCCTAGTTTCCCTGGTTTGCTCGTCGGCACGATAGCGTTTCATTTTCGAAATTAGTTACACTCTACTAATCGGCCCACGAGTCAACATGGATCATTGAATCGTGTTCGTTCCGGGATGATATCGACGCATCGCTTCTTCTCTGATTCCCGTCGCGTCCTCCTATTGACCGGTGACCCTAATTCAGGCTCGGTCACTCTTCAATTCCGTGGATCGTCCAGACTCGTTTCGAATTGATCGAATTAAGCTCAACACGGTTAAAGATCATATCGTTTCTGGCTCGTTAGTGGCCGTAAATGGCTCCTTCGTTGGCAGCTTAACGAGAGACTATCCAACTATTCGGAACTAATTCTCTTCTTTTTTTTTATTTCATTTCAGATTGGTCGTTGACCTCTTGCATCCAATGCACTTATACACATTTTTGTTCTTCTTTTTAAATAAAAGAGCATTAGGTGCTGTACATTTTTATTACATTCTCCCAAAATCAAAAGAAAACTTTCTATTTTATTTATTTTTTTTTACATTGCACCCAAGTGTACATACGGTAGCCCAGGTTAATAAATATTCAAATAATTATGTATAATTAATTTCGAAACATTCAATTCAACTTTCTCTTACACGTGTATCACTTGTTTCACTCTGACGAGCCGGTGCATCCTCGAAAACACTTTATCGCGATGTAAGGTGCAACGAGCGGTTGTTTTATCGGTTTCCTTTCTCCTTTCCTCTCCTACATTTATCTCGTTCTTCCAACCTCCTGGTGGATATTCTGCGAAACGGGGCCCACTCAACGATACGGTTTTACGACGCCGACGAGATATGCTTCCCGCGGCCACGTCGATTTTTATTTTTCCATTTTCCTCCTTCTTCCAGGCCATAAATGAAAAGCGCAATTTCCAGCGTTTCAGTTTCACCGTTTCTTCGTGACAACTCGAGGCTTTTACCGTGGATCGTTATATTCTTGAGGAAAAGATTATAGATCTTTGAGTGCTCGAGTGACGTTTGTGTTATTTCTAGATGTGATTAGTATTTGAAATTTTTTCTATTATTGCTCGATGGTTTCCTGTATCAAGTCGTTAATTTTGAAAGTAAATGAAATAATGAAGGAAACAGAAATAATTAACATTCTTTTATTAAGAGAAAAATGTACAAATTATACATTTAATTAGATACTACTATAATTGCAATTATTCAAAAGCCTCTTTAATTACGTGTTCTAAATTTTCTTTAATTATTCTGACAGCAGTCAACGTGTTTATTTACTGAAGATTCCCAGTGTTCTTGCTCGCATAGACTATCAGTCTCGCCGAGTTTATCAAAGCCCGTAATACTGCGTCCTACGATCCGAGACTTTTACGAAGCAAGTCAAGATAAAAGCCATATTGCCGCGTTATCGGCGGGGAAAGTGTTAACGAGAGTTCTGAATCGGTCGTTTCATTAACCAAACGCCAACTTTCTATCGGTATAATACGATTTTTCAAAGCCGTCAAGCGTTGTATCTTTAACGGCGCCTTCTAGCGATCCCCCTTCGTTTTATCGCCGGGCCAATTAACATCGAGGCGAAGAGGCGAGGACGTTTTTAAACGAAAACGACCGCGATATCGTGGAAGGAAATTAGTAGGCGTCCGGACGAATGTAAAAAAACGAGGAAACGGTGCAGACAACGCGTAGGACAGCTCGTCGAGGGGTCGTCTAACAAGTAAAGAGGCTTCCTATGTAGGGTCTTCTAAGCCCTTTAACGGGAATACTCTCCGGTACTGTAAAAAAAAGAAATTTGTCCGAAGAACTTGATATCTGAAACGTTGGAAAAATTTTCAAAGCAGAAATTATGATTTCTAAATAATTCTCAAAATTAATCAAAGGGTTAATGAATTATTCTTTTGATCATTTCTACGCGAGATGCAAGTGGGCCTGTTTAAATATGTCAAAGGTGCATCGTGTCAGAGTAGTTGCATGAAGCACAGTGCATTTTCACTTTTCTTGTTAAAAACCAGTTCCTTTCGCGGTTGCAATCAATGGCGAACCCGCTGTGCTCATTCGCTCATTACTCACATCCTTCGTATACTTCTCGTCTGTTCTTGGCTCATTTTTCCGTTCTTTCGCAGCCCGCACACGATTCGCGCTCTGTCCGCTCGTTTCAGCACGTTTTTAGCCGCGCTTTGTGTCTGGATCTTTTCAAACTCGTTTCCTGTTATCGTTCACAAAATTCTTCTATCTAACTTTATACTCGTAGGATCCTGAGTGATTATCGTCAATTCATTTATCAGAGATATTAATTATAATGATATTATAGTGAATTTGTCAAGAGGAAATGTGTTTATCTGCGGCTTATACCTCGGAAATTTTTAGAATCCTATTTGTAATGATTCATTTTTGTGAGGTCAGCTTTCCTCGAACGATTCCAAGAAATTTCGATCGATTGGAAGAACAGCAATCTTTTCGTTGGCAAATTTCGGAGGGAGTAACAGCGTGTATATTTAGAGGAAGAATCAATTGCGTAGGAGCTGAATTCCTCGTTTTAACACCTCGAGCTGGAAACAACAATAAACTTGAAAATTCTTTAAATAATTCAGAAATCTTTCCACGTTTTACGCAGATCAGAAATTTTAAACAATAAATTTTCAATTTTACCGAAAATTAATTTATCATATTCCAAAAGAGAAAAAATTATTTTATTCGCGTTTATATATTAAGTTAGACAATTTATGATCGTTGATCGTAAACGAAAGGGTTAAAATTTCGTTAGGAATTTGTCGAGCGGTACAATATTTCCAAAATAATCGGACCATTCGAACACCGAGAAATTCCACAAATAATCCCAGGTCTATTCTGAACGTAACTCGGAGCTTTCACGAGGGGGTCTCGGCTATGCGGAGCTGATCTCTTTTTCGCCGAGGAAACGTCGCGGCTGGTAGGGCTTATCTAGCGTCGGTGTTGGTTGACACTACGAAACCGACACGAGCTGCATTATACGTGCTCTTTCGTCGCTTCGGCTCAGTTCACTCGCGAGCGTGCAGGCTTCACGCGTAGCTCGCCACCGCGCTTTGCTCACGTTTTCATCTTCGTAACATTATCAAGTTAACAGAAAAATATCTTTCCTCTAAGAGGATAAATCGGAAATCGTTCAGTGCTACGTATGAAAAAGAAAAAAAAATTATTCAAAATTGAACGATGACTTTATGCTGCCTATTCGAATCGGATCGAAATATCCATCGGTGCAATTGTGAGATCCATGGATCGAAGATCGATGATTATAATTCAATGAAAGAAACCTTTAATCATCACACGGATATAATAATGTAATACACTGCTCAAGTGAGTAGATTTCAAGCTACGATAGTGAAAGTCAACCAAAAGTGAATCAGCTGTGATAAATTATTATGTAAGCGTGTTAATTAAATCAAGTGCTTCCTTATTTAAAATGCTGTGAATCTGAAGGTGTCAAAATGGAGCTGGTAAAGAACAACGCGATTGAGATCCTGTCTCGTAGAAGCGTAGTGATAAAGGACTATGACATCGAGAATGGCGAGGAAGAGGAAGAGGAGGAGGATCAAAGGGACGAGAGCGATCGAGCCTCGCTGAAGATCGATCTCTCGATGGCTGAGCAATTCTACTACGAGGTGATCTCCTCGTTCGAGCAGGAGGAGGTATATATATATCTGCAATATATGTTGACACGCCTTTTAATAAACCATTCCATTGCGATTGCTAATCTGACGAGCACATCCGCGGGTGTCATTGTGTCGCAAGCGCAAAGAGCGTGTTTCAGACACGTTTTCTCCACGAGGATCGCTATTGAGGCTGCTTTGACTATCTCCTTCAATTCAATCTTTTTCTTTGTGGGAGATTCTAAGGATTTCAAGAAAATTTATGTTCTTCTATCAGTTATTGCTATTACAAATTTAATTTCTTTAGATAATTAAAAAATAGTAAGAGAATGAAACACATGAAATTTATTTTTTAATTTCAAGTACATCTTACAAAAATTAATCGATTAATTCTGTAATTTTTATTTCTATATAAAAATGTAGAATACACATTTTAATTTTCTGTCGATATTTCGTATTTCGAATCATCGTCGAAGTGTTAATGAACTCCCTCGTTACATTTCGGATCGATTGTTCCAGTTTAGAGACAAGTTCGTTGTTTCGAGTGCTTTTACCAACGATTAGCAATTCGTATCTGGTAGTTTGCGAATCGTCGATGTGTATTCGCGAACGAGGCACGTTCGAAATGAGCGGCTAGATTTCAAGGCGAACCAGTTGGCTGATAAAAGGACGTAATAAATAATGTTAGCAGGAACCCGACTGCTGTAAGGATTATCGCTTTAAATACAAGTACACGAACGCCCACGAGAATCAGTCCAACCGCGAAATGTTAGCTACGCTCGTCTCTACTGCTAACTGTAAAGCATCATTCTAATTTGACTCGTTGAATTATTTATCGTCGTTTCGGTGTGCCACACGACAAAGGGAGCCCGTTGTTCCCTCGTTTTCTGTAACAGACAGTGATTTAACGACGCCAGCTAAGTTTTTGCCTTGCTGAACAGAGCCATGAAAAGCTGAAGATTCACGTTTGAATCGCTCTAATGAGTTTCAAACGTTAAGATGTAAGTCTTAGTACAGCTAAGATGCTTAATTAAGGAATTATTCATTTCTGTCATATTATCAATATATTTTTTACAATTTTTCTTGTCGTTTAGAGAATGATTTCAAATAATTGAAGAGTTATTTTGAAATCATATCTCGAGGGAGAATCGTGATCTGAAATAGCGTTAATTAGCCAGAACGGATGAGGAGCTTAAAATGTGTCTTGGCATTTGACAGCGGGACGGGTTTGGTATGCGTGGTATGTGCAAGGCGACACAAATGGACAGGCTATTCCCTCGTTCGATGCATTATCATGCACTCCCTTCCATCGTACGAGTGGACAGGTTGTGTGTCAATGATTTCTGTGTCACGACGCGCCCATCGAAATCGGCTGTGAGCACGCATCCACGTGTCTACACAGCCAGCTTCTATGAAACAATATCCTCCAAGTGTATTTCAATCGCGTTTCATATTCTCGGAAATATTAACAGTTTATCGTCCAATGGTTTGTGTATTCAGTTATGAAAGGTGGATAACGTTTTTGGTTCGCTTTTCCTCGTTTTGTTAAGCTTCATTTTAGCTTCGTTTAATATTATTCGTAGAATTATGCTGGAATTGATGTAGCTTTTAAAAACAGCCAGGAGAGAGATGGTACCTATACGGTATTATACTGTATTATATTTTCTTACCAAATTCTATCATTTCATTCGTTGAAGGTAAATAGTGTTAACCCTCGTACGGCGGACCATGGAGAGAGCCATAATTTTGATCTAATTTTCCATCTCATATTATTTTCATTTCCTACATTTTACACTGTTCCTTTAAAAATCTGAAGCTAGAAATTGCAACATTTTCAACGTCCTCGGAAAATAAATTTCCTCTTATTACAAGACCAGGTTTTCAGTCATCAGACGAAGGGGTAGAAAAGCAGGGTAAACATCCGCGAACTAATGCAAGACATTAGGTCGGACGTTTCGCGTTTTGTATGTATAACCTTAGCCTCTGTCTATGCTGGCAGAGGTTGCAACTATCAACGATGCAGTCGCAGCCTTTCCAGGGGATGCAGCTGCACGGACAACAGATTCTGCTCGAGGCATTCCCTAGGGCGAGCGTTGCCACCGGGAATGCAATTTAACGTCGTAATTGTCCGCGGATAATTGTAATAATTAGTACCCTTGTCGTTCTCGTCGACTCGGCTCCGCAAGTGTAATGCGGTTGTTAATCACGTTGCTGATCCTTTTATCGCTCGTTCCCTTTTGTTTGCCGCCTTTTAGCGATGGCTAGGGTGAACCATGTTGCATCGTGTTTTCTTTTTTAGAATTTATAGATTATTTGTTCAATTTTTTTTTTAATGTTTGAATCGATTATTTTGAATTGCTGCAAAATATATTCTTTAAGAACGTTATTAGCACAGTAATCGTCCGAAGGCGGCTTCAAAAATAAACGCTTTTTCGTGCAGTCTCGTCACTTATCTTCATGCAAGAAATTGCATAAACGTTCTTGGTGCATCTCCTCTGCCCCGATAATGCACGCATCGCATTATCGTCTTGGGCGAAATTACGTCGATATTTCACGGGACAGGATAAACATCCTGGTAGGTGGTGCGCAAAACTTGCCCGCTTTACATAATGCAACGTTAATATTTCACGCGACGTGTTAACGCACGAATTTCGCACACCGGGACGTCGAGGGTCCTCGAAAAAAACACCACTTCCCTGACGAGTCCCGATAAATTATCCGTAGATAATTATCGAGTGGACGTCGAGAACAGACGATCATATTCCTCCGGGCTCGATTAGTCTTCCACGGACGAAATCCTCCTGATACGTGAAATCGTTTCTGCGCGATCATGTTTCAAAGTGAAGAAAGTTCGGTGGGTTGGTGTGGAACATGTTAGGAACAGGGTAGAATTTTCGACGATACAGGTTGTACTTGCCTTTGATAGAATTAATAGTTGGTTTCAGTTACAAGGCTGCTGTGATCTGGCTCCTGTTAACCACTTTGAAATTTCCAGGTGAGGGGGCGTAGAATGAATGACTGGAATCGATGGACGATGACTTTTAATATTTAATAGAATCATCAGAATTGCAATTGAGATTTTTGGATATTCTATTATTAATAGATATGTTCCTCTTCTTTGAACCCTTTCGCTATCGACACTCTTTTGGAAATTCATCTTTCATTTCTCTATCATAAAATGATATAAGATGAAAATTTAGTCTTCTTATTCTTGGTTCCCTTCGTTGAATAACTCGTGTCCTTTCAACGTTACATTGACAAGACGTTGCAAGCAGCTTGCAAAAAGGTGCAGCGACCATGTGCGATAATTTACGCCTCCCTTCCGATACGAATGAATTATGGCTTTCGACGATCGAACATCGGCTCCCTCTTATGTCGTACGATGATTTAGGGCGGCAACTCTCAATAGGGAGCTTGTATATTCTTGTTATTTCAGAAAGAAAATTCGTTGACCGTCGGTGATGTGTGAATACGTGATATAATGAATATGAAAATCGTGAAATTTTTATCGCAATTATTCCGAAGGTAAAAATTAAACTTAAATTGAGAAACGGAGACAAATGATCACTTATTTTTGAAAAATTTATATTCAGGATAAGCGTGTTCGATAATTTATTTTTTATCTAGAGTTAAATAAATTCTAATTGAAATTCCTAGCTTCTTTGGCTGAATAGATTAAGAACGATTGACGTATCTTAACCCTTGGGTTCAGACTACTTATTCTAGAGATTATACTAGTAGCTCCTTCTACTACTGATTGACGTATCGTAACCCTTGGGTCGTACTAATGGAAGGTATTCCTTATTTCTAATTAACTATTCCTTAGCTTTCGTTCTTCTTCTAAAAGCACCATGAAATTCAGTTTCGTGTCAGCCTTGAAGAAGTAAAGTTGCAGTATTTATGTTATCTTGACTGCAGAAATTATCATGGCAACCTGATAAGTAATGACTAATTTCTGATAAGTTGATATCTTTCATAGTATGAAAAGAATTATTAGAAATTTCAAATAAACTAGAAGTATATGTATTATTCGATTTTATTTAGTAAATATTTCAATTGAAATTTACATAAGTTACACAGTATTTATTTTACAGGGAATGTACGGTTACATAAAATATGTAGATGTGAAGAAAGTTAGATAATATTTCAGAGCGAACATTGTAGCACAATTTACGCATTCTATGGAAAATTATGTTGAACTGCAGTTACAGTTGAAGTCAGTCACTTTAATATTAATTTTCCTTTTTGCAGCTTAAAAAAGATTAATTTCTCATTTAAAATAGAAGCATCTTAATGGAAAGAACACCCATCAAGCTTCCATTAAAAATTTTTTATTACTCCATAATTTCATTGGTTTAATTAATCTAACATGAAAAAAGAAATACTTGAAATTTGTTACGTTTCACAAATTTACCCTTACAGAAAAATGCATATCTATTAAAAGAAGACTAAAACGTCTTGGTCTTAAGATCCCTGTCACCAGGGTGTTCACCCTTGTTTAACATCAGAATTAATTACGATGCGGTAATAAGGGCGATGCACACTTTTGCGTGATGCGACGACGATCTTACCAGCCTCTTAAAAGTTTATAAGGTCATCGGCTTCTTCTTCATGGTGCTTTTTATCCCCGATACGATGTTACACGATGTTACGCGGCGAACAGACGATCTCGTCTTGTAATCAGAATAATGAGCAAAGCTGAGTCTTGCTTCGTCCCGTGTCTCGTGGTAATTAGACGATGGATTTTCTTGCTTCTCGTGTTCGTACCCTCTACTCTTCAACAAATCGATTCTACAAAGAGCTTTAATATCAGGGTGTCGTGAAATTTCTCGCTGGAAGGTGGACGAGGTTAAATGTGTTACACACTAGAAATATAAGTTTCCATTTGAGGATCGTTGAAGTACGAAGTATCCATAAATTTTACACTCCTAAGATCTTATCCCTTCAAATAATATCGTAAGTGCAGGTACGTTTATTTTTCGTTAAATAAATTTTAACCCTTTAAATAGCGAGAAGTAAAATTCTTTTAATTTATCACTGATATTCGCGCAGATTTTCTAAATCGTTTGCAAATTAATTGTCATTCCCTCGGTATAATTCGGTACGACCCTGCTGTATAATCCCCGGATCAGAGTTTCGGTAACAAATTCAAACTACCCTCAACGTTATTCATAGTTTCGACGATGAACAGCTGAGAGACAGGTCGAGCGTACGCGAGGAGAGGCTCGCTTCGAAACTGGCCCGATGTAATTGTTCTCTTCGCGATTTTAATGATCCGAGGCGAGAGCAGTCGCGATTAACGTCGATGCATTTACCTTTCGAGCGTTCGCTCGTAAACAATGAATAATTTATTCCGTTCGCAATGGACCAGCCTGCCCCTTTCCCGTTTCGACCCTCGCTTTTTGCCGGCCCGGCCTCGTCTCGCTCCAGCAATTTCGCGTTTGAAACACACGGAAGCGAGAACGAGCCCTCGAAGTCTCGCAATTGACGGGATTAAATACTCCTCTCGGCCATTGTCACCAGAACGAACGTCGTCGATGTTAATATACTTCCTGGCGAACGGGTAAATGGGGTTCGTCGAAGGGGAAAAAATCGAGTGTTTGACGAAAAGTCGACGGCTTTAAAAGCTCGAAAATTCGTTCGAGATCGGTTCAATTTGCCATGAAATTATGGCAGTTCGAGGGTGCTATTTCTTCACGGAGGATGCTCTTTTAAAAATCAATCACCCCTTTCATCGCAACCCTTAATTACATACTAATTTAAAAATAGATATACTGTGATATTTTTTCAAATATTGGTATTTTTAAATTTCAAACATTCTATATGACATTTTTCTCTGTATTCTTATTCAAAGTATCTCTTTCGAAGGGAACCTTTGCAGGGACATAAACGCAGGATCGCGATGCATTTTCAGTCCGAGATTTTCTCAAGAATCTCGGGGACATCGATTCGCGAGCTAGTAAGGTCGGTGTTTAGCATAAACCGTGCGGGAGGAGTATCGGTATCGTTTCGCGGACGTTTTCAAGCGGATCCAACGTTTGTTATTACTCCCTTAGAAAGTACTCGGGCGGAAGTAAAACGGAGAACGTTTCAATATCTCGGTGGAATGTTACGCGTTTTATTGCCGTCGTGGAATCTCCGTGGCTCCGGTTAAGTGCTAAAATATTGCGAGTACTTTCTCCCAGCGGCGTTTCACAGCGAAATATCAGCATTGTCGTGGCTCGTACAGGCAAGTGCAACGACCTGCCATTGCGTATCGCAGCTTTGAAACCTGCCATGACACTTTGGTCCGCTTAAAACTCGAGTATCGACGACGCGAGTTGAAGCTCGTAAACAGACGCGTTATTTCGTTCGATTCGCGCCATTTTTATCGATGATCGAAAGGAAGAGAAACGTGTAGGCATCCGATCTCATCGTGGCAAAATTGACGAGACGAGAAACATCGTAACCGCGATCAATTGTCACGGTATTAAATTCATTTTGCACTTCAACTTTTGAAATTTCAAAAGGTAAAGTTTAATGAAAATGACTATCCGAACTTCTCCTTAATTTTCTTAGTTCAGATTGGCTGGTTGGTGGATTAAATTGTGGATCGGGCTGAAATTTGTACATTGTTCCCTTACGGACTTCAATCAGGGCATTTCATAGCGAGGAGCTACTTGTAATTTAATACAACACTTAATTAAACTACGGTTAATGAACATTACACGTGACGTTAGTTTGACAAATTTGACAAAGGTACGAACTTCCAAAATGAACCACATATTCACTTGATACAAACTACTATGATTTAAAATGTAGAACTTGAATAATTTATTTAACAAATACGTATAAATTTTGGGGACAAATTTTTTCAATTTTCCAGAATGAATTTCAATGAATTATGAAACCAGTATTCAATTTCATATTACAAGTTTATTTGATATGTGATCGTTCAGTGTCCATTCGGAGAGCTAGAATCAAATGATCATTAGAGCAATTAATTACTACATTCACAGTTAGCGACTAGCTAAGCGGTCAGTAGTTACACACAGAATCGCGTTAAGAGTGTCCGATTTCAAAAGTCCTTCCAACTTGTATTACAACGAGAGAGGCGAGCGGTTCGTTCCAGATTTACACTGCAAAAATGCTCACGAGCAGATTTTTACCAACGAAGTAGAGCACAAGTGTTGTTGCGCCGCGTTCTAAATATTTATTCTTGGTACTCTTCCAATTTCTCTTTCGTCACTTTAAAAACGTACGTTTTATTTTGAAAACCAATCGAAATTTATCAAATTGAAATCAATGGAGACAAATAAAAAAATTCAGAAAAATTAACGTCACTAATTCCAAATCAATTCACAAATTCACTTTAAGTTCACAATTTGAATCGTGCAAAGCTCTAATAGCGCGAATCGTTTTGTCGAAGTTTCGGTTAGAAAAACAGTATCAAAACGCGAATTCAAAGTCAATTTCGAGTCTTGTGAGGCATTCACGTGGCTCATCCGAGAGGAAACCGAGGCGTAACGAGAAAACAAGAGGCATAGTCAGAACTGGCGACGAGTCAGAAGGCAGCTGGTCTGTACGGTTCTACGGCGGGGAAGGGAGAGAATTTTAATGGGGCAGCAGGGCTGCTCTTTTCAATGGGAAAATTGTACCGGAAGTCTCCGCGGCGGTGGAGCGAACGCAGGGGTTAAAGACCCATTAAGTACGCCGCAATCTCGTCCTGCGTCGCCCTCTGTTATCTACGCGACGGAAAAGGACGGTGGAAACGGGCGACGGGGTGAAAGGGCACAGGGTTCAAGTGTAAAATGCACTCGGGTCAGCAAAAATTGCCCGCTGAACTTGCGCACACCTCGCGAAAGTAGGTTCGACCGGTGTAGGTGTCCATTCTTTTTTCATTAACCGTTGCTTTGTTTCTCATTGGCCCTCCTTTCTTTCACCATGTTTGGTTAGACCGTGCTTTCTTTAAATTCTTTGTAATGCATTGTTTTGCTTCTAAATGAACCCCGAGTCTGGTACTTTTCATGGTAAAATAAGCAAAAACTGACGTGTGTAGTCAGACATATTAAAACCTACACCAATTAAGGATACGATCAATAATTTTCATAATTAAGCATTTCTTCTTCTTTTTTCTATTATCATAATCAAAGTGATCGATCTTCGTGTTCATAGATCAATGGTATACGAAAAATCTACGACATTATTTCATGAATACAAAAGCAGAAGTTTGATTAACAATAAATTAATCAATCAAACTAATGTTCCATTGAACCATTTTTCACGCAAGAAAAATATAGAATACGAATGGTTTAAAATTTTCATTTGAAAAATAAAAATAAAGTGCTGGATAAAACTGAACCGCGAAAGTTCGACGTAACCGTGCCGCTTTGTCGAAATCACATGCATGATGCGCTTTTCACGAAGCTGGCCAAAGTTCGACTCTCAGGAAGTCGTCCCAACGCTGTCGTGTAAAACACACATTTCTGGAAACTGAATTTCTCGACGAGAGGTAAACAGTCGAGATCCCATGCGACCCCCTACCGCTCTGTTCGGTAAAAAGTTTCAAACACCAACATGCATTTGCTACGCAATTTAATATAATAACGATGTTGTATGCGAGGGAAGAAATTGAAGTGCAGGTTCAGGGTACAAGGGTTTATTCTGGTTACTTTGCTCAATTTCTTAAACCAATTATCTTCACGCATTGGAAAAATATTTTAGAATATAGAAAACGTGTATGATAAAGAATTTGAAATTAAATTTAAACTTAGTCATATGTTGGGTCGGTGAAAAGCCAATTTGGCTATTCGAAAATTAATCTGGAGGATGCTAATTTTTACCTTGGAAAATATTACAAAGTATAGAAAAAAACTTTAAATTTTAAATAATTCAGAGCTTAGAAAATAATTTGTTATTTTAAGGGTTAATCATTGTCAATTTTGATTTGATTCAGCTTCCTGAAATTATCACTCTCAAAAAATCGATTAAACAACCTGCAGTAATATTACAAGGGTCGTGTGAAACTAATTTGTATCATATCTTTAATTAACGTCATCAATTGCCATGCAACATATATAGATATATGCCCAGAATAAAATAATTTCTTCCTCTCCAACCCTTTGTTTCCAGTATATACCAATTGTACGCTGTTAATTTGTTCGTAAAATTTGACGAGTTTATTTTTTTTTTTTTTTTCCTTTTTTTAGTTATTGTGAAACGTGTAGCTCGTTACGGTTTGCTCAATTATTTGTAACGATGTGTGACTCAGCTTGTTGGGGGGAAAATGAAAGAGACAAATTGGATACTTGGTGTGTGTACATTGCTGTTATAGCATAGTGAATTGTAATTATAGCATGTAGAGTTATTTTGTTCAGTCGCTACTTCCTTTAGATAAGGATCTTTCTAACATACATTAATGACTGTGTTTTTTATGAGCAGTAATGGTGCACTAGGCAATCATTTAATGATAATTAAATAGAGTTGCACTTATGCGTTCTAAATAAAATAGTATCAATGGAAATTCATTACCAGTTTCAATATATTCAATGAATTAATATTGATTGAACTAATTGATAATTAAAAGTGTTTTTGATTTAATATTCCATTTATCCAATCTTTGAGAATAAATTGTGAATAAATTGAATAAATATTATAAATACAATCTGTGGTTATTTCACCCACAATTTATTTCCAATTATTAATTAAATAGAATATTAAATCAAGCATACTTTTAATTACCACCCATCAACGTCTCGCCCATTAATTATAAAGTCCGTTCAATCATGAATTATAACTTTCATCAATAAGAAACAATAATCGAAAATTGCAATTCTTATCTTTATTTAAAAAGATTCAACGGTTCTTATATCGTTTTATCGAAGGAAATAATCGCGAAGAACAAATTCTCCTGGAGGTTACATTATTCCATTCGAACGAAGCGGCGAGGAGGGAAGCTTTAATTATCGCGTGTTGATCAATCAGCTCCCTCGTAGACGCTGAAGCTCGTTACCAATTTTCCGCGTTATTTCACAATTCTGCAAAAATATATTAACGATTAATCGATGTCGCGCAGCTGCGGAACTTTCCGGCCGAGCGGAGGCCGTTCGACGCGGAACCCGTTAACCGTGAAATTAATTTGCCGGACGACGCGAGATTTTAATTACGTTTGGTAATGATCACGCGGTCTCCTCGCCCCGTAACCGCAGAAACGTCGAAGTAATTAAGTTCCGCCCACGCTCCGCTCGTGAAAGACGCGTCTCCGCTCGCGAGATTTCTTTATATCCCGACCGTTCTACAACCGCGACGAGCGTCTTTCCCTTTTCTTTTCTTCGTGGCCTGTTCCACATCCATCTTGACCCTTTTCCCGTATCCACAGTTACCGTTTTCTTGAAAAGGAACGAAAGCTCGCGCGTGTAACCGGTTGCTCGAAAATTCATACCCGTACGACAGCTCTTTTATCCTCGTTTCGTGAGAAATAAAAACAATATTTATTATCCAATTTTACTAATAATTAACACACTGCCAGAACAATTAATTTCGATGTTCGAGGTTTTAATAAATCCCTTCTAAACAGCTCTGATGGGCATCCAAACTTCTCTAATTAATTCTACAGACTCGCGTAAGATCTCGGTAGCAATCACGTATCACGGTTAACCACGGTCATCGCGATTGTAAACCAGCCTGAAGGGTGAGCAACAGCGATCCGGCTTGTCCCGTAATCACGGCGTTGCGTTAACAGAGGCGTGATAATTATTGTTACTGTATGCCGGCAGCCTTGTTATAAGCTTCGCCGAGCGTCGGATGCAAGGAACAAGAAGGGGTTTCAGCAGAGCTGCTGATCTCGTAGACAATTGCGCGTAATTAACAGTACGGGCCAAAGCTCGTCGTCGTTGCGGGACGAACGTGGCATATCGGTGGCTGACTGTGTACCGCCGCCTCTCATCCCTAGATACTATCGCGGAAATTGCACTTACCGTTTCTCCGTCTGCTAATCCGATTTTCACAGGCTGAATCCGCGAGCGGAGACGACACCGCGCCGAGGATCCTAACCGCGTTATACCCTTGCTTGTTATGACGAGGGTGGGTGCAATCGGATAATTTTACTGAAACGTTACTTCGACATCCAATTGCACTTTATAGGTCGCCTGCGAGGTGTGCACGGTGCTATAGGTTCTGGGTGAAAGAAGGAATTGTAATGGATTCTGTCGGGTATTGTGGGAAAGCACATAGTTTTGCTTCGAGGAGATTGTTTGCCGAGTTAAGACTCGCTTCGGTGCAATGTAGGCTTCCTTTAGAGAGAATCTCCCCATCATTTGCCTTTGATTTGGGAATTAACCTAGGTTACTGCTTGATCTAGGTCCTCTGCACTATCGTCTGCACTTCCTCTTTATTAATTAATAATTTAATACTTTCGAATGCAATGTAATATTTGTAAGAATATCTAGGTCGCTATTTGTACATAGGAACTAGGAGAAATATGTGAGTTAGGTTCACATAGAGCAGCTGACACCTAGGGACAGATGGTAGGACAATGAAAAAGGGTTGAGTGAGTTTGTATCGCCTAAGCCTTTGAGTTGCCCTCTTGCTGGTGGCTTTGAAGAATGCTTATCCGTGTACAATTTAGTAGGGCGAAGTCTGAAACTGCGAACCTTGCAGGGTTGATTATGAGAGGGGATTGTTGAGAACACCTGTTCAGTATTTTCTGATATCGCTTTATTTTCAAAACAAATAAGTTTCTTCGCAAAAGTTACTTATAATAATTTACAATAAATTTAAAAAATTTTTAACTAATTCAAAACGTCGTCAAATTTTCCCCTTCTCAAACACCATAACGATAATAAAGGTTCTCGCATAAAAAATTGTCTCGTCCGTCCATCAGATATCCTTCAAGATAATTGCATGATACTCAATTCTGTAGACTGGCTTCGTTCAAGCTCGGTCATCATTCAAAATGATAGGGGAGTGTACAAAGCGGATAGCACGTGGTAAATTAATTAACTGAAAGCCGCGGAACGTTAAGTTTGGCGCACTTAATCGGACGCGGACGAGTCAGTTTAACAGACAATCGGGCGTAATTAACACCGCGACGTCGTTGGGAAACAAGCCACTACGCGAAGCGTATCAGTATACCCGTGCCCTCCCTCATGTTGGAGAGATACAATCACGGAAATTGCTCTTACCGTCTCGCCGACTGTTAATCCGATTCCCGTGTAGCATTCTCTACCCGTGGCCGCGACTAAGTCCAGATGACTGATTCCAGATAAGAAGTAGATGACCGCTTACTGATAAGGGAACACGATACAACGTGAACGCTTGCGAACAATTCTGTCCTCTAAGTCAGCTTGCCTATGATGCTTCATTTTCTATAGTTACGGACAATGGTAACATCTAAATATCCATTTGAGAAATTAATAATTTCCTTTGAAATTCATGGAAATGCAAATAATTTGAACTTTTTCCATGATAGGGTGTTAAGATATTAAACCAAAGCATATATAATTTCCATAGCCAGGATGTATCAACGTTAATACGCATTTATTGCGTCCAAGGGGTGATATTAAGATCGTCAGCTTGGCGTCGTCAGTGCGGCGTCACCTTTGGACATTAAACGAGAAAACGATCCTCGTAACGCCGATATTGCGGCGGGTCTTCCCATAATATCACCAGGGAATCGTGTTTATCACCAGGGTGTCGGCTCTTTGAGCATCCTCGCCTTTGAGCCTGATCGTATCCTGCCGATTAATTTCATTATCATCCATTATCCTCGATAATACTTTAGGGTTTCATTTCTAGAACCATTGTGCTACGAATTTTATGTTCCACAGGTGTAGATACCTTCGAGGATGAATAATCATTGAAAATTTGAGAAATTTTAATCGTGTATTGAAATGTCTTCATCTTTATTATTTGTAGAGATAATTTTCAGGTTCATTGATCGATTTATTCTCCCTGGAGAATCTTATACCGAGGTTGCAGCCCGTCGAACGATAAATCCAATTAAACATTTATTCGCGAATGCTTCTATCAGTTTTGCATTCGGTCTGAAACAGCGAAATATCAGGGTTCCAGATTGCCCCTCGGGCAACGAATAAAAATAGAAACACGTGGAATAAACGCATATACGCGTTCGTGAGTATCTCATTTTATCGTGTTCATAGCGTAATATAAAGTGTATCAGGCTAAATGTATGCAATATTCACAAATTTGTATCGCGTTCGGAAAAAAGAACACACGCGTGATACTCCAATTTTAGTCATTATCGTTCATAATTATAAGAACAATTAAACCCGTGCGCAAATTGAGCAACCTATTCAATAAATATTTTTGGTGTAGAATTAACAAGGGAATTGATCTATGCAACAAAAAAAATGCAATTGTTAATTGCACATGCACTGTTTGCACTTTAAAAAATCTGAGGGCCTACAGATGTAGTGCTCTTCGAACCATTTATCTTCCTCTTGTGACATTTTTTCGTGAATGGCACTAATAACTGCATTATGACCCTCTATATCTCCTTTTCTTTCTTATGTATCTCATTACTAATTCTATAGTACATTACATTAAGCAGTGTTCGTTTCCTCTCTATTATTACCTTATTACCTTTTTAATTGTCCGACTAATTGAAATCCACTAATTTCGATTTGTTGCCGGATCCTTTGGTAACCAAAAAATTAATGAAGAAGTTGCCATAGAAACTAGGCAAGCTTTTCAATCATAAGGAATTTGCAACACTGTTGAATCAGTAGACAGTCTTCAGATTGATAAAAATATTTCGCGGCTCGCAAATGCATTTCCACCGGATATGTATTTTACGCGGGCAGACGAAGCGGAAAGTATTCTTGTCCGTTCTCGCGCGAAATTCCATTGTACCGACAGATGCTCTTAAAGCAAGGGATCCGTTTGGAATATGTTTCCCTGAATAGAGTTCGATCGAAGTATCGCCACTTGATATTTCTTCGAGAAATATCCTGGCGAAAAATGCGATACCGTCCGGGAACTTAAAATGATGATGCACTTGTGAACAGACAGCTTTCAAACAACCATATGAAATTTTTAGTATATAGAAACGTGTTTGTTTTATTATAATTTTGGGTAATCGTAAGACTCGTGCGTCGCCGACCTTTCGGATTGGCAAAGAGCACTGGCCGCCAGTAACCTATGCATTTTTCAATCTTTTTAATCTTCTTTTCATAATAATTTTATATAACGGTGTTCTTCAAACGTATTCGAATTGCCCTGCGCCAAAGGTTCCTTAAATCCCTGTATTTTCGTGACACTATTTATTTATATCTGCGCACAGTTGTCACGGGCAGTGACTTTCTTCGAGACAAGAATCAAATCCTCTTGGCAGCGGATTTTAAGATTCCTCTCACACGCTTTGTACGCTTCGACCAGTCACGCCCGTTCTCGCGAGCTTCGGACTTTGTCCATTCAAGTTCCGCGAATCGGTCGACTTCGAAGTATTTGTTAATTGTGTAAATGAAGAATGGTTCTCGATCAACGATTCGTTTTAAACTGGCGACCCGTTACCGTAATACATGCAAATAATCGTGATAATTCGTGGGACGATTACGCTTACAAATTATCCGTTCGTTTGTTGCTGCGTCGCACCGGTTAATTATACCGGGGAAATTTATCTACGCGAGCAGGTTTAATGAATTTATCCTCTTGTACCGCGACTAAAATATCCCCTTCGTTAATTCTGTTCGGGGAGGATGTTTTCAGGAACCTCTGCATAAAGCACTGCTGAACTGGCTTGATTAATTAGAATGGTAGACACCGTAACAAGCACAATAACTAACTCTTTTTCTAGTCTCCCGATGGTGTATACTGATTCTTTTTGTTCTATCTTTCAACCGGTTAATAGCGTGTTAAAGACCATTGATTATTATGCATTGCCTGTACCGATGCATTATACTCGGGCTTTGCAGACGGCTATATTGCTTAGCATGAGATTCTTCGACACTGATGATTTCAATTTATTCTCTCTCAGTATTACACTCTTTTTTTACAAAATTCTAATTCTTCTAATTTTTTCAAGTGCATTAGAAAATGATTTGGTACCCGAAATTCAAGGCTCTTGAAAATTTTTCTTTATTTTAAATATCAAGCGCTCATTAACATTAATTACTTCAGTTTATTTTCATTTTATTGTATTTTATCA
Source organism: Osmia bicornis bicornis (assembly GCF_907164935.1). NCBI lineage: Eukaryota > Metazoa > Arthropoda > Insecta > Hymenoptera > Megachilidae > Osmia > Osmia bicornis. The sequence continues at coordinate 3,225,995 of NC_060228.1, read as the reverse complement.
TCTCGCATTATTCAATCGCTGCATAGTTTCCGGTCATAGGTCGCGAGGAATGTCTCCTCGGGTTTCTCTCAAGAAATAAAAGATGAAAGAAAGATTCTTCTTGTTTTATCCAAGCAATCGATGGCACGCGGATCGAAATCACAGGGAAAACGTTAAGGTGAAGGTCTAGGGTAGTTCGGTGAGGCTACGAGGCCAGATTTATAATAGATGCACATGGCGTGCTGCCAACGACGAGGCGCCACAATATTGCCGCTTAGTCACCTCGGTCAGGACTCCGCTTTGTCCCTCTGTTTGGCGACGTAATAAATAACAGAAACGACCAAGAGAAAACTGAATATTTATGAAGGAATTCGGTGGCCGTCTCGGCTATACCTTTCTTCTTTTATCATTTCTTTGATACAGAACCGTCGTATCAACTCAATCATTGTCATTGTATCTATTTCGCAGTTGGAGAACCATGAAAACACCACCGTTATTATTTTTTATTTTCATATAAAAATAAAGTCCGACTGCTGTAAAATTTCTAAATTTATAATTGAATTTTACCAAATCATTTTTAAATTGAAATGTGACCCCTTTTAATTTCGTATTTGATAGTTTCGCATGGAAGACACGATTTTTCAGCGGAATCCCAGCAAGAGAAAATTGCGCTAATTATCGAACGAGTGATGCAACGACAAAGCGAGTATCGGACGGCGCCAGACAATTAGCTTGGTAAATTCCTCGAAGAAGTTCGCCAGGAGGAGGCTTGGGACTTAGGACGGAGAGAGGAGAGAGAAAGCATGGCCGAGTTAACTTTAATTGCCCGGTTGGCTACATAATAAATGACATTGCAGACGGCCAAGCTGGAGGAAAAATTGTTTCGTCGTCCGCCTCCTGGAACTCCTTTTTTCATCCGTCTGTTTGCTGGAACGATTTCGTAGCGCTGCTTCGGGAAAAGCAAGACTTATCGATGGCTTTGTAATCTTATTTTCACTTGTACATTCATCTTGAACGCAACATTCGACGTTCCTAACGGAATTTATTGCCGGAATTAGATCTTTCTCTGGTGTCTCTCCCGAGGCGACGATTCTATGTCACACATTCTCTTGCCATAATTTATCCTCGTCGTTTATTTTTTCAGATATACAAAGTTTCAGTTATAGAGGATTAAATTTCTTAATGTACAAATTTGAAAGAAGGTGCATCTCTGCAGATTATTGTTTAAACCCCGTTAATTAGTTAATTTCTTAATCCTAATTGCATAGCTTAGAAACTTCCTGAAGAGTACCAAGTTTTTACGAAGTAAGATCTTTATCCCTCGAAACAAGCGTTCTCGAGAAGGTGCAGAAAATGTGGACAACAAATAAATTCTATCCGAAAGAAAAGTTAGGATTTCTGGAGTTGGTTTTGTGTTGAAATTGTTTATCCCCATTCTCTCGGTCCCGTTACGACAGTCTTTTGCTCTTCCCTGACACTGTTCCAACCGCAGGTGTCAATAAACTTAATTAGTAGTGCACTTAGCGTCCCCGTAAAGTCGACCACTCACCGCGGTGGTGTGTGCAAATAAAGTCTTGGATAAAATTCGCGTTTCATTCTATAAACTAGATTCATTTTAAGGCAGGATTGCACAATTAAACGAGCAGATAATTTCTTTTTAATTAATTTATTTCATTTTAACTGGTGGTTGACATTACAAATTAAATAATTAAAATAAAATAGGACTATAATGTTAATTTGAAGTAGCAAGGTAAGATGATACTTAATAATTAATTTTCAAACGTAGTAATAGTGTCTTTTCTTATTTCTCTAATTATTTGCCCACCTATTATTAATTATCTACAGGACAATCAATGTGTTAATGATCAAATGTTCATCAATCGTTTTCCAAGAAAAACTGTTACAAGCATTGAATTTCCTCCGTCAACCCTCTGACGAGTTCACTTTATGCGTCGTTGATGATTCGAGCGAACTTCCGGGATCGACTTTTCTTCCGCGGCTTTTTCTTCGCTTTTCCGCTTTAAGAACGCGCGCCGGATGCCGAACAAGCACCGCTTAAAGTACTTTCATAGCGGGACGACTAATTAGAGCGATTTAACGTCCATCGTCGACGTTTATTTGGAATGCAAATGCAGACTTCCACCAACCCCTTTACCCTGCTGTTCACCTTTTTCCTTCCTTCTTTTCTCCTTCCACACCAGCCTCTATTTTTTTCTCTCGCTATCCTTCCTCTCTCTATTTTTTCCCTCTACGTTCGCCTCTTTGCTTTCACCCTCTCCTGCCATTCGTCCTGCCCTATTGTTTCGCGATTCTCTGTTCTACACTCTTCATTTTACTATTCTTCCCTTCTATCGTGCCTTTCTTGCACCCCTCCACCATTCCAACGAGACGGATTATTCGGGAATTTTTCAAGCCACCCCCTCGACGAAGGGTGTTCTTAACCCTAAAACGCGGATTTACGAGTTCTCCTCGTTGATACCTGAAATTTTTCCCTCGTCGAGGAATTTTTGATAAGAGAATCGATGTGCCGAGTTTGCGAAACGCGAGAAAAAGAGCTTTTGATATTTGATAATCGTCAGAAAAGAATGTAACACCTCTAATATTTTAAGACTTAACTTCCCCTTCTTTTATACGATAGTTAAAAATAGAATTTCCATTTTAAGATAAGTACTACACAAATAGGTAATCCCGACAAAAAAAAGGGTGCAAATCCTTCACGATCGTTCTTCCCAATCCATTCCATTCCGTTTCCAACTTACAACCCCTGTTTTCAGTGCCGAGGTTCGACCACGAAGAGGCAGCGACTTAACCAGAAAAGCGAAGAACGCTCGACGAAGAGGGGTTGCGATGGTTGAATGGGGGGTAATCGAATGAATGAAAAGCGCGGCTGAATGCTTTTGGGTCGTCGGAACAGTCTGAAAGGGATGTTAGGTGTTGTTTAAGGGTTATTGTTGCGCCCCTTTTGTCCTACCAGTTCATGATGCAGTCTGTGCCTCACGGTTCCCCTGTTAAATATAATTTATCGAAGTGGAAAAAAGGGCATCCCGTTATCTTAACAACCGTTTCTCCTCCTTTTATCATAACTCGTCGAATAAAATCTTTCAACATTAATTTCTTTCTTTTTTTTTTTTTATCAAGTATGGAAATGTTATTCGTGAAAATAGCAGAGAGCTAAATCTTCATTTGGAAATAGTTTGAATCCGAAGAGCGAAAGTAACACACGCGTCGAGGGAAATCTGCTTGAGTAACGCGAATGTTTATTTTTTGGATATTTCGGTGGTCATCGTTTTAAAATTTTATGGCTACGGGGAATTCGTCGCGTACCATGAAACTTTTTTTTATGAGCGACACACCCGATAATGGGTGGTAACATTATATCGTATATTCGCAGGAAGTTATGCTTTTTTGATGAAAAAATGTTTCCTCGATGATAATGACAATTGCACTATCCAAAATATCATTTCTAAGAAAAATTGTACATTTCAACAAGGTACGATTACATTCTCTTTCTTGCAATAAATTAATTCCCCTGGAAGGTGGTGCACGCGGAGATTAAAAAATAATTTTCTCCGAGCGTGCATCAAGAAAAATGAAAGTAAAAGAAATACAAAAGAAGAAGTTATCGCGCGTATTGTGCTCTTAAGGCATTTAACGTCCTCGTAAAATCGCGTTGCGACGTTTAATGGAGAGAACTTTCGCGCGAAGAAACCGCGTAAAGTTTCGTCTTTAAGTTTGCGTTAGCATTACCTTTCTCTCTTCTCTTCTTACGGTTTTATTATGAGAGATAAAACAAGACTAAAGGAGGAATTCAATGGTGTTTTCGTTCGGCTTGCAGAAAATATGTGTCTTCCAAAAGTCGCTGGAGGATCTGTCGTCGCGAATGGCCGCCGCCGAGGCGATCCAAAGCGGATGGCAGAATCCGAACGACGCAAACGAAGCGACGGAATTGCTGGAACAGTTGCAGAAATTTGGCGAACGATTGGTGCCCATACAGAGGAACATCGAGGACGCGAACGATCAGGCGAGCGTCTTCGCCTCGAGCAGTGTCATCGTTTCTCATGCTCTGCTGGCGAAACTCGAAGATCTCAACACCAGGTACCATTTAATCAATTTTTCATTTTAAAATGTCCATATTAGTCTGAAAAATAATATAACAATTGCGGCACACTGTAAGTAGAACAATCGTTAATTGTAAGATATTCTGCATGGATGCAACTGCACTTGTGCAGAATGCACTTTTGCCGGAATGAAGATATTACTATTAGTCGAGCGTCATGGAAAGTTAAATATTAAAAGCGATATCTTCTGCTTGGAAACGATAATAAAACACGATACGATCGACAGTTCGTGGGACTTATAAAGAACATTTTAGTACTCGGTGGAGTGAAGTTGGTTTGTGATAAAATATCTCGCATAATTCTTAACAGAGCGATGCAAATAATGAAGAAAATTTATCTGACATTTTGTATATTCATAGTTTCGTTGAAACGGAAGGTGTAAGTACGCTTAAAAAGAAAAAGAGGAAGTTTATAATTTTTAAGATGCTCAAAGTGTTAAATATTAACACTGATATATTCGTGATTTTTATGTAAAAATCTTTGTCTGGTTACAGTTTCAATATAAATACAATGTATTTTCTATTTTAAAACTGATTTCGCACACCATAATTTGCACATTCTCTCCGCATAACGCAATCTCTTCTTATGCAACTACTGCACAGCTTATCGCTTTGCTTACCTAAACACCATAACGTTGCTCGACCCGTTTCGTTCCACTTACGGATAAACGCGTTTCGTTCAACAGTTTAGTAAAAAGATGAAAGTTGAAAGCCCGTTCTGGTAGAATTAATTACTTGTCATTAGTTAAAAAAATAGTGATAACAGGAATAAGTACAAAACCTTTGGGTCAAGTAGGTGGATAGATTTCATATCCTGTTGTAGCAGTAAATAGTCAGTAAATGTTTTATTTAATTTTTAAAAATATTGAGGTATAATATTTAAAAATGAATCTTTGAAAATTTTCACAAACTGTCGATTTTTAATATTTTTGCATGGTAAAAATTTTTCAAAAAATCCTTCGTATTCCCACGGGAGGTCTATAAAATCATCTTGAACAGAATTTACGGTTCAGCAAACAGGGATGTCCTCCCCGAGATACTTTATTTAAGCAGACGTGGGAAGTCGATTATTTGTCGGTTTCCCATCGAGGATACTAAGTTTTTCATGTGTTTCTCGCAGGTGGAAGGTGCTGCAAGTGGCGGTTGACGAGCGTTACAAGTTGCTAAGCGGATTTGGAAAGGATGGCAGCACTCCGGGTAGTCAGGCTTTCCTCGCGAGCAGCGTGGAACCACCATGGGAGAGAGCCCTCACACCCGCCAAAGTGCCTTACTATATCAAGTAATCGATCTTCCTTTACTCTCTAACCCCTGGGTCCTCTTAAATTTACGCTCGAATCACGCCAGCCTGGATACCGTTCCACCCCCGATACGCAAACAAACGAATAATTGATGAGACAATTGCGATCGGAGGCAACAAGACACCTTCTGGTGTCTGGGATTTCACGTCGCGAACATTTAATCGGACCTTGCTTGCAAATCAATGAAACGATAGAAATTCCGATTTAGATTGAAAGGGGACCGTGGTGTCGTACAAACGGGGTGGAAACGGATTTCATTCTCAACGGGCTGAAATATTGATCACTTAACCGAGATTGGAAAAAATATACCAATCTGACTGAGACTTTAATTAAATTTAATTAGTAGATCTAAAGTGTTATACAGATTATTAAAAAATTCGCACTGGTTTCGATAGTTTTGAAATACTTTATTATATCGAGTGTTAAATAATTTTGTTACTAATTCTTATCTGTTTTAAATGAAAATTAAATTCAGTTTTGACCCAACCTCAGACACGCTAAATCTACGCACTCGTCGACCCGTAATAAAGTTCTTAAAACGCGAACGGAGCCAAGAATCCGGATTTAAGAAAGATTAAACGAACTTCTTGTCTCAGCCAACTTTCTTATCCGCAGCCTCAAATTATCATTTATTTCTTAATCCGTTGGTGGCCGCGGTTTAATCTTCCGAACCTGGAATATTTTCAGCCATCAATCGGAGACCACCCATTGGGATCATCCGAAGATGATAGAGCTGATGTCTTCTCTGGCGGACCTGAACGAGGTACGATTTTCGGCGTACAGAACTGCGATGAAGCTGCGCACCGTTCAGAAACGTTTATGCCGTAAGTACCTCGTTTTAATATGATATTTAATTATGGAAACGAGCGCGCGATCTCATTATAATATTGCAATTTACAAAACGATATCGGGATGATATCGCACATCTGTCGCGCGACGATACGGAATTGTAATGAATCAGACCTTACTGTATTTGTTGATATATTCACGGATCATAATGGATATTAATTATTGCCGATGGATGTTGAATTGTTGATCGAACAAATTCAGAAGTACCCTGAAATGTAGATAGAGAAAAATTGCATCACTCGTCTGCATTAACGATGAGCGTAATAATTCTATTCGTATCATTGATTAGCCAGCCTCGTACTAGTTTATTAATAGTCATAATTTTCTCGATTAATCATACGCTCGATAGCGATGACGCATTGATTATTACTGATCTATTTGATCGGTTGCACGCTTCTGTTTCGCCTTCAAGGATTTTCATCTTCTAATACTATTAATTAGAAAATGCTTTCTATTAAGTTATCACTGATGATATATCAATTTATTCGCAGAACTATCAAAAATGATATAATAGGTGTCAATCAAAACGTGTTTTAAAAATCTATTTCTTTTTCTTGTTATTTGAAGTAAAGATCCATTGTTTATTGTAACTACTAGTCAGATATTTTTGTAACGGCCTGAAAAATAGAGGTGTTTTGTAAAATATTCTTCAAACAAACAATGCGAGTGAATCTATTGTTTATTATAATTAATATGTACATATTGAAGAGTGTAACAAAAAATGTTCAGTCAAATTCATCGATCTGTGCTCGATATATCTCTTGTCAAAATCTGTACCATGTCAAAATCATTTCTGTGATGTTGATATTTATTATACCATACAATGTATCTTAAATTTAAAAAAAAGATCAACGCCACGAAGGATAATAAAATAAAATTTGTAAATTTCCATTTGCAATTCTCTGTTTGCAGTGGATATGTTGAGCCTTTCTACCGCATTAGAGCAGTTCGATTCTCACGGGCTACGAGCACAAAACGACAAGCTGATCGACATTCCCGACATGGTGACAGTGCTGACGTCTCTGTACGAAGTGATAACGGCTGACAATCCAAGCCAGGTGTCTGTGCCGTTGTGCATCGATTTGGCCATCAATTGGCTCCTCAATGTATATGATAGGTGAGTGGCGATCAACGATCCTCGATGATGAAAATAATTCACGCTCTCCCGGTGCTTTGTATCCTCGCGGAATTACTCTGCAGAGATGATTTGTTACCTAACAGAGAAGAAATATAGATTTACCTGATACCAAACTGTCATCTCTGCGCATCATTGAAAGAACTGAAACTAATCAAAATTAATATCTCGTTCACAGTCAACGAACCGGTCAGATTCGCGTGCTTTCCTTCAAAGTCGGCCTGGTCCTGTTGTGCAAGGGTCACTTGGAAGAGAAATACCGATGTGAGTTCGAACGATGTTATTTCCTTTCCAAAAATAGAGAACCAAGCCTGTCTAACCAGAACACGATTACTTGCAGATCTCTTCCGACTGATCGCTGATCCAAACAGACTGGTCGATCAACGGAAACTGGGTTTGTTATTGCACGACTGCATCCAAGTACCGCGACAGTTGGGCGAAGTGGCGGCGTTCGGTGGATCGAACATCGAGCCAAGTGTCCGCAGTTGCTTCGAGAAGGCTGGAAAGGATAAAAATGAGATCGAAGCGGTGCACTTTTTGAGTTGGTTACAGCAAGAACCGCAGAGCATGGTCTGGCTGCCTGTGCTTCATAGACTCTCCGCTGCGGAGAGCGCTAAGCATCAAGCGAAGTGTAACATATGCAAGGAATATCCCATCACTGGATTCAGGTACTTATTTATTTCCAAATCTCATCTGATTTCAGAAAAATTACCAGCAGCCTTCTTCTTCTTCGATCGGCTCTATTTTAATTTCTCTTTTTAAATTCCAGGTACCGTTGCTTGAAATGCTTCAACTTCGACATGTGTCAGAACTGTTTCTTCTCGGGTCGTAAAGCGAAGAATCACAAATTGACGCATCCGATGCAAGAATACTGCACAGCGGTAAGATATACCCTTTATATCAATCCTCAGCCTGATATACCTGATACCAGCAACAGCGATACTCGTTTATTTCTCAGACCACATCTGGCGAGGACGTGCGCGACTTCACGAGAGCTCTTCGAAACAAATTCAAGTCGAAGAGATATTTCAAGAAGCACCCGAGAGTCGGTTATCTGCCGGTGCAGACCGTTTTGGAAGGGGACGCGCTGGAGAGTCCGGCACCCTCGCCGCAGCACAGTTCTCTCAGCCAGGACATGCACTCGCGATTGGAGATGTACGCTTCACGTTTGGCGGAGGTCGAACTGTCGCGTACGAGAAGCAACTCGACGCCGGACAGCGACGACGAGCATCAACTGATCGCGCATTACTGTCAGAGTTTAAACGGTGGCGACAACGTGAACGTTCCCAGGAGTCCTGTACAGGTGATGGCCGCGATCGACGCTGAACAGAGAGAGGAACTCGAGGCGATGATACGCGAACTGGAGGAAGAGAACGCGACGCTCCAAGCGGAGTACGAACGATTGCGATCGAAACAGACGCCTGGATCGACCCCGGAGGATGGCCACGGGAATAGACAGCCCGACTGCGACATGATAGCCGAAGCGAAATTGTTGAGACAACACAAGGGAAGATTGGAGGCGCGCATGCAGATACTGGAGGACCATAATCGCCAGCTGGAGGCACAGCTGCAGAGACTCAGACAACTTTTAGACGAGGTACTTCTAGATTATTTCATTATTATCTTCGTCGAGTGCAAAAGAGCTTATTTCGAATTGAATTGTTTAATTATTTTTTTACAGCCAAACGCTTCGTCGCCGTCGAAAACAGGCACGCTGCAAACTCGAAGCGTAACAGCATCCCAATTAGCGACCGATTCTCCAGCAAAGATGAACGGACATTATCATGATTCTCCAGGTATGTTAGATCCTCAAACACTATTGACTCTTAAATAGGACTAACTTTGGGACGATGAGCTACTGAGATAGCGACAATTTAAATTTCATTTGAGTTCAAATATCTTTGTTTACTTTTCACGTCATCATTTTACTTTTCTTTACGATGTAACCCGTTGTTTAAACGTCCATTTAAAATAGTTGGAACATCCTTCCCATGCTTAGCATACAAGGGATTTGAATAATATTCAATGCGGGTATTCTTGAAATCAAACACATTATTCAAGATAAGTGGGTATTAGGCATTTCTGTTGGCGCTGTACTAACTGCATATTAATGAACGTTTCACAAAAGTATCGAATACATTAGGATAAAGCTTATTGGTATGGGTGTATGGGCGTAGGTGGTGGAGGCTCGAACGAGGGGCGAGTGAGCAGTTTAGAGAGGCCACCACCGCCACCACATTCTCACAGCGTTGCCCACAACGTGGGCAATCTCTTGCACATGGCAGGTTCGTTTCCATTATTCGTGTAATCGATTCGTACGATCATCTTGTGTAGCCTAATTAATTGCTGTGTCGAACGTTCTTATGCACGACTCGTTTCTGCTTAACAATAACAAATGCTTTCCTGTTTTTTTCACGCCACAGGATGGATGTAAGGTGAGACTATCAACGCTTCTTTTCCTGCTGGAGTTTTATTTCTGTCCTGATCGTTCTTTAAACTTTTACGTTTGATCTCGTTTAACAGGCCTATCTGTGTTCATTAAATTGAAGACATTGAAGGACTTTGTTAATAATCAATTGGATTTTTCTAATAACTCCATTTGAAATTTAAATGATCAAAATTATGAAATTTTCAAATGGAATTCTATTCTAATTACATGTTCTAACACTCGTCTGCTAATCGCTTCTTGCCTCTGCGTGTCTAACAACCATGAATTCTCAACTGAAATATGCCAGGCACTCTTTTTGTCGTTCACGTATGCGTGCATGTGATCGATTGGAAAACCATAAGTCTGAATGTGATTTAAAGAAACATCCTCACCAATCGTGTACAAAGATTACTATAATCGAAGGAGGAGCAAGAAGGGAGATTGCAATTTGAACTTCTCTTTTAGGAGACTTAGGAAAGGCTGTCGGTGAATTGGTGACGGTAATGACCAGCGAGGACTCGTCGAAGAGCAACGGGCAAAGGGCACCACCACCGGCTTTCAAATAAACCATCCCCCGAATTATTAATTATCACGGCTATGTTCGGGGTGACGATATCCAACGATAACGACGAAGAGTAAATCGACTCGTTTCGATCGCGAATTTTAATCTACGAACATTAATCTTTATAATCAATGACCAATAAGAAGTCTGGCTCTAACGCATATCAGAGAGATTGGTATTATATCGCGCAAATGCAGGGTCAGGGGAGCCGTCACAGTGGTTTTGGGTATTTTATAAGTTTTGATATACAACGTTGTATAGCTAAATTATTATTGAATAAGACGATTTATTGGTTTGGCTTTGACGGCCCTCTGAGTGTAACTTTACTACATATTGACACGTCATATCATTTCAAGAAAATAAAGAGAGAAAAGAAAAAAGATAAAGCTAATCGTACAGCGATGAAAAAACATGATGGAAAATTCATGGAAATGAATCAGTTGTTATAATGCTTTCTAGTTAAAATGAAACTATACGAAAGAGGTGAACGACGAAGAGGAATATAATGATTATAAGAGAATTACGCGAAAGGAAATATCATTAACAATGCATGCAAAAGCAATGTATCAAATCACGTACTCTATTATAGATCGTAGGATATATTTACATACCCATTCTGTTCACTGCCACGGGCTCTTCCTCAACATTATAACATACACGAATGGTACATGTTATGTGATTCTAGAGGACAGGTGAAAGAGTAACGAAGATGATTGATAAATAGAGAGAATATACGGAATGTACGAAAGAAAAAATATTCGTAAGAGATAGATGATATCCTTTCCGATATAATTCGCATCGAACACCACCCGTACACACGTACATTACATGCATATCATTATACGTTATTATACATACACACGGTTACGTAAAAGGATACACAAACGTACACGTACGTACACACATTACTCTCGACTACACACACGCTGACGACATTTTTGTAATCGATAATAAAAGCAAAGCAAAGCAATGTGCATTATTGACTTCTCAAATTTATTTTTTAATCCGGTTAATCGATCGTTTTTTCATATTTTTTAATGGATTTTAGATGGCAATGTCTATTATTTAAGCCTGCCGGATGTTACTTATATTTAAGAGTATATCGATAAGTATCTAATTTACAAGCTGTAGGCTGTATTCTGATATGTAATAAAGTTGTCTAGAAAATAATCATGTACCTTGGAAGGTGTGCTCCTCTATCCTTCTCTCTCAGACGATGGTAATAATACGTTTTATTGTGAGACAATTACGATCGTGATAAGACATAATTAGGAGGATAATTATTTTCTAACGGTGAATTATTGTTCTTAGGTGCTGTTAGGAGATTCGAACGAGTATTGAAACCTTTAATTGTCAAATGGTTGAAAGTCCAACATTTCCAAACACCTAATAAAATAAAGTGATCAATTATTGATCATTTGATCGATGAACTCTCAGATCGATCTGAAGATCATCTGGATCGCAAGGACGCTACCTTGATTGGTTCCCTTCGATCTGGTTTTAATCATCCTTCGATGGGAACCGTAAGTGAACGAGAAAAGAAAAGGATCTTATGGTCAGGTACAATTTAAAAATAATACAAAAGCATCAGTATCTTGTTGTTATTAAAAGAAATAAAGAAGAGATACGTGTAGTCTAACAAATAAGCCAAGACATTCGAATACTGGTCGAATACCGCAAATGGCATTCCCTTGGCTCGAATTCCACTGACATCGACATTTTTTTAACGACTACACGATATTATTCCAAAGCGACTGCTTATTCGACAAAAATTAAAACCGAGATAAAAATACAAACCGCAATGAAAATGAAGTAGTTGAAACGATGCAGAAAAAATGAAGACTTTATTTAAAATAAAATTAGATAAACGATAGTCTGAATATCTCCTAATGAAAAACACCTCACTCGCATAACTTCTATTATCACCGACACGTGTACAGAGTTTCCCTTCTAAATATACGAGAAAACAAATATGCAAGTATAAAACGGTGCATCCCTGTGAAAATTGCATAGCAAAGGTGGTCTCGTCGAATTATCAGGTATTTCTGAAACACGCGAAGGAAGGTCCTTGCACTTAACACTGGTTTGCGTGCAGCCATCGGGGCTAACGCGTGCTGCACACGTATGCACCGGAGATGCACTCTCAGGTAGTTGCATAGGTGGCCTCGACCTTGGTGCATCGGCCCACGCAGTGGCGTAACGCACAGCTAAGATTCTAATTTCTTGTTAAACTAACAAGGAAACGTACGTCAATGTTAATCTCTTCAGTTTCAAATTATTATTACTGACCATTTATTCGCCTTAAAAATTTCTTTAACATTCTATTTCGATCTTGTTCGTTCTATTAATAAAAATTCAACCAGGCAAATCAAATAAAAGCGAAGTATTATCGTTATAGTTCGGTCTCAATGTCATCGAGCTATTTGAATATTATCAATACCGAACGCTTTCGCGTTGAATTATCCAACGTTTAATAGATATACGTTTCACGATTTCTAAATATTAAATAATATTTGCTATTTCAGAGGGTACGGTTTAGCGAATCGCTCGATATAGATGCGAATTCCGTTTATCAGCCACGATTTTGCAAATCATATACACGTTCGTAGGACTTGAGGTACGGTCGATTGAGTCATCGATACGTGACACGTATACGAAAATACGTAAGCAGAAATTTTAGTGTACGGTTGAGATCAGCGAAGGCCGATCGTAATCGTTCCCTGTTACGGCATGTTTCTTCATTGAACGAAAAAGGCAGGGTTCTTCGTTTTAACGCTGATAAAACAACTAATAAAATTAATAAACTATACAATTTTTTGTATTTGGAGCAACCATTTAGAATTTGAACGAGTTCAATTATCATAGTATCGAGGTGCAACTATGAGTTTATTTCTTTCTATGTTATGGAATATCAGAAAAAGAGGAAACGTTTCATACAGACTCTCTGAAAGCTGTGCAAGGGGAACTCGTTATTAAAGTGAGTTCCATGCATTCCTCCTGTTACGGCGATGCTTTTCTCACGGGGCATTGAACGTCCTTAGAAATACAGTGCATACTTTTCAATGCACCAACGTGTGCAGAAATTTCAGAGCAAATGTTCTATCGGTTTCGTATACTTCCGCAAGATTGCAATATTATTTCCTGTGTTTCATTTGTTAACACCTTGAAATGACGAACGTTCTAATACTTTCATGAACGACTGTACTATTGCTTCTTTCTCTATGAATCAGTTTTTTTAGAGAAATGTAAATTGTTGGCAAGTGGATTGGAAATTTTGTGCGGTTTATTCAGGGGAGATACTATGGATGAAAATGTATACACAGGTAAAAATTTCTTGTCGTTCCATTGGTAGTTCCGTTTCCAGAACGAGTTCTCGTCCTAAAGTAACAGAGGGGCTCGAGAGAGTGGTCAGGATAAAGGTAGAGGAGAGATTCTATAGTTTGTATTCATCGTAGGATTCAAGACTGAACTGGTATTCTTTTTCAATCAAACCAGGTGTTCATTTTCAATTGATTTATTATTTTCTTTTATTGTACAATCATCGCTTAAAAATTACTAAATTACATTGAGTTAATTAAATGTAAAATTTATTGCATACATTTAATGATTTCAAGTTTCGAGTAAGAATTGGAATTCTGTAAAGTAGAAAGCATTATTTTTATGATGAATTTGTTGATACCGCGATAAGACTATCGTGTCGCGAATCTTTAAGCCTTTCGAAACGTAGCGAGTGCCATTCACAAAGCTCATCAGTCTACATCTGGTGTTGACGTCATCGGTATACACAAATCAAGTTGGTCATATGGTACAAAATTAACAAAGCAGCGATTATAAAAAAACGTAGCTTATTCAGAAGACCGCTTATCGTTACCCGTATATGGCTCGCCCGTATACTCGAATAGAAATTCTTCACTACTTTCGTTATTTCATTCTTTCTGTCGAACTGTTGTACCAAATACATTTCCTTTATTAACGTCGTTATTAATAATCATGGACATTTCGAATTCATAGAAACATAGGAAAGTATTGAAATTAAAATAGTAATCGAGGGCCTCCTTGCAGACAAACTCCTCCACTTCAAAAATCCATAAAAATCCTCTAAGTTCTAATACTGATTTTTTCAAATGATTTGCAAAATTTTGTGCCATTTATCGTGGGCATTTAAAATTCATAGAAGCACAGGAAAGTATTCAAATTAAAATAATATTCGAGGGCCCCCTTGGAGACAAAATCCCCCACTTCAAAAATCCTCTATGTTCTAATACTGATTTTTTCAAATGATTTGCAAAATCTTGTGCCATTTATCGTGGGCATTTAAAATTCATAGAAGCACAGGAAAGTATTGAAATTAAAATAGTAATCGAGGGCCCCCTTGGAGACAAAATCCCCCACTTCAAAAATCCTCTAAGTTCTAATACTGATTGTTTCAAATGATTTGCAAAATCTTGTGCCATTTATCGTGGGAATTTAAAATTCATAGAAGCACAGGAAAGTATTGAAATCAAAATAATAATCGAGGGCCCCCTTGGAGACAAAATCCCCCACTTCAAAAATCCTCCAAGTTCTAATACTGATCGTTTCAAATGATTTGCAAAATCTCTAGCAGACGCGTACCTGGGTCTCACCAGGTAGATAGATGAAGAAACGTTTCGGCAGGAAAGCGGCTCCAGGAATTCGTCAGAGACGACGCCTGACGTCACCCTCGTGCCAGACTGGAGAACGGAGGTCACGTGTCGTGGCGTCGGTCGAAAACTCAATACTCAGCCAGTCTCGAGGCGACCAATAAGCGTCGGAAGGACTCTCGCCGATCGGCACACGGTTCCCGAGCGCGTCAGTCGAGCCGCGACCGTTGAACAGTGAGTATCGTTCGCGTGTTAATCACCTTCGTACAAGTGATTCCCAATCGCAGTAAATTTGTTTGGAAGGTTTTTACCGGCGAAGACAGTCAAGGATCACACCATGGCTAGTAACAGGGCGACCAAGTCAGGATTCGCAGCTGAGGCACAAAGAAAGGTAAGAAATTAATTTTATTAATATTTTCTTTTTTAGTCGGTTAACACCGTGACCTAGTACGCATCCCTCGAGGAATTCGACCTAGTGAGGGTGGCGGCACATGCGCGCTACATGGGGTTGATTACTTCTGATGCGTTTCATTTTATTTTATTTTTATTATGATTGAAGTATGACTTTGGATTATTGATTAGGAAGGTACAATTAATTTTATTTCTAACTCCTTGCTACGGTCATCTTTCCCAGAAGGTGTACACATACGTTTCTATATAAATAAAATTATTTTATTTTGTTTCTAATTTTTCTTCGGATATAAAAATTAATCACTTTCTATCATCGATTATTTAATTTTTTCTTTGTTATTTGGAAACTTCTTGAAATACAGTAGTTATCTATAATACGTGATACATACAATTCACAGAAGGAATCCTTTTTTCTGTTCTGTTTTTATGCAGGGATTTAGAAAGAGGAATGTACACTTTGTAAATGTTGTGACGCTTTATTGTAGCTCGAACATCGAGACAATTCATATGTTTATCTTGGTACCGTGTCTACGTGCCAGTTAAACGCGTCTGTAGATTACAATACCAGCGTCAGAGATATTCCATGACGCTTATCGTCGAGTAATCCCATAAGTAATTAGAATGCAGAGTATACAGGAACAGGGCTGGACACAGGAAGATCGTTACATCAGTACCGCGAAAATATTGCGCAATTCTAAAAATGGAGTGTAATTAAATTTGATTTATCTGCCTCGAAGGTGACATCGAAAGTCATTAAAGTTTGTCGATATAAAATATTGCCGAAGATCATAGTGTACGTGACTGTAGATACAATTTGTCATTCCAATGGACTACACTGTATGTTTTCATTTACTTATTGGATTCCTCTGCGATAAGCAAGTCACGGAAATCAGTCAACCGAGAGAATAAACTGGCAAAATTGTCGGAAGGAATTCCATAGCAGTAATAACTTCTACAATCTTGAAAATATTTTGTAGAAGCTTCTGCTGAATAATCATAATTCTTCCATTTTATTAATTAACGTTCTTCAATTTCACTTTGTAATTTTTGAAGGATTGTATAATTTTTATTTAGTTCAGAATTTCTGCCCCAATATTTTCAAGAACTACATTGAAACACAGTCTTATAATTTCCAAATTTCTTCAAATTGTGCTCGAGTTAGATAAAATAAATAAATCATCCTTTCTAAGAAACCCGTAGCCACGTAGATTCGTTCGGGAAACGGTATCAAAGTTAGATAAGACTTGTGCAAGCAGAGGATTCACGTGAAGATTATCAAAGTTTTCATATGCCAGAGGAGTGTCCCCCTTGAAAACACCTGAGATAGAATCGCGTTTCCGTCGAATTCGCTCGGAAGTCGAGCTGCGTTTTGCTCGCAACAGCTGCCAGGCGATCCTTTCTTTTCGTCAGGGGAATTAAAATGAGACCCAGTTGCCAAAGAAGGGAGCGTCCCTCACGAAACCCGCTGGCCATGGTACACTTCTTCCTTAGGTTACCTCACCTTTACCTTCCCAATATTTCCACGTTGCCATGAAATCAAATTTTATTTTTGAAGCGACTTTTCTAAAAGTCTAAGCAACAGTACATTATGCAGTATTGTTGATGGTTCATTCGTGATTTCTTGAAGGGATATTCTTGTTATTTGTTAATGATTTTTAAAAATGTTTATATAGTTATTTTTATTGAATCTTCAGCTTTAAATTCATTTGCTACATGTGTTATATCGAGATACTTTTCTGTCATCAAATTGTGTCAGACTAAATATGCTTCAAAATTGGCCATTTTGTACTAAGAAATTAATGAATCTTTTATACAGTCTTTTTTGTGGAATTTTAAGCTTTAAACTGATATATCATAAATGCTATTTTGCGACACTTTTATGTCATGAAATGGTCATTTTAGAATTTGAAGTACAATTAGTACAACTAGCCTTTCTGAATTTTTACAAATGTTTAAATCCATTTAAATTTTCAATCAATTTCATAATTAACTGTTTGTAATACACTTTATAAAAGATTCTCTGGAGAAATCACCATGCACCATTAACAAAAATCAGGTCAATACTTATCAAAATTATGATGTAAAATATTCGGGTCAGATAATGATGAATAATGCTGTTGGTGATTGAACAGAGTTACAAAAGAAAGAAGGCAGAAGTAATATCAAACAAGGGGGAGAAAAATGGGGCAAAACACAAGAGGCTCGTTGTACAGAGAGACTCGTTTTCTTTTTCTTGCTCGTAAAACAATCGACGAGTACCCAGACCCGAAGGACGCTCGTTATGGCACCGGTCGAGAAACGTATGCTCATTATAAAGATACGCTTATCGTCAGTGGAATGCAACGGTTCGTTCGTCGCCTTCTGTTGTTGGTATCCAACGATTGGAAATCATTCTTCAGAAAAGAAAATCACTGATGGAAAAAGAAAATTTTCTTTAGAATGAGCCAAGTCTCTTAACCCTTTACAACCCTTCTGATAGATGAGACCCCTATCTCCTTACACCAATGGTTGAATTATTATAAACGAAAGTTTTCTGACCTACTTTTCGTACAGCTAATTAATTATCAATTTGCATATAATTATTTCGCTGACAACTGCAACGCGACGAAAGGTCAATGATAACATTATCAATCAGTTGTTTTCTGTATCTGCTGGGTCAATGGGTGCAATGATCCTCTTTAGAAAGGAATTTCTCGATTATCGTACGAAAACCAGCTTAATTACTTGGAAAATAGTTGTATGAATAATCAGTTCTTCTCTTTCCTATGAATCATAGAATTGTGTTGATAAGTTTGTACTAGTCATTGTTTTGTGGAAATGCTTTGAATTCATCGTTATCACTTTCTGTTTCAAAGTCTCACTGTGAGTTACGAAGAATTTTAATTATTGACTAATTATTATATCAAGGACTTTTATTTTAATTGAGAATTTTAAGATTTATCGTAACGAATTTTATTTCTATTTATATTGAATATTGAATTTTAGACTGGAATTCAATTTTCTGCTAAAATAAGATTTTAAGAGGGAGAGCAGGATTTATTTTTGGGAGGACCAGACCAACCCTAGCCCCTACCAAAATTCGGGACACCCTTCCTCTTGGTACACATATGGCGCTGTTTTCGAAAATTGTTATTCCAATTCGATTCTGTGTATCTTCTCGCACGGTACATCATATGGGAACGATGCTTCGTTGCAAACTAGAAATAACAATTATAGCCACGTGTTTCCGTGAAGATCGCGCGATGAATACATGGTATTATGCTCCGCGTCTAAAAATAGGCGTGCTTCATCCCCATGGAGAGGATATCTGTATTAGCCACCGGAAATACTATAAAGTGGTTTCCGTTTTAGGAACGAATTGCTGAAGAAACTACTCCAGGAACGCAGGCTTCTTACTATTTTCGTTCGTCTACTTAATCGCCGATTGACGATTCTTCCGGTTTCTTCCGCTTATTTTCAAGTAATTTCCCTCATCGCTTCTTCGAATCTCCGCTAATTCACAGCGGAAGATTATAAATTAATCAATTTCAATGATAAGCAAAGAAATTGATAAATTATTAAAATTTGCAAAAGAATTAAAATTAAAAGAATTAATTTTATTCAATTTGAAATAAAAATTTTTCTTATATTTCAAAATTGAAATACTTGAAAAATCCTGAGATTCTTCCTGTTGATTCTTATATTCTTGTAGTCTAGAGTCGCGAAATTCCACGTACGGGTTAGCAACATATAAATTTGTACACAAATCATTAGCTGACGCGCGAGGCCAAGCATGGCAATAGAGGCGAAGGACACCGCGTATGCAATACAAATTCAGTTAAGCAAATCAAGATACAAGTACAGCGTAGTGGAATTCTACATCTACGTTTTGCTCGTATTTATTTGCGCGAAAATGTGCAGAAACATCATTCTCTCAGTAACTCTGATTTCATTATGATAAATTGAACGAGCCTGACGATGAATTTTTAATAAAATCTACCGACAGGAAATCTTGATGTAATCATTGATACATAATTAATCATGCACTTCCTTGTGAAACAGTTCTTCCTTTTATTGGAATTCTTTAACCATACAAGAGGATGCATTTATTTGGTTTAATGGATCGTTGGAAAAAATTATAATTCATCAAATGCAATGCATATAAAGGAATTTATTTTCTCTCTTCGAGCACGTAAATGTAGAATACACCGAGGGTGTAAAATTCTAATTAGTAAATTTTAGCTCTTGACGATTGTCTATCTATTTAGCACAAATTACCTTGGAACCTTTAATTATGAGATTTCAAGATCCTTGGAGCAAAGTAAGGCGAAAAAGTTAAGTACAAGACTCTGAGGTAACTTTCTCTTAACAGTGAGTCACTGAAGCATAGCTTCTTCCTTATGTCATATCCTCGTCAGCTACGGACATAAGTCAACTTTAATTACCTATCGATCGTGTCAATGATTTATTACTTAATCAAACGACAAGACTCGCTATGAATTTGTCAGTAATTAAGTAAGAATATAATTTTTTGAAAGCACCGGTTTGAGTAAATTGGAAATTATTCCTCTCGTTCGTAGAAGATGACCGAATTGCAAAGTCCTCAAGAAGATCCTCGACATGGTCCTCCCCTTCATGGTCTCGCATTCTTTCAAATTAACAGTCTTGAATTCCCACGAGAACGAATTTCACGGTCGAGAGAAGCAACCATGAACTTCTCTCCCCGTGATCTGAAATATACGTTTCTATCGAACGAAATCTTATGTGCTCGTTAAAAGTCGCATGAATATTAATGAACAGATAATCACCTCTTCCCACCGACAATAAAGAAGAAATATCTGTACAGATTTTTTAATTATTCACTTGCATTATCATACAAACGTTTCTCGATCAATCTTTGAATTGTTTGTAAAGAAAAAAGGAGAACAGAGAAACTTTCCTTGGGAAGGAAATAAAATTTCATAATTAGAAGATCCTGGGAGATATTAATTATCCAAAAATGAAAAGTTTTATGTTGACCTTGTAAGTAAAATTTGAAGAAATCCAATAGCTTTCGAGTTATTTATGAAAAATTAATTTTATAGAATTCATAATCAATTTTTAAATTATTTAAACAGTAAAAAGAAAAAGGATTAAAGAGGCTTTCTTTGGAAATGAAACTCCATGATTCTACAATATGTCCACACCTCTTTAATTTTGTAAATGATAAAATTTTGCAATTATAAATTTTCAAATAGAGTTAGTTAATAAAGAAGGAAGTATATTTAAGCTTTGATGTTAGAATCGAAAGAAACAAGCGCTTGAAGTAACACGGTTCGATAAGCAGAAGTAATACGAGCTAATGGTCGGTTCAACTGGTTTATAAGATCAAACAAAGTGGCAAAGTGAATAAAACCAATGTTTCACGGCGATTGTATAACCGTGTGACGTGGATGCGAATGACTATGTTCAATTTACGAAGTTCCACGGTGGCTTTTACCTGTTCTGGCTTCATCTCGTTTAGAGATCCTTATATGGTCGACGACGAGCGAGCTACCTTCGAGGTAGCTCACATTTGAAAACGTTGCTTATTCGTGTGGATAAACCATTCGCGAATCATGCAATTCCGAGGTCTTGCTAAGTGGGTCAACGATTTTTCTTAAATGGTACGTGTTCGCCATTCGTGAAAAATGGATTACGCTTTTCATTGATCAATTCATTAGCTAATTCAGTGTCTAACTCGAGATCTTAACACTTGACCGCCACAGTGTAAATGGAGATTCGTTGTGGGACGTATAATTGAGATAGGTATTGAAACGTATTGATCTAATTATTAAGAATAGACATAGTTAATTTTCAAATTTCAAGCTTTCCATTTATTATTTTACATTATTTTTACAATAGTAGGTTTATGTATTTCTTCTGGATTTCACTAAAAATTATACTTAAACCATAGTAAAATAAATAAAAATGGTAATTTTGGAAAATATAATAATGGAATGCTTATAAACTTAAATACAAATAGTTGATCTACTGTACAAGGCATCTAAAAGGGTCAAAATGTCTTCTTATCTCGATCTCGTGACATATTGGATCTCCCTCGTAATTGGATTAACAATCGAAGACAAAAAGAATACTAGAGCGAATATTACACAATGCTGGAATGTAGGTCGATCCATTCAACTTAATCCACGATAAGTTCCATTTTTTTGTTAAGAGACTTACGTACCTTTTTATGGTGGATCGTTAACGCAAAGCCTTATCCCTAGATCGTTTCAGGAGCAAATCTGTCATCAGGTTTCGCACCGATATGGAAACTGGTCAAACGAGGGACGATTTTAAATGCAGTTATCCTTGCACTCGTGATCAAGGTGAATCGATGTAATCGATTTCTCTTTCCTTATTTTCCTTTTGCCATTCCACCATTTGATACGAATTGCATATATCAATTTAAGACGTTTCAATTCATTTTACTTAAACCTTATTCTTCCAAAAAATTACTTATTTTCACTTAGGCACCGAGGAATACTCGACACCAATTTAACTTTCTAGAAATTGCTATTTAATAAAATTCTAATACCCCTTGTCGTTTAATCGCGATCTTTATAAGTATTAGCTGTTGACAACAATCGCTACTGAACTGTTTTATCTCTGATAAGGAATTATCATTCTTGGATAAAAGATCGCTTGTTTTAATTAGCAATTTCTTGATGATCGAAATCAGGTTACTTTTCTACTTCAGCTATAAATTGAAAATCTTTCTTTATTTTTATAATAGAAATTTTCAATTAAATTAATTTCCACAATGATAAGTTCAGAAGATGGATTTCCAACTTATTGATCTAATTGATTAAATTTTTCAATTCAATTTTACGATCAATAAATCCATGAAACTTCTCTAGGTTTTCATTCTTTTCCGCTAAATAAATTCAAAGATGATTTTCAGCAGCTGTTCCGTTCAATCAGATCAGTATCTCCAATCGTAAGTTGATTAACAGCGTTAATTCAACGGCCAATAAATTAATTAAACTCGACTCGGTGTAATAAGGAAAACGATTTCACTGGTGGCAGACAGTAACAGCAATTCCTTCAATTTGTCCGCTGGTTCATTGATGGCCAGCCCTCTGACCCAGTTTTCATGACCGTGAACGAGCGAGCACGCCATTAAAAGCGTCGCTGTCGCAAGTGTTAGTGAAACACGAGGCGATCCTTTAATTGCAAACACTTGCTTCGATAGCTGACACGATCTTCTCCTCTTGGAAAGATCCGCGACTGCTTTAGACAGGATGATTCATAAAATGAGGACAGAGTTTCTTTTTTCGTATGATGCATCGATGTAACTAGAGCCTGGGTGAACTCGCTCTCCCTAAAATATTTAAGACGAAATGCAATTTACCCCCTGTGGCTCGGGGGGATCAGAATACGGCCACGGTAACCCCTGTCTGTCGTAAGAGACGACTAAAAGGGGGATGCTTTACTTACCTATACTCACCTTTACTTACCGTCTATTAAACCTTCCGAATCGATATCGGTAAAAGTCAGTTGAATTTTTATATAAGAAACTTTATTTCCCTGGAACTGCTCTTTTGTCAATAGTGCATCGGTGCAACGATGCAATTTACTTACAGAAAGTCGAGTAATTCTTTTGAACCGATATTAGTAACAGACAGTTGAATTACTGTGTAAGGAACTTTATTTCTCTGTAACTGCACTTTTGTAATGGTGCAACGATGCACCGATGCACTTTACTTACCGAAAGTCTATTAATCCTTTTAAGTCGATATTGGTAACAGACAGTTGAATTTCTGTATAAGAAACTTTATTTCTCCTTGACTGCACTTTTATAAATGGTGCAACCGATGCACCGATGCACTTTAATTATCCGAAGTCTTTTAACCCAGAATTTTGAAAATTGAAATGAAATATTGTTAATATAATTGATTGTCAATAAAATACCGTTTGAAAAACTTCATCTTGATATCAAAGTTAGGGAAGATAGTTGAATTTAAACAAGAGGTAAGCATAATTTTTAAAACCATTCAAGCTGGAACAAGAAAAAAATGATACGGGATAGGGCTCAGCTGTAAACCTGCATAATTTTCAACACAATAGGGCCCACCACACCCTTCGAACTTTAGAAGCCTGCTCGAGAAGAGCTGGATTCAAGTTCGCTTGGTATGCAGTGGAATTTATATAGGTATATAGACGACACACCCTAACGTCCTTAAACTTCTCATTTTACCTTCAACTATATCATAAAACGTAGACTATGGCATTCTTCAAATTTCGCTTAACAATAAATCTTAATTTTATGCATTGGATTTATAGAGAATTATCATTTGTTTATGCAAATGTTCTGATGGTTCTACGAACTGAAAGAAATTACCAGTATAATGTTAAGTGAAATTAAGTGATTTGAAGGCTGCTTCCATAAGTGTTTCCTACTACGCTTCGTTCCACATGGTCGGCCAAACCATCGAATATTTTTCGCGAACCGCGTACACCTCGTTAGCACGCGTCACTCTTTTTGCCGTTAATGAAATTATCGTGCGCTTACTTAATACCTAAATATAGAATTCGCATCGTGCTCTACATTGGAAGTTTATATCACAGAGATAGTGAACGCTGTTATCGTTGTACATTTAAAAAATAAATGAGGAACACTTGCGACAACATTAATACTCCCGTCTTCGATTTATTATTTAAAGTCTTTCGAGTTACCATTCTAGGATTAACAATCAAAATTATTTATCCTATGAGCACGTTGCAATTGCACATGCACATACTTGCCTGGCGGAGGAGGTGCAATTTCAACAGACGCGTTCGGTGAAAGTGAATACCTTTAGCGTGAAACTTCTTTGCTTACTGTTAGCCATTGTTTCTACGCTTCCTGATTTATATATTAAAAAAGAAACGAAATAAAACTTTTGTACTGTGATTTTATTCAGACCTCAAGCTTTTAATTAAAATACCATAAATGCATTTTCTAATATATTTGTGTTATCAAATTTTCTTATCCATTTGATGTAATTAAATCTGAGATTGATATTGAAAAGGTTAATTGGTATCACGTGTACACCGATAGTATAGAAAAAATTCAGAATTCCTGGTCTCTAAATTACCAGACGGACGCCAGATCGCCAGTATATTATTCTAATTGCATGCACACGATCAAGACGCAGCACGTTTTACGAGGGGACACGTGAAGTACATCACGATCAAGGCACCGTATGCCTAACGGAATATGCATATTGCACCGGGATGAACGCGACGGTCCACACTTACGAACCTCTCCTTTTTAGGTAGCCTTTACGTGAATAACTGTGCGCCCATTACGCGTTCTCCACGGCTCTTCATGGACTTTCCAGTACACGAACGTCGAGTTGCTCTTACTGTTACTATAATCGTCTTTTATAACAGATTTTGTAACAGGAATAAAAGTCACTTTAATTTAAATATTTAATCCTAACACTTAAAAATTTTGCAAATTGGTTAAAAAAATATTTGAAATAATAAAAGTATGTCCTTTATCATCGAAAGCAAAGAGAAACTGCTATATCTTTGAAGACTTTCTCAGCGATAAAACAGTAGGTGGAATGGCGTTGTGGCCTTTTCAGGTTGCCGTGAAACTTTCTCCGAAACGATGCCCACGTTGACGGGGAAGATTTCCGAGGCACCTCGAAGAAACAACGAGCGATGTGTGTTCAAACAAGTTGGGTCAGTGACTCCAGTGATGCTCGTGTCACAGACCCTACAGGATGTGTTACTTGGATCACTGGTACATCGTATAATTAATAACAAGCGGTCACTGGTGGCTCGTGCCCCTTCGTGCTTAAAAGATTGACGAGGATCTCGTGAAACCCTTCATCAAAATGCATGCAACATAAAAAAGACATTTCTCAAAGAAGTAGGTTTAACTTTTCTGTATGAGAAACTTTATTTCTCTGGAACTGCTCCTTTGTAATGGTGCAACGATGCACCGATGCACTTTACTTACCGACAGTCTATTAACCCTTTCTAGCCGATATTGGTATATTGTATATTATTAAGAAACTTTATACAGTTGAATTTCTATATGAGAAACTTTATTATTCTGTGACTGCACTTTTGTAATGGTGCAACGATGCACCGATGCACTTTACTTACCGAAAATCTATTAACCCTTTTAAACCAATGTTGGTATACTGTATATTATTGAGAAACTTTATATACAGTTGAATTTCTATATAAGAAACTTTATTATTCTGTGACTGCACTTTTGTAATGGTGCAACGATGCACCGATGCACTTTACTTATCGACAGTCTATTAACCCTTTCTAGCCAATATTGGTATACTGTATATTATTGAGAAACTGTATATACAGTTAAATTTCTTTATTATTCTGTGACTGCAATTTTGTAATGGTGCAACGATGCACCGATGCATCGATGCGCTTTACGTAGGTTTAACAGATTTCTCTTAAATCTGAAGATTGAAATAATTTTAGGGGTATAATATTTGTTCAATAATTTCACGAAGCAGTAATATTATTTCCACAAAATTTTATGGAACATCAACTGACCAATCGAAAATTCTGTTTCAGATCAACAGTAAATACAGCGAGGAGCTGGCGCAGGAATGTTTGGAATGGATCAAGACGATCACTGGCGAAAATATAAACACCACCGGGGACATGGACAACTTCTATGAAACGTTGAAGGACGGAGTCCTTCTTTGCAAGTAGTTAGACACTTCTTAAAAGAACATTCTAGTCGATAAGACATCTCTGTTGTTCGGTGATTAATCGTTGGGTTACTTTTTCAGGCTGGTGAACGATATCAAGGATGGATCAGTGAAGAAAATTAATAAAACTACTCTAGCTTTCAAGTGCATGGAAAATATTAACGCCTTCCTTGAAGCTGCAAGAGCGTTAGGTGTACCCGCCCAGGAAACTTTCCAGACTGTTGATCTATGGGAGAGACAGAATCTTAATTCAGTTGTAATTTGCTTACAGTCTCTTGGTAGAAAGGTATTTATATCTATATAAATTATTTTTAAAAAATATTAGGATCATACTTTTAGGAGATACTCTATTTTGAAGCGTTTAATAATAAATGAAGTTTGACAATTTTTTGTATAGTTAATTATTGAAAGTAAAGTTTTGATCTTTTCAGAAGATATAGTTATAACTTTTATCTTTATATTCAAATTTTGATCAAGTAAAAATTTTCTAAGTTGACGAAGTTATTCGCTAATTTCAAAAACAAGAACTCTACAAGAATTCATCTTCATTTATAGAATTTCTATCATAGAAAATGTTACAGTGAAAAATCTTAAATTAAATTACTTTTCAGGCGGGTAATTTTGGTAAACCAAGTATCGGACCAAAGGAAGCGGACAAAAATGTCCGCAACTTCACCGAGGAACAATTAAGGGCTGGACAGGGTGTGATTAGCCTACAGTATGGTAGCAATAAGGGTGCCAATCAGAGTGGCATTAATTTTGGGAACACTAGACATATGTAAATCCGTTCATCGAATAATTCAGTTTCACTCATTGCTCTTATTTACTTTAATCTTTATGATGAGCTAGACTTATGAAGAAAATTTTGTTGTACAACAATCCTTCTCGTTGTGGTCCAACTTAATTCTAAATGGTGCACAAAATGCATCCTCCGAATTGTTAGAGGATAAACCAGATGACTTTATATTGCATTTAAGATAGAATTAGCACGGTACGTTGTCAAATTTTTATACCTTCTCGGATAAATGAGCAGTTTCACAATTATATTTATGCTCAATAATAAAATTCGAAAGTACACCTTAGACAACAATACGCACGCGGTTGATGTATTGTGAATTGTTAAAAATACCGATCGATACTTTAACAAGAGAACAATTTATTTACAAATATAAAAAAAACAAAGGTATATTGTTATGCCAGGTGGCTACGTATTTGTTAAATATTACAAATAGATTATAAAACAGAGTTACTCGTTCGACTTGCTACTCTGTTACTGTTACTATGAAATCCCTTACGAGTTACAGTGTAACCAAATTATACTTTAAAATGAAATTCATGTTGCACGTGAGACGATAATTATTATAATTATTGTATAATGATAAATGATATATAATTACATTAAGTATTTTGTACAAATATTTTTTGATGATTATAAAAAATAATTTTTCATAATGTATTGATAACATGAGTTAATAAACAACCAACAAGTCAAAAATTAAAGGTTTCAATTTTTCTATAGAAAGTCTATAGGTCGTACATTTTAGCTACGGGGTCCTTGAAACCACAGATAATATTTTGTCGGCGCGTAGAATCGACGGGGTCCTTGACACCCCAAGATGATAGGTCATGCAGAGTCGCCGGGGTTCCTGACACCCCAAGATGATAGGTCGTTGCGCAGAGTCGCGGGGTCCCTGACACCCCAAGATAATATTTTATCGGTACACAGGGAGAGTCATCGGGTTCCCTGACACCCCAGATGCCATAATGTCGGTATACAATCAGTGTCAACGGTGGTTCGGGGTCCCAAGCACCCCGAATGGCATAATATTGGTATGCAAAAGCGTCACTAGTGCTGCGGGGTCCCAGAAAACCCGTCTGCCATGATGTGGATATGCAATCAGCGCCGATGGTACCTCGGGGTCCCAGATACCCCAGGACGATATGCAGACAGAATCTACCGCGCAATTTACATCCCTGAATTCTTTTCATCCCTACATTCTTTTTATCCATACATTGCTTACATCTCTTCATCCCTTAGATTGTGGATTTCGCGCAGTAAAACTTGGATTTTTAGGTTTTACTCATAAATAAATAAACGATCCTCTCTTGTGACTAATTATTTTTATTTATATATAACATGTTTACACAGATTTTATTATTTTAAACTGTACATACATACTGCATTATTTAATAAATAATAATAAACAAATTGCTCATCTCATGAAAGGATAATAGTCCAATCCCGAATTATATTTAAATTTGTATTTATCATTTTTCTGTTTCTTAGCCATTTCCAACATTTTTTGAACACTAGGTCTGGAACAAGAAGGAACACATAAAATTTTTGTAAGATGAAATTGAATGCTCTTTTATAAGAAAAGGTAGGTGATTACCTGTAAGGTGGGGGCAATAATTCTTCAGCAAATGTACATTCTACTTGTTCTGGTTCATTCTGTAGATATACATTTACTCTTACAATACTCAAATTCCTTTTAGATTCATCAATAATTTTATCTATTGCGGCTGGCGGAGCATCAAAGGCAATGAAGAAATGACTGCAAAATAAAAAATCATAAACATTATAATAATAGTATTACCTTTAATGACAAATTTAAAACAAATTCATGATAAGCTTACCCAGCTTTTTTGTGAACTGCACCATGACTTGATGTTTTACATGGAAGTTCCTTATCGCCCCAATTCTCAAGTTTTCTAATGAATCCTCCTGTTTCAAATATCGAATTTGCCACATTCTTTAAAATAGTTGCATATTCAGCCTGCAAATAGAATTTGTTGTCCATTTATATACTTTATGGTACAGCAAAACTCTTCTTGTTTTTGAAGTTACTGAATTAAACAATAAATTAGGGAACATACAATTTGTGATTAAATAAAATAAAAGGCAGGACTGAATTGTTATTAGACTTTATTATTACTGATAAAATATCTACATTTGGGATAAGAAATAGCAGGTTAAATAGTTTTTAAATGAAACGTATGAAACACTGTACATTACAATTACAGAATTACCTTCTTTCCGAGCCGTAATAATAATGGCATTTCATAGGTCGGCATATTTGTAAATTTTTATTTTAAATAATTAAATAAAATACACTTCAAACGTACTCCTTCCTAATAAACACAACTTAGTACTATAACCTAAATTACAATCATGGATGGAGTACAATACAGACTAGAAACCCTTTACTTTTAGTTTCTTTAACTATCGGCAGGGGGCAGTGGTAAAAGATCGGGGTGTTGTATTCCTCAAGGGATGATAGGTTCACCCAAACTGGGTGAAGAAGAGCAGTGAAGACAGGCTGATTTCACTCTTTCCTCAACTCTAGATATAACAGCTCCACCGCCAAATCTGGTGGAGCCGTCAAGGCCGCAGGCGTCCGGAGTTGGGGCTCCGGGCGCCCCTTTGCATGCGGTCCGAGAGGCCGGCACCAGGT
The DNA here is from genome assembly GCF_907164935.1 of Osmia bicornis bicornis. NCBI lineage: Eukaryota > Metazoa > Arthropoda > Insecta > Hymenoptera > Megachilidae > Osmia > Osmia bicornis. The sequence goes on along the minus strand of NC_060228.1, from coordinate 3,196,457 downwards.
GCGACCCCTGGTTCCGGCTACAGGGCAAGCATCACGGGGAGATCACAGTTTTGATCTCTCCAATGATGAACCCCTTTTTTAGTTCCAGTGCCGGTCGTCGTGGGGTTTTAGTCAGTAGGAATCTGACACTCCCCCGCCGACCACCCCCAGGGGTTGGCGGGGGGTCTTATGCAAGATTTCCCCACGTTAAATATTAAAAAAAAAAAAACTTTACAGACACTGATTTGAGTAAAAGTAAGTTAACATTAGCCAGCTGGATGCGGCACGATTATCAACCATTCGACCTAGAGCGAAGTGAAATCCTCTCATTCTTATAGCGGCCGCCGAGGAATGCGGATCTACTTGCGAAACATATATATATATATCGTTATTTTATTTCCTACGGTCATTTAATCCCTGTATCCCGTACATCACGGATGGTCTTGCTTCCATGCATCTTTTACATCTTCGCATCCCTTACATCTCTGCATGTATTACATCCTTGCATTCGTTACATTTCTACAACCCTTACATTTCACTATCCATTACATCATGGCTATTCTTACATTCCTTCATCCTTTACATCTCGACATCCCTTACATCACTGCATGCCTTATATCCCTGCATTCTTTTCACCCCTACATTTTTTCTCATCCCCACATTCTAATCATCCTTACATTCTTTCCATCCCTACATTCTTTTCATCCCTACATTCTTTTCATCCCTACATTCTTTTCATCCCTACATTCTTTCCATCCCTACATTCTTTTCATCCCTACATTCTTTTCATCCCTACATTCTTTTCATCCCCGCATTCTTTTCATCCCTACATTCCTTCCATCCCTTCATACCTTTCATCCCTACATTTCTTTCACCCCTTCATTCTTTTCATCCCTACATTCTTCTCATCCCCACATTCTCATCATCCTTACATTCATTCCATCCCTTCATTCTTTTCATCCCTACATTCCTTTCATCCCTACATTCTTTTCATCCCTTCATTCTATTCATCCCTACATTCCTTAGATCTCTACATCCCTTATATCTCTGTATCCCTTACATCCTTGCATTCATCACACATTCGCAACATTTTTATGCCAAATCGTGCAAAATTTAGTTCCTTTTCTCGCCGCTAGAGGGCGCTGATTTGACTTCGAAATATTAGTTCAAATTTTTTCCGCTAGGGGGCGCTGTATTTTTGAGATTTTTCGCGAAAATCTCGGAAAAATAGCGCCCCCTAGCGGCAAAAATGTGAACTAAAATTTCGATGTCGAATCAGCGCCATCTGGTTTTGGAAAAAGGAACTAAATTTTGCTCAATTTTTGGCCCTCTAGCGGCAAAAATGCGAACTAAAATTTCGATGTCGAATCAGCGCCCTCTGGTTTTGGAAAAAGGAACTAAATTTTGCTCAATTTTTGGCCCTCTAGCGGCAAAAATGTGAACTAAAATTTCGATGTCGAATCAGCGCCCTCTGGTTTTGGAAAAAGGAACTAAATTTTGCTCAATTTTTGGCCCTCTAGCGGCAAAAATGTGAACTAAAATTTCAATGTCGAATCAGCGCCCTCTGGTGGCGAAAAGAGGAACTAAATTTTGCAAAATTTCTGGCGAAAAACTACTTATCTTTACTTACCTTTACTCGAAGCAGTCTTTGTAATATATTTATTATAAGGTTTGCAGGGATATAAGGGATGCTGGGATGAAAGAGATGTAGGGGTGAAAAGAATGTAGGGATGAATAGAATGTAGGGCTGAAAGGAATGTAGGGCTGAAAGGAATGCAGGGCTGAAAGGAATGTAGGGATGAAAAGAATGTAGGGATGAAAAGAATGTAGGGATGAAAAGAATGTAGGGATGAAAAGAATGTAGAGATGAAAAGAATGTAGGGATGAAAAGAATGTAGAAATGAAAGGAATGTAGGGCTGACGAGAATGTAGGGATGAAGAGAATTTAGGGATGAAAAGAGTGTGGGGATGAAAAGAGTGTAGGGACGAAAAGAGTGTAGGGATGAAAAGAATGTAGGGTTGAAGAGAATGTAGGGATGAAGAGAATTTAGGGATGAAAAGAATGTAGGTATGAAGAGAATGTAGGGCTGAAAAGAATTTAGGGATGAAAAGAATGTAGAGATGTAATTAATGCAGGGATCTAAGGGATGAAGTGATGTATGGAATGTAGGGATGAAAAGAATGTTGGAACATAAAAAATGTGGGGATGAAAAGAATGCAGAGATATTAGGCATGCAGTGCTGTAAGGGATACAGAGTTGTAAGGCACGCATGAATGTTAGGGTTGCGCGGATGTAGTGATTTAAGGGTATTCCTCGCTTGACCCATAAAGGGGAATAAATTAATACATAATAAGGAAGCGTGCGTCTTGACCCATGAAGAAGGATAAAATAATTAATAACTAAAATGTGCATGGTTTGGCTCATAAGTGGAGATAAAATAATAAATAATTGGAAAACGTGGGTCGGGACCCATAAGGAGTGATAAAAGAATAAATAAAAGATATGGCCCTTTGATGAGCTTATTTAATAAGCGAAAAAATGAATAAGTTAACTTAAATAACTTCCGAAAGAAGATTAGAAGAGTATGTATGTTTAACAGGTTGATCTGCATCCCACGGCGGTCGCTAGAAAACTGAAGAGATCGCACCTCATTCAGAGTTATATTCCTCATATTAACAAGTAATTACTGTATTTTAAGTTTGATTTTCATGTACACTGTGTTTATAAATTGTTAAAGATAAAAAGTTATTGAATGTTGTATATATAAATAACTGTGAAAAAGTTAAGTACATCAAATAAATAAAATGAGAGAAGAATTTAGTCATAGTCATTAAATAAATTACTCAGAAGGGAAATTTAAGGGATGTAAAAATGTAAGGGATAAATAACTTAGAAAAGACGTTAGGTACATTGAATAAATAAAATGAGAGAAGAATTTAATCATAGTCATTAAATAAATTCCTCAGAAGGAAAATTGAATAAATTAAATGAATAACCTGGAAAGAAATTTAGAAAATTACATAATAACATTGCTCTTTTAAAATGATTTATTTATCAAAGCGCATGAAGTGAATACAAGTTTGTCAAACAATTATTTTAATAATTTATCGAATTTGTGCTGATTTTGATTGGTTTCTGAAAAAATCAAACCAAAGGGAATCAAAATTGTGGTCTCGGTTGTAGTGCGAGGTATGATAAAAGATGGAATAGTAAAACAGGCACGGCTATCGAGTCGACTATGTTCTCCACATGCAGATTTAATCTCACCTGGGGGTGTTTGTTACCCCCAAAATAATGACCCCTCGAGAACAATGGCATGTCCAGTCTTGTTGGATGTGTAGTCACTGTCAACAGACAAGAGAAATTCTTATAGTAGATGTTAAAACACATGCGCATACTTACGGTTTGGATCTAGCGAAAAGTACTAATAAAAGCTCGCGTGAATCGATTGCATGCTCAAGCAGCTCTATTTTAGGCAGCCATTATCAAGATCCTGATATTACGTTTTATAGAAGGACTCAGCCTTCCGTTTGTTTGTGGCGAGATTGTTATGAAAATGTTTAAAAATTATAAAATTTCTATTATATTAAAAATATGTTAACCCCTGGAAGACGAATGCTTTTTATAAAATCAATATTAATACTTCATAACAAAAAAAAAGGAATTCTTTAAATTCAATTACAAAATTCAACAATCGTGAAGCAACGAATTCTAAAATAGCATTTACTAACAATTAACAGAACTAAATTTTGTCTTACAATTAGAAAGGAGTCAACCGAATCTCAAAACTAATAAAGATACAAGTAAATTTATCGCGACATTTTCCGCAATGAACATCTAGACTCGTTGTGTATTTGCAGAGAGAAGAATTGCACAAGTTATCTTATCACAGAATTTCAGGTACATAACTGTGTGTTCCATGAAAGTTGAAGTACACTGTTGTTTAAGTAAATTGTTGTCCTTTACCCTAAAATCGTTATGTGAACCAGGTACGATGTATTCCTTTGTCTGCAAACTGGTGGTGATTTTGTGAATAGAAAATCCATTTGGGTGTCGTTTTCTTGAGGTGATGAATAAGTAGTCTTCGAGTATTCCCTTTTGTCTCGTTTCATGTTTTGGAGGTAATATTCGAACCAAAAATCGTGTTAGTATAATACAGAAGGAATAGAATACAAAATAAACGAATAATTCGTAACGATTTACAATTTATATTTAAATTAATTGAAATTAAACGTTTGTGATAAACGATAAAACACTTGAACTTGTTGAAAATTTTATCACGTTCGAATTTAATTTATAAACCAATTTTAAAAACAGAAAAATATTAGGAACTTTTTTTTTTCAATAATATTCTTGAAATTAAATATTCATAGTTCAACAGTACAATAAATTATACAATAATAAAATATGTAGTTAGAAGAGTCAACGTTTATATAGGAGGGAAAAACTAAATAAATATAAAATCGGTGGTGATCGTCGTGAGAAGGGGTGGTAGTTTTTTACTTAGTCATCTTCGATCTTCCAAAGGGAAGAATGTGTCACTGAGAATAGAGGTATACAGGATGTACGTAGTGATACAAACAGATAATTAGTGATACGTGAGAAAATAAGTCGGAAATATAATATAAAATTTTGTTGCACAAGGTTTCCTTTTCAAGAATATTGATTTTGAAAATCTACATCTATATGACAAATACATAAAGATAGAGGACAGTAATAAATATTTGCTTCTCAGCAATGTCAAGATTACTTATAAATATTGGTATAGCCCATACACACCAATATGAATATCTGAAGTGGATGTTCTTGAAAAGAGTCCAACAAAATTTTATTCTACATTTTCAATCTACATTTTCATGCAAGATCACCAGATATTATGTTTGCACCATCGATTACATATATCCTGTACAGGGTGTCCATATTGCGATAGTTCCATTTTTGCAATAAATATTTAAGATATAAAAGGACTGTTTATATAAAAAAGTTACATAGTACGAAAGAGAAAATATATTTGTATGAAATAATTTCTATAAAATTGATTATTTTTACAAGTTTAGGTGGTCCACTATTAAAGAACAAATCATGCAGGTTTTCTACTGTAAAGAAAAATTTAATTAATGAACTACTGAAAAAAGAACTTCATATCTCTCTATGAAAAAAAGAAAGAAAACTTGACCTTATACCTACTAACGCAACAATGTAAAAGAAAAATTAATTTCCTTAAATATATCTACCCCTTCATCCCCTATGACTTTTATATAAATAATCTTTTTATATCCAATATTTATAAAAATAACGAGACTATCATAGGTCATGGTGAACACTCTGTATATGCATATGGTATATGATGTGGGTGTCAATGAATCGAGTCGTTGACGCTGAATATATTGAGTAAGTATATGTTTTAATGATGTGACTCCATTAATATGTCAATATGCACAGGTAAATATTTTCTTGTTATTATATAATAGAAGTGTTACAGTGTGTAATGTGATACGATAATAAATTTAATAGTAACCATATTATAATTAAGAACTTAAAATAACTCTAAAGGGTAAACTACATCACTATCGGCTAGCGACTAATTTAGCGATAATAATAGCCTACCATGTCTTTTACTAGCGGCGCTCAGTGAGTGTGCTCTCTTCAATATTCCTTTCATTATTATTTTTATTTGAAATTTTCTTTTCTTTCACTCTCAAGTCTCCACCTAATCTCCTTTCTCTCCCTCTCTCTCATTCTACCTCTCATTCTATCAAACACTTTCACTCCTCTCCTTTCTCTCTCTCTCTCTCTCTCTTTTTTTTCTGTGTAATTATTCCTCTGTGCTCGATGTTCTCCATTAGTAACCCATTGTTCTCCCTATTATTTGTTTCAAATGCTTTCTATCGTGTCCCTTGCAACCTGTCGCTTCTACAAACGTTAACCGATTCATTCGGAACGCTTTTCGCCTCTCTGTTCAACCCTCCGCGAGTTCTACCCCTTCTGAGATCGATCGCCCACTATTTCACCAGGTGAATCATAATCACGAGTACGGATCGTTAGAGTACACGATATTTTATTTCCATTTTTCGTGTTTCCAGAATGTTAATCACTGACGACGTTACAAAGAAAAGAAATAGAATGGGGTTGATTGCGAAAAAGGGTGGTTTTGGTCGCGTTTGTGTAGCAAGGTTTAACAGTTTCTTTTGTAGAAGAAAAATTAGGGCAAACTTTTCAGTAATCAGACCTCTATTAATTCTACTAATTTATGCTAATGACTCTGATTATATGATTTCAATTTAAGTTGTCAAATTGAGGGTAGTTAAGACAATAAATTCAACTAATTTGATTTTATAATAAACAATAATACCAGTCAAATATTTACCCTGGAAAATAAACTTGAATGCTTCCTAATTCAATTAACAAATTTAATTCTAAACTAATATATACTATAAAATAAACTACTTCCTCTCGTAGCAAATAAAGAATAAGAAATCTCGCAATTTATTATTAAACCTTGCTGGCAGCGCGAACAGAGAGCAAGAAGCGTGCACCGATTTCTCAAGTGTTCTGAATTATATTTGTTCAATTGAATTCGTTCAACACACGTGTGTACAAGCGTCCCGCATACTTCTGCAACGTTTAATCATGTATGGTGGTACGATGGTCGCACAACAACGAAACAGGTGAGTGTTGTCGGTGATTGATACACATACACACGTATACATAATAATCGTATATAAATATGGATATGCGTGGATCGTGGTGGTTGTGCTGTTGTGTTCAGTGTGTGACGGTCTACGTATATTTTTCATTTAATTGTCTGCCTCTTTGTTGTTTCTGTTAATTAATCTGTGAATCGAGCGAGAAAAAATCGCGAGATCTATCTCGAACTTTCACTATTATTACTTTTGTTCGTTTATTTATTTATTTTTTTTTTTTTTTTGGTTCAAAAAATCACGTTGCGCTATGTAACGTTCAACGAACGTTCTTTACAAAGTGGTACCCTGAAAGAGTTGCTCGGTGTCGAGCGGAAAAAACGCGTACAAAGTCGTCGAAAAAGTCGCCACTAGAAACGAGCTGTAACACCCTCTCTCACGTGCCTTCTGTTCTCTATTTCCTTTTCCCTGTGATCTCTTTAATCATGACAACCGTTCTAGTGGACCTTCGATCGCAATGATCGTCGTCATAGTCGCGAGCGGATGTCGCGCGACTACTAAGAGGGTTGCACGAAACGAAGCGGACGTATCACGTACGATTAGGCTCAGCTAATTAGCTCGAATAAAGCGAATTACGAACGAGTGAATTTTTATCAATCCTCGTATGCGATTCTATCTCTCGCTCTGTGGATCGTTTCGGATCACAGACGACAGGAGAGACGCGATTGGCAACAACACACGATTGCGGAAGGGTAACAATTCCAGAACTGATGGATTTCAATGCTTATATTTCATAATCACTTTTTTTTTTTTCTATATATATTTCGTATCTTTTTTTTTTTCATATAGAATCTGTAGATATACATTCCTTGGCAAATTCGAAAAAAACTGATTCCAAAATAGGAACAGATCATTGTGCGAACTATGTATACAGGGTGCAAGTTGCTTGTTTTTGTCTTTTTTTTTTTTAATTCATCTTTCATTTTCATGTGTTTGTTGGTTTGAATTCGTTCTTATTTTTTTTTTGTCGTTCACTTTTCTTTTGCTCTTTTTTTTTGTAATATGTTGTTACTGTTGTTTTGTTGGTGAAAAGCACACGAGTGTACCTCGTAACACTGTGTCTGCTCGAAACTACACATCTATATGCTCGTTTCTTCGGCGTATGTATGTATGTGTGTTCGTTCGTATTTATTTTTTGTTTGATGCTGTTGTATATATATATATACATATATTTTTTTTTTTTTGGTTCAATCAGTATCTTTCACTCTGTTATTTTTTTCCCATTATTATTTTTTTAATTTTTCATCTGAACGGTGGTACATTTGATAGGGTGCACAGGGCTGCTAGGCACAGATAATTGACTCGCAAATAACTCTTCAAACAACATTAGAGCGTACGACATACAAGTATTAATATACACATTACATCATTAATTATTATTACTTTTTTTTGTTTTTATCCTTTTGTTATTCGTTTAAAGAGTAATCATATGCTGGATGTGTGTCTGTGTCTCCTGTGTTTATTTTTTTCTTTCTTTCTTTTTTTTTTTTTTCTTTTAAATTTAATCTTGGGATGGTTGTGTGTCATCTTCGTCTGTCACCGGTGGTGTGGCCACGATGTGTAAAATGTCTACGATCGCTTCTAACGTGTCGTATCTGAAGCTAGTGTACCGAATGAACGGCCCCTGCGACATCACAGGCTAATTATGGACGGCTAATGCTCGATCGATCATAGAAATTTTGCGACTAAAACTTCTTCAAGAAGCACAGAATCTCCCTGGAGTATCCAGGATAAATATTCTCAACTTCGTGGAAATTTATTCTCAGCGATTTCAGACCCCACACAGCATAATTAAATTTTCTATTTTAAATGCATAAAACGATAGTTTTATTATAACTTATTAAAACGAAAAACATCACAGAAATGTTCAAGGCAACAGTGCTAAAATTTCAATTTCAAAAACTTTCAAACTTAAAAAATTATCAATATATTAAAAATCAAAACACCCACTGTGATGCTGAAGGTTTTCTACTCAAAATTTAAAGCACTTAATTAGACAATTTAAAAAATTCCTAATATCTAATATGGATTCCTAAGGAAATCCCACATATGGCAGTCAATATACTAAAATCACCCTTATAACGATCTAAATTTCAAATTCATCTAATGAGAAAATCTCGAGGGTTAAAATTTCATCATCCCCAAATGAAAATTTCCATTCTAAAAATCACGAATCTTTGTACGAAAGCGACTCAACCTCCTCACCCTCTGTATCGACCCTAAAATCGCAACGATCCACGTATCCTCCCAAATTTATTTCAATAATAAAATAATATCTCTTAGGACGATCAGCATTACCGATCCATTTTGGTCTATCTTGACGCAGTGGCTGGAAGATAGTGTCCCTTGTTATGTGTAAATGTGTGTCCGTGTGACATCGAGTATTCGTGGGTGTGTGATGTTGCTGATTCGTGTACAATCAATGTATAATAATGTATACAGTCAACAAATCTTATTACATCTAGTTTGTCTTTTGACGCAGCGATGGGAAGACAGAGCATAGAGACCCTTCTGGCTCAGATGTACAATAACGAGGTGGATCATTTTTTTTTTATCGGGACAAGGGATGAACAAGGATCGGGGACAGGGTTGGTACAGCGTAAATTTTCATGGGATACAAATTTCACCCCCGATAAAGGGACAAAGGGATTTCGGGGACAAATGATTAAAAGGATACATTAGGGCTAACGCTTAGAAACATTGATATGACGCGTGGGATACGTAAGATTCTGATATGTGGGACAGGTATATGTTGCTCGGTAATACTTAGAGGGGAAGAAGGGTTTCGCTAAAAAGGTTACCGCGCTTTGATTTATTTTGTCTTCGCCCTACGTTATCCCGCATCGCGATGCCTCGCGACACCCGAAGATGTTCGATGAAAAATAAAAATTATTAGGCAGCGATATTCGAAAGCTATACGTGTGATATTATCAACGTAGAATAGATAATACTTGAAAAGATATTTCTCTTAGCTTCGGGTTCGCTCGGCATCGGATGCGATTCGGTGCACAAAAATATAATATTCTTTTTTCTTCGTTTAAAGTAATCATTTAACGCGAGATCGCGACGATACTTGTTCGAGACGTCGTTCAGATACTTGTTTAATCTCATACTTTTGGAAAATGTTCAGTATCGCAAGGATCTCGCGAATGTTGTAAATTCGAGCCACTTCAGGTACAAAAGAAATCAAAGCGCGCCCGGCAGTAATACCTTTTTTCGTATCATTATTCTTTTTTTTTTTCCTCTTCGCAATACTATTAATCGATAACAATATTAACGATATGTACCTACTCTCCGATCTACCTAACATTACCTAACTACAAACATTAAACCTAACGCTTTTAAACGCAATGTCGATCGTCGGTTGTAACATTACTTAATTCGTTGCGATTTTCACAAAATCGGCCAACCATAAATAATAATTAAGAATCAATAATTAATAATAATAGTTAAATCGTCAACATCGTCGTTAAGTCGCGATAATACTAATCAATCATAATTACAGAATCGATCGTCGAGATTTCATTGAAAATGTTTCACATGGGGAAAAAACTGCAAATATATACATACAAGATGGGATATGTATTATCGTGTTTCAAGATTCGAAAAAACGAACTGCTTTCACCTCGTTTCAATTTCTTCATATTTTTTCCTCGATTCGTTTAATTATCAAACTCGCGCTCTCTTTACAACCTCGAGTTTCGTATGCTGACGTAATTATCTCTGTAGTTTTATTATTATTATTTTTTTTTTCTTCTTTTTAATAATATGTTTTGCTTATTCGTCGGTGTGTTAACACAGTGCTATTTAGACGCTACCTGGAATACTGTACCGTTACAGACTCTCTACACTCTACAATTACAATTTGATTTTTGTACATATAAGAAGAATCTCTCTCTGTTCCATGCCCATTGTCGGAGGACGATCGCTCGCTCACTCATACACACATTCATACACGTAGGACCCGTGTTCTGGACAACATCGACGTTTTCCTTTGTACACTTTAGTCGTCCATGGAAAAAGAGAGAGAGAAAAGAAAAAAAAACAAGGAGAAAAGTAAATGAAACAACGATCATTAGCGTGCCTACGTGTTCGCGTAACGAGTTCACACACCCACACATGCACACATACACGCACAGAGAGCGAACAAGAAAGCTATGTACATTGGAGGAAGGGCCGAAAGAATAGATGCGACGCGGAACATCTTTGCAAACGATATCAGGGTCGTCCAGAACACTAGGCGACCAAAAAGTCGAGCTTTTTACAGAAGCTCGTCGTCCTCCGATGGAACAGGCGGTCAGGGATCGTTTATAAATTGTCGTCTTTAAATTTAACCCTTCCGCCGTCGATCTAGGCGAGAGACAAGCAGCTTAGAAACCGTTATCTACCCCGCGAAGGTGGATCCTCGATCCCCTTCGCGTTGCACGAGGAAATCACGATACACACGGTTCCTTTTTTCTTTTTTTTAAACACGGAGGATCTAGGATCTAGACTCTAGATGAATTTAGGAATCATTCTAATCGATCACGGAACAACTTACGACGGTGGGGAAGAGCTAAATGTAAAGAATGTAAAACCGTGACACCTCTGTTCGTCGCGAAACATACGAGAGGAGGATCGAGAAGTAACACACATGTGGGTGGTTTTGTCTTTTTGGTGTGACACATAGAAATACACAGAGCACGTGGAAACGTGTGTCCGCGAACGTGTTCGTTGTTAATGTATATATATACACATATATATATATATATATATACTAGCGTAAGATTTGCCACACGGTCATCATGTTACAGGTAAAGTGTCAGAAAATAAGCGACAGTCTGGCATGCGTGCTTGACCTCTCAAATACAATATTATTTTTTTTGTTCTTTTTCATTTTTAATTAAAGTTTCTCCATTCTTTCTTGTATCTATAGTTTGTTCTCCGGTTGGAGGTGTACCTAGGTGATTCTGATCGGGTTGGGAGTTCGGATGGAATTCCTCGAGAACGTATCGTCTACCTTCGTCCACCGACTTTTGCCCGCCTTGTCGCTCGTTTCTCATCGTCACCGTGGAATATATCAATTAGGAATGGGCAACGTAACGACTACGAATGCATTATCACAAGGTACGCAGAAGCGTATGAACGTGTGTGTGTGTGTGTGTGGAGAGAAAAAAAAAAAGAAGAGGGAGAAGAAGATTCGTTCTCGAGGAATCGGATCCTTTGATCGAGACCTAAAATCATCGAAACTCTGCGTTTGATCTTATCATCTAAAAATCGAGCATAAATTCCTTTCTTTTTTTTTCTTCTTCTACCACGCGAGTTCGCGAGACGATACACTCTTGGATTTAAATAACGCCGTACTCTCGCGGATCACATGTAATATGTTAATATCTACAAAATTTTATGATATGATTACAAGACTCCTATCTGCTTATTATCTACTTCACGCGTTTCTTTTTTATTTTCATCTCAATTCTTTAGGTCCTGCTCGCTAAATTTAAAACGAAATCCTTCGAGGATAAAAACAGTGACGTATCCTAGTGTGAACTTATTCCCCTCGCACATACATATATATATATGTATATGGTTACACATTAGAAACGACGAATAATAGTAATAATAATAATAATAATATTAATAAGAATCATTTTAATACAAGAAAAAAAGTACGAGAATGTGATGTAACGATAATTATTCAGTCCTCCCGAACGCGAATATCGAAAGAAAGAAAAATTGAAAGAAATAGAAGAAAGAAAAAGAGTGTAAACGAATTATTATTGATCCGCGGTTTTTCTTAATTCCTTAGCTTAGTACCTTTGTGTTATTCTCGCGTTGATATACACACATATAGATATATATATACATATATATCACTCTACGATTGATAAGTTTCTTGCAAGAAGAAACTTTTTGCTAATTAATCAACGTACAACGTGTATCCTTTCGTTACACTTTGCATGTTGTTCATTTTTTATATTCTCACGTGTGTTATGTCTGTAATCAGCAAGGATCATCGCTTTTTATATACTGAGCCCCTTAAAATGATATACAACTTATGCTCTAGCTGTATTGTAACAAATATTGCCTCAAATATAAACACTTCTTATTTTTTTTTTTTAAATTCCCCTTATTTAAGTTATAATTCTCATTCTTCTTTAGGTCTCTCTCTCTCTCTCGCTCTCTCTCGCACACAGGCATTTTAGAAAGGGTAACCAACGCGTGTTTTAGACCCTTTTTTTGTTTTGTTTAAATCTTGTTCCTTATTATCTTACGTTACGTATGGCCGAGTAAAGTCTCTCTATTTAATATTATTTATTTTTTAGTAGTTCATTTGGTTCGCTTCGAGAAAAAACAAACACACACAACTCGTTACTTCCTTTATCCTTTTATCGTTATTAATATTATTATTATTATTTTTAGCATATTTTGTCGCTTGTTTCATTTTTTTTTTTTTCAAATCGGAGATCTAAAACCTTTCGTTATAAAAACGTCCCGCGGCCCGACAAAATATTGCCGAGGGACCACTAATATATTGTGTGTCGTCGATTTTTCATTGTCTTCAATATAAAATTCAATTCACAGTCCGCGATCTGATCAATAGTGTACTGGCGTTTTATTTCGTGGGAATATTAAGCTTTTCCGGTTGCTCGTCCGTTCATCTCTCTTAAAAAAAAAAGAAGAAAGAAACAAATAAATAAATAAATTGTACCGAGTCCATCGTCGCAACCTGAACACTACAGCTCTGAGGGAACGTTACCCCCCTCGATCGTTCGTTTCTGTTCCCCTCTCGATGGAGCAGGGGACAATAAACGAATCTCGAATCCACAAACACGCAGCAGGGACCGATTTTTCACCCCTCTCTCTTTCTCTCTTTCTTTCTTATCCGAAAAGAAAACCTAGACTCGCGAGAAGCTTCCTCGTGCGACGCGAAAAGAAGAAGCGACATTTCGAGACGAATCGCGAGCAGATAAATCGAAGTATTAGAGATTCGACGCCCGAAAAAAAACTAACACCCCCATGAACACACACGCGCGCGCGCACACACGATCTCTCACACTTTCTCGGAGCACAATTCCAAGCGTTGTAAAATAAAATCTGAACAACGTGAAAACATAAATAGATATTTGTTCGAAGTGCATGTATAGATATCGATATTATAATATATACACGTACAGAGTATATAAAACAACGGACAGACGACAGAGCTTTCGTTCACTTTGCCGTAGAGCAAAAGAAAAGATTCTCGCGAGTCGGATTCTCTATTTTCTTCCTTAAAAATCACACGATTTTTACTTTTTGTTTTCGCGTGCACGATTGATTCAGATCCTCTGAACACTCTCGAGATAATTGTATCCGGTGTGTAGCATCTAATGGTCAATGAGGAACCTCCGATTTATTGGATCCCATGATAAAATGGTCAACGAGGAATGCGGGTGCGCATCGGCATCGAGATCGCGTAGGTGTCTTCTGGCCTCGCCACGAAACGAACCCGAAAATGGCGTGCCACGAAGAACGAACAAACGAGGAGAACGGTTCGTCGCAAACACCGGGACCGTATTTTGTTTCGCGGTGAAACCATCGGGGGGATGGGGGGGCGGTGAAGAGATACGGCCAAGGTAATAATAAGCGAACGCGACGATGGTTACCCGTGAAGCGTACTAGGTATCGTTTTGCCCGGCCCTTGATATGTAAATCCTTGCCAATTAACGGCAGATTCCCATTCAGACGGCGGGCCTCCACCCTCGAACATTATGTACAATCCTCGTGTGTCCGACAGAAGGACAGAACGATGAAGCGAATCCTCTCAGTCTCGCGAGCACAGTCTCTCTCTCTCTGCCGTCTTGGTGTCTGTCGACGAGAAGATCCGCCTCGGCATAATACTGACACTTGTGGCGTACGGCTTCGAACGGGGTAAGCACGTATACCCGGACCTCGCCAAAGTAACACAAGAATAAAAGAAACAACAGACAGAAGAAGAAGAAGAAGAAGAAGAATGGGAGGAGGATGGGGAGGAGGAAGAGGAGAAAAAATGAATAGAACAAAGTGTTGATCGTAAACATCGCTGCTTCTCGGCTGTTCCGTCTGACGATCCTCGATGACCTTCGAACAGTACCTTGATCCGTACCGTGTGCCAACTACGTCATCTTCCGTGATTTCTTGAAACACTGATAATCTCGTTGGTCCTCGACTCTCGAGGCCGAGCTGTCCGGCATTGATCCTCGAGCCAACCGATACACTTCCAGCGACCAGCGTCTGTGATCCTTCGGCCAGTCCACCAGGAGGCGAGGAGTAGATGAATAAAATTGACGACGAGACCATCCCTCTGGGTATCGGCTCGTCCTCCATGTAGGCCTGCTCCTCTCATCAATACGGCCAGAATGTAGGCAACGGAGGCGGTGGCGGCGGTGGCACGGTTGGATATAGTGTCGGCGTGGCGATCAGGACGCAGGTAGGCGGCAATGGAGGCGGCACAGGTGGCGGTAATACCGGGGATAGTGTTATCGCTGCGGCTGGGTGCAGGGCCGTGCCCGTCGGGGCACACAACGGGTGCAGGGCGAGAGAGGGACGCTGGCGCTGACGCTGACGCTGCTGGCCCTGGACCTCGCCGTTCTATTCCGAGTCCTGCTGCATTTTGACGTGCCCATTACCGGCGGAATTGCTCGACGTGCTGCCGCTGCTGGGCGGGAAACTCGTGGGTATGGTGCGCGATGAGGAGAAACACAGCTTCATTATGTACGGGAATTTGCCGTCTGAAACAGAATAAAATGAAAACGTTAGAATGGAAAAATTCATTCTTTCTGCATTTTAAATTGAACATTTTAGTTTCACCACTCTTTCCTTCTTATTCAAAAAGAAACACCTAGACTCGCGAGAAGTCCACCCTGGGTGCAATGTAGGCTTCTTTGACTAAAGGTAAAGGTACAGGGTCTCGCATCATTTACTCTCTGGTTTTGGAGAACATAGACTTCAAGACTCCAGAATAACCATAATAACACACTGGGTCAGAATAATACTTAGAGAGACAGATCACATTCCAAAGTTTAAGTATCAATAAGATATTCAAGAAGAGATCCTTGAGAAAATAAACTGACACAAGTTGGCACACTATTGTTCAATAATTCTACGCCGATACCGATTTACTGACGCAATTGATATTTATAGTTAATGAGACAAATTGTGATAAAAATTTAATTTCAGTACATATTTACAGTGCTGAGTCTTGATAAATTCGAAGGAATTTAATTTATTTTAAATAAATAATTTAACTTGAACTTTTCCGAGTTCGTACGAAGTAAAGAGAAACTGAAGTAATTCAATAATTTACATTCTATAATGACATTTATCTTGAGAAGCTTGCCTTTGGTAATAGAAAAACCTTTGAAGTGCTGAAGTTTTACCTCAGAATAAACTAAACTTCTTCCTAGTCTGTTGGTGCAAAGTCGACCAGGAATTAAACTAGGGTAGAACGTAGAAGACTGATCGAGAGCTTCTTTCTATTTGTGAACAAGATTTGGCAAAGTTAAGTTTAAAGTAGAAGCGTGGATTGAGTGGCACAGATATCGACGGAAGTTTAGATGAACACGAAGAACTTAGTTACAGTCTTGTAACGATTTGATGGATTGAAATTTTGGTAGAAATCTAGTGTCTTCGTCAACTCTGTTAATTCTGCTAACCAGTTCTATGTTTATCATACAGCTAACAGTTTGTACACTCCTATTTACAGCTAACTTATTGAAACTTCGAAGATTAATTTAACCCTTTCATAATATTCAAGCAGAAGGATATAGATTTTTTCTAAAGTTCATTCCACTAATTATTAAAGCATTTAATAAATGAAGTCACGAATCATCTTGACAGTTAATTTAAAAAAAATTCAAGAAAATTCCAATTAACATTAATATTATGTATATTAATTTCGAAAGGTAGCCAATGGAAAATGTAAATTAGAAAATGAAACGATAAGCAATTATAACGTGGTTATTAAATCGGTAATTACCTAGGTCAATTACAATAATTATAACGTGTTGCACTACATGCAACAATTAACGTGTTAAAGAATACTGGTTTGAAAAGTTGCAGATTATAGCTCCAGTAACGAGAGGATTAAATATAATGTATAGTGTAATGAAAATTTATGAAAGATACTCACTGCTGTTTTCCAGTGCTGTGTGATTGCACTCCATGATGGCAGCTACCGCGATACCGACACTGCTGAATTCGATAAGGCCGGACGACGATCGTTCCGATTTTAAGGGGAACAATTTCACTGTCGTGGGTGCTTCAATTCCACGTTCAACGAACACACGGTGTACGGTTTCTTCGGTTAAATCTGGGGGTGTGTTGAAAAAGTGAACGATCTTCGAGGGTGGTTGTATTCTATTTTTATTGGCCATTGCGGGGTTAAGGAACCTGTAATTAATAATGGTAAACATATTCATCAATTTGGGATTCATATGAAAAAATTAAAATATAATCTGTCATTCATTTAAAAAAAATTTTCATTAAATTTCCAATACTACCTGTCGGTGGTTTTCAATATTTATTTTATTTTATAATAAAGATAATCATGAAATGTTTATACAGACATTTTTATGAAACTTCAAGCTTTAATTTGATGTATCATAAGTATTATTTTATGATATTTTTCTGTCATGAAATTGTGTCAGAATTTATACGTTTCGAAATTTGTTATTGTTTGGTACAACTAGCAATCAATCATTTTATACTGAAAATATCTACAAAGAGCGTGCGTGGTTATTTTCTTGAAACATTAAGCTTTAAATTGATATGCCACAAGGATCATTTTGCAATGCTTTTATGTGATCAAAAGATCTCAGAATTTCTGCGTTTCGAAATTCGTCATACAACAATGCAATACATCAAATGTAAAGATACGAAGAAAGAAAATTACTGCAGTGGGTCATGAAAATGTATCTTCTCTATCTCTGTAGACGTTTGAAAATTATATTTCCTCAACTTCCTCCAGGCGATAAATTTTTAGCCTTGAAAGGAACTGTACCGCGGAGTACTATGTATCATCGGAAACAGATGAATCAAGCTCTGATTCCCATTGGATTTCAAACGCGTTTCCGACTTTTACCCTCCTCCCACTGCAAGCTTGTAATTAATTTCGCGCGAACGTATATAACGGCGAACGTCAAAAACGGAGACATTTGAAAGGGCCAGCTTGCAATTAACTTTTCATCGAACAAATATTAAATCCGTAGGAAGCTTGCTCCGGAAGGAAAGACGTCATTAATCGCTGCACGTTTCTGTTCCTTTCCATGCTAAACGTTCATCCACCAGTAGCTTCGCTCATTAACGTTCATTCAACGTCCAGGCACGATTCGAGCCCGATTACGCATTGATCACCTTTCAAATACTTCTAGTACTAATTTCAACATTTTTAAAAACGACCAGACCTTAGAAATTGTTTTGAAGTTTGTAAAATACAGTGATAATATAGCGCATTGCAAATGACTAATTATTGGACAATACTGCTAATTTGTATATTAACAATGGAAGAATATTTAGATAGAGAAATTGTCAAGTACTGTAGAGAAGACGATAACCTTTGATTTCTAACAATTCTCGAGAAAAATTTATAAAATTCTAAGAGTTTATAGATCAAAAAGAATGAAGACTATCAAAGTTTAGCCACCTATTTTTCTACATCTTCTCGAACTTCCAACGCTTTTATATCACAAAGTGAACGACAGAAATTGTATATCACACGCGGGGTTGTTCGAGAAGTAGGAATAAAGTCGAGAAGAGTTTGCAACGGGGCAAACATGTAACTAGAACAGAAGGTGATCCGAAAATAGGATCGGGTGTAAGAGGGATGGAAAGTAGAATATTCAACACCTGGGGTTATTTAACTTTACCTGTTATTCTTGCTTCCCGTGAAATCCTTGAAGCTCGCTGTCTTGTCGGGCAAAATGTAGGGGTTGGTGACGTCCGAGAGGAAAGCTTGTTTCGAGAAACCGAGCTGCAACCTGCCGTCCGTCCCGATCGTCACGTTGTTCAGATTCTGTAAACACCGTTCCACGGCTATGCTGTCGCCCATCTGTATCATCGCGCATCCCTCTTTCGTCTTCAAGAACTTCACCTGTCACAGAACCAACGGCAATCCATTAGCAGTTACTTATAATAACATACAACAACGAACGGTGTTTTTATTACCAGTATTAGTACCAGGATGGGCTACCTAATTATCTTGATTATTTTTAGGCAAAAATTATGTGGCATCTAAGAGGCTCCATATTATAGGAACAGGGGAAAATAAAATTTAACAATTTAAAAAATATTCAAGGTGATCATTTTTACCATACCATCTCCTATAGTAGTGATAATTATTTTTATAGAAGGAGGATCACCTACAGTACGGATGTCGTCATAAGACGCCAGGGTAGAAGGACGGTGAAAATATCGACGTACCTTCGTTACATTTCCATAGAGGCAGAACAAGTTGAACAGCTTGTCGGTGTTGACTTTATCCGGTTGCAAACCATAAACCATCATCACAGAGCCCTGTGTGCTCGAGGGTGGTGTTTGTCCCAAGGTGGGTACGTAACCAGGCCGAGGTGGTGTGGGATGCAAAGGCTCTCGACCGCTAAAATCACTCTTAATACCGTAACGCTCAACGTACGGCTCCGCATACGTTGCTGGACCATTGAAATTCTCCTCGTAACGATCGTGGCCGGCACCCGGGGGAAAAGTTACCTGTGGCGTGGAACCTGGAAACAAAGAGAAACCAGAGGATATATGGGATGTCCTCTCGCGTCCGGTGGATTTTATTCGATACCGCTAATTATGGAAATCGAGCGACTGTTGCGCGTACCTATTAATTACCAAGAGAGGAAATATTAATCGGTTAGGTCGAATGCTCGTTTACAGTATCGACGATCAAATGAAAGAGAAATTAGGCCACGTATGAAATTTTATGATTATCTATATTTTAATTGCTTTCGAGGAGTAATGTGTTTTGCATTCATATTGCAGGGATGATTTCTTAAAAATTTTTCAAATGCAACTCAAATGCAACTGCAGTGCAACTGTTCGATATCGATCACCGGTATTGCGACAGACAAGTACAGGGTTCTGGAACTGATATTTTGATTTAGCACAGAATTGATATAATTGTCGTTAGCAACGGGTTAGCCATCGATCAAGAATACTTCGTTATCGAGCTTCTCCTATTGGCTGCTATTCTTTAACAGACCGTCGCGAACTCGGATTGGGTTTCGTCCTATAGTTTTACTTCCGACAGCTCGATCACGACATAACTCCGCTACAATTACGATATCGATTTCCCGTCAAAAATTTCTACAGTCTCGTTAGTCTCGTTGCAACTTACGGTAATAACTTCCGAAACGGAAACGTGCCCTTCTGTCACCCCTTAACGAGTTACGTTACCTAACTTACGTTGAATATAATGATTTTTACAACGTGTCACATCACAGGAACGTTATTCTAGAAGGAAGATAAAAATCAGGGTAATAATCGTCTGATGAATAATTCAGGAAGATAAAAAAAGGAAAATCGTTCGAAAACTGCATCGTCCGCTATGCAATTAGACGGACCGAGTTTTTCGCACGGCTCTCAGGAAAAATCTGTAACCATCTCCATTCGATGGGTCATCCGCTCTCCCAATTCGCTTCGCTTAATTTGACTATCAAAGGGAGAGTCGAGGAGAGAAAATAGGGAGAGACTTACCGTATGGCTGGGGTGCGGCGCCGTATCTGGGCTCTGCCAACAGGGGTGCCGGTCTTCCATTTCCGGTTGCGTCGTTTTTGTGTGCACTCGATCCTGTAACAGCGCGAAGGTACCTCCATCATCACTCGATCCCATTCTGGATGATTTCATTTCGAATTGCTACGAATTTTCCTAACAACTCCCTGTTTTCCAAATTTCAATTTCCCAAACCATCCAATTTTTCATTGATATCCTGTTTCAATAAAGAAAAAATGAAAATTGTCTTGGCTGTCGGTTCACCATGTCTCGCGAACAGGACACCCATCGACAACACAGCTTCCGGATATGCTTGCTTTCAAGATAGAGTTTGCCGTGTGTCAGATGTTTTCCTTCGGCCTGCTGTTGCCTGTCGCCTGGAGATACAATCTCTGCTGCTTCGCCACCGAAACCAACCGTATACAATTGGTCTATATTAAACCGCATTACGTACACGGTACGCTACGTGGGTGTACGTAACCTTCGAGGTGTGTTGGTGAAGCAACGTCGTTGATACAGCTAGCTGTAACCTATATTGATTTCGAATATTCGATATCGCGTGCCGACACTCGATGCAACGATGCAATCCGTCGGGGACGATGCATCTTCATTCCACGACTGTCGGTGCATCGCTTCTTTGCATTAAGCTTGGAGGGAAAAATCGTGAAAGATACGGAGATCTATCCAACCTCGTTAAAAGGATAAGATGAAATACCCTTGTATAATTTCCAGAAATATTCAATTATCATTTATATTGGCAAAAACTTCATTATTTATAAAAATATAGGAAGGTTGTTTTGAATTAAATGAGAAAAAGTTAAATTAATCGGCAGGGGAAGTAATAATCTCAAGTCACCGGAGGTTTCGGTGTATAAACATCGACCGGATGTGGCAGCTTCAACTTTTATAGAGTCCTCGAAAGTTTCTCTTCGTTTTTTTTTTTTTTTCATGAAGGTAGGACGAAAATTCGATGGAAAGGGGAATCAATACTCTGTCGCGCAATTTTGACCGAGTATACTTCTGGTAATAGCGTCCTTAAATCGACAGGGATCTTTATTTAAATTTCCTCGCGGTGCAATATTTCGATCGAGACGGTGCAGGAGGATCGTAAATCACCAAGTATCCGCCGGAGAGATTCGTCGGTATTGACGTTGATTTTCCTGCAATCGCGACTCGGTTAAAACTGATTTTCTAGCTCGTTTCCCTCTTCCGGTGTGAATGGATAGTATTTAGGATAATTTATGACTGACGTCATCCCACGATTATTTGCACTGCTGTAATAGTTTGTTTTTTCGGATCGATAATTGCACGATCGTTCGTTTCGAAATTTCTTGGAGATCCGAATTTATTACCAGGGAATTTATGGTCTCTTTGGATTAAGCGATTGAATTCTCTTGGAAATTTTACGTAGTTGATAAAAATTTTTCTAATTATTGAATTTTAGGAGAGTCTAGAATAATAATTGAAATAAAATTTCTAATTTTGCAATGGTTAACCGTGTCTATTATAGAAGGAACAAGGAATATTTCAACATTAGACGAAATATTCTAAAAGTGTTGGTGTTCAGGGGCAATGGGAACATTTTAATAACAGAGCTACAGAAACATCGAAACAAATTTAAACGTACTTCGGGAAACTGTACACCCGAGTCATATAGAGACCCTTACAAGTCCATGAAACTCGATATTGGCAGTTGTAGGTCTCGCCAAGCACCTTGGAGATTGCGATTTTGGATAACCTGTCCGCCGGACAAACGTTTCGTTATTACCTCTTTTTCTATCTCCAATTCAAAAGCACATCATGCTCGTGCTGACTTTGAACTACATTTTCGAAACACGCCTTCTTTTATTATCCCTTGAATTTTCTAAAGTTCAGAGAGAAAATATTCAGCATAATATGTTTTAAAAATTCTTGGATAAACTATTTTTGTTTGTTGGAAAATGTGATATCTGTTAATTGGTCATAGTGATACGACAATTTAATTTTGATTAATTGCTTCATTACGAAATTTCGAAGCCAAAATGTCAACAGAATGATCTGATGTCAAACCCCACAAACATCAAGGTTTCAGGTGACTTTGCTATCCACCATGAGACTAATGATCCATTACCCTCCATAACGTGGGCTGTAACGTTATAAATTGCCCTACGCAAACCCTTCGGGGACCATTAAAATCGGATATTGGAACCGATGGCTTCTCAGGTAGGCTAACGAAATTCTGACATACGCTGCCAACGACTATATTGGCTGGGCTTAATGAGAAATGGTGGGTCAGAAATGACGAAAAATTGATTGCTTCCTAGGGCGAGGGAAAAACTTACCCCCTTCTATATTAAGTAACTTCATTTACGCGATGCATAAGCTTTCAAGATAATGAAGGAATACTTAGAGAACCTGCCCTTATTCTCAAAATGTAATAATCCATGAAGATAATAAAATTTTTGAAAAATTAATAAGAAATTATCGCGAAACGATTTATCGAAGGAAAAATAAAATTACACGTGGGAATCGTGTTGGACATTAGTTAGGGTCCTAAAAAACTATAATTACACAATCACCAGAACAAAGTGGATCGTATTTTCCAGTAACCGACAGTCGAGGGTCTCGGAGGTCTACCTCGATACGTGGCCGAAAACACCCTTCTAATTGCAGCATCGTTTGACTGGAAAAAGTTGCAAAAACTGGGGCATGTTTTTTTACGCAGCGAGCAACAACCAGAGGGTTTGTCCTCTTTTGTCAAGCACCTCAGAGAAAGACCTCGATGTTGAATTTTTAATCCACGATAAAAAAAGAGAAAAGGGTAGAACAACTGGTTAACTAGTACAACTCAATTAAAATTCCCTTCACTTTTTAAAAACAATTTTGAAATTATTCGATAATATTAAGTTTGTGATTTTGATCAATAATCTTCCTCAGTAATCAATATGCTAATTTATATTATTACGTGTATTTATCTGTACTATTGAAGTTAACATGTTTAGTTTATTTTCGCTAGTGGTTCGCAGCGTGAAATAAAAGATATATCGTTCAATAAAAAGGGTAAGCTACGATAAGAGAACAAAATCATGTGATGGTCCTATTTCTGGACTATCGTGGATGTATAGAGGTCGATGGAAGAATAAAAACGCTCGTAAACGTGATAAAAGCAAAATCTAATCAAAAGAAAAAGTTCCGAACCCAAATGGTAGAACGCGATCAGAAAAGGATCAGGAGGCAAAGTAAAATTCTCGGTGCTTAAAAAAACAATCTTAAACAACGTACAAACAGAATTCGATTCAATCTATTGTCTAACGATTTGGACATGTAATCACAAATGCATACGTCAGGTTGTTTCGAATCGAAGTGTA
Organism: Osmia bicornis bicornis; assembly: GCF_907164935.1. Classification (NCBI taxonomy): domain Eukaryota; kingdom Metazoa; phylum Arthropoda; class Insecta; order Hymenoptera; family Megachilidae; genus Osmia; species Osmia bicornis. Next base: position 3,172,716 of record NC_060228.1, on the reverse strand, counting down.
CACAACGGGACCAATCGCAATCACTATCCTCTCTGTGGTTAATTAATAACGTCACGCGTGCGTATGTACTAACTCATGGCTCGTGATCCTCTGTGAGCTGTGTCCTCTCTGTTTCTGTTTCTGAACAGCCTCGGGTACTTCCGCTTACGACCTTGCCGCTTTGACAAATTGCCATTGGCTGGCCTATTGTATTAATATTCAATGCAACAATTTTCACTAAATAAACGCTGTTAACGAGAAACTGAGTTCTTAATCAAGTACCTTCTATTTATAATTTTCCACGTTATTGGTATTAATTAAAATTTGAAAATTAATCATTTTAAACGAAGCTCTCAAAATCCCATTAATGATAATGAAAAAAGTAAAATTCCAGGAACAAAATGTCTAAATAAATTGATTTACTAAGAATTAATTATCGAGAGTGAAAGAATTAATTATCCCCGTGACTTTCAACAGTTTTCTTCGAGACAATAGAAATCAAATGACCGTAAATCGGGCTGAAGGAGAATCAAGACAAAAAATTTCATCGAACGTTTTACTTAGACCGTTCCGTCTACTTTTCTTCGACTAGTTACGTTTACCGAGAGCCATCGAACGTTCGAAACAGCGGGGAAAAAGCCATCGTTCGATCGGGTATCTTTAAAAACTTCCGACGTCGGGTTACGAATCGAGTCACGAATCCGTATCAGAACTTTCTTAATCCCGGGAGTTTTTAATCTCCACGCGAACAGCCGTCCATCGTTTTTCCGTAACAAATTGACGTATCATCGATCACCGTTTCCTGATAATACAACCGATAGGAAAAAACCGTCCGATCGCTTTCTATCCACGATGCTTATCGAACAGTTGCGCACAAAAACCGAACGGACTCTTCTGTCTGTGCCCGTTCGATTGTGCAGTTTATTATTGATTCCCAAACATCCGTGCATAGATTCGGACCACCCCGCGTCGCCTACCGTGACAACCAGGATACAAGCGTTATACATCGCCATTCCAAAATAAAACACTTTATTTCCCGTCGAGACCCATTGTCCGCCTGGTTAATCCTTTCGAATCGGTGTACGTAAAACGTTAATGCTCTTTCATTCGCGTGAAATATCGTTCGTTCGGTTAATCTCCCTCCACTGACCAACGAAACGAGAAATTTACACTTTCACCGCATTGAACAAATGTTTCGTAATTAAAAATCGTTAAATTCGAATTTTCATAAAATCGTACATTAACCCTTTCGCTGTGGATGCTGGGAATAAAATAATTTTGCTATTCTATTTTCAAATACAACAGCTCTGTGCAGCGAAAGGGTTAAGCAGAGGTAAGGGTGGTAATAGCAAAAAAAAAGAAGAGACAGAGTTAAAATTAAAATACCACCTTTTGCACGAATAGAAAATCCTTTCAGAAAATTTCCTAGATGATATCAATGTTTGATTAAAAAATTATGAAACATATCAGAGAGATAGAGAAAGGAGTAAGAAACAGATTGTCCTGGTAAACTTCGTTAGACACTGTTTCATTTAACGTGTACTGACTTACCGTGATCGACCCCCATGTGTCTCGAGCTGTCGAGATACAGGGACGATTTGGTCCGCGTGTTCACAGACTCGTCGTAATCACTCTCTCACTCGTCGAAGACAGTAGTAGTAGTAGTAGTAGTAGTAGGGGAGAAGGTGTAAGAGCCGTAGACCTGCCTAAGCCCCAACATTCTCACCGGGCCCTGACTCGGTTCCACCGTGAATCCATCATCACCGTCAAGTGAACAACGAGTAGGCTGCATCTGCACACAGACAAACATTCCAACATAACAACCCCCATGTTCTTGTTTCCACGTTCCATTTTGGACGTTCTCCTCAATTATCGTTATTTGTATTGCCGCTATATTCCTGCGACCCAACATCGTGTCCGGGCCTCTCCGGTCCGTCCCGTATATTTTTTTTCTCTATATATATACACCTTTTCGTCGTACATATACGTATATACATACACACATATACATATGTTACTTTTGGTTGATGTTGTGCTTTGTTGTTGTTGTTGTTGTTACTGTTTGTTTTTTTGCTGGTGGGAAAGGGGGTACGTAGTACGTACGTCGTATATGTATATATATACATACATGTGTGTCTTTTCCTCTCTTTTATTTTTTATATAGGTTAGTTTTATATAAGTCGATCCCGTTTCTTATATATATATATATTTCTTTTTATTTTTGTAGTGTGCGTACGATAACAAGCGACAATAAGAGGATAGAATATGTACGGGTATATATATATATGTGTACAGATAGATAAGAAGTATATATACACAGATGCAAGAAGAGATAGATAGAAAAAAATATATATATATATTTCTTTTTTTTTATATATATTTTCAACGGGTAAACGACAAAGGGATGTTGTATTCTGATTTCTCTCGGTGGTGACCGGAGTAGGTGGATCTTTCTTAAATATTCTATACCATTTTTTTTATATATATTGTTTCTCTTTTTATATATTGATCTTTTTTTATTTATAATTTCTGGACGGTAACAGTGGTCGATCGAGAATGTTTGTCTGTGAGTGCACTGGTAGCCTTTGCGAAAACGTTGTGGTGGTGAGCATTTAATATATAAATATATATATATACTGGAGGGTAGACTCGTATTTTGACAATAATATTTGCTTTGCCGAGGGTTGTGCCACCCCCGACTTCGCTCTATCTATTTATATTGTCTGTTAAACAGTTATCGGGCACATTATACTCGGTGGTGGTTGTGGTGGTAGTGGTGGTGGTATGTAGAAAATTATCTCCCGATGATTGGTGAAGGTACCCTGGCAGATCTACGGCGTATTTTTGTGTGATAGAAAAAATATTCTCATACCGATTACTTTTTTTTTTTTTTTGTGCATGTTGTTCGTCTTGCCTGTTACTGTTTCTGTTATATATTGTTCATGTTGTTGTTGTTGTTGTTGTTGTGATTGTTCATGGATGTTTGTCGTTTTTCTGTGCTCCCATAAGGTTCATCCTAGAACGACTCTCATTTTTGTTCTCTTTCTCTCTCGGTTCTTGGACTCTGTGGATTCTAGCTTATGCTTTTTATTTTTTATCCAAACGGTTTCCTCTCGTGTCGTGTGTACGAAGAATGCGTGAATCTTCCGGTCGTTGATAGCGAAACGATCGTTCTCGATTAACGAGCTGAACGACGGAATATTATAGAGGAGGGGTTACTTTTTCTCGATCCGGAGATAGTAAACGTATCGTGTACCCCGGTAAGCAGGGTGGCACTCTATCGCGATCGCAGAATCCCGACGTCGATGTTTAGACGATGGAGAACAGAAGGGAGGATGGAAAAAAGGATGGCGAAGAGAGATAAGGAGAAGAGATATCGGGGGAGGAGGGCTGTGAGTTTCAAAGCGTTCACCGCCGATAACGGAATTCATTTCCCGTGTTCGAGAGCTCCGATGGCCTCGAGCGACCCTGGATTTTTCAGGGATCCTTCGTCTTGATTAACTTCGACACTCGACGAACCGCACTCTCTGCGCTCGTATCCTGTCGCGGAGAAAAGATCTCGCCCTGGGTGCGAACGACTACGATACCGGTGTCGACGTCGACCTCTTTGAATTAGTTTGCCTTCCTGGTGGAACTCAACGCCACGAGTCTATTCGTCAAATTAATTGGAATCCCGTTCGAATGGAGAAAATACTTTGAATTTTTAATTAAAAATCAGTGAATTCATTGGCACAACTATTGATGAAAAATATCAGGAATATGGATAAAGGATCATTGCAAATAGTTATTAATTTCATTGAATTAATAAAATTGATAATTTTGTGGGAAAGAAACGTGGAGGTTGTGAATTTTTTAAATTGCAAATAAAATTATAAAATTTCCTATTATCCAAAGATAAGATAAATCAAACTCTGATTTCCCAATATTCAAAAGTAATTATTGTACAGAAAATAAAAAAGTTTTTTAAAAAGAATCGAAGCCCTTCCCAGGGAGTCCGTCAAGGAGTACAGGTAAACGGAAAACGAGACGCCCTATGAATGCTAAGGCTCTACTACTGCTTGCACACTACGCTGCAGGCCGCGTCTTTTCTTTATGTTGCATTCTCGCAGATGCACGCAGCTGGCATGATCGAAAGGGATGGAAGAACGCGTGTAAAGCTTTTGCTGTCACAGCCGTGTGTCACCGTCGAGACGAGATTTGTCTAAACGTTTGTACGGTTTCCGTTTGCTTGTTAAAACGCATTGAAACGCGACGGTCAAATCTCATCGGGGAACGAACGAGTTTAGTTCTGATTCGATTTCTCCTCGGCAACTTTCGATATTGCTAAACTAAATTCGATTAGTTTCTGATTTCCTAAACGTACGCGGTAATTTTAAGTTTCGAAGCAATGTGTTTAGTTTATTTTGAACTGAATGGTATATGTTTTGATATAGTGAATGTTTTGTAGAAATTAGTTTGAAAGAAAGGAATTCAGAAAGGTTTAATCAACTTTAACGTAGAAAATTGTTTACTACAAAGGAGCACGATACGATAATTAGATTCTATTCTATTCTACAATTTTGTTTCGGTTTTACAAGACAGTTATTTCTATTTTACAACTAATCAACTAATTTTTAATTGAGATTAATTTCAGAGATTCTATTCCAGCATTTAAAGAATAAACCGCTAATTGTAAAATACTCGCATTCCATTGAAAAACTTTTACAAATAAATGCAAGGGTTAAGGTACCAAAGAACGTTCCAAGAAAACAATGCAATCGAATCGAAATAGATGTCCCGCGGGATTAAAACGATCAACGACGTTAAACGCAAACTTCCGGTCTGCTGAAGCAGCCAGCTTTAGTTACGTTCCGGAGATCGCTTCATTTCAGAAGGGAATTCCAACAGGTTCGAATGCAATTCCGGTCGACTCTTTGCAATTAAGGCTGGCGACACCGAGAAAATCTGCTCCTGAGATTTTTAATTATCCCCTACTCTATTCTCTACTTTTCTATAATACAATACAAGGGTGAGTCAAGTAATTAAAATGGTTTGTAATTTAAATCTGATTCGAGATAGAGAAGAAAGTTAAAACAAATAATTTTCGAACAGGATATCAAAGATTACAAGTTCTATTCGTGTTATCTTTTGAAAATTTTCTCGATACCCTGATACATTATCAATACGTCGATCGACTTCTGATGAAAGTGGTTTTTCAGTGTTGGTGAAAGGTTGAGAAAACTTTCAAATGGTCGAAGAATCCCTGAGAATCTTATACGATCTCACATTTCTTATGAATATGACCGATGATATCTGGAGGATATATCAGGGATTTTCTAGTATCGAAGCAGGCGATTTCACCGTGATGTATACTTCCTGTCGTTTTTCAAATTTATAAAAATAGCAAATCTTGCTTTACCGAGAAAAAAATTTATCAAGAATTAGTATAATAACATCTAATCATTTCTGTATAGACTATTCATTTTTGGAGTGCAAAATTAAATTTGCCATAAAGCAATCAAATAGAAACTGGAGATTAATGAAGATTATTATTAAACAAAAATTAAATAAAAAATAAAAGTTTAGTCATCATATTTTTATCCTACACAAAACAATATATTTTCTAGTCTAAGAGAAAACCCAAGTGTTCTAACCGGACACGTTTCACGAGAAGTGGATCAATTAAATCAACTAAAAATATCATTTACGATGAAAAATAAAAAATTTTGCTTTCGCCACGTGAAAACTCGCCGATCGACGTCCGAGCCAGCGGGAAAGTTCCATCATCGTCTTCCAGAAAAAAAGAAAAATCGTAGCCAGCGACAAGCACGTCTCAATGTTTCTAAGAACTGTACACTGCAGAAAGCAATTAAGAAATGTGTCTACATCGTTCTCACAGTTATTGGCGAAAAAAGCTGAAGCTGAACACCACCGTGCGCAAGTAGCCACGAATAAAACGAGCGTTATGGTGAAAGGGATGATAAAAAAGAAGAAAGGCTACGGGGTGAAGGACGAAGTATGAATCTTGATGTTGCAAACACGTGGTATCTTAACCCATATGCATAATTAAGCCGGCAGTACACTGATTAACACCAGTGATTGGCACTGATGAGTAGTCGAGTTTCCAATTTGAAAATTTGGAATTTCTACATTTCTAAATTTTCTAATTTCCAAATTATAAAATTTCCAAGTTTGAGAATTTAGAAGTTGAAAGATTTGGGACTTCTACATTTCTAAATTGCCTAATTTCCAAATTACCAAATTTCTAATTTTCTAAATTTGAGAATTTAAAAATTTAATATCCTAATTTCCAGAAGTTCACGTGTACCAGATTAAGGGATTCAGTGACCCATAAAGGTTAACATATCAAAAACACCATCATACGACACCTTAACGAAAAACCATGAATTTTATTTTGCAGCTGCGCGGAAATAAAGTTAACTAAAAAACACGAATAGTCTGGATAACATAGACAGTTTTAATCCTCGAAACAGATCGTAAAAAGAACCATAACGGATCGCCCATAAATGGAAATCTTTAGTGTACGTCAAATGCGAATGAAATGTGGACATAAATAAAAACGGAGACGAGAATCTGTTCGATATTTCGTTTAATCGGAAAAGTAGGATAAACTGCTTTCCTCGACGAACTTCTCCATACACGAACGATACACAGAAAGGGGTTGCCTATTGTATAGCTGTATTAAAACGCGATGAATAAATTACGGGAACGAACGATCGTCTCGATGGCCCTTGTCGATCTCGATGAGAACAAATTTTTCTGCTGAGCTTTCGTCGTTTTTTTCCCCTGAAACTATATTAGCAGTCGTGGCGGAAATCGGAACGAGTTTTAACTTCTGAAATGTCTGCTCTTTTTAATACGAAGGCAGGAATGGAATCGAAGAATTTCTGACCCTTTTGTATTTCGTTGACAGTAAAATTTAATTGAAAAGCTCATTTTTCTAACTGGAATATTTGTATTAACGAGTTGAAGAATTTTCAATTTTATCTGTGTAAAATTGTCACGTTTCAAAGTGTTTTTGCACAAAATCGATCGAATATTCATCGGATGCATAAGATGAAAGCAAATAAAAATAAAATACTGGCGGTTTGTGTACAGTCCCACGATTTGATTGCACAAGAAAATTGATTAAACGAAAACAAAGAGGTTCCGAAGGAGATGCATCGACAGGAATAAAGACGGTATCTTAAGGAAGCGGAAATGTAGGTCGCCGTTTGCGTTTGTGGCTACCGCGTTTCATACCATAAACGTATTATTCGACCGCGAGGAGTTCACTGTTCCGTGAACAATGCACGCGATATTCGCAATATTGGCCTTATTAACGATCACGCGCCACCGCACGCGGCTGACACGTTGAATTTAATCCACGATTCGATCACAGCCGGTGATTTATACGATTATATCGGCATTACTAAAGCGACTTTAATCCTGGATGAGTAACGCATCGAACCATCTCTATCATGATCGAACTCTATCGGCTACTCGATCGCGACTGACGTGGAATGATGAATGAACGTATCATCCCTATTATTGGCTAGAATTTTCAACGAACGAAACGAGCTAACTGATTTCCCCTGTGCTCTTATCATTCCCGTCCTAAGTAATGTAATTTATTGTTAAATAAAAATATTAATACTGTGAATAGAAAATTGGTAATGTATTTCCAATCCTCGAACAGCGCGGACCATGGAGAGAGCCATAGTTTAATTTTCATTTAATTCTGTATTTTATATTATTTTTATTTTCTAAATTTTATACTGTTCAAATCTGAATCACCCTTTCGTTTAAAAAATAAGTATCTAATTTTAATCGTCAATACTCTTGTATAGATTTTGTAAGTTTGAATTATGATTGACTTAGGTTTCTCTGTTCAAGGGTTAAATAAAAAACGCTATTAATATTCCACCTAAAATCATAACTATTTGTCTGCTTATTATAATATTCTAAGTACTCAAAGTGGTTTGCGTTTCGTTGACTAGCAGAGTTAAGGATAATTTCATTTTAAGTAGTATAAACCTTCTATGGTCAGACACAAAGTTTTCTCCTTCCTTGAAACATTTTAATAATTTTCTTGTGTACAACACGGCTGTGCATGAGTTTAAAAAAAAAAATGAAAGGGTGTAAACTAAATAAAGTGGTCCAGTTTGTTTCATAATAATTTCGTTTTTGCTCACAATTTAACGAGTACGGACAAAATGAACGTCGTGTGAGTTCGTGCGGCTGTTACCTGCTGTTATTTTGTGCAGTTCCCGTGTAACGAACGTAATTGTATTTTGTAATTCGTTTAAAGCGTTCCAGTTCTAAATGGGACTGGTGTATAACGAAAAAGTGTAGTGAAAAATTGGGCGATGTTGAAAAGAAAAGAGGGAAGAGGGTATTTGTCATTTGTGCACTTGCTTTGTTAGATCATATTTGAACGTTGTTTTCATGTTACCGAACTTTGATTCAATTTGGAAATAATTGATTAGATTCCATTCGAAAAATCTTTACTTCAGATTATTTTGTTGAGATAAAGTTTAACTTAATTTAGTTCAATTCGAAAGCAGTTCGATTAACTTTGGTACCGAAAGTTTGGGATTAGTTCGATTTAAAAGCATTCCCATTCGGTTAATTTTAATTTCCGAGCTCTTACCTAGGATTAGATAATATTTAACTCGATGTAACATTGAATTAGAAAGTCCTTAACTCGTTTGCTATAACTTCGGACATTTAATGAAGATTCTTGTAATTAGGTTAATACTCGAGTCAACTTAATTCTATTCTAAAATATTTATTTTGGTTACTTTCAATTCCAAAGTTAATATTATTCATTCATTCAACCCTCAATTTGCTAATTTTAATTACAAAATCTACACCTATTATTTTTTCAGTTATTAATCTAATTTAATTTAATTTCAAAATAAGCAATTTAAATTCTGGAATTTTTACTTCAAATTTTCTCTATTAAATTACAATTGACTTAATTTACTTCGATTTCACTGAAAGGTCCAATAACTTCACTTCGATGCAGTTTAATCCAAAGGTAATTAACATCTACCATGCTAATTTTCGATTCAAAAAACCGTGCTATCGTTAATAACCATTTAATCCCTTCGTATCAACCGATTTCGACTTTAAAGTCGCTTAGTTCGGCCCGCTTGAGTTTCAAAAGCAGCCGTATCGATTCCCTCTAACACGGAAACGCTCGTTCCAACTTGTTTCCGTTCAAAAACCTCTGACTCGAGCAAGTGCACAAAGGGCGTTCCTAATGTAACCCGTGGAAAACTAAATCCACGATGGAATGTGTGTTCGTAAAAGAGAACGTCGATAAGTTACGTGTCGCTTATGGGGTTTCTTAGTGAACGAGTGTCTCGAAAAGATTACAGGGTGGGTGAAAAGTCACTTTTCCATTTCACAAAGTTCGCTTTCTATCCACCCTGTACACACATATATCTTCTTATACCAGTGCTTGATATTAAAAGTTTCAAATAATTTATTTTCTACTAAAATTTGCCTAGCAATAATAACGCTATTTAATATTAATAAAATTTTGAATTCTTGAAATTGTTCCAATTCCGAGGCGTGGTATAAGAAGCACAATATTTGTATGTAATGAAACTCTTTCACGTGTTTGTTGCATTTTGAGAGGAGCACGAATGCAACACGGAACAAAGCAAAAGGGCACCAACTATACAGGAATATGCATGCAAGAGAAACGAAATGAAATTTCATGACCCAGCTACGTTGGGTGTCCCGTTCGATTGTCAATTATTCCATTTCCCGTAATAACGGATGGTTTATTTTCGACGATCGCGGCTCTTTTTTCTTCTAAACGAAACGCGAATCAAATGGCTTTTTCGATAATAACGAAACCTTTTGTGAATTGATCAGGCTGAAATTTAAATTCACTGAAAATTTATTACGAATCCTTTATCGAGAAACAAACCAATTATCGTATCAATATTTGCGATCCATTCGGTGGGCACTTGGATGAATTTATTAATGAGATAACATTAAATGTCATCGAATGACTACTCGTTTCATAGATCAAGGCATCTTTAGCAAGCTTCAACGAACTCTTTCATGAAACATCGTTTCTAACGATCTCAACGGGAAAATTATTCTCTCTGATGGAATCGTGAACAATTTACTACCTCCTAAAATCCCTTCGCAACTTTTATATCTGCTAGAGAGCCTCAGAACGTCGCGAACCGACGACAAACGTCTGCTAAAACCAGCAATCGACTTCTCTCGTAAATTCTTCAACGTCCAAATAAATATACCGTAAGTGCATCAGAAATGTAACTAAGAATGCATCGTCTGTATTTGGCTCCTTGAGATCGCTATTAACACAGACAGTGTTTGTGCCAGAGAATATTCTTAGTTTCCATTGATTATTTTACAAAAAACATGATAGATTTTACAAAATCTTCCAAAGCGTACAAATTGGAATTCGCTATCGTTATTTTCCAAGGAAATTAACCAACAATAGCAACGTTTCGTAACAAATCATTCCAGAATAAGAAAGGATCAATGATGCATCCGTAGCAGAACAATTCACCCCCGATGCATCTCACGATACATTATCTCCGGCTAGATGAAACGTCTTCGAAGCGGAAAGGAACGATCAGTTCCGGGCCAAGTGAAAACTTCCCGAATCGGCAATAACTTTGAAGCCCGTCTCGTTGCGATACGAAGAGAAAATCCAAGGTAGGAAAAATAAAAAGTTGCCAGGGCATCGATAAGCGATTTCCTCGGACCAGAGTGATCCCAAGGTTTTCGTTTCGAGGAACACCTTTATCGTCGCTGAAACGCGGCAGAGGGAGGGAGGGGATCAGTCGTGTACATAGTTCACGAACGTGGGAAACACATCAGAGAGAGGTGTATCGGGAAATGGGTCGGGAATAATCGTCGTTCGAAAAGATCGATAGGTTCTATAGACGGAAACCACGGCTGGCGACGTGATTGGCGCTTTTCCGCGTTACTAAAAATACCAACGAACTGCTTTCTTCCGCCTTTCACGGAACCATCCCGATGGTTCTTCCGCGGAAAAAAATAGTGGACAATTGTATCGAGACTTTGAAAACCTACTCTTGACACCTCTTTCACTTCGTTGACCCCATTCCTCCTTTCTTTTCCTTCTCGAGCTCTTGTAACTTTCAAACGCAACGTGTGCAAATTATCCGTGACGTACATGTAAAATGCATCGAGAATGACGTGAAAATCAATTTCGTTGTATAATTTTTAAGTATCGTTGAAATTCGTATGAATCTTTCTAATTAAAAAGGCCATAATTGCTAAAGTACTAGTAGACTAATATATTCCATCATAAGGTTTTCCGTAATCTCGTTCGCAAAAACCTTCTTAATGGCCCTCTTAAATGAAGAAAAAAAAGAACACAGGGAGAAAGTAGGGTACGTATCTGACGAGCAAGCTAGTCGGTAAACAACACCATTAAAATATTACGATAGCAATTTGTCTAGGAGGAAAATTAGGAAAATACTAACGAGAAAAGATGCTCCGAGACGTCGAGTAATTTGGTAAGGACGAAGAATGTTCCTCGTTCGAGGGAAAGAGGAAACGGTTTGTTAAACGAGGATCGCCTAAAATCGCGTAAAAAATGATTTTCCTTCGTTGCTTTAGGGAAGCTACGTCAGAAAGAGGAGAAGGTTGTTCCGGAGAGTACAATGAGGCTTTCAATTACCAGCCTCCGTTCGGTTGCATCAAACGCACGTTTTCGTGGCTGGTTCGAAGACGAGCTCGAGGAAAACGCTTGGCAGATGCCTGTTCCATTTCCCGGCAGCAATTTCCTCGACATCCGTCTGTACTCCCACACGCACGCACCCGGTCTTCCTCTTTCATAGTTCATTTCCAGTGAAATCATCGACCTCGTCGATGCGAGAAACACGTCTGACGGTTTGATTTCTCGCCAATTGGACTTCGATTCGCGTTGATCGCGGGATAACCGAGATATAATGCCGTACGAAATCGTCGGGAACGATTCGACGATTATTTCTTTGGCATTTAGAAATCCGGATGTTTGAAATTGAAACAGAATGTTAGAGGAAACTTAACGCGTAGACGCGATTAGTGTGAATTTTGCGAATTCTACCTACACACTTTGGTATAGTTTCGAGATCCTTATAGGAATTTTCATGAGAAATTCACACAGATGTCTAAGTAATTATTAGGTGCCTTTTCTTTATTTTAATTAAAGATTTATTTTTAAAGAGCTATAGTAATTCAAATTATTGAAATAATCTTTATTGTTATTACGTTGTCTTGTCACTTTTCAAATGTTCAAATTAAAAATATTAATTAAGAAGGCGTAATACTAGAGGCACCTAATATTTGGAACTTTGACACTTGCTCTAATCAAAATGATAAAAACATAGATCCTATGATCATTTATAATTAAGAAAACGAGTACCAAATTCCCGCGAAACTTCGGATGTCAGCGAAATCTGGTCGGCAGTTCGGCCAAAGTGTTAATAGTCTTCGACATCGGAAAGGAGAGCAACAGTCGACCGATCAATCACTCAGTGAAAAATTCAGAACACACAGGAACCGTCATCCGCGTTCCGAAACGACAGTTCTTCGTCCGCGGTAAAACGGGCAATGTGTCAACGTTATTTACGAGAGTATTCCTCGAGACTGTCCGAAACGTCTTGGGTCGTCTCTGACCGGTGCACCGTCGCTCGAAAATCGCTCACGTCTGTTTTCGGTTGACGATGACTCAGCCGCTGGAACGAAACCACGGTTTCGTACGCTGAGAATGCGACTAGTGATAAAAATGGTAATCGGGTCAATGCAAACCTTTCATCGACTACAAAGGTCGTTCATTGTAGTCAAAGAAGAGACACTGAATCATCCTCATCCATGAATGATGGAATTATTTTTCAAAATCATCGCCTTGAAGATTTTGGCAAGAATAACAATGGAATAAAAAATCAACCATGAAAGCGTTAATCATTTCCTGGCAACTCTCGGTCTACTCAATGAATTTATTACCTGTTCTACTTGGAACACGTGCACCCAACCACGTGTTAAACCATGAAACTATACATTCAAACTTCTGGATCTTGATTATAAAATATCTGAAGGCTACATTTTTTTTTCCGCGATTCAAGTTAAATGGTGGGTTTATTTTAACTCGCGGTATATTCGTCCAAAATAAGACTCGTCGATTTTGAGACAAGCCTGTTCGAGGAAGCCTACCATCGGAGCGTAAAGTCAAACGCAGCTGATGCGTCGCACCGGGGCATTAGTAAATAGAATAGAACGAAATCGGAGCGAGACTAAAGCGTGGCGTATCTTGGCTTCGTGGTGGACCATCACGGATCGGTCGGTTTTAATAAATTCGTAACGCACACACGGATCGGCTGCGTCAGCCTTGAATCCCGAAGGAAAGCACCGTCTCCTGTTAATGACGCTGCTTTACAACTGTCGAGAGTAACGAGCTACACGACCGGGATTCTACGGTTCGAGCCCGAGGAGCACGGCGGATTGTCTTCATGGGATATTTGCGACAGCCTGTTCAGTCACTCATCCCCGCGAACTTCGTTCCACATGGTACGACACGGATAAATAGATTCCATGGACAGAGGAGAGATGGTGAGTTACATCGTGAAAACGATACAACCCGTGTTAATTTCCCTGTTTAACCCTTTACAGACGCGTGTATGTTCTCGGAAAGTGATGGGGTAAGTTATGGGTAAGACACTTGGACAAGTTGACGACGACTTAATATCGCAATATTTTATAAGAATATTAATTTTTCATATTCTAATTAATTGCTGTAAAATATAAAATTCTAAAATGAAATAGAAGGGTATTTTTATTTTTATTAAAGAATTTTGCAAATTTTAAAACGATTACCAATAGAACTTTTAATTATTTAATCTTATGATTTAATAAAACGTAGTTCATCGTAATAAAACGAGATTACGTCTAAACAAGCATCTCTAACAAGCCAAAATACTTGGAAAAGAGCGTCCAAAGGGTCGAGCTCTTCAAAGTTCCACTTGTCCCCGGTTTTCCACGAGATTTACAATGCACGTCAATGCCGCGAGTTTCCAGGTTCCTTAATAAGGGAAAATCTAATGAAGGCCAGCAGAATCGTGGAAAGTTCCGAAACTTTGGTTATTGGACCATCGTGATCTCAGCTGTGCGCTAAGTACTAACAATACTAGGAAAACTCCGGCACGACGAGGATAAGTTTGAAGATGATAGTGAAAGTGATGCGAACAGAGAACTTGGACAATTGATCGCGAGCTTTATATACTGGATGGCAAACGATTCCTTTTGAATCGCTGCCAAATTTAAACTTTTCATCGTTTTCCTGCGACCAACGACATTGTTGAAAGTTTTTCGTTTGACGAAACTTTTCATTTAATCACATAAGAGTATCTTAATTAGAAATCTTGATATATCAAGGAGGGGGTTTTAGACTTGCTTGGAAAAATGTCAAATTATGATGGAAAGTTGAAGATTCCAAGGAATTTTAACTTGACGAAAAGGAAAAGATCGAGCCCTATCATCCCCTGTTTCCCTTCGACGATCAAGAAACCTACCCTCACGCTCCTCCGTCTGCCGTCACCCACGAACTTTCAGACAAATTAGCAATTTGCTAGCATCAGGCTAGCACCCAGAGGCCTCGGATTGGCCGAGAGGTAATGGCTCGACAGCCGAAAATTACGAACCGCCTATTTCGTGTCGTGCACATCAGGATAAACGCATAGTTACACATGTGTTAATTTTAATACGTTTTAAACCCATCGGTGGAAATTTGTATTAATTCTGGAAAAATTATTTAAATATTGCCAGGGGGTCACTGGTAAATATTGCAGATTAATATCCTGCTAATTAGATTACACGATATATCAACATTTCAATTAAGAAATTAAGTAATCACATTTTTGATGATTAATATAGTGCACTGCTCTACATTTCACTGGGACAGTTAATATGTTTAATTGTGTATACTCTGAGCAAATATCTACCAGAGTAAGTTTAAACAAGCCATATTTCACGGATTTGAGATACAGAGGAATATATAGTAACTACCCTGCTCCGAATCTTAATTAGAATCCATAACTTTCTATCGTCAATTAATATATCATGAAAACCAAAGACGTACAAAATTCCATCTGAAACCTAATACCAAATAATGAATAATAATCCAGGAAATAAAATGAAGAATTATACTAAACATGAAATTGATCAATTTCACTCTTCATTTTTACCCTAAATTTCTAACTAAAAGCTCGAACCGTATCATAATCCTTGTTCATCAGGAAACGTTATATCGTCCAAGATTTACGACACCGTGATCCGCGAAACACAAGATCGCGGTAATAATCCGGAATTTAATTAAACCAAGCTGATTGCGCGGAGTAAGCGGTTCGAAACGATACCAGAAGGTAACGATGGAAGTTATGTTTTCCTCTGCTTATCTGGTGTTGCAGGTATCTACCCGGAAAACGTACGTGAGTGACTGGCTGTACGAAAGCACTTCCAACAAACCCCGATATCAACCTCACCAAGACGTCCAGCAGCCAGTAATTGAGCATTAGGGTCGAAGCGGAGGAGCCTAGGGCGAACTGAACGCGAGACCAGCTGGTAAACGATCCAATTACTGAAAAATGTGTCTGAGATTATTTAACAGGGGTCCAGTTATTACAGGTACCTCTCGTCGTAGTTAGGACACTATAATCGTAGAAAGTATTATAAAATAAAAAATTATCTGTCCAACAAGAAACGAAAAATCACTTTTGTGATATTTGCACAATTTTCAGCTCGTTTGCCCCCGCATTCAACTTGGTTGGAAAATGCAATATCAAGGGCAGGATAAAACGAGGAACACTTTGGAGGCGGTTGGGAAGATTTAAAAATTCATTTCGCAGTCTCGTTTCGGGTTCAATCTACGTATGAAGGTATTTCGTTTAGAAAGCTGCCGCACATTTGCGAATTCACGCAGCCTCTGACGTAGACAATCCCGACTGACTGGACAGGCTGCCGCAAATCTTCCGTAAAGTCCACGCTCTACACTCGAGGAATTCTAATTCGACGCGATGCCACCTCTGGCGAAGTCGCGTAGAGCTTATTGGAACCCTGGCCACAAAGCCGGAAATACCGTTCTCATTGTGCTCCACGCCTACTTTCAATATACAAACCGACTTTATTGTTATCGGACAAGATTCAGAGGATTTTTATAATAAATCGATGATTTATGAAAATTCTTGTTTCTTTAAATTATTCTAATTATAGAAAATTCTATTGGACACAGTGTAACTATAACAAAGCAAACTTGCTAAGCTCGAATGTAAAGACGTCTTGTGAAAGGAGTTACACACTTGAAATTGTTAAGCATCGGCTAAACAATAGCCACAGGAGTGCATTGTGGGTACAAGAATCGGTATTGATAAGAAAACATTCGGTTTCACTTAAGAGAAGAGTCTTCTTTTACCAAGATAACGTGGTAAAATGTTCGTTTCAAGTTGGTAACGAAATTTATTTCAAAAGGCGACCGGTCTTTCGACCTGGCCAATATTTCTGTATACAGTTACTGTAGAATGAGTAATATTTGTAGCGGTTAGTGTGCCAACCGTTAATAGGAAAACGAATGTGTCCTATTATGAATCCTGTATGAGATTCACCAACCGGTTTTCGAGACGTCGGTTTGAATAGTAAAATGAAATAATTTATTATTGAAAATCAAGTAATTAGAAATTTTGTCACCGCGATTTCAAACGGTGTGAAAATTACGAAAGGGTTACAGTTCTCGTGTAGCTTTCGTTTACCCTTGTTCGCGAATCTCCGCAAAGCAATTAAGGGAAACTACCCGATTCAGAAGTGACGGAGCTTGAATGCGACGCATCAGAACGCAATAAGACACGGAACACGTGTTGTCACGACTAACTGTCCGTCTGAATATATTTACATGCCAGGTATTCCGAAGTGGGCTCCCCTTAAATTACAAAGCCACGGTATGCGTGTCATCGTACCGGTGACGATCTCTACTTTAGATTAATGAGTTCCCTGATCCCTGAGTGCGTGCTGGATCGAGACGTCCGTGAAACCGAGAAGAGAAAAAGCCAGGAATTCACCGCGTAAGCGTTTTCCAAGCGGAAAACGAGCGTGTCGCGTGACTACGATAACGAACTCGCCATTCAATTATTCCAAGGTGATATTGTTATTAACACCTTGCATTGGAATACAAAAAACCTGTGAAACGTGTGTCATGGGTTTGATCGTGTATCTATACTGTTTTTTCTGATAATTATAATGAAAGAATTATAGATAGAACTTGGATAATTTCATGACTCATCTAAATGACGATACAAGAAAGTCTTATATCATTATTATTGATCTTTATAGGATGATGATTGCAGGGTCATTTTGAATTAATTACAGAAATAAAATATGAAAAATATAGAAGAGTGTTATTTATAAATTTCCATAAGAATCCATTCCTAATAATTCCTGTATTTATCTCATTAAAAAAATGAATAATTAGGTATTTGAAATTGTGAGGAATATCTATCAAATAAATATTGTAAAAATGAAAATATGCGTTAAATAATGACATACCCTTCCTATCACTCTAGTTTAAATGAGGCATCATATCATCATCCATTACAGTTCTTATAATTTCATCAAAATCCCAAACGCACGACACTGTCTGTCAAAATGTTAACCGGCTGCTTATCCCTGACAGAGTTTCCACGAACGTTTCTTGGCGAATATTGAATCCAACAAAGAGAAGAGAAGTTCCGACACCTCAAGGGTAGAATTTCATTTCCCGAATCCCCGATGTCTCCTCGCCGAATCTCAATATTTTATTACACGAAGGATCAACACGGGGAGGGATTCGATCGAATAGAATCTAAAAGATTTCTCGGTGTACCTAGAATCGTCGGTTAAATCCACGATCATCGGGACAAGCTCTGGGAAGCTAATCCGAGTAATCGATAATTTATTAACCCTATTCGATTTTACCGGCCGCGGAACCGAGCGAAATAACCTGCAAGACCTTCCGCGGTGTCTCGTTTCGATTTTTCGCGCCATTTATCCGCAGACTACCAGCTATCAGGATATCCTATAAAGTTTTATGCAAAAGCATTGATCTTTATCGTCGCATTCGTGCCTCGTCTCATAGACCAAGTTTATTCTCGTTTGATCTGGGTCGAGCGAGCTTACGAAACTTAAATCTCTTCTGCCACCGATAGAAGGATTTATACATTTCGAATCGCACCTTCGGCCTCCTTTGTTTCTTACAAAGGATGTTACCAGAAGATTTATACAATTTCGAGTCACTGCATATCGAGAGGCTGATTTTGAAACACTGACATAAAAGTCCTGCGAAATGGCAGCTCTCGAATTTTCAAGGATTCGTCAGAATTGTTTTATACAGCAAGCAGCAATAAAACTGGTAGTAAATAGTTTTATCTGCCTAGCTTTTTGATCCGTAAGTTGGCATTGTCTGTGGTCTGCCATCGCGCGAGGGTAGCCAATGACGCCTCGAATTTTGGTCAGCCGTTGCCAAAGCGAAACAACAGATCGGCTACGTGACGACGGAAAATTAGAGCTAACGTGATCGGAAGATTAACTAGTCTCGTTAAAAGCCGCTATTCTTGGAGGGATCGAGCGGGTTACTCGCGTATCGTCGCGGCTATCGTCTCGCAACGACTTTTCGTTAAGTCGTCCCTGGGACACTCTAATGGGACCAATGACGCGAACGGTATGCGGACGAAACGAGAATTCATTTATTCGATTTGAACAGCTGCCATCCCTATTGTCTAGATAATGTTCAACGCATGAAGGTTTATGGTGTACCTGAGCGTGCCAGACTCAATTAACTCCGTTCTTAAACAATATAACCATGGATTAATGAGAGTAGTGATTGATTAATTATCGAATTTAAATTCTACAAAACTGATCCAAAATTGGACAAACTTAAATACATTCGAGCACGTGACAAATGGCTCTAAAGTATTCCCTCTATTTATATTCCATGTTTGTCCGCTACACATTCGCACGCGGGTAATCAAATTGTCTGACACGTGTTACGCATCTAAATTCTGCCTCTCTGTCTTCCTGTTTCATTAGGAAATGCTCTAAACTTCTAGGGAGATTTATGTTATTGGTATCTTAATACCTTTTATATTTTATCAAACACCCTTGCATAGATATTAAAAAGGAATTACGAATTCAAACTAAAAAGAGAAGTCTATGATTTACAAATTTTTAATTAAAAATATCACAGTCGAAACAGTACTCTATCTCTGAATTCTCATTTCGTTATTCAAACAAGGAGCCGAAAAATCATGAAACTGATAGAAGGAAGCAAACAGAAGGATCAGTATCGTGACCAGTAATTACCGTGAAAAGTAGTCGGAGCACTCGGACGCGTTTCTTTAGCGGAAATGAAGGTGGCTGGAAAGCAAGCGTCTGCATCTAATGAAACTTTCATCACCTCGGCGTGGATACAGGCTGGAAAAGGTTAGAAGTGCAGCAGCCAACCTGACCTATCTTCGGCTTAATTGATGTAGCGATCCACTCGAAAAGGTTACTCGTGAATCGCGACCAGTTACGAAAAATTAGCACCTTTAGGTGTTCTCCAGCCTTGAATTACGAACTGAACCTTTTTACCGTTCGAATTTTATTCGACGATTCCATGGAACGAAGGCCAAGGGTCAACTTTCGAGCACCCATTCAAAACGCGATGGAGATTTTATCATCAGCTCTCTAGGACGTGATTTATTTCTGGAAAAAATACTGCTAGTTGCAGCAGTGTTCTTTTTTTTTTCGAAGAAGCGATTGATAAATTGGGAAAATTTGTCTTCTTCTCGAAACAAACTTGTCGCCAAGTCGCGACACTAATTACCAGGGAAATTCGTCTTTGAGGCTGCTTCGAGATTTTGCAAATTCGAAGACGTCCGTGACGGCTATGAGTGACACGCGGTTCAAGCCGCGTGTAATTGGACCGAATTCCTCGAGTTCTGTGGCCGCTTGTCGTTTACGCGGATTCGCAACTCGGCTTTGTATCTGGCACGCGATTCGCGAGACCGATCCCGCCTAGGAATCTCTCAACTTCTTGCGGTTATTGCGATGTTCAATTGCTTCGACTTATTCGAAAAATAAACGAGACATCATCGAGTCCGCATCAATTTGATCAAAACTATCATTACAGGAAAAGCAAACGAACGGCAGAGAGAAATTCTATTTCAACGACTTAGCAAACGTGGAGAGTTGCAACCAAAATCCAGTTGCAAAAGCGGATCTGGTCCCGGCGTGGAACCGAAAGGCAAATTGGGTCAAAGAAGAAAATTCTAGTTCGAAACGTCGAATCGAACAGACCGCTCGTCGCTGGCTTGTAAGCGAGACATCAATTTGTCGCCCGTAGTGGAATAAATTGCCATCGAATAATTGCGATTCAAAATGGAAAAAAATATCGTATCGGTGTCGCTCTAACGAGTGCCTTTATCCTTCTGGATCGCATCGACTGATACGACAGTCGTGTTTTCACAACGAACGTCCCTCGAGTTTTCAAGCTTCGACCGTATACGCTTCGTAACTTTCGCGTCGATCTTTTGTCAAAAACGTGGCACACACGTACACGTGACAAGTATGTGTGACTCTCGTTTGCCATGTTCGTCGAATACGCGAGCAATCGATACGAATGAAGAACCGTTCCCATTGGTGACCTCTGCAAATGAATTAAATGGAAGATTCCTGATACAAGACAATCCCCGATAGAATTCTTCTCCGATCATATATTTCTATTTCAAATTTAAATCAAAATTAAATGAATAATAATTATATTTTCAAAAGAACAATAGAATTTTAAGGAAAGAAGAGTTAGGATGCATAAGTATACGTGTTCGAATTCTTAAATATATAAAACTAAGGGAGAAAAATATATCGACACTGATGATGATCTTTATCAGAGACAATCCAATTATAAAATCACAAACTCTCACGTTCAGAGGTAAAATTCAAGAGTTCATTAAAAAAAGTGTATCTTTTGTGTGGTGGTTTCACTTGAGACGAAATTTTTGTAAATTAGAATTCCACAATAACACCTACAATTTAATTACACGAAGACTAATTATAGTTAGAAAAACAATTCTATCGTTCAGAAATACAATCGAATGGAATTCTCTAGAGATAAGTGGACGAAAAAAGAGAGAAATATTTGTACGTAGGGAATTCCGTTGGAACGAGCTCGTGTTTTGTACGATTCGCGTGTAGAACTTAAATTGAACCGTGTTCCAGTGTTCGAGGCTAATTTCCTCGCGTCCAGCGTTCTTGAATGAACGTTCGATCGACGTTTCCGTGTCCAAGTAGTTCTAGCAAACATATACGCGAACCTAACGAGGAATGCATTTTACGGAAACCCTTCAAGCTCGTACCGGGACTAGGTTTTATCCAATTAGCGTCTCCTACTCGCTGAGCTAAGAACACGAAACAAGAGGAAGCCGTGAGATTCGCGTACGCGAAACAGAGGCGCCCAAAGGGAACAGATTCTTCAATCGCGTTCGTGAAAAATTTTTTCCGGTACACGGGTTCTTGCACGCGACGTCGAAAATGAATTGTGAATAATAAAACGCAACGTCGATGAGAAGAATCAAGAATGATCAAATAAATAAGAAACGGAGAGATAGAGAAAGGGTTAGAAATAGTGGAACTCACCCAACGTTGGTGTCGTGTAGTCCCAGCTCTCGGCGTCATTTTTGTAAACGTTCAACTTTGTTGGCTGAAACAAAAAAAAAATAAACGAAAGTTAGTTTCAGGGATGGAAAATTCTATACGATCAATCATCCTTATGAAAAAATATTTATCCCAATAAATTCCTAAAATTGCCAATATTTCCTAAGATTTTTAGTACAAAATTGCCAATATTTTCTGCAATCAATTCACGTTATTCAAAATAACAATAGAAAAGGTTTTATAAAACCTGTGATAAAGGATGCTTTCATAAAAATGATCTATGATCTCAGATTTCTAGACATTCGAAGAAACGATTTATGGTATTGTGAAAGGTGGGAAAAATTGACATAGCAGTGAAATGTACAACAATTGATGTTCCACTGTTTCGAGATCATCCCCTGCACGTTAGGCGTCCAGGTAACGTTCATCTAAAGCTAAGCCCTCGTAATTTCAAGCCGGGCAACCGTGGAAATTTAACACATTCCGTGCAGTAGCACTCGACGATCGTGCCCGGAATTATTAATATGGGAATTTAACGTGTAGAGCCTGCACTCGTCGCCCCATAAATCCCCGATTAGTTATGCATGTAACGTTGCAAAATGAATTATACAAATACGCGGTCGGAGCTGGAATAGCGAGAATTATACAAATTCTCAGGAAACGTAAGCATAATAGGGTTATAACGAGGGCCCCTGGAAAATAGGGCCCAGAGCTGTAACCCCCTTTCTGTAGTTTGACGAATAAATTGCCTATAATTTAAAAAAAATTCAAGACAAGAAAAATTCCAGTGATTCGATTAAACTTTCGCCCACGAGGCATACTACCCTTACAAAGATGAAATATAAAAGCGGTGTTAAACTTGTTTATTTAGTCCGCCTGGTGAAAGTTGTCTGAAAATCTGTATCGCTTTGCAGCTCAATATTTTGTTAAATTTCAATCAAGCTAACGTTATTACACGTCACTTTTGTACGAAGCTACCTTTGACGCGGGTGTACACTCTGTTCTCCGAGTTTTCAAAGTTTTTTTATTTATATTCCCTCTTTCGATACTCCCACGAGGAAACGTGGAGCAGAGTTTCTCTTTGTTCACGAAAAAAATTTAATTCTTTGTCGACGTGTCGCGCGAAGCTTCGTCGAATAATCTCTACGTTTCCCGTGGGTAGAGTTTCTCCTTTTTTTTTTATTTCTCCTTTCTGCATTCATGACTGTTCCAGTCGACGAGGAAAAATCGAAAATTTACAACCAAGATGAGATTTGATCGATGGCGTTGAATTATTGCTGGAAGAGTAACGTCGATGAAGAAGGATTAGCGACAGATGCTTTATTTTCAAAGGGATTGTTTATGGTTCACTTCCGTAAACTGTGTCGACGTTGTTAACAGAGAGTTTTTGAGATACTCTTTTTTTCTGTGATTCGATGGATGATTTATGAATGTGTAACTTGTGCTCTTTTATGGAATTTGAATGAAGTGGTGTGAAAGGAATTATTTAAAATTAGATTTTATAGAAAAAAATTTGATACAAAAATATTGTATTGGGAAATAAATAAATGAATAAATATACGTTCGAACTGGGACTCTATTCACACTGGGCTGTATTTTAATCTACCCATATTGCTTGAGAAACAAATCGATTGCGAACTGATTGCTTTTTTATACCTCAATACGGTCTTAAAGTACGTCGAGCAATCAATAGGTGATGGGAAACTTGTGGAAACAATGGAACAGCTAGTCCCTGATACGGAAAACTAGAAGTGTTCTCGTAAAGAAAATTAATTTCTAGATCGAGTTCTTAATTACTTAGTCATTTAAAATTTTCCATTACAGTTCTTCCACTATAATGTATTGAAATGTAAACGCCTAGTTAATTAAAGGTTAATGTATTTCTTCAACCTTTTAAACAGGAAGTTCCATTATTAACCACTTCGAATCTGAATTTATAGAGGAAACTATTTGGATCTGCTAAAGTTGCTTATAGAAGCTCATATGCCTTGACTTTTTCAATGTACTAATTACATAATACTATTAATCATATATGAGTGACGTGACGGAAAATTTAATGAACAGTAATGAAGGGTTTGATGTGTTAAATATTAACTCTTGACGAGGGTTCTCATTAAAGATTAAAATGTTAGAAAAAACATGGAATGATTTTCTGTTGAACTTTGAGTAGAAAGAACCTTTCCCAATTCGCCATAATCCTGTAATTAATTACAACGATCTCATAATAAATTCACTGTTGGCAAAATTCTAAACGAATGAAACAAGTTTCATGCAGTTGCTCCGGTCGCACAAGCGAGTTCGAATTACCCGTTCGTCGTAATTAACTCTGTTCGCCGGTCGATCTATGCATAAAATTTATCGGATTACGTAGCGAGCTTACGCCTGTAGAGCGTGCCGTAAATTTCAGTCTTCTCCGGCGTGCTTTCAGCGATCGTAAAAACGTCCGGCTATGCTCTTCGGTTAACAAATGCTCCAACGTCCCCCTTTCTCATAAGAATAATTCTGGCGATAGGATAGAAAGTAAAGCGCATCCTTCAGAGCGAAAAAGATAAACCGTGTGAGCCGCAGGGATGATCGATACAGATCAATATAAAATATTTTCACCCTTAACCCTTTCACCGTGAACTATCGGTCAATTGTATAAATTTTACAAAAAGGAAAAAGATGAAAACAAAATGGACTGTGACTTTACTATTATTTCACTTTAAGTGCAACGATGCACCTAAATGCAAGTGCATTTTTTTTTCTAATGGATTCATTTTTTGAACATTTTATTATAACACTTTTTTTATATGAAATGTACAAGGGAATTTATCTGGGCATAAAGAAATTTGCAATTCGACTTTTTAGAAAAGTGCATTTCAAAGTGCATCGTTGCACTTTTAATGCGGTCGCAGAAAAGTAGACCTCCTGGTTTAAACTGACCGAATGTAACGTATGTTCAGCAACTGGTAACAGTTGAACGAATGAGAAGCAGGCAAAGGAATGGCGAAGAAAAGAGAAAATGGACTGGTTTTCCACGATAAAACATTTCTAAAGCGGAGCAATGAACAGCATTCGCCAGTAGGGAACAAATCTTCTCCAAACCGAACGTTTACTACCAGTCCCGTTCGCGGGCTAAACCGGCCCAATAAAGCGTTTGAAAATGCAAGATTAATAGAACGATAAATTCACAGGGAAATAAGCGCCCTTTGACTTGCCAAACCGATGGTATTGTGTGCAAAGTGGCGAAATAAACCGAGGTCAATGAACCTCTTCCTTCTTTAATCCTACATACATTTCGCTAAAAGTACTTTCAAATAGAGTAATATTTCTCTTTCTCAAATATATTCTTCTTGCTCTAATTAGAATTTACTTTCAAGCATATTACTTGGCAGTGTTATTTAAAATTAAACTTCCAAATTACTGAAATTATAATTAAATTCTAGTTCACTCTGCTCCTAAATACTCGACTGCTTTTTCTATGGTTTAATTAAGTATGATTACAAATATTAACATTTGAAGTTGAAGATTTATGACATTTATGGGTGCTAATAATGACACCTTGGCAAACACGATTACTGGTAATAAAATCCAACAGATGAAAATACATTTCTGTCACTTCCAATTAGAAATAAATTTCCTAAATTATACGTGATGGTTTCACTCCTTAATGGATTTCGAAGAGTCAAAAGAGCAAATGGAACAGAAATAATTGAGAACATTTTAAATTTAATGAGGCATCAATTTTGAATCTCTTTCTCGTGCCAAGATTGAATAAAGGAATATGGTCGAATGAGGAAGCGTTGCACTTCGATCGAAGTCACAGTAGGAAATAATGAAAGAACTTTAGCACCTAACATTTCCACCGTTCTATACGTAACTTTCAATTCGTATGTACGTTGCTCTGAAACAGAACCTATCAGTACTATCCCGGTGATAACGCGGCAATACGTATCGATTCGGCGTCAAATATTTATCCTGATACCGTGGATACCCGTAGATAGCAGCGACAATTTGGTCGATAGTAAAATTCCACCAAAAGAGATACAGAGAGAAAATTTCGACAGGAATTACAGGCTCGTTCCACGCCATCCTTCTTTGTGCAGAAAAATATTTCCAAAACAATATCGCGTGTTGTACGAATGAAAGCACACCTACATATTTATTACAGGTGGACCACAGCGGCCAAATGGTATTCCAATATTCCTTGGATATAAATTATAAGCTGTTTGATTTTCCATGGAAGCAATGCTAGAAAGAAAAATAGCTACCAAACGTCGCAGGTTTAATATCTTTTGCAATTTCATTTGCAATTAAACTCGATTTATGTGTATTATAATTTAAAGGAGCTTGATTACAATTTTTAATTACTATGAGTCATTAAAAGTTAAAAGGCTCTGGATGATAATAATGTTGCTATATCATATTTAGTACAAAAATAGAATTACAAATATTATGAAAGAAAAGATTGTCATTTGTTAGGGGTTGAAAGCAGAAAAAAGGAAATGAACAAAACCCCCGAAAATTTATGTGGGAAGTCACAGAACCCAGGGCGATATTTCTAAACTGTATTTTTCATGGATCTAAATAGTCAGTATCCATGAACGTCTCAAGAATAAGTAACGTAAGAAAATACATATCTGTTCTCCTCACAGCTGCGACCTACGGGTCGACAATAACCTTAATTGCTCCCCTATCTTTCTCTTTCCGTCGACTTGATACGTCCTGGCTGTGCCATACATTCTCACCGCGATATTTCGTCTGATTTATCGCCGTGCCGGCTGGCGGAGAGAGAAAAAAAGAATGCACTTGCTCTTTTGTCGGGATGCACTTTTTTAACGGATAAAAATTTCGGGCTGTTGCCGCGGAATGAAAAAAAAAAAGAGACGAAAATGGTGTAAAACAGAGAAAATATCAGGCGAAAATAGCCGACACGATGCGACGGCGGTGAAACTTTCGGAAAAGATTGCCGGCCACGATCCGCGTTTCAAAGCTTCTATTTTTGTTGAAACTTTCATGCCGGTCGCTCGAAACCGGTGATTTGTGAAGGATCGAGCCAGCCGAGCGTGCTTTCGTATGAATTAAACTGTCTCTTTGCGCGCGAAGGTTCAAAGACCTCGAACAGCGATGCTGAAACACCTTTATCAAATGAAATAATGACTACAATCGCACTTTTCGAAGTCTGTTACATTACGAGAAATACTTGGTTGCATTTCTAAATTCAAAACGAGACACGTGGTAAATTTTATTTGCTGTTAAATAAATTATTGCAGCTACAAAAGCAGATGATCCTTCTAAACAAGTTTCACGATTTTCCAAATAAAACCCAATACCTAAATCTCCTTAATTTTTTCAATTTCTAAAAAAAGCTATAGAAACATGACGTTTCAGTAATCTCAGAGTAGGAAGCGGTAGCGAAGAATTTCCAGAGTAGCAATTGCAAATCGTATCTTCGCGTTGCACTTAAGCAAAGTAGATAATCCTGATCGAGCCGTGTTCATCCTTTCTGCACGGAAAGAAGCTGCAGCTAATCCGTCTCTATAGAATGATCCTGCGCCAAAACGTTTCCCTCTCGTCTTTTCCGTCGAGTACAAAAGCGTTTCCTCTCCCTCTCGCGTTAACCGCGAATATACGAAACGTCGTTTCGAAGGAAAAATCGTTATTCTCCCGGTCGTTTCGCGGCGAAAGTGAGTCGCGGAAACGTTTATAAATATCCAAGCGAAACGCCGTAAAATGCGACGATAAACGGTAGCAAGGAACGCAGCGCATCCGAGGTGAGAAGGGCACAGGGTGCACGGAATTGCGTTTCGCAATTGAGCCCTCGCAGGAGAAATTATTGAAGCTGCGAGATAAGGCTCGGCCAGGATAACGACATGCCACGGGAATTATTCAAGCGGTGGAAAACGCTAATTTCGCGGCAAGAAGGAACGTGCCTTGGAACTGCTCGAGGCGGACCGCCTTGTTTCCTCGCCTACGGGCTACCACCTTATTGGATTTCCCGATGAAAGTTGAATCAAGCAGCCGGGATTCTCTGAACATCGCGATGAAACGTTGCCGACGAAAATGAACAGAAAAATGAAAAATGAAATATGCTGATTTCTAAGTAGAAAAGTTTTCACTCGATGTCGTCAGAAAAGTTTCTGTCACTTTGGATAATCACACGGATGCATTACAATTTCTGTGAATTCTCTGTAGAATTACTTTTTAGTCAAAATTTTGCAAGTTTTCATCTGAGAAACCATTTGACCAACTGTGTCCACTTCTTCCTTATTTTAAACTGAGAATGTTTCTTGTAAAGGAATTAAAGTACTGTACGTATACAATGGTAAAAGAGTAAAGAGAAATGAAAAGTACAAAGAGTAAATACTCTCGGATCTACGCTGCTAAACGATAACAGTTTCCTGTGAAAACTGAGAGAACCTGACACCGACAACGACTCTCGCTTGCTCTCGTTTCGAGATCATTTCACGATATGTTTTCTAACGAAAACCTTTGAAGATGGAACAAGAGAAGGGTAGCCAGGGATGGGAAACAGAGACACGTAGTAACAGAGATGCAAAGAGAAAATGGTAACCCTGCTTTTAGGTCAGCTCGCGTTGCTTCAATTCGAGAAAGCTTTTCCGAGTTCAAGTGAGCGTTATCGAAGGAACGTGAGGGAGAAAAGTTCGGTGTGACGATTCTGAGATTATTGTGACGTTTTAAGATGCAAAAAGAATGTTCAAATCATTGCAAGTGCTTCGACAATTCAATCATATGATCGATCCATTCGGAAAATAAGAATCAATTTAAAATATTTCCACTTCGGTGCTTCTGAAAATATTATAAAATAATTTCTTGAAAAGAAAAATAAATATTTTAATATTAGGTATGTGTGAAAGTAATGACTGTTATTATTTTCTAAAAATTACAGCTCTTGATAATTAAGTAGCAATTATTTGGCTTCAAACGTCAACTTGATTAATTTTGAAGGATTTGGTTTCCTGCAACACACTTTTACCAATTTACCAATGGCAATGAGATCGAGTTAAATACATTTTTTTAAATGCAAAAAAATAATTATACTAATAAAGAAACTCCTATATAAGAGAGCTGTTCACAAATAATTATAAATAACAGTAATAACTTTCATGGTAAATTTCTTTAGCAGATTGATCGAGAGATACAAAGGCTCGTGTATCAGGTCACCGATCACAATAATCCCTGATTTTTTATTCGACCCGATCGAACTGAAACCATCAGCAGTATCGGTTCGCAATTAATGGAGAAAGAACACCGGGGAAATTAATATGACGACCGAGACCTCGTAATTTCGATGATAGTATTGTCCTCCCGCTCGAGCTTCGTTTCATTAATTTTAATTAAACGTCGAACATATTTAATTAATTAAATCTCGTTTCTCGCGTTATCTCCTATGCGAGACAGTTATCGTCGATCAATAGCGAAATCTCGTACGACAGGAAAAGATTCATGATAATGATTGTTCAAGTGTTTTTGTGTAATAATGTCATATGGCAGAATCTCGAGTTAGATTAAGATAGAAACTGACATTTTTGAAAACAAAATTTAAATAAAATTCATCTGAATACCTTTAATATTTGACAACTAAAAATATATTTCTGATCTATTAATTAAGTTAATTTCTATTTCTAATCTATCTTCTTACAATTGCATTATTTTATAAGTGCAACGATGCACCAAAAATGCAACTGCACCTATTATCGCAGTTATCTGAAGCATTGATCACTGAAAGACCATCATATATTTTTAAACTCCACTACTTTCAATATTATGATTAGCCCGTATTAATTACAAATAAAATTTGCTCGGTCTTGCACACAGGTAACAGACGAAGCTGAGTCAACAGTTGTTGATACGATTCGCACGTACAGTGTGATGGTAACTAATATTTGCAAAGCATACAGAAGCGTAGCAGCTAATAGGCAATCGTTGAAACGTAAGATATATATCTCTACGAATCATTTGAAGTTACGAGCTGAATATGTACTACTATTTCGTGTTACCGATATATTCGCGATCTACACTCCGAATTCTCTATTAAGATTTACAGCAAACTCTGCAACTATGTAGCTTCGAAATTTACGTTCGTTGACACTTTCGACTTCTGTGAAGTTCTAGGATTAGTATTCATGATATAAACACATTTTGAGCACATAGTTGATGTACTTTACGAAATTTTTGGATAAAAAAAACAACACGTTGCAATTTTTAATTAAAACGTTGTAAATTCAAATATTTCATCCTTATAAGTTCTAAATTATTATTGCCTTAGTATTTAAAAGGTATTTTATGAATTATAGACGGTGGAATGGTGTATGTCTATCTTATATTTACGCGCAAAGTTGCATCGCGTGGATGACGCGAGCTGTTGCATCCAAGATGCACCTGTGCAGCGTATGATACTTTTGCACCGACGAGCCAAAGGCCTTCAGCGATGAATCAGCTGTGAATCAACCGTGGTTGCCGCTACTTCGTGAAAATTAAATTGCCCACGCTTCTATGTCTGCCGATCTGTCGTAATCTTGGGCAGATTTACACTCTGACGTGCAGTTTCGCGCGTTTATTCGATGAATGAAACCGTGGTTCTACTGATTCGTATTAATTGTATCTATGAAAGGCGAAACGCCAATGAATGCAATGAATTTCTGTTCCTTTTTGGGAACCGTGATATTGATATTTATAGGAAACTGGGATATTCTCACTATTTTAGAGCTGATATTAAATAAATAATGATATTTGTAAATTTGTAAAAGAGATAGAGAGATACTTTTAACATTTTCAAAAATTTCAACCCTTCGTTGCAAATTTTCAATTATTAATTTTGTAGAAATTTATAGCTATACAATAGCCCTTCAGAAATATTTGAGATACCTGATTGTTGATTTATACAAACAAATTTTGATCTATGGACTGGAATTCTCTTCTTAATTTACCGATATCAGTTCTTACGTAACAAAACAGCCTCTACTCGTTCATGCTGTTAATCTTCATCCATTGAATTACTTTCGTCCGAACAGAAATTCATTAGAGTCTGAAAGCCGGTCTGATTCTCTCAAGCCCGGTGATTTATAACGCGATTCAACGCGTTTCAAAGCGTCGACCACCGTTCGCACAGTTACACACCCGGTTAACCGCTCGAACATTAGCGACCGATGCATTCATTTCTACGATTTCCGGCTGTTTTCCTCTAGCCACGGATACATCCGACGTAACCAGTTACGTCAATATTACGTCGACTCTCTGACGTGTTTAAACAAAATCACATCAACTTTGTCATTTCGATTAGTTACTCGACAGAACGATGACGACAGATTTCATTTATCATTTGACCTTTCAACAATATTTCTTTTCTGTTAATTCAAATGGCGTGCAATAAAAAAAAAAAAAAAAAATAGAAATAAATTATAATTAATTATTAATTGCTTAATTACTAATTATTTTAATTATTAATAACTTATTAATTTTTAATTATTAATTATTTTTAATTAATAACAACTTATTAATTATTAAAAATACTACAAAAATTGTTCTTTAAACCAATTGTACACTCACAATCAAATTAAGCTTCCTCAGGAAAAAGGTAATGCCCCGAATTCCCGTCCGTCCGTCCCCCTCGGCGTTCCCAAGGAGAATGCCGATGGAGGGGAGAAGGCCCCGCATATATAAATCTGTGACCCCCACTACTTGCGTAGAAACGTTTACGTGGGAAATTTGAATATTTACTTTGTTACATACTAAATTTAATAATTAAAAATTATATTATTGTTCTTCAAAATTACTTTTAATATTAATGTTGTTAAAATGAAAATTCTGAAATTTCCTACTTTCTTTATACCGCCACGTTCCCTATGGAATTCTGATTTGATCGCGACTGTACGTACGATAAAAAGTTTGTCCCCACTTTGTAGGAGAAAAGAAAGGACTCGGGACAGATTTATCTCCGTTTCCTTTTCTTTTTCCAACCGCTACGTTAAACTTTCTCGCCTTCACAGTCGTTTAAGAAATTCAAACCAGATGTGATGGTTAAGTTTTAAGACTTGCCTCAAACATATGCTTCCAGTGTATCAACACGATACGCTGACAAAGTGCCAAATACGCTGGAGGAGGAGGGCTAACAGTGTCCTCCCTCGTGGAAACGATACAATTTTCTGTACGAACGAATTACCTTTTGGCAAAAAATTCCCAGGGGTGTAGAACTTTAAAATCGTATCATGTCACCGAATTTCCTGGTTTTACGCGACCGTCAGACCTCGCTGTTATAAAATCATTGAGGCCATTTTAAAACCATCAGAGACGCTCCTCTCTATCGTTATAATACGGATTTATGGTCGCACTAACTGCACTGTATCTCTCGTGGGTGCACACCGGCGACAAGAATTTATGTGGCGAAGTGTTTCAACGACATTTACGAGATATAAATGGATTTAAAGTTGTATCGGACCGGCCAGCGGTGTACTTGCTGCGAAATTGCGAATAATCCAATTCATTTTATACCGGATGTCACGCATGCGATGCTACAAGCGTTAAGTTAATGATTTTAGGCTCAACGCGTCGAAAACGCGCAGGAAAATTTTGGTAATCAAAATTGAAAACTTTTATCATGAATAATATGGGTTATTAGAATGTTATTAGAATTTTCAACGAGTACTGAAAATCTGTAGCAAATAAGCCTGTAGAAATAAAACATTTGTAAAATGAATAATGCGAGTAATGTAATTAAAAAATTCATAAATGTAATGACTCTAACTAAAAGCAAGTTTTCAATTATGGAAAACATACCACACATAACGCACCATACGTTCAAAATGAAAAATTTCCTTCATAAGTACTGCGGGTAATGTAGTCAAAAAATTCACTTAATCCAAGCCCTTCAACGAAGGAGGGCTAAAATGGGTTAATTAGGAACCAAGGTTCCTATTATAATTCTACTAGCAAAAAAGTGGATAACTCATGTTCTAACATTACTCTTTGAATAAATTTTGAAAATCTTGATAACCCAGCCTTCGAATGAAGGAATAAAATTAAAAATTTCCAACATTTTTCCATTTTCTGATTGAATATTGAATCGTGAATTTTTCCTTGCTTAAAAATCTCGAATACGAGAGTGAAACTTCGAATCAAATTTTCGAAATTTTAAAAGTTACTGAGAAATGTGGAAACAAGGACCCTCAGTGAAAATTGCCACCCACGTTGAAGACGGTCCATTAGAATCTCGTCGCTGTCTCGTTTTTCCTCATTTCGGCGTTCGCAGTTCATAAAGCTGGCGTGTAAACACGTGCCACTAAATGGAAGGACGAAAATAAGGAGGGCGGGAGCAACAAAAGGGCGAGCTCGTTGAATTGCCATGTCGTTAGGTGAAGTTCCTAGTAAAGTGGAAGCATATTTAACTGGCCGTTCTCTCGGTACCACGGTTGCTTCCTGTTTCGTTCAACGTCTAATTTTCGTGGCTCTAGCGGGATAATAAATTAAAGAAGTTTGCGAACATCTACAAACGAACCGACTCTCTGTGAATTAGGTGAAACAACTGAAACTTTCGGTTTCGAGCCTCGATGGTGGTCCTCGTTATAATTTTCAGCGTCGATAAAGGTGGATATTAAATAGTAGGTCAGTGGAAAATAGAAGAATATTCTGATATTCTAGGATCATTTGACAAAATAAATTTCTGACGATCGCTGACAAGCGAAATTCTAACCACAGTATCAAGTAAAGTTTCATCGAGATAAATGGATCCTACTTCGCGATCATTTTATATTCTGTTCGTTACCAAGCTGATAAGCCGATGCTTTCGATCAATCAACTTCTATAATCTAATCTTTCATCTTCTATTAAAATCTGTCGAGGATTAAAAATTTCCAACGAAAACAATTGTTCACTGATCTGAACTCAAAGATTTCTATTGTTTTGATTGTGAGAAAATTAAATTCATATTTCTTTATTTTTTAAGAAAATTGAAAACAGGCTTTCAAATATTTTCCCTATATCATATAAATTAATCGAAATTTTATGAGAGTAATTTGAATTATTCCTGTTTCGATACAATTAACCCTTCTCTTAATTTTACCAATTCCCATTTACATATTATTATTATTTGCATCCAGTTAAATTTTATAGCTATCTCATAATAAAGTGTGTACTTCTCATACAACCCACTTTAATATTCATGAACGTTGACCGTCCGACGTCCCATTGTTTTATTAACATCGTATAAAATTACAGTGGGCGAAACGTTTTCACGCGTTTTCGCGCTTCGAAAAACAGAGAACATTTGGAACCATCGAATTTCATTGAATGCAAGTGGCATGGCCGCCGAAAAAACGGACACTCAGGCCACGGGAACGATAAAAACGCGTCGGTAAACATTTTAATGAACTGCACGTTAATCGATTCGGGACCGTCACGCCGCGGGGCCAATTATAAACTCAATCTCTGACTGACGTTGCGAAAATTGGATTCCTGGGCTCGTTTGCAAAATTACGTTTCGCTTCTTATTCAAATTTTTCCCATTTCAAAAAACGACACGAAACACTTTCACCCTACCTACCCATCCTCATTGGAAAACCGTACCGTTGTGTGTTCAGAGTTAATGGTCTTGTAATAATTGCGAAATTATTCTGATAGTCTTTTAAAGTCTCGCGAGGCATAAAAATAATGTATAAATTAAAAAATTAATTTTCTGCAAAATTAAATCAATGAGGATTGTAAATTTCTCCCCTTATTTGATATTTTGGTAAAAGGATTGCACTTCGAATGGCAAGAAATCGCCTGAATTATAATGGGATGGGAAATATGCAAATCGGCTTAAGATACACGAGTCGGGTGGAGTCGAATTACGTAAGAATCGGTGGAAAACAATCTCTTTCCTGAGTTCGATCGATTCTCAGGCATTAGGCGCGCCCATGAATCGAAGTCACCTATCATGATAAGAAATTTCTCAGGATAGAAAGCGACCTCGCCACCAAAGGATACTTTCGCGTGTTTAATCGACCCGATCGGCACACCATGAATTTCCTACTTTAATCTCCATCTCATGGATAAATTTTCATTCCACGCGTTCAACAAATAAAAATTCGTCAGAAGATAATAATTAGTTTAACAACGCTGCGTGTATGCAAACGAGATCGTTTAACAATTCAAATCGACGGACCATTCGTTTCGTGTAAAAACTCCATTATCGAAGTCGGTTGACGCATTCGATTAACATTTTCGAGCGAATGCGGCTGTGCGACAATTGAAAAGTGAAGCTACTACCTCTTCGCTGCCTTACTAATGAGATTCTTCCAAGGAAATCGCCAAAGTTTCCCGTTAATCTCAATTTCAAAGTTTTCAGTTTATACAATTAAGTGGCAGATTTCAGATTCGTGTCAGGGTTAATTATCACCGCGGTTAAATTAAAAAATTAAACAACAATATATTTGATGCTGATTGCTTCAATTAGATATTAATTATATCAATTCTATTTCCTAAATATCAATTATCAAATACCTTTATTAAAAATTCTCAATATTTAATTTTAATTAAACCATCAAGTACCATCGGTTGAAGGTTAATCCTCGCACGACGGACCATTGGAGAGAGTCCTGCTGGTTTAGTATTAATCAATCATAATAAATGGATAGTGGCTACTTTTATCAGAAATAAAATTTGAAAAATTAAGTTCAGAAATCCTTCGATAATTTTTCTTACATAAAATCTTCGTTATGGCGTACAAAATCCTTAGATTTACCAAATTAACATAAAAGTCAATGATAAATGATTCAAGCAAAGAAACAAAGGTTCTCCTGGAATACTTTGAGTACCTAAGACCTTTTAACGGCACACTTATCTTTCTTTCTCCGAAAAGGTAAGACCGTGTTCAGAGAACTAAAGCATCTCGCAATTACAACACGAAATACCCCATTTTTCTACATCCTTTAATACCAGGCGCTTCGAAGGTAGAACAGTAAATCAATTATCGTCGACTATGAACGAGGTCAGGAACGATTTCTGCAAATCTTCGTTAGTCTCCATTGTTCGTCTGTATGTGGGTTAATCACCGAACTTGGTGGCCATTTGTAAGTGGAAGTGGCCAGTGGAAGTTAGCCCGCCACCAGTTGCTGTTCGAATCGAATTCGAGTCGGACGTCGACTCTCCCGTTCGAGTTGACAGCGATCGAGATCTCGCTTCCTCGTTTCGCCTGTTGTTTCGCCAGATTTTTTTTTTTCAATCGTGACGAATTCCACGCCCGTCACGAGTCACGTTTTCCCGACTAAGCTCGCCTGCTACCCGGCTTCCAATTGGGACAAGCAATAAAATCGCTTTAATCCACCGAGGGACACGTTTCTGCTCGATTTCCGTGTCGTGTCAGTTCCGTTCCGTTAAATTGACTTTGCGATGCCTCTGGACGCCTTGCATTCGACGCTATCACTTCCTGGGACGTCTGTTTCCAGTAGAATCGGTCATTTACAGAGACGGACGGATGCTCGATAATGTCTTGTATATTTGCAAACGATTGAATCGAATCGCTTTGGGATGGTTGTTTCAGAAACGCTTAGAAATTCGTCAACCCTTTGGTGGTCTGTTCGTTCTATAATTCGAAATAGTTTCGAAATCAAAGTCTCCTATAAATAAACCCTGCACCGTTCGCCTAAGTAAGAAATAATATCGGCACGACCAATTAGAAGGGACAAGATGGTTGTTAAACCAACGACAAAGCATAGGAAGCGTTACTCTGAAGCGATCCTATTATCTATCTCCTTTGATGTCTACCCTTAGAAAACCGAGGCCAGCGTGTTCCGTATCGAGGAAGTGCTCGAATTCGTCTGGCTTTAGGCCAGTCCAAGTGTAGCTGGTGCGAACCCACGATAGATCGTGAGGTGTTGGCCGGAGAAAATCGTTCGACCGATATAGGTCATCCTGGAAATAGCGAAATCCCCCTCGATCACCTCCATTGTGTTGCTCGATTAACATGCCGCTGGTCAGCGTTTCCGGACCGTTTCAACTAACCACAGTATCCAGGACGTTCGTCTTTTCTTCCAGGTTCTTACCTCGAGAAATCACCGTCCTCTTCTTTCAGGATGAAAAAAAGAACAAAGCGGGTAGGAAAATGAAGAAAACACGGCGCGAGTTTTATCGCTTTCTTTCCGAGAAGAGAGGAAAGTTTTCCAGGATCGAGTCTTGACGAGGAGGGACGCGGTTAATTAAAGAGCGAAATCCAGAAACAAGGACGGTTAATTAATCCGGCGACGAAGATCGCGAAGTCCTCGATGCCATCGGGGATCCCTCTTAACGATTCGCGGTCCCCTGGGTTTACAAAACGATCATCGCGATCCGCAGACACTCGGGGATCTTGTTTCTAAAGCTAAACAAAACTTACCACGCCCGATGGTAACAAGAATTCTCGACGGATTGAACGCGGACTGATCTCCGGGTTCGTCTGAAGCTTACACCCGGAACGTCCCGCATAAATATCCCAAATTAATTGGTGGCCAATGCACTGTATAAACAGCAACCAACATGCCCGGCCCCGGCCCTGTCACATCAACGTCACGTTTCTGAAATACTCCGGCTATATCCGTCACCTACCAACACCAGCCTGCCCCGAATCAAGTATGCACAGGCCGGCCTCGCTTTAGCAGCTTATACGTCTTCGCGAGCACGCCCCTGTATTCATCTTAGCTAGCCAGTTGCTGCGCCCTCCTGTACGCCTGACTCCTGCCCCCGACCTAACCAACCACCCCGCTAAAGTTCAAAAGTTTCCGGCCTTTAAATAACACCTCGCGAGTCTTTATTAACTGGTTAGAAAGGAAATAAACAGGGCAACCCTGTTGCGATACAAAGAATATAGACTCTGCATTGCGCCACGGGGGCAGTTTTTAATTAAATATTAATTAACGTGCTGAAATGATATTTAGACGTTCCAGGAGTTATTGCTGCTAAGGTTTCTTTCCTTAGAATGATGGAAATGCTGTTCGAGATGAACTTATTGTAGTCAAAGGGTCAAGTGCTTCAATTTCTCAGACTCCAGTCTGCCATTCAATTCTATGACCCAAGCAAGTAGCACAATAGACAGGGAAACTTGGCTACCAGGTGAAGAAAATCGAACAACCCCCTGCCAGGTGCTATAAATAACGGAATTTCATCTTTGATCATGGCTGACGGTAGAAAACGGCCCTCTTTTACCTCGAACATGGGTATCTTCGACAAAAAGGACGACACAAAGGAGTGTGGTTTTACGCGAGCTTATAAGAACGCTGTTGGCGAAAAGTGGCAGACGCTGCGAAAAGAATTTACGACCCGCTCGACGGAGGAGCCGTCATGCTAAAAGCAACGATGAAGAACGTCCGATCGATCCCCGAGGGAAAATGTGAGATCGAGTCAAACTTCGTTCCGCTGATTGAATAGAGAGACGAATTATGTAACGATGGATTTTGGGGAAAATCTTAGGAAAATTTTTATCCACCTTTAATATTATCGAAAACTAAACTAGTAGAAAAGTTCAGGAGTTTGAAAATTTAAAGTCTCGCGAGGCATATTGATAAATTAAAAAATTAATATTTTGCGAAATTAAATCAATAAGGATTATGAATTTCTCCCCTTATTGCACTTCGAATGGCAAGAAATCGTCTGAATTATAAATCCAAGGAAAATGGAATTAATTGAATTTCTAATAAATTTTCAAAATGATTCACTTTTAATGTCGAAGCGATTCATAACTGATCGACTGAGTTATCGGAAAATTTGCAATAATCTAGAATGTCAATCGCTAACCCTGCGTCCAACCGAATCGATATCTCACATATCGATACTACCCGCGGCTATTCGTAAACGTTCGACTGTTTGCAAAGGAACAAACGAGGGAGCCCGAGCCCGGCCACGATAAATAATGGAATTTCATCTAGCGGCTGATCCGATAAATCTGCTTGTTGGTACACTGTTTACAACGAGATACCATGACTGTGGTAGGAAGATAGAACGCCCCGAGATACGATGCGGTGTTTAAGGTGAATGAGGAAGGTTAAAGGGTAAGGTTCAGTCGAAGGTTCCCCTAGAAGAACAGGGTAGAAAGGTTTTGTATCGGGGGCAATTCGTCACTTTGCAGCCGGTATTTTATCAAACCAGCCTGTGACATCGTTGATCAAGTAAAAGATTATCGCTGAGCTTCTTTCGAGTCTTAAATCCGCTTTCAGCTACTCGTAGAGGCGAAAAAAAACCGAGAGAAGGATTTCTCAAATTTATCCGATTATGCGACACGGAGTTAAGATCTCTTTTCCTCTTTCATTTCTTATGAAATATCATCTGATATTAACCCTTTCGCTACTAACGATGATTAAAGTCGTTAGCTACAAAAAGACTGCTGTTACTTGGGATCTGAATACCACGTAGCAATTAAAGTGTTAATCAACTCG
This sequence comes from Osmia bicornis bicornis, assembly GCF_907164935.1. Lineage (NCBI taxonomy): Eukaryota > Metazoa > Arthropoda > Insecta > Hymenoptera > Megachilidae > Osmia > Osmia bicornis. Next base: position 3,133,660 of record NC_060228.1, on the reverse strand, counting down.
TTCGATGATCCGCTGACCAGCCTGAAATTCTATCCAATGAATAGAACAGATCAGCAGAGGTAATGGCGAGAATAGCGGAAGGAAGGAAGACGGGAAGGTGGAATGGAGGATTGAGAAAAACAGAGCAAGCAAAACAGGCCGCGCAATACTGACAGAACGAGCACTACGAGTACCCGTTCGTTATTTCAATTGGTTGACGTCACTGCTGTCAAAAGCACGTGCACTTCCGCGGCGGATGCAGCGGTTTCGCTCAACGATCGGGTATAAAACGATCGTGTCCACGTGTTTCTGTGGATCGAAAGGTAATGGAAAATCTAGCTGACACAGGTATCGACTCATATCCGTGAAACCTCATCGAGGTACACCGTTCAGCGATTAACCCTTTAATCGTTATGATGGTGTTTACACGTCTAACGAATCAAGTAGTGCAAACATAGCAGATGCGATGACACAATTGCTGAATTTAGTTACTCCGAACGTTATTCGTGTCAGTCAATTGTCTAGCGCTTGATTCGCGGAGAGAAATTGACTTCTGAATTAAAAAGGATTAAATGTGCGAAATAATTATTCGCTGCTGAATAATTTAGAAATATTGATAACAAAACGTATTTCAAGAATTTCAAATCCATAAAAATAATTTGTGGATTAATTAATGTAATAATAAATAAATGAATATTAATTAGGTGATTAAGAAAAAGTAGCACGAAGTTAAAGACGATTAATTTTTCCTCTTCCCGATACGATTTTTTGAATTGCTGAATAATTTAGAAATATTGATAACAAAACGTATTTCAAGAATTTCAAATCCATAAAAATAATTTGTGGATTAATTAATGTAATAATAAATAAATGAATATTAATTAGGTGATTAAGAAAAAGTAGCACGAAGTTAAAGACGATTAATTTTACCTCTTCGCGATACAATTTTTTTCCTCTCTGCAGACACGCGTGACCCATCAAGTGCATTGCTGTGCATTCCGTCGTTGCACACGCTGAATATAACCGATGCAATGGTGCATTTATGCGCGTTGGGAAATGTCGGATCGAGATAACGCCGTGAAAGGACGTGATACGTGACACACAGTAGTAGCAGTGTGTATAATCGCGACGTTCCGCGTCCTGGCTGACCACCCCAAGGGATTTTTGGTTTATCGTTGGTGCAGTATACACGCTAGTCTCGATAATGCGGTAATTTATTGCGGGGAAAAGAAAGCAACGTTGAGTCTCTGATTTATTCGTCCAATTCGATCGGCTCTGTATCCTTTTTATTTCGCACGACCGATCCCATTATCGAATAACGTGAAAATATCATCATGAGACATTAATTATCCATAATTGAGTTCGCGAGTACTCGCAGACACCGATAGTAACGAAAGGATTAATCGCGGAGCGGAAAGTATGATTTGCTCGCTGGTTCCCAGAAAAACGGGACTCCTCCGCACGTGTGGAAAAACGAAGGCAAGAAAACAAAATGAGCCTGGTAAGATGTTGCAATTAGCATAGAAACGTTCCACGTCGGCACGAGAACAGCGACAACTTGAGCAACGGTAATTGCGTGTAATTTACTGGCATAAATGTCCTCGAGATGTCACGGCACGCGATTTTGAATGAGACCTGAGAAATGAGACACGTGAAACCACTCGCCTTCGAGCTTCGTTTTCTTTCTACTTCCTGAAATTACAGGGTGTTAATAAAAAAAAAGAAAATTATTTAGAATTTTATCGATCGGTAGAGGAAGGAATGGTATTTTATTAATTTATTAATTCACCCAAGTATTCAAAATGAAAATTTAATTTAAATTATAAATTAGAATTTAAGAAGGAATATAACCTGGGGGGTGCATATTACCACCCCCGTCTCTAATTAAGAAGCTGTTCAAATTTCGATGTAGTTACAGTGAAAGGAAAGTTCTATTTCCTAAGAAACGTTTTACGATGAGAAATACCTTTGGAAGGGGTTAATAGCCGTTTGAACGTTCGCACGGTCACCAAACATTTTCGCGTGGAAACACGATTTCCCAATCGCGGTTCTGCCCTCTCTTCTTCCCTTAGTTCGAGCAACGAGAACAAAGGTACACGCGAACGAGCTTTCTCTTTGCATCTTTGCATGCACAAGCGGGATAGAGAAGAAAAAGGACCCAAGCTGCACCGGTTTTCTCCCTCGAGTTCTACCCGCCGCTTCAGAATGCTTGACCTCGGTTACACTTCAGACACGACCTATTTACACAACGATCGAACGAGAAGCCAGTAAACCGGAAGCTCGTTAAATTCGATCCTTACTTATTCTTCGTTAAATCCGCGGGATACCGCCTTCCTCTCCCGTCGACATCTTTCAAGTAATCAACAAACGCGTCGACACTCGTTGTCGCATCAGAGAATCAATACAATTTTTTATTTCCACGATGAGATTATCTCAATTGCTTCAGAAACAATCCTGAAGAATCCTCAATAGAAATAATGACAATTTCTAAACTCCTAGCACTAATATTCAAGATATTGAAATATTTCTATATCAAATCTTTGAGATTTTAATAGAACAAGTTTCGTTAGAATTGTAGGTCGCCTTATCAGAAGCTTTAGAACGGTTTGATAACAACTCTCAGCTTTATCAGAGATCTGAAGAACTACTGATATTAGCTTGTTGCATATCAAACAGGCAAATTCAAGATACGAAGAAAACAGTGGAATTGATAATTTCTCGTTTAAAAATCCTTATCTGGAATTTGAAATGCAGGGAATTATCGAAGGATCAAATGAAACGATGTTCCTGTTCGCAACTTCCTGCGAACGGGTTGAACACGTTGCCGGGCAACAGGTATTCAAATTAACTGGCTCTTTTCTCGAATTCTACCGGGACAAACGAGGTCAGACCTCGGATACGAAGGACGTTTCAGGATAGAGAAGCGCACACGTACTTAGATGCTGCTTCTACCGGTCGATAGACCTACGTGATTGGCTTGGTAAAATGTGCAGCAAACGAGAAACTCCGTTCCTCGTCTTGTATTCCACGTGTCCCATCAACGGGATTTAAGTGTGAACCCGTTGGAAAGCTACCTTGAGGAATCGACGAACCATTTACGGAACGTCTGCTCCACGGGCTTCACTTGAAATCGTGAATTTTATTAGAGAGTTGGCTGAAGGAAGAATTGAATTTAGTACCATTCGGAACTTCGTAGCTTGGTTCTATGCGACGACTAGTTGATGGAAGGACTATGATAGCTTAACGCATCTTGTTAAAGACAGAATCATTGGTATCGATCGCGAAACATAGGTCGAGCGTAGGTAACTTCACAGGTCGCAAGATCAACACAACGTGGAAGAGGGTTGCAATGCTTGTTCAAAGGGGGAAAGTCATTAAAAGAGGGATCGTTCTAAAAATAATGGTCGTCTCAAAGGACCCTACTGTGGACTGAGATGGTGATCAAGGTGTTTGTATATTTGTCTCGGAAATACTGTTAAACCGAGTAAGTACAGTGGCGTACCTACGTCTACTTAATAACTATCTGTAATTAAGTGTCATCCTGTAAGTCATTATGCGAAACGATCCAACAGATATATAAAACAAGCTATAAATGCTTATCAAACGAACGCACTCTAAAATAAATTGAATTAATAAAAGAAACTCTCGATACCTCTGAGGGAAAAGTTTCCAAGTCTAAATTCTATCCATCTAATGAAAGTGATTTCACTTTAATCACTGTAACCAGCTATTATGTATAAAAAGAGGCGTAAATAAAGTTGCCACAAGGAAACAATAAAGTTCGATCGCGAGCCCCGAGGCTATCGTCGTTGACAGATCGTTCTTGATCCCCGATACAAAGATTCTTTGAGCGGAAAAAGTAAATCGGTCGAAAGTAACCGACCCAATGAACAATCCTCGCAAGACCGTTCGATTAAACGACAACCTGGAAGTCAACGGCAGACAAGCCTGAACTCGTTTCCGTTACCTCTTTCACGGTCTTCAACCTTTCCTTCCACCAGAATCTCATTATTCATTAAAACAACGGATCGACATGGCCGCACACGGACCCGTTTATCCGTTGTTGAATCCACCATTACCGGATCTAAACATGGTACACGTTCGCCAAATGTTTGATCAACTTCCTTCTTAGATTGTTAACCCTTTCGCTGGTAAATGAGATTACACTCCTAGGTAAATGTTAATTTAGGAAAATTTTATTATTATTTCGATAACAATTAGTACGCCATATCGAAACACGGTAATAGTTACGGAAGGAGTTTGAAATAATAGAAATCTGTGATGGTTGAGGATTTTCATCTCGAATGGTTACGACTCTGGTACAAGTCGTACAGAGTTCCGCGTAGAGCGGTATTAAACGAGTCCCGGTGAACTTTTTACGCGTGAAAGGCGCGCCCTGGACAAATCGGGTGGCTGGCGGGGATTCGAGGAAGGGAACTTGTGGAAAACGAGCTCGTAAAATGTTGCGTGACAGCTGAACGTAAACGTCGTAAATTATTGCACAATCTTGCCGGGGAATGGCTCGAGAGCGATTCCCCTGCAACTTTGTTAACCGATACGGTGGTTTAAAAACGCATTCGCGCATCCAGTTTCCTTGTAACAAGAAACGTTACATGATAATGTCGATAAGATAGTAAAATATAGAATCTTTCCTTTTACAACTATGATATCTTGCTGCAATGTTAAAACAGATAAGGAAAACTGGTTTTCCTGGGTTTAAAAAAATTTGGAAAAATTCTGAGATATTTATTGAAATGGGAACTTCTGAAAAATGAATAATTCACCTAGAACCCAGTACGTCGTGCAAGTAATTAAAATATAATTAAAATTGAATTGAAGTTTTATAAAATAAATGGTTAATTATTTCCATAGCTTCTGTATGTTTATTTTTTCGATAAATCTTGTAAATGCAATAAAATGGTCCGTGTCAATACACCTTTCGTCCACTGTAAATATTCCATTCGTAATAGGGATCGTTTCCAGCGAGCTTCTCGAGTGAAAACTCGTTGGAAAATCTAAGAAACCACCGACCCACACGATCCTGATCGTCGGTAAAAATGATGGAACCCGAACTTACGTAACGTATTCTGGTTTAATGAAACCTCAACTCGCGTGTTCGTCGCTCGTACGGCTAATCGTGGCCTGGAATTGACCGTTCACATTTATTATACACAACCGTTCGACACGGCTGAACGAGCCCCGATGTACGGACACGAGTTCACGCGTTAATTTCCTGCTTGTGAATCGCGGCATTATTCGGGAAACCACTTGATACCAAAACCGTGCTCGCGTGCATGCAGGTGTATACACTAGATCGTGTTTACCTGAACAATATCGTAAAATTTGCCGAATTTTCGGTGCAACCGCCGGCAGAAAGGCGATTTCCCGTAACGAAGCTCTAAATGGAGCGCTAATTAAACAAGGTGCTTCGATAAACGTTAAATTAATAAGTATAATCTTTCTAATTATTATGAAAAATTTTTAATCTTTCTTCAGAGAAATAGAGTCAGTTGCAATTCTATTTAAAATCAATGCCGGCTATGTAATCTTGCGTGTCAAGACGATTAAAGTGGTACAAAGGGACACAGTTCATCTCGCAGATCCGAAACAAGTCGACTTATTCAACGCACCGAACGTCTCCCAAAAATAGATGACACCCGGCATCCTCTGGAGACCACGTCCGAAAGATACGTGACACAAGAAAAGCATTGGGATCAAGAAAAATTCAAGAGAGAGACCATGCGCGATGGAATAAGCGAATAAACTCGGTCGAGCTGTCAATATTATGACACCGTACAGATTATCTATAACCCTTTTACTCAAATAGCGAGAAGAAAAATGGTTCAAGAACTAAAGAAATAGAAAAAGAAAATATGCATCCTCTTTGAAGTAGAAAATACTGCAGAAATAAAAAAGAAATTCATCTATAATAGGTTTATCCAGACATGCTAATTTGCATAGCCATCGTGGCGGCTTGAAAATACACCAAAGCCTCCTATTCGAATTGTAAATTAGCCTTTACATAAACTATTTAACCGGAAGCGATACAATGGAGAAACGAACACGGTGAAATGCGAGCGACGTTGAAACATATGAGCGTGAATTGTTAATTAGAGCGAACCGGTTCCTTTAACCCTTTCAGGGCGAGCATCACCGCAAGGTGTAAAAAATCAAAGAGAAAAGGAAAAGTATTTACGAGAATGAAATCTTAATTAGAATTGTGCATTTTTAAAGAGAATCATCCTCAATGTAATGCAGCTTCGAAATTAAACGGTGTTAATGGAAATGGCAGTAATATTATGTTTCTTGCTTGATTGCAAAGTTCATTTGCATTCTACACAATAGCCTCATAAATTCCAACGAACATGCGAGTATGCGGTCGTTTAACGTTCTATAAGCGCAAACACTGAATTACAAATTCTAGTAAATGGAAAAATGAGTTAATTCGTAATTTGAATAAATGTTGTAGAACCTGGTTTCTTTAGATTATTCATTGAATTTGCTACAAAATGCAATAATTATCACGAATAACACGTAGTTTTATAATCAGATTTTAAAAACTTTCAACGTGAAGTGTAAAAGAAGATTGAAAAATATTACAGCTGTTCGTAGGTCTATCAAAAATACATTTCATCGCGTAATGGCCAGGATAACGAGTCGTTCCATGAAAATAATTAAAAAATCCTCGACGAATACGACAATTACACGATATAATTGCCACGGAAATTTGCTGATAAAAGAATCCACGTTTCCTCGGAAAGAAAGTAGAAAACGCGATTGCACAGAAGTCAGCTCGCGAATCTTTTAACGCGAATGTCTAATTACAAGACGAAACCATCCAGCTGCCAGCTTGCAACACGTAAGCTTCGAGAAAAGCTTCATCCAGTTGGACGGCGAATCGCTCTTCCATTTGCAATTCAAATCGGTTAAACAGAGGTGAATTCACCGCGAGGGAACAGCACCGGGGTTGACTGGCAGGTGGCAGGAATTTCGGGAATTTCGCGAGAACGGGTTCAAAGCAACGTATGAAATTCGAAGCATGGTTTTAGCGGAATTTGTAAAGTCTTTTTCGTTGAAGATTAATTAGCTTGATATGGATTGCGCGACCAGAGGAACTGTTCTACTCGAGAGACTTAGAAGAGCTTATGTATTATGGAGCCAGGGAAAAAGTTGCCTCGTTTTCTGATGCACGTCCGAGTACATGGGTTCATTAATGAGCCATTAAGGGAAAACAAGAGTTGATGAATTTTGAGGAAATTCAATTAGAAGAGTGTTTAACAGGTTGCTTAGCAGATTGGAAATATGGTATGTCTAATAAAGTACGCGATAATGTAGAATAATGGGAATTATTAAAGATTTTAAGGAATAATTTTCTATAATTTAATGCCTCAGTTTGATATTTTCAATTATTACTGTTTCCTGAGATAATACAGGATGTTTATGTGTATCATTTAAAAAAGAAATAAAGAATTAATGATTAATTACTTGCAGAAATAATCTTTCAAAAACAATGTAATAAAGGATATCCTGTGCTCGTAAAATAAAAATTAGAGCTAAAATTAGATTTGTTGGAAAGTTCAAGGCTGTCCTCGATTTACCATTTTCTCGATTAATTACCAAAAGAATCGACGCGGCTTTACGAGGATATCGTAGATCGGTTTACCAGTTAGTACGCCGACATCGACATAATTAACGGCATTAACGAACTGTGTCGCATAAATTGCATCGTGCGGTATCCAATTAGCGTGCGCGTGCTGCCATGTGCATTTCATGAACAATATTTTCGCTGTTTACGCGATAACGAGTTCAATTAACGTTCGGGTAAAGAAACGTTCGCGTTCGCTAAAGGTAAGTAAGAGGAATGGTAAAATGATGTATACCTGGATTGAATCGTTTTATTAGATCCAAATCGGTCATGATTCACTCTGATAATCCGATTAACCGAGCAATGGTGGATCTTGATAGTGTCGTTTCGCGCAATTACGATCCCGCTTAATCGAACGAAACGATGATTCCATTGAGCCAACAGCGTTTCAACAAAGCTACGGTAAATCCGCGATAAAATTAAGAAATAAATAACTGGTGAATTATAAATTTTGCTCATTTTTGGGAATATTATTTTTGTAAATCATTGAATTTAACCAGCGCTGGTTAATTTTTGTCGACATTTCCTTGTAAAATTACTGATAATACTAAAAATCTACTTACACCTTCACTCTCGTTTCACCTCCTACTAAAAGAATAAAAGGACACAGGGTGGAATGGAACCATGAAAGACAGCGTGTCACCTGGCTGGTTACGGGAAAATCGAGAAAGAAAGAAGGCAGAACTAATGAAACATCGTTACAAGACCGACTCCCAAACTAATTTCCTGTTTACTTCGCGCCGTGTCCCTTTTAATCTCCCGACACTCCATCGGACAACGGGAGCTCGTATTCAGAATTTTTTTCGCCTGTGAATCCGTGTCCCGTCGCTCCGAAAACGTCAGAGATAACAGCGTTCTAATTAACCGGTAATCAAGCTGCGGCACTCTTAATTTTCGTTCGTCGAGCAGCGGGACGCTATCGGACCAGAGTATTCTTCGCTAATGGGCATTCGATGTTCTCTTCATTGCAAATTTCCAGGTTATTTTATATCAACGAAATTTCGTGAAATTCTCATGAAAATTTTCTAAATGATTTATCATTGAATTCTAGTGCTACTAAATCGAATAAAAATATGAAAATCGAACCAGCTGGATGGTGAAGATAGGTAAAACGTCGCGATAAAACGATCAACGGGACAGAAACGGCCGGTAGAAAACGAACGAGACGGTATAAAAGAAGATGAGAGGAAATAATTGCCAGATCGTTCTTCATTGTCACCGGTCGGTTAATGCGAATATTTGGTACAAACTGAAGTATAATTATAGAGGTGGCCGGAGAGCTAGGTAACTCGATCATTAGCTACGTGCTGCCAAAATGGCTTCACCCCTTGGTTAGACGCACAACCGACGGACCAAGAACCAGCTGCGAACCGTTAATGTTCGTAATCAGTTTGTACAACTAGTTGGTAGATTCGTTTGCGATCGATAGACCGAGGCCTGCGTGGTTCTTGTACAGATTTTCTGACGGACCTCAAAGAAACACCGCTCCAACTGCCACCCCCGTATAGAAAGAGGTAATAATTATGAAAAACTACAAGTCTAACATTGTCAAACGACTGTCATCGACAATTGAATTTCGTCAGAAAGTTCTGATACCAGTCACTCGAACCGCTAACAAGCGACCCCGTAGTTGCTCGACGTCGTCGAATTCTACGAGCAATCGAGTGGTTCGCTCTACGAAAAATTTCCAGTAATTGCCTTCAGCAAGTTCCAGGTTGTTTCGAGTGCAGTCGTTTTTCACGTTGACGATAACGCGATAAATTTTCGGTAAACATTCGTCATTTTTACTGGCCAACTTGGGCAATTACAAATACTATTCTCGAGTGCCTGAAAATGCAAGTAATAAATGGAACTGGGTATCGCGAAAATGATGAATTGTGTTTCTTTTTTTTAAATAAAAGTGTTAAATATAAGAATGATAAATCATCTCTGTTAAAAGTAAGATCGTGCACCGATGGAGCTCGTCTGTTTCGCACGTTTTTCGAACTATTCAAATTGACGTGAATAAAAATGCATTTACACGCGATATGCAGAGTGCACGTGGACACTGTTGCGTTCAGCACGGCAACTCCGTTCTGGAAATATTGCAAGGAACTCTGACAGCTTGACAAAGCATCGAAACGTGGCCGCTTATCGCTTAGCCTCCTCTCCAGCGGAGACGAGCGTGTAAATTTATTGAATGCAAACGATTTCCATCGAGCCTCGTGTATATTTACCCGTTACACGCACGTCATTACCAACGATCGACGTTTCCAGTTCAAAGGAGGAACTGTATTTCGAAGGACACTTGTGTTCGATAAAACTTCTGCAATTTGCATTTCAACGATCGATTTAGAATTTGAAATTTGAAAATGAAAATTAATTCTGCAATTTATTAATAATTTCACGATTTTCTATTCTAGAATTTAGGTAAAATTCCATAAGTATCCTAAATTATATGGTAGAATGCATCGATGTCGAACGGTCCTGTTTTAAATGGAGCCCTGGCCAGTAGCTGAAAGTATTTGCCAAAACGACGCTTCGCCTATAATGAAAATAGAGCCTAAGCCACTGCCCAAAGTACGAAATTGGATTTCGAGGCGGAGCTTGCGTGGCCAAATAATCCCACCCGTTTTACAACTATTGCCAATGGAAAGATCTGCCAAAACAACGTTTACCGTGCGTTGGTCGAATCGTACCACGCAAACATCTACACGAGAGAAAATAATCGAAATGGAAGTTTTTCGATTCGAACCAGAAATTAGTAATAACGAGTTACACTTTCCAATTGACGCTTGAAATCAAAAGCACGCGAAAACGTTGTCGTTCATTGGAAACGCGATGTTCGATCAGTCCACGATTCAACCAACTGAAACAAGATCTCAACTCGTTAGGTGAGAACGACCGGCTTTCACGCGTCTACCTATTCGAATCACCCTTTTTTTTTTTTCTCTCTCTCTTCTTTCAAACGACACGAAAGACCTCATTGCCTCAGGCCTAACGTTAACGCGCGTGATTTTCTTTTCACTCCACTTCGAGCGCACGGTTGCTGTTTGCACTGCGATCCTTTTCACGATGCAACAGACAGAGGAAAATGAAACGCGGGGGAAAAACGTTCCACGAGGAAAACTGGTAATTATTCTGATAGGAGATAAGTAAAACCCTCGAGGTGTTAAAATGGAATACTTTGATCTTTGATTTTAAACACGTTCAATATCGACTTAATTTTATTTAAAATAAAAATTAGCTTTGATTAAACCTAAGGTTGATTCATTAACGAAGGATAAAATGTACAGAGAAGAAAATAAGCCTCTTCAGTTTTCGCTGTTAATATTCATGAGAAAGAATTCAACGGAGAAACGGTTTCTCAAATAATGGAAACGCTCTAAATTCACGTTTCTCTTACGTAATAAGGACCCTGTATCCACGGTATCATAAAACTCGAGGAAATTCGCTGGTTTCATTCATTTTACGTGCTCGTTACATATTCCAATTACCCGCGGCACAAGCGGCCGGCTCCACTGACGACATTCTTTTCAATATTTCAACCGGTGTCTAATTAGCAAATTTAACAAATACGACTCGAAAGAATGTTCCTTTTTCCCCCGGTTTCAAATGTATTCTCACGGATGAAACTTCAGAAACCCGTGTGGTTCACTTTAGAATTCCTTTTCTACCCCTTTTATCATGATGTTCTTTTGCGCCCGATATTGCGCGAGGTGTGTAGGTGTAACGAAGCTAAAAGTCCCTCTAAATGAACCGCTCTTTATTTTTAGTATAATTGTTAACTGTTTTCTCGCAGACTAATTAAAAGCATTCAATCAAGATATTCAATTAAAAAAGTAACCTTATCTTTGATACTCTCTATTAATATTTTTCATTCGCACTGGAGAAAAATATTGTAATTTTTATACTGTATAATCAGACAGAAAGAAGGCTACTGCTGTGGAATTGAAACAGTTCAGAAAGTGTGTTTGCTTTGGATGTTTCAAAGGATTAATCTTCTGTGGTCGAAATGTTCCTTTCAGCTACAAATTTAATTAAGTACTCTTAACTAGAATGTTTATGAAATTTTTAAAGCTCCATAAAAAAGAGAAACTTAACATACAACGAATTAGTGCAATGAAAATTAAAAAAGTATGATTAATAAAAGATAGAAATAATTTTTACAGAGTCAAATCTGTCCCTATCATGGCACTTAACGAGTTAACAATTATTCTAAATCGAAGATACTGAAGATCAAAATATTAATAAAAGAAAATTGATTTCAAGTACTCACCTTGGCGAAGTCGATCTTGAGTGTGCAACAACCAGAGTATATGTCTGCTCCGTGAAGTGTCTCCTTCGCCCTGGTTGCCGATTCCACCGAGTCGAACGTGGTTACCGAAGAATTCAGTTAAGAATATATAGAAGTATCTTGCAAGCTATCGATCAACGGAAATCATCTACGAAACGGATACTCGAAGCAAAGAGGATCTCTGTCGTTCAAACGGAAATGGAAATGCTGCTAGATTCTTGGGTGAAGAAATTTTAAATAACACACTTTTGAAGCAACAGGCTACACAATTCAAGATATTCAAAAATAGATAATTTTTTTAAGGGCAATATCCTATCAAAAAAAATGGAATATAAAATAAATTTGAAATTTTGTTAATTAATCAACTGAAATATCCTATCATTATTTTTAAAAAATTCCCAACGATTTAAAGAATTAAACTAACTTTAAACATTTCAGGACAACGAACCTATTTAAAGTACAATATGTAAAACTTTCGCGTGTATCCCGGTAGTTAACCGAAGGAAAAAGGGGGTCATTCATTCGTATGCCAGGAGTTGCTTGGCGATGTTCAACCGGAAGCATCAGGAGGCTTAGGGATAAGGTCGCTGGACCGGAAGATCCTGTAACCGAGTCGTGGCGAACGCAACTTTTGCTTATAAATCTTCATCACATTGTAACGCTGGCACGTGACCGACAAACTTTACCGATTCCGACAAAAGAAAGAAGGGGAGGAAACGGAAGGGTGTTACGACGGGGATCCTCTTTCGAGCTTAAAAACCCATTTATCGCGGTTCGAGAAGCCCGAAAAAAGCTTGACGGCTCGTAAAACGCGATCCACCTTGAGTGGACAGATTGCATTGCAAAGGATATTCCACCATCGCTTGAACGCCATTCTTCTTGAAGATGACGATACGCTGAACTTGCCCGCTGGGTGCACTGATCGTGTGTAATACTTCCTGCAAAGAGAAATATATTTTTCAAAAATTATCGCTAAATTTATTTACATTCTATGCATGCCTGATTCGAACAATAAATTCGATCTCCACACGAGAGGGATGTAAATCTATCAATAATTATGCATCTGCCCTGTCCTCCAAATATTTATGAATTTTAATAGCCCTGGCTGTTCGATGATGGAAAAACTAACAAACAACCGCTTAACCTCCCGATGTACATTGAATAAAAACAATCAATTGCCAAGAATATTGCGCGTGTAGCAAATTCTTTTTCATTTCTTCCCCGTGATATTGATCATGAAAAGAACTTCAATAATCTTCCCACTGGTACTTTGTTTGAAAAAGAAAAATTTAGTGTTCGAAGGGGAAAAAAGTGGAAGATAATTTACGACACGGTTGGAAACGTTTCTTTCTGATAAAAACAAAGTCGAAAAATCGAGTCTGAGGAATCGTCGAGTTAACTCGATTAAATTTCGACTGAAGGTACATTTGTTTTTCCTCTCCGTTGTAAACATTCACGATATCACCGGTGAAAATAAGAAACGGAGAATCTAATCCTGTTTCCAAGGAAAGTGGGTCGTTTCTTTCTGTACTTCATCCACTTTTTTACATTCGCTATGAACTGCCAACGAAATATTTTCTACTGTTACCAGTCGGTCCTCGTGTATGGTCGTCGTGTGCGAAAGCAGGGAATAATAGAACGGTTAAATTGGATACGGAAAACTTTACAAAATAGGTAGTACGAGAATTCGAGTGAAATTTCACTGGATAGTTTAGTTTGTAAATACTTAAAAAGGAGAAGCTAAATCATTTTTAAATTACATAGACAACGTTATCCAGGGGCTTGACACAAATTAGAAAAGGAATAGATGAAAATTTCATTAAATCCTTGAATTTTCATTATTCCCATATGTAGTCGTGTGCAAGGTAGACTTCCTTTGGTTAAAAGTAAATATGGGAAGCCTCTTATCACTTACATTAGACCTGAGTTTGTAAATACTTAAAAAAGAGAAACTAAATAATTTTTAAATAATTACTTAGACAATGCTACCCAGAGGCTTGACACAAATTAGAAAAGGAATAGATGAAAAATTCATTAAATCCTTGAATTTCCATTATTCCCATACGTAGTCGTGTGCAAGGTAGACTTCCTTTGGTTAAAAGTAAATATGGGAAGCCTCTTACCATATACATTAGACCTGAGGAAGGAGAAGAGCCTTGGGAGATCCTTAGGAGAGCCTAAGTTACATACTCCTACATTTCCTCTTAACCAACAGAAGCCTCAGCTGCATATCACTATACATAATTTTCCTTAATAAATGCTATTATATCTTAACAGCTTCAAAAGAAATATCACACACCCCAGTGTATCTAAGGAATATTCCCTACATCTGATCATTAAAACCCACCAAGAGAAAAGAAATATGTAATGAAATCATTCCAAAAGTGATCTTCTTTGTACTCGAACAAAGAAGAACCACACCAAATGCGTTTCAATCGTAAAATGGAATTGTTAGAATGTATTTTTAAATGTGTTTCAATATAAACGTCCGCGTAAAATGGCTGGCGAACAGCAAACAGTACAGTGTTTTGCTCGACGAAAATGCACGCGTCTACGGAATCAGACTTAATTATCCGGCGTTTCCATCTGGAACGAAGAATGCAAGGCTCCTTTGTGCAGCCCGAAACTCGGATAGGGAGATCTTTTGTTGTATCTACGGCGTATATAGCGCGGTGTAAATTCAATACCATCGTCTTTACCTCCCTTTTTCTCGCCTGTCCCTGTCTCTCGTCGATCTTTAACAAAGGGAACCCTTTCTCGCTTAAACGACACCGCGAAGAAGCGGCCAGGAATCGTGATAAGAATATAGGTAATCCCTCGACACGTTTCTTTGTTCCGTTAGAAAAGTATTCGCTCGCAGAACCCCGTCCGGGGGGTAGAGCGTTAGAAAAGTAATAGATGGAAAATTAATTAAATATCTCTACGTAATCTTTTTTCATCCCTGGGAGGGGAAAAATTGAATATTATACTAATACTATAAAGTGAAAAATTTGGAAATTTTTCTATCTTCTAGAATTAAATTTGTTCACAATGGTTAACGTGTTAATCATGCAAAATTAATTTCACTTTGGATCGTTCATAACAACAATTCTTTCATAAATACTGTACAATTATAATAAATCTCATTATACCGAGTGATTCTCCAATAAGCGTAAAATTAGTTTAATTAGTCAGCACCAACTATAATGAGAACGAAATGCTGCGTCGAATACCCGTCGTTTAATATATATGAATGTAAATAAAGTTAGAAAAGTATGTAATAAAATTGTACGAGGAAGAAGAAAGACTGTAGGAAGGGGTGCATTCAAGGCGACCTAATCAAAAAGATGGCCGATTAGAGTGAAAGACACTGACGAGCAGCAGCAGCCGTCAAAGAAGCGACGGAGGAGACTAATGAAACCTCGAGCTTGTTTGAATAGCGGACGAAATTGAGGAATACATGTTTCGCTTTATTACCATGAAGACAGGGGACTTTGAAGCTACTTTGAAAGGTAAAAATATCCCCTGCAGCTTCGTGACTTAGTCAACGTTCAACACTGATGCACTTAAGAGCCGATGTGCACTTAAGATCAACAATAACCACTTCATCAATTCAAAATTAAATTAAATATTTCCTTACACTATTATTAACAAATTGACTACTATAACGTACACTATGAATTCATGGATAATACAAATTTTACTCCAAGTGGATAACAATAAAAAATAAAATTTTGAAAATATCCTGAAGGATCCCTTTTCTTCAATTCGATTCAATTCGAGAGATAGATCTGATCTCATGGTACACAGATAGCTGCACTTAACCACCTACTGTGAACAACTGGAATCAAGTTCTCGATGCTAGAAAGTCTCTGTAACCCATCCTCACCATTTCGATGACCTAACAATGGTAAGGTCAGGAGGCAAGAAAATGTCGATTAATACTTAACAAAGGAACTAATACGTGAAATGGTTACATTGTGTGTTTAGAGAATATCTTAGGAGGAATTTTATATCACAGTTAGACCCTGACAGGATACAATGGGTCTTCTAGTCACGAGCTAAAATCCGGGTTCACGATGTACGTGAAAAGATTCGCGAAGAAATAGGGAGCAACGTATACTAGCTGCTTGTGAATTATATATGGACAGATTGTATAAGATGTGGAGGAAAGTTTTCAAAATACATTTTATATCAAAGCTATACCAAAAATGGTTGAATTTTTCTTCTCTAGAAAAGATAGAATAATTTTTATATCCTGCATTTATAATTCAGCAACATCTTGTATACCATCATTCACGATAAAAGGAAGCGGCTGTTTATTTCGATTCTATCGATCGAACTTTATAAATGCCCGAAGATTAATCACATTAAGCCGTCAATAGCCAGTCTGATGAATTAAATAAGAGATGGAGCTCCTTTTGTAACGATCCACCCTCGACTGATACCCCCTGGCCAGGGCTTTTTTATTATTCGGCTCCTCGAATCTCGTCCCAATCTCATTCACCCGGTTGCAAACGTGTGAAAAAGTGATGAAGCGACACAATTACTGCGTCAATTTACCCCGACACTGTTCGAGAAACGTTCTGCCCGCGTCTGAAGACGATGGCAGCAAGAAAGGCAAGTATTTCCCTGGAGAACAATCTCTACGATATTCTCGTGTAGGTGTATTCATTACGAGAAGCCTCCTGCAGTCTAATAAGCATGACACCTGTGTCTATGAAACATCAAATTGAAGTTTTCTTAATTATTTTTAATATCAATATTTTATTTTCAGAATTCCTGCTTTCTCTATATCGTCATTTTTCTTGTGGAAGTCTATGTTTGGGTGCAAATGAAGAAATTGAAAGGCAAGGAAACCAAGGAGCTTATAAATTCTCTCTTCCTCAATTATGCACGCACGCATGCGGAAACAGAGCAACGAAAGCTATTTAGTTTCGAATAAAAGGATGCACGAGACGGATTTCTTCATTTTTATTCGTCCAGGGAAATTTCATGCAAGGAATATATAAATTGCAAATACACCGAAGACAGTGAATATATTTGAAATTTTCATAACTGATAAACTTGCATATGTAGCTCATATGACATTTGTAAGGAAAGAGATACGTCTAACTCGAAAGAAAGAACAGAAGAATCAAAGTTCATTTGCTTTCGTTTCATTGGAAATCGTATTTCTGTGGCTGACCTGCCTCATCCACGGTGGATTCTCGTATTTTTCTTCCGCCATTTTTCCCGACCCGGTATAAATATCGACGACAAATTATACTAGTGCCGTATCCTCGACGGACTGGCTACAAAACGAACATCCGGAAGAAAAGCAAACACTCGAACAAGATTCTGCTTTTAACACACATGTCAAATTTCCTGGTGATATTTCCTGAAAATCGGGGAGGTCGAAAGGAAACTTTATCCAATTTTTGAAAAGGAATGGCAATTCTTTAACACTCGAATGTCAATACCTGGGACCGTTTGGAATTAAATACAAAATTTTTATTTACAGTGATTGATCTCTTTTACAAATACAAGTAACGCGAATAATATATGCAAATAGAAATTACAAATAACAATTTCCTTACAATGAAATCAAATTTCTTCGCCTTATAGTAAGTATACGTCCGATCAGCTTCGAAGTCGGACTGAATACTGATGAAAGACACAGTAGCATAGATATCTCTCTAATGTAATCAAAACAAACTACACCGAGCATCGACTCTGCAATGGCGAAGACAAACAAACCTGAACATCAGCAGCAAAGTATTAAATGAAAATTTTCCTTCTTTCGAGCTCTTAAAATTGTATTAACTTGGTTGATTTTACACCAATTTTTTATCATATTTTCAGTGATTTCTAAATTTTTCTATTGTATAATAGTTTCGAAAAATTCTAAAGGGATTCGGTAAATATTTCTTGATTAACAACAGACAAATCTCTCTATTTTTCAACAGATACGTAGGAAAGGTGGAGTTTTTAAGAAAGCTTTTATAATGACCGGTTCGAAGCACACCGGAGACAAGTAATCGGCGTACGAGGGGATCTCTTCGGCATCTCCTATCCTCATTTTTATTCTACACCAGCCGGATCCACGAGTTTGACCTACCTCACGTACCAGTCACCTTCGCCTTCCCTTCATCTTCTTTCCAACCGTGACTGATATAAACGCAACTGGTAGGTTAACTTTAGAGAAGAGCATCAAAGGATACATGTATACACACGTGCACAGCTGTGAAAACCACGACAACTGGATCTCTCGTAATTCCTATGAGCTCTTTAATCATGAAGCATGCCATTCTGAAACTAGGCACGCCGTACATCTTCCCAGTCACATCAATGAAGAAGCTTGGAAAGATTAAAAAGAACACGGACGAGAGAATGAACGCGTCGAGATGCGTTAAGAAACTCCCTGCTAGATTCGAGGCTCGAGTTTTCTTACAAAATATTTTTTTTTTTTATGCATTCCTTTCATTTTACCTTGAAATTAATTCCTCTGCTAGCCAAACTTGTGATTTAAAATTAAAATGTAATTTTAAATTCTGATTTTCTAATTTTCATATTAATTCTTTGGGGTGTTATCTATCCACTCCAGATGAGCTCAGTGTTTTATTTTAATGTTAAATAAAGTTTGCTCGTATTTGTATACTTCTACAATGATAAATAAAAAGAAAATGTCTAAGTTTTCTTAATACCTTTAATGGCTTTTAACGTAATTTTCCTCAAGTTCTGCTCAGAATCATATTTAACTACTAATGAAACTGGCCGTGTAAGATAAGCAAAGGCCGTGAACAAAAGAAGGAACATTGAATTCCACCGTTGCTTTGTGGTATTGTTTTCAATGCAAATATTGAACTTTCTTTGGCCAGGTCGAGCTGTGTCTTGAGAAAAGTCGAAAATTCCGGTGAAAGACAATGAGAGAAATCGAGGGAAATCCTTGCGGTTTGATATTTTTAACTCGATATTTTCTTACGGAAGCCGGTCGCTTTTAAACTTCTTCCCCATTACCCGGCTACCATGTAAATGCGACCGCCGGAGCTAACTTTTGAAAGACCAAGTGTGTTCGCCAAAAGCTGCGGTGACTCCCCCGGTGTTCCTCTAATTCCCACGGGAAACTTCCACCACCGTAGGATTATTCTGCATACGCTCGTGTGTGCACGACGAAATTCCCAAGGGAACAACGGCTTTATTTCGTGGAAAAACGTTAGCTTTCGTAGCTGAACGAAAAGCAAACGGCGAGATAGCAGAATGGTAGAATAATCGGGCCAGAGGTGATTTCTTTTTTCTCCAACAAAAATACTCAGAAAATGAAGAAGCTTTTTCTCGTTTGAAACTAATATGTAACACCCGCCTATGTATAATACCCCGCAGAATTATTTTGACCCAGCTAGAAAAATAAAACTGTTCCTTGAAATAATTAAAATGTCTAATGAAATCAAATTTTTTATCTTTGCGAAATGAATATTTTGTGCTGGAAAAATTTTCATAAATAAATTGACGACATTGAAAATTATTGAATTTTTACGCCCCTATTTAAGCGAGTATCATTTGTTTCAAAAATTTCTACGGCTGTTTCTCGTGCAAAGAGAAGAGAATAAAAAGAAAAGCCATGTTCTTTTCCCGGCTCCTCATTACCATTCAAAACGTAGGCTGGCCTCGTTTGACCCGTTGCCGCCAGGAGCATAGAATTTTCCACATTGTCCCAACCGGCTGTGGAATCATGCAAACGTAGCCACCGGGGGCTAAGTTTCCGAGGAACAAGCCCTGGCTGCTCGACCACCGTCGAAAACCACAATTTTCTACCCCAACTTCTTTCCCCTAATTCCATCGAGACTCCTGCAGGGTGAAGATCGTCCCGCTTACGAGCAAAGACTCGAGTGCGCTCTGACCTTAATCGTCGCCCAGTGTGTACGTATCCAGGGGTTGCTCGTGAAGAAGTCGATTGCCAAGGTGTTAAAGGGAAGAAATACGATTGAGGATCCTCGAGAAAGGATTATACTGGGTGTTGAGAAAAAAAAATCTTTCAGTAAAGGATTCCTTGCTGAACTTAAATGAGAAATTAACCCTTCTATGGTGGATTCATTTAGATAGTGGCATTAAAATTAAAATTATGTTACTTTTGCAAGGTAGTAAACATTGGATTTTTTTCCTTGCTGAACTTAAATGAGAAATTAACCCTTCTATGGTGGACTCATTTAGAAGGTGGTATTAAAATAAAAATTACGTTACTTTTGCAAGGTATATTTTTTTCTCGGATGAAATATAAGATTTTACAGGAAGAGTTTAGAATCTTGGAATTTTGGAATCCTGAAATTTTTCGCTCCATTTACCAAGAAATTTCTACCTTCTGTGTCGAGGAAGCTTTTCCTAGAACACCTTATAGAAACGTAGAACACGTAACAGCCTCTACAGAGACAGCTGCTTGAGTACAGGTCTCCGGGAAAGCAGATACACGAAATCGAAAGGAAATGTAATCGTAGCGGAGGAAACTCTTAAATCTGTGATGCGAGCACGTGACTCGAATTGACTACGAAGCTGAACGCAAGCATCTCGCTTTGATCACAATGCTCTTGTGTCTGTGGCGACCATTCGTGATCACGTTTCCATTTTATATTGTGTTTCCAGCCCGGAATTCCTGTTATGCTCGAAAGAGCTCGCTGGATTGAATTCTCTAAGAGCAACCAGCAAGTTATACCAGATCAAGCTTTTCGTTTACCTGTACTTTGATGTTTAACCATTTTCCTATTATAGTTACTAGGTAATCCAACATAGATCATAGTTAAAAAAAAAATTTTGTGAATTCCTCCCTTCGATCCACACGACCAAAAATTCATATCAAAGCCACAAATCCTTTTCTAAATAATCGTTATATTTCTGAGTACATACCTAAATCTCTAAATAGAACACATGACAAAAAAATGATTTAATATTGAGTTCGCTAAGCCTCAGTAAACAAAAGCGCTACTCCACCCACGCGCGACCCGTTGTCATTAAATTATCTTACACACGCACACACGACTGTACCCACGTGCATTTGGTATGTACACAGCTGGTGTTTCCAGATGACGTGTTTTAATCGCACCAACTCACTGTTTCGTCGCAACAACGAGGAGGAGGACTTAGTTTGCGCCAGTTTTCGCACGAATAAATATTGATTTTTGCTACTTGTTGGACGAGCAACAACACTTTCGACGAATTTTCATCCTCCACCCACGCAACCTCTCTCGAATCGATCAACCGAACGGTTTCGTTATCAGTTATTATCGAATCGATTAAAATTCAACGCTCAATGTTGCGAGACACGGATTTTAACGCCACCGAACCAGACGCTATTTGATACTTGAGCTCGGTTCGCGATAAGGTAATGTCTGTTCTGAAATACGTAACTACTTTCAGATAAGCCTGGCTGCTGTATCAAGCGCACAGTATGGTGTATTATCGTTAGATACGGAAACGAAGCCGTTTCAGCAGGCGGCATTGTTAACCGTACCAAGCAGATAGGGTGGAGACGCTTTTCCGTCAAGTATCTGTTACCCTACTTAACTTCCAGATCCTTGAACGTCTTGCCAACTTTCCGTCATCTAGCTGGCAATTCAATAGATTTATTCATTTTCGGGTTACTTCGACAACTTCGCTTTGAATAACAATTCGAGACCGTCCCACTGTGCTTTGGGGTAATTAGGGGATTTCTGAAGAACTCTGCACATATTGCAACCACCGCATTATTCGAGGCATTCGGTTCGAGACTGCCCTAAATGCAAAATAACTTTCGACTTGCTTTCATTTTTTTTTTCTAATTAACCCACTATTGCGCTGAATGCCTCCTTTATTAATGACGCCTAAAAGCACCCACTTGTACACGGATATTTTTACTAGAACGAAATATCCCCGAAGAGCGTACTCCGTTTCAGTTTTCCCTTGTTCGAAAGACTTTACGACGCGAACGACAATTAACTGGGACGTTTGAAAAGTTGCCCCGACGGATAAGCAAACAATTCAAGCCGGCCGACATTGTTCCTCAACAAGTTGCAACCAGCAGTCGTTACGGTGTATAAACTCATCAACGGGTAGTAACGTGGAGAGCCATAAAATGGTGGACGTTGGCAAAATGGAAACTACACCGGTGTCGGTGGATTTAATGTACGTTGATCCGCGACGCGTGGAAAGGCCTATACTAAATCCGGATTTCGAACTCATCCGACTTAATCCTACGACTCGAGTGCTCGATGGAAAGCGCTTAGATGGTTTTCCGACAAATATCGATTGTCACTGAACGCTATCGTCGCCATTACCAGGCATTATTCCGAGTGGAATATACAGGCTAATTCAAAACGATCAAACGAAGTAACATGAAGAAAAATTTCTTTACAATCAGCCTGTAAATTTTAATAATCGTTCGCGAACTCGTCAACCAGCTGCGTCATTTAAATTAAGGATAGCACCGAAACTTTCCTTCGTCGTTCATCGACATCAACGCGAAAAACAAAACGTAATTATTCGTCCAGATGGCCGACGTTGTAATCTGCACCGACACCCGCTGCATTTTCTCCTGGAAATTTCCGCTGAACACTTTACAAATAATTGCCCATTGATAAGGAACGACGTTGTCTCGAAAAGTTTATGAGAAAACTTGAGGGGAGATAAAAAGGAAATTGCAAGAATTGTTCGAGGAAGTGGTATCTGCATCGACTTCGTTAATTTCTTGTGAGAGGAACTTGTTCATCAACGTTCTTTCATATTTATTTACAACGAAGTAACAATGGAAGTGACGATGATATTTATGACTGTAATTCCTTTTCCAATTTCCTTGAATGACAAGGAAAAAAATGTATTTAATAATAAATTAGCAGATTTGTATACGAATTTGTGCGAAGTTTTTACAAACTTAATTTCTTTCCAAATTTTTCAAAATGATAAATGCTGGTTCAAGTAACAAATGATGTAAGTACGGAAATAAACGGGCGCATCATTTATCACTCCGATTTCTAAATTACAACCGAATTTCTTAGACGCTGTTTGAAACACGCGAAAGCTGTTCTTTATTGCTAAATGTTTCGCGAAAGCATCGAACGTCTTCCGTGAAGTGTAGCTCATAAAATTCCATTAAGAGACCGTAACTTCTCCGGGCTGTTACTTAGAAGAACGTGTCTCGTTCAACGGACGCATATTAACCCGTGAATTAATTTCACGCGAGTTACGAGGCTGCTAGAGCAACAAATATTCGGGACAAATTAAAATTGTGCCAGCCCGGTAAAAGCGACTCCTCGAAGGCATTCTCGATATTAGCTCCGAGGGGTCGGCCGTGTCCGGAATTAATTACACGCTGTTCATAAATCCCAACGGAGAGTGTAATGTATTCATGCTTTTCGTCAACACGAGCCAGAAGTACGAGGCAGAAAAAGTGACTGCAAAGAGACAAAGAACGGGCTTCCCTTTTCCCTCGAATTACTCGCAAGACTCGCGAAAACTTCTCGACCAACTTTTCCGGCGCTGCGAACCTGTTCGGAAGGGGGTCTTTTTCCGAGTTTGTTTAACAAAAAGAGAAAAAAAAAGGGAAGTCTCGCCGGATTGTTTGCCAGGCAAACAAGCTATCCAACTTTCCACGTGTCTTATCCAATGTCTTCGGAAACGAGGAAAGCATGCTTCCGAACAACTACCTGATACTTTTCGAGTCCCATTCGTGGAACGATTACTAAACATTGAATCGAACTTCAACAGAAGGTAACTTTTCTAAATTGTCAATTCTAAAGACTGGTGTTTGCTGTGGAATAATAGAATGATTATCTGAAGTCGAAGAAATAGGTATTTTTATGCTATGATGGGTGGACATCTAATCCATCATTATCTAATTTACCAAAGATTCATCGACTCGAATAGATCTAACGATGACTCGTGTAGAAATGATAAGTAATTGAATTTCAAAGGCATGCTACGAGCTGTGCATTCCATGTTATTCTCTTTCATCTTGGATTTAGGCGAAGAGATATTTCTCAAGAACAATGGGAATATCTAAGGAACAATAAAGAAGCATGACTGACACTTGCTGTTTATATGTAGTTCTAACGCTGTACATAATCTGCTCGAGGAACTTATTTTGAATATAAGAGGAGAAACGTATGCAGCAAATGTATGGTATAAAATCGTACAGATCCATGAATCCACCTGGCGTCAAATATATCCGTGACATCATCGACATCCAACGAGATCAAAAAATAGTTGTGCAGTCAGAATAGAATGATCCCTCGTCGGATCGCGGGATGCACGGGATTGGTGAAAATGTGCAGCATACCAGTTCAAGGATAATCTGAGAAAGCAATCGTCCAATGATATACAGCGTGAATCAATTGGGTCGAGTTATATCCGAAGCTTAGTTGTAGATAGGAAAAAATTGAATTCATGTAGGAATACCTGTTTCCTTATGACTTCACCTTTTTATAAGTGCAACGATGCAACTGCATTTATTAACACCTTGACTGCAACAAGGCATACTACATTCTAATATTGGAATACTTAAGTAAATTTTCAAATTCCAAATTTCAAGCTTCCAATTAACATCTCACTAATTAATATAGATAAATGATACTATTAAAAATAATATTTTTCTACTGCTTTCTTTCAATTATTCGAGTACTGGCGTGCTGAATGAATTTTCTTTGCAATTCTATTTCTAAAAAGAATTATCCAATGTACCAAATATTCAACAAAAGTGGTACTCGATAATGCTGTTGAAAACTTATCGTGAACTTTGTTTGAACCCGAAATTTCCTAACGCATACACACGACGGTGTGCCCTCTGGCCGAATTAAAATATTCAAATTGCAGCTGGTTGCTGTATATTCAGAGCATGCTTGAAATGAATTTATCAGGTGTCTCGCGTTGAAAGATTAAACTTTCGTTGCATAGAGGGGGTGCAATAATTAAAGCACAGCTGATAAGCTGCAGCGACAGTAATCTCTTCCTTGTTTAACCCTTTCGCTGCTGACACTTATTCGAATCTTTTACAATTACCATTTATGATCATCCGTGGTTAAGTCGCAGCGAGGTTCGAGGATTGCATCATCATGATGGATACTTTTTCTCGAATCGAAGCCAGATTAACTCGCGCGAAAGAATTCAAGCGCGATGTTCGACGCGCGCTGAATTTATCGCGCGTCTATTTAAGAAGCCGGGCAACGTAATCTCGCGAGAAGAACACGAAGAAGCGAGTAGATGACGCACGAGGAAGGCGCGATCGCGAGGTCGATGCCATCCAAGCGAACCGTATCGCTTGCTAAATGATTCAGCAACGTCGATGATCAGAAGGCTCTCGCCGGTAATGATCTCCGGTAACGCTTCGACAAATAACAGGTCGCGAATAAATCAGTGAAACCCGGAGCCTAGGGGCATTCCCTATTATTAGATGTTAATAATGAAATGAAATTCACTTTAAGAAAATAAAAAATTTTTCCAATTTCTTATTTTATTGAGAACCTTTCATATCACCATGGTAGTTATGGATTAACATTGTCACAAGCGGATACAATATCCGTGAAATTTTATACACTGTAAACATTAGAATCTAGTTTCATCCGGAGAAGCAAACTTTCAAAAAGCTTGCCTAGTAAGGTGATCACTGATACGAGATAAAACAAGAAGTTAATAGAATCTGATACACAAGATCGTTCAATTTCCACAGTGTCAAGCGTGAAACACATAGTAGGTTGATACTTCCTTTGATCGTAAATATAATGGTTGGAAAAGCATCTTGGTATGGACGTTTCATTCGCCACGGGTCGATACAACGTGCACGTTAATATCAGATAATGGATACGCGATGGGTGAGAATGGGCAGAACGATAAAATTGTGGAAACGACGGGAAGAGTTATAGTCGGTGGAAAATGGAAAGAAAATTATATTTTTCCTTGGAACACTGTCGTATCTTGTGCATCGAAAACGAACAAATGAAATGAAAAAATGAAATTTATGGAAAAGATAAATATAAAAATGATATTTATGATGCATAACGAACCGAAGTCGACATGCAGTTGTAATATTATTTAAAAAAGTACAAATTTATTATTTGCAACTGAAGAATAATTATGCATTTTTGTAACAGTAAAATGTTTAAAAAATATGCAATGATTAATATATGGTAAAATATTACACTCTGCGGTTGATATCCGAGTGTAGAATATAAATGCAGCAAACTTTCTGCCAGTAGTATAGGTCAATCAAATGTGCCAGTGGTATAGGTCAATCGTATATGAACCGTGACTGTTTTATAGCAACGAGACATGCAAACGTGCGTTGTTGCAGCAGTTTAAGAAAATTAATAAGCATTTCTGTCCTGTTAATACTTGGCATTACCCAACGTTATCGTACAATCTATCATAATTAAGTTTTTAATGAAAAAACAGATTAAAATCAAATGAAATGACACGTTATTATATTTTTGCATTAATGTAACAATATAGAATAACAAATTGATAGTTTCAACTGAAACATGTTAATTCGAATGGAATGATACGATCTAAGAGGGAAGTCTTTCGCTAAAAGGATTATCAAGTTCCACGTGTCTTTCACTCAAGCGTCATAGTTAACTCGTTTCCCCTGGTTAACATGTTCAGAGACGAATTGCAGGAAGGTAACGAATTAAGGAAAATTAGAAGCACTTTCGCGAGATACGTGCACCCCCATCAATCACGCTTAAACAAACCCCATAGCTGAGGAAACAGTCATCGACTCTAGAAGCACAGCAAACAAGACGAGTTTCAATGCTCGCTTCGCACACGGAAACGGACAAGCCTTTATTTGGAAACACTTTTCGTGGCTTGACCAAACGGAGTAAAAACATTACATTCGATAACCATGACAGTGACGTGTACCGCTACGCTTTTATATTATTAAAATCTTGTTGGAGTACTTTTTTAATTATTCGTATATTACAATTTTAATTTTCGTATCAAAGTTCTAATTAACCCTTTCACTACAGCGAAATTTAACCCAAAATTATTAAATTATAGTTTAGATAATTCTGGGATAATTTAATAATTTTGATAAGTAATTAATTTTGATATCAGGGTCCCAATTAACCCTTCCACTACAGCGAAATTTAACCCAAAATTATTAAATTATAGTTTAGAATTCTTATTCTATTGAATAACAATTCTGGGATAATTTAATAATGTTGATAAGTAATTAATTTTGATAGTGATATGACAATTATTATCCCAAATGCAATTTATTAAATAAGACAGTTTTTCAAAATGTACCTAATATTACAAGAAGCAGCTCTCGAACCCAAAATTATTAAATTATAGTTTAGAATAGTTATTCTATTGAATTCTAGGATAATTTAATCATTTTGATAAGTAATTAATTTTGATAGATCATAATTACTATCCCAAATGCAATTTATTATCACTTGAAAATATCCAAATAAGACAGTTTTTCAAAATATAACTAATACTACAAGAATCAGCTCTCTAACTCGCAGTGAATCCATTATCACGCTTAAAAGGTAATTAATTGAGACGGGTACGAATACTTTTGCGCCACACTGTACGTATCTGTTTATATTTAGCACAATTGCACAGCTCGGACAGCGTTCGTTCGTTTTGCTTATTTGAACGGTCGCGCGAAAACATCTGTTCTATCGAATGCCTGGCCAATCGAGATTTTTCCACGCGAGCACGCGCGCGAGTAATTCGAACGGTTATTCGTAATCGGCTGTCTGTACGTACAGGGTAAACGCGTCGGCTGTCACAGAGGTAGAAAAGTAAAAAAAAAAAAAAAAAAAACCGTATCGGGCATGTGTTACGAGGCTGGTGTATCAATTGAATCTGTCCGCGAGCGAATTAATCGAAGGTAAACGGACGGGCTAGATTCGCCTGATACGGATTTATTGCGGCGGGAAACGCGGTTGTTGCTCTGTCACGCGCGAGGATACAACCAGCCGCACGGTTTCGCGCGCTTGCGAATTCAACGCGAGCAAGAGGCATGTGTTATGCAGTCACGCGATCCGCGTGCATAAGCTTCGACGCGCTCGGGACGCGATCCAGACGCGAATCAGACGTGCGAGCGTGCTTGACGATAAAATTAGAAGCGTAAGGTGCGACGTGATTAACAACCTCTTTTTTCTATGCTAAATCGAGCCGTAATGCGTGTAACGAGGAACGCGAGAAAATAATGCCGTGTTTTCATTTTAGACTGACAACGAAACGGAGCTTTCGAAAAGAAATAAGGGTAGATGAACTTTACACCAGTAAATCAGGTTTAATGGATCGATTTCAGTCTGGAAAAATGTCACGTAAAAGACCTCGCACCTGTGGGACCTGATTTAGTGACCCTCTACCCCTGCAGTCCTATGGGGATGACATCGAACTTGTAGGAGCATGTTTAAAGTTACTTTGGGTTCATCGATCTAGAATAATTTAAAACTTACACGAACCCTTAGGACACAAATATATTCCGGATTCTTATAAGGTGCGAACAATTCTGATCAGAGTAAAGCTGAAAATATAGTGCAACGAAGAATCCTGAGGATTTGAAACATCCTAGGATCCTACATGCTTTACAAGCACGTGAAATCCCATAATACTCGGAACCACTAAGACCCTGAAACGTGGTAGCTCTTCTGATGGGTTCTGGGGATTGCTAGATCCCTTGTATAGTGTACCAGAAATCTAGGATTACGTGTATCGCGTCCCAAGAATTTCGACCGTATCATTAACACCAGTAATCTCTGTTTTCCCCGATGATTCCAAATTTATCCAATAAGATTTCAAGAAAATATATATAACAACTTTATGTAATCGTCGAAAATTTTTGAAACAATTCTATCGAAAGATGCAAAGTGTCTGGAACAGGAATGAATTTACTCCTAGGATAGAAATTACAGTCCACGCGAACCGTAGTTACAATGGTAGTTGTAGGCGGTAATAGGAACTCAAACGGAAGTTCCTAACGAAGAGCAATTTCGTTACAACTGCTGGGAATAGAAACGCGGACTTAACTGCATGTACGAACGCTCGATATAATTCGTGAATTACCGACGCTGAAGGCACTCAGTTTGGTTTGTGTCTTTTATAGACGCCATTTAAAAGGCTCGAGGAAAAGAAAGGAACCACTTTATCCGAGGACACTTTTCTATAATAACGTTGAGAAACCTATGAACATCAGGAACCCAACTACTCTAATATACAGTAATTAATAATACAAAAAATTGTTGATATGGAAATTGCATGGTAAAATGCAAACTATATTTTGGCCGAAGTGAAAAATCTTTTGCATTATTAGTTTAAGAGATATGATGATTTTGTTTTTTAAATGGAACCATATATTTTTTTCAGATCATGTGATAGTGCTTCTCAAGACGAATTCATTAAGCCTTGATTTTAATTAATTTTCAAGATATAATGTTTACAAATTTCCCGATTTTCAGTAGATACGTCTTGGTTTGAGTCATAAAAGCAGCCCTATTTCTTATTCTTTTGATCTGCCCGCAACAATAGAGCCACTTTTACTACTTGCTACTCAAACCGAGACGTATCCACTGAAAATCGGGAAATTCGTAAACGTTATATTTTGAAAACTAATTAAAATCGAGTGTATACATTAAAGCTTAATGAATTCGTCTTGAGAAGCACTATGACACGTTTACAATGTAACCAGCTGAACCCAAAGTGATACATGGTGCCGGTCAGTGCTGTCACAACACTGTCTCTTAAATTTCTAATGATTATATAGGGTCGTTCTAAGGCACGTCCAAGAATTTCCCTGCTATATGTCACGAACTTTCCGGTCGGCTATGCGGAAAAATCAATATTTATGGCACGCTGTCAACTGGCTCTACCATCGTGGCTCTATTTTGGTGATAGGCCTGATTCTACCTTTACCGCAACCGTGCCTCGACCTCTCGGGGTGTTCGAATTTTGACGAGTACAAATACGCTCGACTAGGAAAAAAGACACGGGACTAATCGATCCGAACAGAGGCTGAAAAGCTCCTCGAACGTGAAAGCAAGTTCATCGACATAAATCAAACGACGTCGGTGATAGCCTGAGAAAAAGCTGATCCCAGCCAGAAGGAATAAAACGCAGTAGCCGAGAGATCGTGAATCTCTTCGAAACGATTCGTCCACCCACGTATGGGTGACACTGGAAGACAGAAAGACGTCAGCTTGAGAGGGTCGTTTCGATTCGTGAGGAGAAAACCTAGATTTCTCAAGGACACTGATACGTCTACCATTGGTAAAAACACAGTTTCTATTGATTATTTGATATTGATTATTAATTAATCGACGATTTGAAATTTTAACACATTCTGTAACCCTAGAATAATAATTTAATTTATGTGTAATATTTCTGATTAGGTTGGTCGAAGAATTCTTAATATAAAATGACGATAAGCATTTGATTGCTAAGGAAACACTACGGTTCTCAGGGGTGTCGCTTTGGAAACAGATACAAATCGTTGATATTTCGATGAAAAATATATGTTTGAAAAATAATGGAACGATGGCCCATAGGTGGGCAGCTCGTTCCACACCCATTCGCCTAAAGGTGTAACGAAAGACAGTAGAAGAGAAAAGAGCGTGGGCGAGGGGAAAGGGTGGGTTTTATCGATTATCGACTAGAGCCGGAAAAAGAGCACAGCTTGATGGATTCAAACACGGCCTACCACTTTTCCCGACTACTTCAACCACACCCTACCTCGGTCACTGTTGGAGAGTCGTTAAAATGGAACACTATCGAGTGCGAGCAGAAGAAGCAGGGAAAAATTTCACTGATTCCTGATACGTACGTGTGCCAGAACAAATCGTAACGCAATACCCGCGGACCGAGTGTTCTTATGTTTCACGCCTTTTTTTGAAAATATTTGTAACACTTAACACCTTCTGTTATCCATGATATTTATAATAAACTGTTCTTTAATTACATCGAAGAATTTTTTTATTGGATTGATAAAAAGGCATTTCATTTTTGTCAGTAAGCAACATTGACATCCAGAATAATTAAATATTCAAAAAAATTTGATTAATCATCATCGAATACTATCAATTGTCAATATTGTATTAACAATGTATGTACATATATTATTTAATCTTCACCGAGTAAATTGCCAAATGAATATAATGAATCAATAGAGTACAAAGTTAATTAGAATAAGTGATTCTACCGCGATGCTCAAACAAGACATCCTGAACAGCAACCCTTAGAAAACTGAAACCGGAGAATGAAACATTGATCGTTTCAAGAAATTGCTGTCTCGCCTGTTCAACGAATTAATCCTCCCTCGACTAATGACGAGAATCTGTTCCAGCTGAATATTATGATACCACTCGAGTAACATTAATCAAAATACCCGGCGGCTGAAGCGGAGGTAACAATGCAAGGCATCGGAAGAGCGAACCGTTTAATAAAATCCTCGATTACCTCGCACGGTTTATTTTTAATCGATTTCACGTACAGCGCCGTAACAATTATTACAGTTCGCAAAAGCCGACGAACGCGTTCTCATCGAGAGCCAATCGGTCCGCGTATCAATTGCATTCGATCAGGAATAATTTATCGTTTCATTTGAATCTGGCTCGAGTGGCTCGGATTTGATTCGCGTGACCGATCGCAATTCAGTTTTATCGGCTCCAAGATGAAACCGATTGGTCGTTTAGACGACACGTGTAATTAGGCAACGGCAATGTCCTGTCGATACCGGGGAATCGAACGAGTGCATAAAAATGCATTCGCGTTGCAGCGAACGAATCTCGGACGATTGAAGACAGACGCGAAAATTCATTAGTATGGGTTATAAATTCGTGCTTCTGACAGGAAGTTAGATGCTTTCCCTTTTGCTTTTCATTATTTCCACGGGTTCTCGTTTATCTCATCCTACCGACGATTTATCGCCATGTTTCGAGTTACGATTGGACGCAGCGCGACGCGCGTCTAAAATAATGCCAGTTTCTCTAATTATCTTCCTACCTACGCAAACGTGGCTTGGATTTTCAACGTATATCAAAATGATTTTACAAAGCTTCCGGGAACCTCTGATAACACAAAGAAGAAGACGTACTTTGCGCATGGCTGACCTAATCGTCGAAAGTATTTATTATAGTACCGAAAGGATTAAATATCATTGTAGTTCACAATAAATTTTATAAAATACCTCGGTTAAAATTGGACTAAATAACTTGACGTTTTTTGAGAAGCTATAAAAATTAATTCGCTAAAATATTTTCATCGTTTTAAAAAATTACAATTTGTTGGAATCGTGAAGAATAATAGTGAATGGTAATTTTTCAACTTTTTTATGTGAGCCTTTAAAGTTATAAGTAATTAAAATTCACACGTTCACTGTATATTCTAACAATGTTATGATAGAAAATATTTATCAACCGAAACGTGAACAATTGAATAGTTGAATCGAATCGATCGTCTTGCCGATTCAAGTGTAACATCGTTCATTTACAGAACCGTCGTACAGCAGCTTTGAACCGTTCGAAATCCTTGAATGAGGAACGGTTGCACGGTCGATTGCAATTTAAAAGGGCGCCACGGTATTGTGGAAAATCGAGAGCATTCTCGTGGACTTTCATAGAATCGAACTTTTGAGGACAGACTCTCGGAGCACTTTAAGAATGTTCGTAGGGGGCAAATAAAAAAGAAAAGAAGGCTTTCCCGATGTTAGGCTCTCTTCTGCTTCCTTTACCTTCCACTTGTTTTCTACTTATAAGCTACTTCCTGAAAGGCGATTCTTTTATCCGTCAAACTTCTAACGCGAACAGTCGGGAAACGGGTTCAACTCGGGAAGAAAGGAAACGGGAGCCGCGTTTTGCTTCGATTTATTCACGGTTACGGTCTCGTTCGCTCGAACGGAACGAATATTTCAAAACTTTCCGGCGAGATAATTGGATAAAAGAAGCGATATTAATATTTAGAAATACGGTGCCTGTTAAATTCGATTCTAAATTCTTCCTATAAATTTCAAACTCGATCCATACGTACAACAAATAAACTCGTACGTAAAATTCAATTTATGATCACCGCAAAACATTGAAAAGTAAACTACCCCGGGGTGCATAACGAAACATAGAAATTTATTTTGAAACGCAATATCCAACGGGAAAGCATTTGTTCCCGAGGAACCGAAAATTAATTCGCATTATTCCAGTCCGAATGGTTCATATCCCGCTGAAATTGATCGCGCAGCATCCCGTCCGGGAGCGATAAACCCGACGAAATAAAATTCAAACGAGCGTCGTTAGTCCGGGGCCTGCCAGGATACGCTTCGACGAGGGACTATTTTTTTTCTAGCCGCTAATAAAACGCGAATTTTTATTCCCTTGTGATAAAAATCGATCCGGAATCGTTGGTCTGATAAAGGCTAGCCAGCTTTTCGAAATTATTTTCATTCGCAACGGCATGAAAACCCGCTAATTAATATTACAATTTCGCGAACGCGAGGATCGAATGATAAACGATCGTGATAAATAGAAAGTAGAGCAATCTTTCCAGTGTGATCCCAGATTTTGCGATAGAAAGTTGCGCAAACGTGGAGCAGAAAAACCGAAGCCGGTGTAGGCGGTTAAACGCAAGTCCAGCTCCCTAACGGTATACAGAGTTAGATTCTCTAAGTTCTAAGTACTCGAGCAACTCTAGAAGAAGCATTGAAACGAGCCGATAAGGTTACACCCGCTGCAGTAACTGGATCTCGATCGTAGATTTCTATTTAAATCGTAGAAAATACCGGTCGGGACAAACTGTCTTCGGGTCTGTTAACTGCTGGATAACGAGAGGGAAAAGGAGGAAAAGCGACGAAATCGCATTCTGCACGAACGAACTTGGTAAACGGAAGAGGTAATCCACTTTGGAAGCAAAGTTCCTATTTCTTCCTCTTATCTACACTTCCGCCCTTATCTTCGAAGCTTACCATATGTCTGATTTTAATGGAGGGGGTGAATTATTTATCGCGGACCTAGGAATGCGCTCTCGTGCAAGGATTTTAAATTAAAAGAAACACGCTAAAAATGCATCCCGAGAAGTTTCTAAGAAACATTCAGTCTTTTCAAATGATATACAAAATTAAATTAAAAAGTTTTTTATTTAAAACCTGCGTCAAAGAATTGCATCAACCTTCGGATTAATTCTACCCCGTCTTTCGCGAAATTCTTTGACCGTGACTTAAAAATTTCTCTCTCCTTTCAACGCCGAATGAAACTCAAAGCTTTTCTCCAAATACAAAGAGGTTTTCACGGATTTGTCGTAGGAAGTTCCGCGTTAGTTGCAAATGGGAAGTGAATGCATAAGAAATGTGCAATGCGAGAGACAACCTTTCTCCCGGTAGACGAGAGAAGTAGGTCGTAGACATTAAACGCATAGAGCCGCTTTATACACCGTGTAACGAAAACCGCGGAAAACATCTTGTTACCGCGTATGGGAATATAATTCTAGCCTAGTGTCCTCTAGACACCAACGAAAGCTTGCAGGCTTTGGTTGCAGCCCGGTTCTAATATGGAACTTCATTCCGTGTCACGAGTTACGAGCGAGAAAATTGAACGTAGAGGAAAATGGATTTAATGACTCGGCTGATGAACCTATAAAATACACTGCCACTTGCTAATTTAGAGCATATTACAATTTTCAAAGGCACATAAATATTTGAGTAAAAAAAATATTGAAAATTATACTAATTATAATTCAAAATATTTGGGGTAGACAAAAGGATATTCAAAAAGATAAAATTCCAAATTTTCGGCTAAAAATGGAAGACCGTGCAAAGTTGTTCGGTGAAATGTGGAGCATGGCCAATTAAAATATTTTCATTGGAAGCGGTGCTATCGGTGACGTGCGGACAGCAAGTAGCACCATATAAATTCGACGAAACGCCGTCACTTTAAAATAACATCTATCCGGAGCCGAAGTAATATACCATGGTATTTCAAATAAAAGCACTCCATCGTACCAGAGACACCGCAGACCCGCTTCCTAAGGTGTTAATCTTAATCCGCTGACTCAAACGGGCGCCCGTTGATGATTTATTACCGGGATTAAAGCGCGTGAAAATTCATTGCTACCTACAGTTTCCGACTTAACTTAATACACAAGATTGTGTATACACAGAGTGCTTAGCAATAATTGACAATTTTATTTGAAACTTCAGGTAATACTTTTGATAAATGAAAATTGATTTTAGTCTGATTACCTTGAATAAATAAAAAGTCAAATTACTATGCATACTGCATGCATCGCTCGCACAGTATTCATATTTCAGAAAGACAATATTGCTCTACACAGGGAGAATTATTTCAGGAAGAATTCCAATTTCGAATAACGAAAGCTGAACTTGAAATTTTCCATTTTCTTTTGTACCACCGTGTATGATATATCGAGCCGTTGCACGTTTACATGCGGGGAAAATTCGTA
This sequence comes from Osmia bicornis bicornis, assembly GCF_907164935.1. Taxonomy (NCBI): domain Eukaryota; kingdom Metazoa; phylum Arthropoda; class Insecta; order Hymenoptera; family Megachilidae; genus Osmia; species Osmia bicornis. Next base: position 3,098,387 of record NC_060228.1, on the reverse strand, counting down.
TTCGGTTCGCGTACACCCGCGTGACTGATGGTGGCGTTCTTTTGAGCGATGTCGAAAAGCTGGCACCGGCTTATTCCATACGTGCCTTCAAAATTTGTCACCGGTACTCGAGAACAACCTCTAAAGAGTTACGAACCGTTCGTGCTAAAACGCGTACGTGCTTCGGGTTCACTAGTTGCACATCGCGCCGAAGTGTGAAACGCTTTTTTTTCTTTATTTTCAATCGTACCGAGTCCGTGATTCGAAACTTTACAGAAATTCCGTGTAACGCGATGATTTATCAGGTTACTCGTTCTAATTGAGCCGAAAATATCTGAGGAGACAGGGGAAGCCGCGAATACCGCGTCCAAAGAACACACGAGACACGTGTGTGGGTGTGTATCAACCTTAAGGCGAATGCCAGACGTGGGTTACATACGGTATCCGAGAAATTCCTCTGCAACGATGATAAATAGTCTTTTTTGCATAGCTTGATCGTTTTTCTATGCAAGGTGTGCTGTAAACAAGGCTGATGATGTACGAGATTGATAGCGATCGCGAGACCGTGTGACAAATGATAGGTACACTCGCGATCGAATGAAACTACCGTATGAAAAGCTATTTTTCTGAAATTTTCTCGTGATAAAATAACAGAATTACCAGGGAAATGGAAGAAAATTGGTTAAATCTGACAATTTATAGGGATCGCTACAGCGAGCGTTGACGTTTATCGGTCCGTAACACGCGGCTCCGTGAAAGTCCTCGAAATTATTGGGATAATTTGCATATCGTAACGAACGGAAGGCAAGAAATCGGACTGCAACGGGTTACGCGGCACATTTGTAAAAATATCGATAGGTTATCGCGAGGTAACAGAGTTCCGACGTTAAAAGATCCATCGAAGGAATAGAAGGAACTGTGCTAATAGTGTTTCTTTTCCATATTGCTGACGCGTTACGAACGAAACTTCGAGGAAAGTTTTAATAAACGAACGTGCACGTTTTACCGAGAATACTTCGAACGTCCATCATCGAACGTCTCTCCAATTTTTCCTCGTTCGAATTCAGCCATTGTACGAAGAATGAGCGGCGTGCAAAGAATTACGAACGAGGCTGAACAGTGAAGCACCGTTTCGAATAACACCTATACCCTATCTATGATTTCTTCGAAAGCAGCTTTCAATCAACGCATCGAGTAATTAAATTCTGCAGAATAATAACGATATTTTCTAAGCCCAGATGCATACGAAAAACGAAATGGCAAAGGACAAGTTGCGCCTTGCACTATCCGCGCTTAAGTCCTTAAAGAGGCTCTTTAATTAGTTCGTCTGTCCGTCGCAGAGATAACGGCAAGAAGGAAAAAGGAAAAAGGGAGGAAAAAAGAACACCAAGCATTGTGACCGGAAAGCTATGCGAGAATTCGCGAATGGGAGTGCGAACAATGCCAGATCGCACAAGCATCGACTATTCGAGGGACAGAAACAGCGACAGGGCTCATCTATTATTGGCGCAAAACAGAAATAAAATGCAGTACGACGGTCTGTGAAACATACGATGCTTGCGTTCTGTTGCTAACTTTTCCACCCTTTCCCCTTTTCCCAACATTTTTCTTCTCTGATTTTCTGCATGCACGCGAATGTACTCGACGATAGTGAATTCAGTCAAATTTCACTAACTGAAACCTGGAACACATTAAGTATCAGAGAACACTTACCACAGTGATGGGGTAGACCGGGTTGATAATTGTGAAGAGGAGAACGTGATTGGGTTTGTTATTGTCTTCTCTGAAACAGATAAAAGAAATATAATCCAGATTTTCAAAAGTAACTTTATGCAACGTCAAGATTAGATAAATTTTTTAATGTTTTATTTAACGATACCTAAGCATCTTACGAACTTATTATTAATTTTAATGTCTCGTAAAATAAAGCACTTCCTCCCTTCTGTTCGAAAGCTTTCAGCACCAAGTTTTCATATATACGATTATTTAAAGCAGACTGTAAGTTACACTGGCCGCAGAGCGAGAAGTTTCGAATTTACGAGAGAAATTTTCCGCGTCGCATGAAAACTTTCACGAGAACATAAAGGGTCAACGATGTTTGCAATTTTTTCACGGCTGAATTGCCGCCACGTCACCGAACAATTGTAACAATTTAGTCGTTTCAAACGGTAACTCGATGTATCTCCATTATACAACATCGAGCAATTCTTACCGAGATGGAACAGTGAAAAATTCTGCATTTCACCGGTGGATAGGGTAGGAACGAAGAGGGGGGGAGAGTGGATGGTGCAGCGTTGAATTGCAGTGAAATTACATCAGCCAGCGCACAGTTGGCGAAATTTTTTATTAAATCAGAGCTGGCGCGAGCGGGTTGAGAAAAGGGTTCGCAACGAATATTCGATTACTCGAGAGAAACGAAACGAAGAAAAAATTGTCCCGGTAATTTCCTTCCAAGATTCGACGAGGCCGAGACACAACGAGAGTGAAGTACCTATCGATACATAGCTGCCTATACATTTTTCATCAACGTATTCTTTCGCTTCCGCTTTGAGGCCAATTGGAAATTCAGCCGCCTACCATTTTTTTCCCCCGTGGGAAAAAAAGGGAGACACCCGGGTGCTCTCGTTCTGCAATTCAAAATAGCCAATTCGCCGCGAATCTGTTGCTCCTACTCTGAATGATTAAACATTCTACGATTCGTCGGTGAACAGTAACGAAAAAGATAAAATTGCAGGAAAAAGAAAGTTCGCGCCGTGGTTCATTTATTCTTTTTCTCCAAGATTAAAATGATTCAATTAAAACGGTGATAATTGATTGGAATTAATATGATCCAATAAAATTTGCAAGATTAACAAAATATCAGTGGAATTCTCACTACTTTCTCTCTTTTTATTTTGTAATTATCTGAAAATAATTATCGGTCAAATTGGATGAATTGAAGATACGACACCAGCCTCCAAAGTTTGTCCCGCTGAATGATAATTAACATTCACCAATTTAGTAAAATGGCCACAGGAAACCATCTGTCCGAATAAGGGTTGGTAATTGTCCAATTTGATGTATACGTAAAGCCGAATACACTTGTGGTCATTGAACAAGGTTTGCGGATGACAGTGGATTCGCGATCGGTCAATAATGCGTTAAAGGGGGGGAATTGGCCGTTGATAACGTCGCGAGACAGACGCGTACACGTCGAAATTAATTAAAACGTCGCAGCCGGTCCGCAAACTTTCCGACCGATCCCAATGAGTCGGCTCCGGCCAAGTCTAATAATAAGAAGTTAACTCGAGCGTTAAGCGTGATTCAGAGAGACGGGAATTTGATATCGAATGATATCCACCTCCATGGAACTTGACTTCGCTAATTTTCTGTCGCGAAAACGCGAATCTCGCGACGGAACGAGCCGGGGATATGAATTTCTTTGAAGATGCGCTGCGATTCGATGCAAAGTGAAATTATGATCAAAGTATATATAGATACTTCGATCCCTTAACGCATTACAATATTTAAGCCTTACTTAAACAAGGGTGGATTCAGAGGAGATGACGAGAACAATTACCACCCTTCCCTAAAGAGGTAATCTTGAAAAAATTAATTTAAAATTATTTTCCTAGTATTTTAATATTTTTTAAATATACTATCAGATATAATTTAACAAGTTTCTTTTAGATACATAAGGGATCATCAAATTATAAGGGTCATAAAAGCAACGTAAAGCATGGCCATCCCTCACACAAACCCTATTAACACTTTCCACTCTAATAAAATTTAATTTAGGTATAATTAAGTTATGGTTAACTTGCACGCATTGATTATCGTATTAACAAGTTGACTGCCACACTGAAGCTGTTAAAGGTTTCATTATGTAGAATTTTATCTATTATTTTCATAATATTTTATTTCTATTATCAGAAAATTAGAGTGTCTAATATGAATATTTTTAATTAAAGAAAAAAAAAGGATTCCTAATAATTCCTATAGAAATTCAATAAATCGTACCTTGTTAATGTAACCATTATGAATAAATTATATTATAAAAATAAAACATACCTTTTACGTCGTGGCTCGTCTCCGTACCCGCCATACTCGTGATTCTGAAACAAAGAAAATCACAAAAATTATAACATCTATTAATGGCATCAATTATAGGTATCTGAACAATGACGAATGTTTGCAATAATAAATATAAAGTTTTAGAAAATGGAAAGGTTACAAAATGCTGCAACGAGGGTGTGTTTTGAAACGGATGAACCGATTTGGTGACTCGAACACGGGATATTGTTTTTCGTGTTGGCTGAAGGTTGCATAAGAGAAATTCGCGTTGCAATTTTGGCTGAACTTCGATGGTACGCGATGTCACCGAGGATGCGTACTCGAGCAATCTATTAATACACGTCCACGCGTCTTTTTACGACAGCACCGAAAGCAGACGGAAATAGTGCAGCGAGACACTTTAGGGGCGGTAAGTGACGAGCCCTAAGTGAATCAATTGTTCTTTATTCTATAAAGAGGAAGATTGTTACCCTTTGGGATAGATGTAGATTTATGCTATGCAACTGAAGTATCCATTATCTAAAATTAACAAAACTAAATCTGATTTTTATTTTTAACAACCTCGATCACCTAAAAATAACAACAATTAAAAGAATGACTAAACAGAAAAATTTACACTCTCTTGCCAGGAAGAATTATTTATTTTTAAGATAGAAAAGAAATCTGAGACATCCATCATAGCCACGCCTCTAAGGATAGGAATAAACTATGTGTTTTTTTTTTTTTTTTTTTTTTTTTTTTAATTTTAATTTTAAATGACAAGGACGTTACAAGTATGTCTGACAAAAAAGTATTTGTTCAAGGAGACTTACATCATCAGTTAGAACTGAAAAAATCCTTACACAAATTCTGGTTATTATCTTAACCATACCTGAATATAAATGCAAAATATCGTGAATGTTAAGTTTATAATTCTTGATAAATAAATTTTCAGGAATCCGACATTTTTCTTCTTTTTACATTTTGGAATCATGTTTTATGGTTCTGTTTACATGTTATTCTCTGCAGATATTTTTTTCTCTCTTTCTTATAGACGTATGTTTAGAACATTTGTTAAGTGAATCGAATGTTTAGACAACCGATGTTTGGATAATCGAGATCCTGCTGTATTTGAACTTTGAACTTTAAACTCGACGAACCAAAGTATAAGAGAAACAAGGCGATACGTTTTGATAAATCGATTATCACAGCAAATGGCAATCTTCTACTTTGTATGATATACATTTCCATCGAATCGTGTTTTCGTATCTCGTCGGAACATGAAATGTCATTGTTATTTTACACGCGAGATAAGATAATAAAAAATAAATTTCACTGAAGCTTTCATTAGGTCATGATAATAAGTTTAATTATTCAATCGCTTCGTGGTTATTCATTTCTGATTCATTATTCCTAGCAGAGCAGTTCTTCAAAATAATGATATCGATGAATCAAACGTTAATCGTGGGTGGCGTATAAGCTCGATAAAGAAAATTGAAGGAACATTATGTTCCGAATGCATGCAAATTTTCTGTAACGAATGATATTGCCTCGGCGACGTTCCGATAACCTTACGAAAGCAATTTAATTTCGTAATTTACGATCCCACTGGTTGCCGCGTACTTGAGAGAAATGCTGTTTAATCGTGAAACGTGGCAAGAGTTCGCGTGCAAATTTACGTAATCACGTTCGATCGAAATAATTGAATCGTTCTGCTTAAAAAAAAGCAGAGGGGGGAAAAGAGAATTCCAGTTGGAAACGAATCGACGCGATAAGACCGCGAACAAAGTGAAACAGAGAAGGAGGTTTAATTGAATGACGAGTCTCTGTCAGAAATTAACATTCATTATTCCCTGACAAGCCACGCCAATTAGTCGTTCTTTTGCATTGAAAGGCGGCTCGTAAAAGTCGTTTAAATTTCAATTTCAACTTCTCAACGCATCCCAGCTCCCCTGTGGCCGTGTATTTTCCAAGCGGAACCGTGTCGATTCGATTCCATCGCGATACGCTTTCGGCTCAATTTTTCAACCGAAAACCGATGACACGCGCTAGCTGAAAACGATTCGAATTTCCATTAAAACCGAATTGAAGCCGAGAATTTCGAGAATCAAAATATCAAGAGACTTTCCGATAAGATTAACCCGAAACATATTTTCTCACTCTCTGCAGATAAACTGGGTCGCCTGTCCCATCGTTGCTTCAGATTTTCAGAAAATCTCAGAAAAATTCTAAAATACGAAGTCTCTATCGTTGCACCAAATGTTCGAAACTTTTAAAATTTCGAAGAGGTGTGAAATTTTATTAGTGCCATCAAATAGTCAGATTACCCGTGGAGAATTAAAGAGCCAATTGCTGTAGGAAATAGTTGAATTTTTATGAAAAAGGATTAAGAAGATTTCTATCGCTTCGCTTCATTTGCTCGCAAACCACCGTCAGAGGGTGTACGCGTTCAAAGCGAAACGTTTCCAACCTATGTGTTCGAAAAATAAAGGAAAGAAATTGTAGAAGAAGCATCAATCGGGCGGTTGGCCAAACAAATTCTCGCGAAGTAGGAAAAAAGAACGCAGCAGGAAGCTAAGAGGAATTCTTACGGAATGGTTTTGGTACACGATCAAAGATTTCTGACGGTATGCGTTGTACAGGTCGCATAGTATCACCGTTACGAGGCACGGTGAATCCCACGTAGAATCTGTAATACGTTGTTATAAACATAACTCAGCATTGGCTTCCCGCCAACCACGTGGTTTCACGCTCAATGGATCACGCCCGAACGGCCGGTTAAAAAATATCACCGTCAACGACACCCCCGATAAATTCCGTCCATCACGATGGAACGCGTAAAATCTTGAGAGCCTTTTCATTTCCGGCAACGAGAAACCTCCGATCTTTTCCTTTTACGATCGAATAACAATGCGTGCCCTGCTTTCTTGTTGATCGTGGTATTCAAGTTCGTTTTGAAACTGATTAGAAAATGAATTAGTTGGCAACGATTAAGAATAATATAACTCGAAAGGAAAACTATGCAAGAAATCAGGCTAATTGGACATCAGGTGATGAAAACACACGGTGAAATCTTGTTTACAAGCATTAGATAGTGTTTCTCTAAATAAAATCTCACGTTAGAAGAAATTTACCGGCATTGCAGAAAAATGCATCTCGTGTCTTGTTGCATTGTAATTGCAGTTACAGTCTGGATAGCAGAAAACACGTGAATAGGATACTCCGAGTAAAAGCTCGCAGACAGCTCGTATATCAGAGCGACACGAAAAACTACGCTCGACATTTTACGGTTTGATTCTCCGAGTGGGCGGAATCTGTAAGTGGAAACGGATAAAATGAAAACAAGGCGAGGGCGTCGTACAACCGTCTCAGAGTCGAGGAGAAAGTCGACTGGCCGAGTGCCAACCACGTGCTGATAAAGAGATTAACCACAGAAACAATGCTTATGCTTCGTAATGACTTAGTTTGTCCACGAGGACTACTTTCAGAACTTTCCTATGATCAGAAGAATGAATTTCTTGACTTAAAATTTTCAATTCTACAAAATCGATGAATTCCTATGGAAATATTGTTCCTTCATCCCCTAAAATTTTACCACGAAAAAATTCATCATCTTCTAAAACTATAATTATTGCGTCCAGCACAAGGATTTCAGCTCGAGAAGACAAGAAAACAGGGTGAAACACAGGTTCTTGAGAGACGACGATGCATTTACTAACAACGAGTTAGATGCAGGTGAAATTTAAGGAGGAACACGCGTGAAAAGTTTCGTCTTACCAGGTTTTACCAAGGATGCCGGTAGAAGGCTGTACGTAATTCATAGCCGACAAGATAATTGGGCCACCGTGATTCCAGCACTCAGAGACAGCGAAACGGTCTGTCTGCATGTGAACACACAAGAAGGATGCACCACTCTACCGGGTATCGCTTCAACGTTTAACCCCTTTCCCTATGAATTTTCCAAGCAACCGCATGCACCTAGTTAGATCGCGTTTACATGATCCATTTAGTTTGATCATGGTTTCTCTAGGCAGCGTACTCGCGTGCTACGTTTCCACGTGAATCGAACCTCTTTCGTGTATTATAGAATTAGACAGAGTAAACTGTGCAATAATTAACACCTTAAATTAATGATCTACTTAATGAGTGAAACTGTGCCTGAAAAAGAACTCCACAACTGATCAAACTTTGAAATACTTAAAAAAATAATAATAAAGTTGAAAATATTAATTATTAGCGTAAGTCCAAGTTTTCACAGGAAAGCAGAAATAATTTTTGAATAAATTAAAAAGTTGACCTATATAAATAATAGAAACATATTTGAGAATATTAATGGAAAAGCAGAATCATTCAAGTAGAAGGGTTAATGGGCCAACAGCTGGTCCACAGTTCAAAGGAATACCATAACGTTTCAATTGCTGCACGTTGAGAGATACGTTCAAGTCTTGGCTCGCTAAAGAACAACAACGATAATAACAGATAGATTAACCAAGGAAGCAGCTGTTCGAAATACAATGTAGGCACTTGGAACACGTCGCGTGCTCGATGTCCGCTTATCGATTTCGCTTCGCTGAATATTATGTCCGTCGTGACGAGACAGCTGATAGGGTGAAACTAGGGTGAAGAAGTAGGAAAATCGGAGAATACGAAATGTATGCCGCTGCGAATGGCATTGGAATATGAATGGATATTAAAGTGACCCAGGAGGACAAAGAAGGGTGGCGAATTTTTTCGACCGACCAAATTATACCGTCCACCAATGATATTCGAGGATCTTGCAGAATTATTCACAGTACATTCTTATACATTGTCCCTCGGTAAAATTTTAATATTCATAAATTGTGAGAATAACGATGGACTCTGTTCAGAAGATTTTCGAATCATAGAATTGAAACTTTGAAAGTTGAAGATATACTGCAAATTTTTTCAACAAAAATTTAAGAATCCTAATTGGACGCGTCTTGGCTCCTGTTTAATAAGAGTCTGATGGTATTTCAGAATAATGATTCTAGCATTGAATACAAAGGAACAATTTTGGGCAATTCGATACCGCAACGGCGTGAACCTGTCACCTCATTACGTTTGATCGATCTATATTGAAACCGAGGTTTGTCGTAGTCAGCTACACAGTCGCTCCTAAATCATCGTCGGCGTAGCAGAACCTTTTCGTCACGTCCAATTGATTCTAAACGCAATTATTGGAGCAGAACAATGCCCGACGCCAACGCGCGACAGAGTCCGCTTAATTCCCTCGAAACGCGAAACAACGAATCGTTTAAATGTTAATGGAAAGTAGTTCTTTGGCAAACGCGCGAGGAATGCCGCGAGAATTCGCGTCAAATTTTTCGTCTTCCGTAACGTGATTTCCAGTTAAACCATTCGAATTGGAAAGAAAATAACTCGGATACTTTCTCACGCAAAGGTATAAATTCCGCAATTATTGCTTATGCAAGTGGACGCTGAAGTATGCGAATTTCTGAGAGAATAACTTTATGGAATCTTATGGTTGCGTCAAGAATATTCGCTACTGCGATTTTCAGAAAAATGAAGATAATTATGATTAATCTTAAATTCAACCATTACGAGTGTGACACAATATTATAAACTAAAGTGTTAAGACACTAGTAATAATTTCTTCCTAATAGCTGAATTTAATGATCCAGAACTGACAGTTTCTATCACCTCTTACTACAATTTACGAACCACTAAATTCAGCAAGTCATTAAGGATTCTATAAATGCAGCAGAATTGCACTAATATTCACTCTAAGTATCGTTTAAAAGTCTGTAGAATCTTGAGGACATCGATCATTTAAAAAAGAGTTAAGGATTTGTTTCTTTGAAAAAGGTATCAATCAAAGTCACTGAAAATTCTACGACAACTGAATCGTTGGAACATTTACAAAATGTATCGAATTCCGATCGCTTGTCTCAGCCAATGGACAGGGTCGTTGCGCTGGTTACAGATAGGTCGGTACCAAATAAGAAGCAGTCTGCCAGGAATTCTTCAACTACAGTTAATTGAATTTGCACGCGATTGCTAGACCAGAACAACGCTCGTGACGGAACGCTGCAACTTAATTTCCCATTTCGCTTAATCCGTGGCACGCGGGTCGCGTTTGCGTCTCGACGGAATTCAACGCATCAGTCGTCAAACCGTCATCCCCGTCGGCCCTGCCAGACCGGCCTAAAACTAGATTTATATCACCAACGAGCGAGAATGAACGCGAAATCATTAATCAGACCGATGCGCTGATACATGGCGGCGACGTTTCCTAAATGTTTTCTAAACTATCGAATAAGCATCGGCTCGTTCCGTCGACTTTAACGCTTGAAATACCAAGCGCTCTTTCAAGAAATATAAATAAAAATATGTATCGTCTAATAAATGAATACGTTTAGAAATGGCAGACATACAGCGACTAATACATACGTGTATAAGTTCAATAAATTTTACGCTTTTACCCTGCCATATACACACGTATGCGCCATTCGAAAATGACTCGACTTTTAACCCATTTGCATGAGAAGAGAATATATCCGTTCATGTCGCCAGGCCATTATCACTTTTAACCCATTTGCATCAGAAACTGATATATTCGCGTATAGTCAAAACTAACTAGACACCAGAATTTATGCCAACTTGTATGCGATGCTACAATTTCATGAATATTTCTCAAACCATTATCGTAGTATAAAAAACTTGGTACCATTCACTTAGAATTTCTTTTAATTCCTTTCCTCTTAGATCCGCGATAACGGCAACTGTTGCGATAACGCTCGTTAATGACCGTAGCAGTGTTGAACGCATTAATAATCCATATCAACGCGTGCTGTACTAGATACGATTTCTATTGTGACAGTCGACTAAAGACCGTGTACACACCGTTGGTAACAAGAGTATCATTACAGCGAAACCACCGGTGTCTGGTACACGTACAGTCGAACCGCATAAATCTTGGGAGCAAAGGACAAAGCGAATATTACGATTTCAGCACTGTACGTCTAGTACAGTTTCCACTTGTTCATCGGTTATTGCATTTCGCGCTTGCACTATCGCATTTGCATAGTCGAGTTAACGAGGAAAATTTCCTTGAAAATCAGTGAACCGGCATTACGCAGAAAATAATGGCCCGTTCGTTATTCCCGTTTCTATCCGACCGGGTCATTTTCAACGAATACTACCAACCCCTCTTTCCTGACAACGAGTCTCATTACAAACGAGGAAAACTGCTGAAAATGGGAAAACAGCCACGGGGAGAAACGAACAAGGATAGAGTGAACCGCGACCGACCACCGCCCTTTATCGTCGAAGGTTCGCGTTCTAATTTCATTTTACCTCGCCTTACTAACTTCCACGGCCGACCTTAATCTCGCTAAACTACTCGCGGTGAAATTTTCACACGGAGTTTATAGAGAACACGCGCCGACTGTTCGGAAAGGAAACGGTGCAAACCGGCGATAATGAGATACCGCGGGGACAAAGTTCGCGACATTCGCGAATAACCCAGCCCGGCTAAGGGAAATAGGATAAAGTAAATTGTTCATTATAGATTTTGATGAGAGCTAACCAGCATGGATAATTGCGAAATGTTTAGAGTGCAGTTTAATCCTTTTGATCGCCGCGTTGCTCGATAAAAGCGCTACCGGAGTATCGGTTTCAGAAATTGCAGCTTTAAATTTGAAACTAATTTAATGTTTTTTGCATTATGTAAAAGAAAACGGCGCATCTCGAATAAACATCTGGTAAGGAGAATTCGATACCAGAGAAAATCCGATTTCCTTCAAACGGAAAACTCGTTTTCCTTGTGGATTGTATTTCAAGTTCAGCCGCATGTACAGCATAAACTCTAACGGAGAGCATTGCAACTTTAATACAAAGGTACTGGAACGAAACTTTCATAGGAAACTTCGATAATTGAAAAGAGCAATGCGGATGAACTGGCGACGTCCATTTACAAAACAAAGAAAGATAAAAACAGCGGACAGCTGATTTCTGTAAAACGATCGTTCTCATTGAAAAATAGAAATAAAAATGGGAGCATACGTGTGCTTTCTGCGCGATTAAAAATCTTGAAAATCATTACTCTTTATCCATATGTATGAACGAAGCACCTAGATAAAATTTGCAATTAAAATCGAGGCATTTATCAACTTTTTTGTTTATACTAGAAATCAAAGTTTTTTGTCTAGTGTAAAGTGTTTGCATTTCAAAATAACTAGCTTGCAATAGAAATTTTCTAAAAAGAAAACGTCTCGAATCTCTCGATTTGATAAATTGAATTTAAGACAGCGGTTCGCCTTCTTAGGGTCAAGGGTAAGTGTAAAGGGATGAGCCTAGGGGAACCCATGGAGAGCCTAGGGAGAGACTAATCTACAACTTTCTGTTTTCGCATATAAAGAACGTGGACAAACAAGGCAACTGGTGGGACACTTCTTCCCCTACACTTCCTTTCAACCCTCGTTCACTTTCCTAGGGTCATTATTTCAAATACCATTTCACCAAATTGCTACGTGTAAACAAATTTCCTTAGCAAACTTAATAAAATAATGGAATATTACATAAATTTTCAACGTGCATTAAAAGATTATTATTAATTAAAAAAATTTGCAGAGCACCTGGTGCTCCTATAATCCAAAGGGTTAACGAAGGGAGGTTTAAATTGCACACAACTGTGCGTAAATAAGAGAAAATTGTGAGAGATGGAAATGGAAAATAGATTAATCACTTCGAGATTGGATTCATAACGCAAACGTCTTCGAAATGAGGATAAACCCCTGCGAAGACGAGATTCATATTCGAACGCTCAAGGCTAGATGGTAACTCTAATTGCAACAGGGTGGCACGTACCCTTCGCGTAATTAGAATTCTCTCTACCGCATACGGTACTTAGTAGTTGTCTATTAATTAAGCCAAATCGATGGGCCATCGAATGGATGGCATTGGCAGTCAGAAAATTGCATAGTCATCGCTGGACCGTTCTAATTATCCTCCGGCAACACTTCCGGATATAATTAATCATAATATAATCGACGAGAAGCCGGGTTATCGCGAGTTTCTAGCTTCCGAAAGTTCCGGAAGAATCTTGATCGGAGCGAGTAAGTTTTTACACAGAGATCTTGAGGGTTCCTCAGGGCGATTGATATTCTTCCTCTGTGTCGCGGAGAGACCGACAAATTCTCCGCCTCGAGCGAATAATCACACGTCCCGGGACCGTGGATGGTCCAATAAATTTCCCCGGCTGCCTTACTTTAACTCCAACATCCCACTCAACGTATACGTTGCCGGAAATCGCGAATGAATGATGCACCGGCCGCACTTTCATTCGTATCCTTCGCGAGATCTATAATTTTCTCGATAGAATGGAACGTGTTGCGCTTTAGCCGGTCTCGTATTCGTGGCTAACGTACAATCCGACGTGATATTTCGAGCTACGTGAAAGATTTCGTGTCATCGAGCCAACGATTCTTCGATAAAACGTGCTTTCTGACGGGAAAATCGAGAAGGATGTTCGTCTATGATGCTACGTGAATTTTAAGAAGGTACTCTCGTAAATCGGTTCGCGAAAATCTGAATTTTTCTTATACATTTTTTATAGCTCGAAACGTGAAGAATAATTCCTAGAAGGAAATTGTAAGATCCGGAGAGTTACTCAAATTGCAACCCTCCGAATGGAACTGTGTAAAAGTAGGAGCAGGTAAACTCCAACAGGTAATTGTGTTACCTGTTCGTTTTTCGTTAATGATCAAACAAATGGAGAAGGAAATGTAAATAAAGTTCCACAAAACAGTTAATTAACTGTAACTTACAAGAGAAGAAAAGTAGAATTAAATGTCTTTTCAATTTTGGAGCATCAAAAGTTCCCTCGATAGAAAAGTATACATTTTAGAAAAATTAGAATTCGAAGAATTAGGCAACTTTCACGCGAAGGTAAACATAACGCATAGAGAATTCAACGAGGGAAATTGCAATGCTCGAGAACAATGGCCTTTCAAAGCCATCGCGACGTATCGAATGGCGGTTTATTTTCGTGTCAGCGTAATAATCATGATCGATGGAACAATGATATTATGATCGATGACAATTTACCGTATATTCAATACTCTTATCCATCCGGCTAAGCATTATTCCATTATGTGCAATATCGAAAGCAATTTACGCCGATGCACCCAGACAATCTGCATTCCGTGCAAAACGTGCGAGCAATTTAATTGACTGTTTTATTCAACGATCGGCAATAAAAATTTCCCTCTTTGACCCAAATATTTTATTACAAGAAGAAGGTCAAACTCCTAAGAAACGAAGATATTTATCGAACACCCAAGCGTCGCTCCAGTTTCGTACCTGTTAATCTTCGTTTTAAACCGTTCCAGAAAAATCCCAAAAGCGAGAAAACGTCGAGGTGAACTATCCCCGTTTCGGCGTGAAACTTTCATGCAATATCGCCTCGATGCGGCCAGTCATAGGGCATAAAACGGCAAGGCAAAGTGTCGCTCGAGCGACGTTCATGAATTTCATTCTCGATACAGCTCCGAAGTATCCGCTCGATCGACGTCGTATCGATCTTTTTATAACGGATACACATCGTCACAGGTGACGGTGTTCGGAGTTACGTCGCAGGAATACCGAGGTAAGGGTATTTTGGTCGACGTGACACACCGAGATCCAAACGGGCGGACACTGTCGCTAACTTTGAGAGACAGCCTGTCTTTGCGTTGGCAAAGTTCAAACGAACGGGTTTCCGTTCGCGGCGAACAAACGGAGAACAGGGCGAAAACGAGTTCGATTCGTTGGAGGCGACTGTAATTAACGGGTGGATTGACAAAATTTGATTATCATTCTCGCGATGCTTGCTATCGAAATAGAAATCCTAATACCTAATTTCAAATATCTAACACTAATATTTCTAATTCAATTACTCATTTTACTCCGAAAATTATGACTGGAGCATCCATGAAAAACCTCTAATTAAAACGATAATAGAACAGATAATTTTTAGTGATTGATGAAAGTACAGACGATGAGTATTCATACTTTTGTCCTTTTGAAAACGGGAGCATTCGAGCTTCTATCATTAACGATGACAATTACATTGAATGGTGTGAATGAATTTAACGAGATTAATGTCGGCTTCTGTTACAACCAGTGACGAGATTAATGACGATTCGCATTCTCAAGCCAGACTAAGATCAAGATAACGGTCCTTTAAACCGTTCTGTCTAGGTCTCAGCGACGATTACCTGAGCTGTTCGAGGGCGTTTGAATTTCAATAACAGATGCACGAGCCAAGATAAACCGGCGGAACGATCGGTACGATGGGATTTAATCGCGTGCAAACGTCGCGACCGTCTATAGTATTCTTTTTCCAGGATCGTTGAATATTTCATCGAGAAGAAGTATTGAAACGCTTTGATCCTCAACCTCGCCATCGAGCATGCAAAAAAACAGCGATATATCATCGCAGTTTTTCGAAAACAAGTCAATATGTGTACACTGTTGAATAAAATTATAAAACAAAGATATTTTGATTCATTTTTTTAATTTACTTATGAAAAAGATTCATAAATCTTTCTGTAACGGATTAATTTCAATAACTTATGATTCTTTTTTCCTATTCCAAAATTACGAAGGTGTCAAAATCTTTTAACACATTTATTTTATAATTTTATTCAACAGTGTACTCAGACATTATACAACGCGTTGCAGAGAACCGGTCAAATCGATTTATTTCTGGTTTTACACTCGATTAACATTAACATCGTACCGCTGAGCCGCTGTTTTTCCATGAATCCTAGCCAAGAGAAACGCAGAGTAAGAAACCTTTACCGTAAATGGAAACATTTTCTCATTATCCATCGACTTTCTGACGAGAATCACTCATGGAACACGGTATAAGCATACATATTTTAACGGTGACCTATAGAAACGACTACTGCTTCTGGTTTTATAGAGTACCTATGAATCGCTAGGAATCGTTGACCTATCATAGATCGATTTCTAATATAAGCAAGGAAATGAATTTTCTCGAGATGACTGTGTCAGAAACACGGCTCGCGATGGAATTAATTTAAAATTGAATTAGAAGTAAATTAGAAAAAATTGCATTTTTCTTAAGAAACCGAAGGATTAGAAAAGCTTAATTAACACGTTGAACGCCATAGGGGTCCCCGGTGACCGACATCGCAAATTACACATTGCCTGAATTAAAAGAATTAATAATTAAAAGAAAAACATTATTTTAAGTAAAATGGTACATAGAGAGCTTAAAATTTGAAATTTTTAAATTAAGTATTTCTATTCTTAATAATTAGAGCTATAACAAATGACTATTTTCACCGTGGCGTTCGATGTGTTAATGAATTATTAATAAAATTTCTTCTGAAAAAGTATCATACAAATGCAACTCGTTGTACGATTATATCGAGCAGCGAATCTATTAGTAGGAAAAAATAATAACAGAATAAACATATGGAGTTCAGTGTACCGATCAAGGTATTCCACAATCGTCTCACAATCGTGTGAAAATATGATGGACGTACACGCATATGTAACACGTTGCGTCTACCGTTACATCATTCGCGGTATGTGTTCTCAACAGCATGCAGTGCTACCAACCGTGGAGCGAAGGTTACGAAGCTGTTAGCGTGACAATGACCTTTCCACGGCTTTCCACGTTCAATATTTACCGTTCACATATGTTTACGTTTTCACGGAAGATTTGTAGGAACGACAAGGCAAACATTCACACGTAGATAACGCGTGTAAGATACAACATCGTGGAAAACATTGAAACAACAATTTCTAAATGATAACAGGACATCTAACCCGTTCGATCATTAATTAAAAACATTAATACGCATAAATTATGATAAGAGAATTAAATAGGCGTTCTTATTTTTATTTATAAATACTGATTAACTGGGGGGTGATCCGCTTATGCAATTAAATTGCAAATGTGACCGCTGTGTTATTTCAGCGGAGCGAATTAATCTTTGCAATTACGATATCGCTGTACATATGTATAACTTAAAAAATAATCAATCTGAAAACATTTCTCTAATTAAGCAGGGATATAAATATTTCTTGGAAATATCTCAATTGAGATAGTAAATCGTGTGTTTTGTGGGTAAGAGAAATGTTCTCGAAGTAAGAATAACAAATGAAAATAAATAATTGATACGTAAAGTACGTATCAATGGTATTCTCGTACCTTCGAAATCCTCGCCGGATACATTCGGTTAATATAACGTTAACGGAATATGCCCAGGGAACGATTTCAGCACGAAAACGTTGCTCCAAAGAAAGGAATTGATAATAGTATCATAGAAACCGTCGGTCGAAGACTCCTAAGTCCAAGAACGCGTAGGAGCAACAGTGCTGCTATTATCTTTGCCCTCGGTGTTTCTCCCAATAATCTCATTGGTCACGGGTATTGAAACGGAACTGCCCTTCGTGATAATCGTAGACGGTGAGCATCGCGACAACGCCTCGTCTCGCTATGATAACGCGATGGAAATTATCGACCCCGGTTCACCGACGGGGGTTTGTTTTGAACGTGCATCCTCGCGCACAGCCGTCGCCAATAACGACGATAGAACGAAACGGGCTGGCAGGCAGGCCTTCTGCTACTCCACGACGGTGGCGACGGCGTCGTCAACGACACCGTATCGTATAATACAAACCGGAGCACACGTACGAGATAACAGGTTGCTGCCGAAACACGAGACACGTATCAGGCTAACGTGCGTTTCGCATTATAACACGACACGACCACGACACGAGACAATCTCCTTCGAGAGCGCGCGCATCGCCCATTGTTTCGACGCGGCGGTGGCGGTGATATGGGTAAAAGCGACCGGATAAATGGCGACTTTCCCCCCTCCGCTGCTCGCGACCGCCTCGCGAGTTGTAAATCTCACGCGACACGCCGAAACGCACGCGTTCACTGTCTACTTCTATCACGAATCGTTCGTCTGATAAAAAAAATATCATCCGACAAACACCGAACGACGATCTTATCCGGGGAGAAATTTTACATCGACCGTACGAAATGTATAAAAGTACTCACCCTGTGACCGGATTCCTCGAGTCGCTGCCTCTTGGAGTGTGGTCCGTCTCCGTTGAATGCCATCCTGGGGCCTCGGCACCGGGCAATTACTTTTCAAGCAGAAGACACTCGATGCAACAACGACACGTCCGTGTGTATACCGCGCGGCTCTCTACCGTGTCGACGATCTCGTGCGCGGACGGGGGAGGGGGGAGGAAGGAGAAAATAATCGGTAGGACACGACGCGAACGCGACGAGAACAGACAAACGCGCGAGAGCGGCTTAAGGGAAACTGGATCTCGACGTTGCTGGAGAGGAACGTCTCTGCCCCTAGCGAACTAGCCGGCTACTGCAACGCTATCTACCGACGCTTCTCTTCAAGTAGCAACGGATCCTTAAGGCGGAACTGCGCGCATGCGCGTCAGCGCTATGACGTATGCTCGTATTGGCCGACGCGTTGCGCGTCTAACGCGAGTATTTTCTTAAATAACGCGTCGAATTAAACGATGCGGGACGTGTTTAAATATATCACTGCCGTGTTTGAAAGTGCAAAGACAATTAAGGTAGATTGTTCGAATCAACGACTGTAATTAAACGGTATTGTCCAATCAAGGAGGCACATTGTAATCTGGAGAGATTTTGATTCATGGACGCGGGAAGTCCAACTGCGAGGATACATTGTACAGAGTTCAAGAGCGAAGATCAAGGTAAGTGGGATTATTTATCGATAAGTGATCGAGGAACAATAAACCGCTCGGTTATTTTTTCCTTGACATTAACACTAAATTTCGTGGTGACAGCCGGCTGTCGAACACTGGTTTTAGTGTTGGCGTCAAATTTTTCTCGGATAAGAATAAAAATCTGTCGTACAATACAATGGTTTCGACCAATGGCGCCAACATCATTCTGAGCGATCCAAATATTATAACTTGTTGCCACTGATTCAGATAGCCATTGATTTCTGCATTATTTATGTCAGAATCTTGTATCTGTAAATTATTGTCAAAATGTGCTGTTGCTGCAGTACAGTATCTAGAATAAATAGGAAAATATTTTTACAGTTATTGTCATTAAATATTTATATCTCAATTATGAAGTATCGACTACTTAACTGTTTAAATGACATCCCTTTTGTTACTTTAACATTTCTCAATTGACTATGCCTTAATTTTTCACATTTTTTTATTAAAATAGTCTCTAAAGCTGCTCTATAAGTATGCACCTGAAACAAGTTATTTTGTTCGGTCATGTACATTCAAATACGCATATATTATTATTGCACTCAACTATTAAATCTTCATAGCATCCAGTCTTTAATTTGTCACAGTATTTTTCAATAGCATGGCATGCTACTTCTAATGATGTATAAGTTAGCAAATGATTTTTACGCGACATCAGGTACTTGCTAAGCGGATACCCCTTTAATCCACTTATTTCTGAACTAAAAATAAGTCATGTTACACGATCTAGAAAACTAACAGGGATAAATTTTATGAAAGATATACAAACTGTATCGTTAATTTCATATAACAACATCCTACAATACAAATAAATTTTGCTTCGTCTCTGGATGAGTAAAGTTTTAACAATATTGGAGCTAAATCTCCACAAGGATGAAGTCCTACAAGACCAAATTTAATTTCTGCTTCGTTTAAAATGAATTTATTTTGAAATAATTCTTGTAATTGACTAACTAATTTTGATTCAACTAAATTTGAGGGTTCCAACTTTGCTATAAATTGCTGTGGACATTTTTCACTAAAATTAGGTAAATGCTTTCTTATAGACATCAGTAATTCTTCATCCCATTTCCTGTAACAAATATAAATCTTCAAGATTAACAGTAAATTTCATGCGTCATTAGAACTTTACCTAGCTTGTTGCAACAATATACAATCTTGTTCAATACAAGTAACATATAATCCATATCGAAAAGCTAAGATACGAGCCAAATGACCCATTCCAGCTCCAATATCAACAATACATTTACAATTAGCTTCATAGGCACAATCTGCACACACCTAAAATATTTATAATACATCAGAATAATGAACATGTACTGAACTAGAAATTAGTACAATTACTTCAGCTATCTCTTGTATCTCATATCTCTTTTTCTTTTTTATGTGTTTTGAGAACAAGTTTCTAAATTTATGATCCTGGGAATGTAACTCCTCAAATGCTTCATTCTTATCCTTTCTATATGTTTCATTATTGTTATTATTTAGTATATTGAGTTCACAAGATATAATACTTTCTGGGTCCTCATGGTTTCTGTTCACCTGTAGAATATTAGTCACTTGACGAAGTGCGAGTAATGACAAAGGCCACACGCGTTTGCTGTAACATAATTGAACAAATATTGTACACCAAAGTGCAAACCATAAGTTCAAACTTTAGTATCTGTACCCACCACAAGATGTCTCCTGCCAGCCATTTACCAAACTCTTGAGGAGGTGTATCTTGCAAAGTAAACCTCCAACTTCCTGGCAATTTCTCCCATAAGTTTTCTTGAAAAAAGTCCTGTAAAACAAATATAAAACCTGTACAATCGCTGGAAGTCACTATTCGTGAGAAATAACAAAGGACGCAAGCTATGGTGATCAGAGTTCATGCATCAGTAGGTGTAGGGTAAAAATCCGACCAAAATATGTCTCGATACAAAATATGATTTCAAGATCTGATTTCTGTAGTACGTACCACGATGTAAGAGTTCAATAGCCAACCGTGTACGTCTAAAACGGAAAATATTTGGTCGATCGTGACACGAATTTTTGTACAGACTCTACATGTGCACCAAATGTCGCTAGTTGCGGCCATGGTTGCTGTAAAATGGCCGCGGGAATTCGATTGAATCAGTCCACGTGCTTTTAATTACATATCAAAGTTGTATACTTTTAGGTAGACACTTTACACGAAAAATATTAAAAATGGACAAAATTTAGCTATAAATATTTCATCTTCAATCACCAATTTTTCTTAGAAACTTAGATAGAAATTAGAACTTAAGAACCACACGAGTTAGAACTTAAAAACCATCATCATCGTCCGGTTTTTTAATTACATTTTACCGTTTGAAAATCTACTCTCTGTGATAGAAATAGAAAGTGCAGCGGGCATTACGTCGGATAAGGATACTTTTTGTTTAACGCCTGGTATACTATTTAATTATATAAGATCGTTATAAGCATATGCATAGAGGCGAATGATACTGTAAGTATAATGCAGTTTTCCGCAAGGAAAGTGACCACTCAGAACAAAATGCTAACCTGCCGGACGACAAAAACCGAACTACCTAATCGATTCGAACTTTTCATATTGTAAAGGTTTGCGTGTACCGTTCGAGGAAGCTAAGGAAAGTGATCGTTCAATAATCTATTTTCCCACGTAACAGATGAAAATTCAATGGGATCTTAATCAAGGTCTTATGGAATTATGATCATCCTCCGATGGTTTCGACACAGAATACAGGGGAAATTGGGATTGTTTGTTTTGCTTTATTTATTAATTAGAAGATCCCTGAGTATTCTCGCTGTGTCCCACTTTACGCCACTTTCACTCTTCAGCAGTTACGTTATTGCTCATGAGCGCACCGCTCTTCGAGGACTATATACCTACAATGAACGTATACGAGCGAAAAAGGAGAATCGTATCATCTGCCACTCTATATCTCGGACTTTCATGAGAACATGACGGCTGAGATTCCTGCAATAACGTTTCACAAGGCTGCTGTTGCAATTATTTCCAAAGCCTGTAATGAGCTGTCATTCTTAAGTATTCTTTATTTATCCATCCTCGGTCATTTTTAAAACACACATCGTCTTTGAACTGATTACAGTTCGTCAAGTTTATTAAGTGAATCTTGATATCATTTCACTGTCTTCGGGACTGAAATTTAGTCATGAAATTCCCGCTCGGTTTATTCATTCAATTTACTCCGCATCTTTTAACGAAGATGACTGAAACTAATTGACCAGTCGATTCTTTGTTCATCCTGTTCGAATCTCTCGATGGTTACTTGGACCTCTTACGCCAACGTAAGTGAAAGTTTCCAAGTAGGACGAGCGAATCTCGTCTCCACTTGGATATTTGTTAAATCCTCATCTCTGCTGGTCACTATGGACCACTGTTCGTCCATCGAAATTGTTAAATGTCAATGCGCGGTTTCAAAATCGATCGACGAACTTTCAAGCGCGAAGTGAAAACGATTTCTGAAGTTGAAAAGTGAATCCGAGGAACTGGGTATCACTTAGAACTGACTTGTCTCCGATCCGCGATAAATCAATGTAGAATACATGTTACGCAAGTATGAGAACTTTGCATCATCCGAGCTTTTGCAACGAAGGGATTTACCAGGTCATCCTCGCTAAACTGGTAGTCTAGGCTTCCTTTCACAGTAGCCTGAACGCGATTTACGGAAAATAGTGCACGCGATCTTTTCACGCGGGACGAACTTGCTTGGAGAACCTCGGGATATTTTTATTGCGGAATAATCGTGACGATGTCCGTTCGTAATATAATTATGTAAATCCCTATCGATGTTCGATGTAGTTAACTATTCATACACATTCTGATAAATTGAAAGATACGGCAAGGTGCAATCGGCTAAATTAAAATACAGTTGTAATGTATGTGTTACAACGATAACGAAGTACAATTAGCTGAACGGAAAGTTGAAACTGATAACAATTCTCGGTGTATAATTGTACCGAGTCGATAAATGGAAAAAGTTCCTTTTTATTATCACAGTTGTAAAATTTTTCAGGAGATTAAAACCTGATGGAAACTTTAAAAAATAGGTAGAAACAATTAATTATTTACTCCGTTAAATTAAAAAATTGGTACAAGGAACAATTCATTGTCCATATATTTTAATTATTATTACTTGTTACCTAATTAATCATGAAACCACGTCGTACATGAGATTAATACTTGTCAAGATAAAGAATTTTTATCACTACTTTCTTGACCAATATAAATTCAAGAAAATTAATCGACAGAACTTGCTCATCGTACTGAAAGAGAGGTCGTTATACACACGCAGGAAATGATTCGTTCGTAAGAAATCGTTCGCTTGGAACCGCTTTAAGGCTTTAGCGAAAGTAATGATAACTGCTTGATCACGCGACCGCGTACTCTCACAGATACAAAAAGTCACACAGGTACGCAGAAACGTGTTGCTAGGGTTCGAGGCGGTAGTCTTTCACCGAATAATTCGGTGTGTACCATGCCGGACGCGGACACGGCCTTCTCCTAGAGGAAAGGCAGGTTTCGGTTTCGATAGGCCTTGGGGGTCAACTGAGAACCGATCCTCCTCTGATACAATCGTCTTCCTTTCTTTTCGATAGGTGGACGGACGGAATTAAAGAAAGTCGACGACCACTCTGCCCGTTTCCCCTTCTCACGGCTATCTCTTAGTTGCTTGAATCTTTTCTTTTTATTTTCGTATTTTTTATTCTCATCTCGGATCACGTCTGTATGTCCTGCACGCTATTGCTTTAACGCTGTCTTGCGCTAGCCGCGAAGTGTACGTATGTAGCCAGCAGTCAGAGAAAGGTGCCCCACCGTATTCAATATTAGAGAGGAGCTTCTTGAAGAGTCCAGTGGTGGTGGCATCAGGTAGGGAGAAACGGGCCTCTGGGCCCAATCTGTCCTCAGTTCCCATACGAAGCTCCATTCAATATCGTTCAGTACATGCCCGGTCCTAAGGATAACATGTTGCCTATCGCGAGTTAGCCGCTATTTGATTAAGTTGACACGTGAAATCGGTGAAGTGTGACTTGTACGTTCGAGGGCTCCGTCGACTGATCAATTTCGGGCACGCGCCTACCATGCGGTTCATCGAGCTGGTAATTAATTAAAAATCGTTCGTTGTCTTTCGAGAGTATCCGCAGAAATTCACGGAGAAACTCTCGGTAGCGGCGCGTTAATAGGATAAACGGTTCGTTTGTAGGAATGTGTCCGCTTGTACTTTCATCGTAATAAGCATGTCTCGTAGTCGCGGGAAACGTTCGACGCGGTTCTATCATTTGTAATCAGTCAGCGTATCGCCTTTGGCTACTTTGCTAGGGAAAGTATATCAAATTAACGAAGCGTTTATACGTATTTAGCTAATCATTCGCGATTTACTGTTGTTTGTATTATCCGAGGAATTGTAATGATTCGATAATTTCATTTGTTCTTAATTAGTATGAGAATCGTGTAAATACCTGGATTCGTATCGGCTTTTCTTTTCTTTTTTTGTTCGAGGAATATTAAGAAGTCTCCGCTTTAGGAGAGTCACCGAATTCTCGAGGTGAAACGCGCACGTTGTGAATCTAAAACCTAAATTTTCTCTCCTTCTTTCTCCGTAACCATGTGAAGCAAGCGACAAGAATTTCTGTTCTATCCGCGCAATTTAAACTCGAGAAACATCCTATATCCGATACGTGCTGTAACTCGGCCTCGCCATATCGGGAACACGATCGCGGCTGGGAATCGCTTATCAGGGTACCAGTAACTGTCCATTCGGCGACGCTAGAATACCAATCGATCGGCCTCTTAAGGTCTTACAGGATGTTTCTTCTCGTTTATTAATCGGGTCACTCGGTTAGCCACGCGCAACCGATGTTTCCACAAACGCGTTTCGCGTTCGAATCGCAGAGATACGATTCCCGTACGTTCCGACGTGAATTAATCATTGCAGATTCTCGTAGCGGCGGCGATTCTCGTCGTTGCGACCTTTGCCAAAGATGAGTCCTCGAAAAGCCGCGACAAGAGACAACAGGTGGCGTTTTATCCGAGGAGAGGAGGTAGACCGCCACCCTACGCGGTCCAAATGGAGCCGATCGTTCAGTACTCCCAGAGAGACCCTCTTTACAATCCTCTGGCCAGCTCCAAGAGCGACGATCACTATGAGGAGGCTCCATTGAATTACTACCCGACTGAACCAGAGCCGATAATCGAAATCATCATCAAGGAATCCAACGAGTCTTTGCCAACACCTGTGCCACCACCTCCTCCTCCACCTCCTAAACCCACGAAAGAACCCATACAGGTGTTCTATGTCAAGTATGAGAAAAAGAAAGGCTACGGAGATAAGCCTCGAGTCGTTTACGACCCACCGGTGCCCGCGCTAACACCTGTCGAGGAACACGAGGAGATCAAACCGGATAACCCGGCGCCTTACCCGGAAGAACCTGTTCATACACCAACACCGGCTCCTTCAGAACCTTCCACGACTTTAAGAGCCATCATTCGACCAGACAGCGAGGTTTATCACTCTGGTTCTAGCGGTATCCGCGTTACATTCGGCACGGAACAGGTGCCGCCGAACAATCACAACAAACGCAGCGACCTGGAGACACCACCTGTCCAACAACAATCCAAGCCACCCACCAGCGCTCCAGGATCTCCGAAAAGGCAACACGGTCCCTATCAACCGATTCAACCCGTGCATCAAAGGTTACCACCCGCGTTTCCGCAGCAGAGGATCGCAAATTCATTTCCACAACCGCAAACGCTTCATCAACCGCCACAGCAACAGCCGCCGTTGAATTTCTTGCAACAGCAACAGCCGCCATTCCAGTCTCCAGCTCAGCAGAGAAACCCGTTGCAAAGACCTCAACGACTGCCTATAACGATCCAAGGCTTGCCGGAAGTGCAGCAACGAGCGCCGTTCAACAACTTCCCTAACCCAGCCCCCTCTCACCGCGTCAATATCAATCATCCGCAGCAACCAGGTTTCCCTCCTGCGTTGTCGGTCTCCCATCAGAACGTGCAGATACAGAATCAGCCTTTAAATCAGGGAAATCACTTCAACGTGGAACAACAACCGCAGCAACAGCAACCTATACCTCCTTATAAACAACACGAGTTGGAGAAACAGAGGTACCACGAGCAACGTCGTCAACAAGAGCTGCTGAAGCAACGCGAACATCAAAGACAGCACGAACAGCAGAGGCTTCAGGAGCATCAGAGATTCTTGGAACAGCAGAGACAGACGGAACAGCAGAGGCACATAGAGCAACAGAGGCTGTTGGAACAGCAGAGACAACAAGATCATCAGAGAATTCAGGAACAGCAGAGATTGCAGGAGCAGCAGAGACTGCAAGAGCAACAGCGATTGCAGGAACAGCAGAGGTTGCTGGAGCAACGTAGGAGAAAGCAAGAGCAAGAGCATAAACTGTTGCAAGAACAACAGTATCGTTCACAGTTGAAGTATAATCAAGCGCAGTCGGTGCAAGGTATACCGCAGATCCCTGTGCAACCTCAGCTTCCAAAGCCTGAAGGAGAAATTTTCAAAGCTGTTCCAAAACTTGAACAGCACTATGCGATTCGAGAGAATCCACTCCATCCTGGTCCTTTCCCGCCTAATCCTTCTCATCAGTCGACAGGATTCTCGGAACCAACACGGAATCAGTACGATTCCATTCAGCAATTAACTACATCCGCAGAGAATCATCAGTTTCTAAGAACTCCGCCGAGTGAATTTCTAAACGATCATCAGCAGCATCTAAACACGAAACAACAAATCATTCAAAATCAACAGCAAGGATTTTATTCTCAAAATACCCAAACCCCTCAACATCAACAAGTACAACAACGATTCCCGCCATCCTCCCAGCGATCATCCATCTGGGGACGTCCATCATTCTCCGGGAATAATCCATCCCAAAAGATTTACGCTACCCCAGTCACCCCTACGGAAGACTATAACGCAATCTCCACGATCAGACCGTTCATTTCGAGTACTTCGACTACTACCACCACTACGACAACTACAACCACGACTACGGAAGCGCCGACAACTGCCCCCCCAAAGAACGAAGCAAAGATCAAGGAGAACATCGCTAATTTGCCGGATGAAGTGCCAGATGATATCAGGGAGCAGCTGCTGAGTTCCGGTATTTTGGGTAACGCCGACATACAGATACTGGATTACGACAAGGTCGGCGACATACCGATAGAGAAACTACCGCCTGAGGCACTGGCTAATTTCTACGGCGCCGGAGGTGGTTCCGCGGTCGCAGCCAGCGAACCGGTCCCCTCGATCATCAAGAAGCCCAAAACGGCTGAGAGTTTATCTTCCTCATCCGCTTCCTCGTCCACCTCTTCTTCGTCTTCCACCTCTTCGGCAGTTTCGGGGAACAAGCCGGCTGCCGGTAGCACCACTCAGATCGAGCAGGCCACCTTGCGGCCCGGCGGCGTGGAGATGAAAGTAGTACGCTTCGATCCGAATACGGAGCAAGGCCAGGCGATCGCTGATCAGCACATACGCGACGATGCTACCAGGTTGAATCCCGTAACCGTGGGAGCCAGGGACGAGTCCCAGTACAATCGTTATCTACCGCTCAAAGTGAGCGGCGCTTCCTTCCCTATCCCGGACGTACCTCAGTTGAACGGTCGAAAAATTTCCAGCGTGGTCGTGCTGGCGCCGGTTGATTATAACTTTCAAGAAGAGAAGGAGATCGAGTCGAGGCAGGGCAGGAGGGTCAGCGATGTACAGGCGGTCAAGTTTCTCGCCGGTGACACGTTGAAGCAGCTGGTGAAAAAACCATCCGCGGAGAACTACAAGAAGTGGCTGGAACAGGAGAGCCGTACCGAGCCGCAGAAACAGTCGGTGGTGTTGTTGGTAACCATGTAAGTGGTGGAACCCGTGTACGATGCCATAACTAATCACCCTTACCTACCTGTTTGCCATCGTTAATTGGTCCGTTCGCTTTAAATGGCGCGGCCGATTATTCTTTAATGAGCCATAGCTACTTCCATCCATCGAAGATCCTGAATCCGTCTTTGATCCGCTTCCGTGAACTAACGAGCATCACTTTCCTTCGGCTTTCGGGTAATGCTTTTTCTTACGGTGTTGCAGGCCAAAGGACGCGAAGCAAGGTGAAAAAGAGATCTTCATGTACGACGTGGTCTCACAAACTGTGAGCAAACTGGCTGGAGATCTGTCCACCGCCTTTGTGGACGCAGCCGAAAGCAATTCTGATAATACCGATTCCTTCAATGATTCTAGTTTCTCAGCGCAGTAATCTGTGTTAGGATGGGGTCACTGCTATGATCTATCATAGCACTTACGGTTTGAATTTAATAAGGAACGAAAGATGAAACAGGCTTAGTGTGCCAAGTCCATGAAAAACATATAAAACTTGATGTTACTTGTACATGTTATCTTAATGTTACAACGAAACCGGAAGAAGGTTTCAGAGAGGTAGAGGACATAAAAGTATACGTGTAGATACGTGCATTATGTATTATTATGTATATATTGATTTTCTACTCTTTTTTTATACAAAATAAATGCAATCCTTTTTTATAGGTATGAATAGTTTCTTTGTATACCATGATCGATTTTGAAACTATTCGAGAACCTTATACGATTTACAACGTTATACTAATTAATTTAGTATTTATTTATACTAAAATTTTTAATGGCAATTGCCGTTAATCCCCCTCCCCCTTTCTTTGATTCGCGGATCTCCCTGGGGTGCATAGAAGTGCATCCCTCCCTACCACTTGCATACTCACATTGACGCGGGAGAATTTGAATTTACATTCATGCTATTTTTTATATTTCTTAATTATATGAAAAGTTTTATAATATCTGATAATTAAGAATTATGGTATTTGTTTTCTATAAATCTCTTCTATTTATTATTAATGTAGTCAAAATTAAAGTTTTGACGAGTAAGTAACGCCATCTTCCCTAGTGAAGCCGTTGTGCTCGATACTGTAAATACAAATGGCTGCGAGCCGTGTTGCGTTTAATACGATTGAACGGAGTATCTAGCGTTATAACGAAAGTTTTAAATATAAAGAGATACGCTCTAATAATAATCGAATAACGTAAGCATAAAGTATACATTTTCTTCTACTTTTATAATAATATATTTTTATAGGCTCGTGTTTTGGTGTGTCTATAACACACTATTTTGTTGTCAGAATAGGTTATCTTGTTTTCACGTCCTTCGCATCAACATGCCAGAAGTCTGATCGACAAAGTATTATTCGAAGAAACTGATCGATGAAAGGGTAAATAATGTCTAGCAGCAGTTCTGAAAGCAGTGACGACAGTCGTCATGAGAAATCACGGAAGAGACGTAAACACAGACGCGACGAGAGTCCTAACCAAGACAGGCGTTCGAACAGAAAGGAATCGAGCAACAAGAATCGAAGTTACAGAGATGGTAGAGAAGGTAGGGACGTTCACAAATTTAGCAGAGACGTAAGAAGAGAAAATAATGATGTACATCGTGATAGATCGCAACGCGAACGGGATAGGGAATATAGGAATAGTCGGCATGATCATCCGAGGAGAGACGATGAGAAACAAAATGACAGGAGAAGGTTTGAAAGGTCTCCTTTGAGAAGAGAAGAACCTCGTTCAAGGCATAGAGAGTACGAGGAAAAAGGCAGAAGATACAGAGATGTAGGTGATCATAGAAGATACGATGATACGAATAAAGAAAGGAGGAATACTTTTGAAGAAATGAAAATGAAGAAGGATCACCCTTCACCAGAATGGGGTAAACCCTCTGTAAAATCAGAATCTAAACCAAAGCCCCAGGATAAAGAGAAGCCAAATTTTGAGTTGTCTGGGAAATTAACGGAGGATACAAATACTATAAATGGAATAGTTATTAAATATTCTGAACCATCAGATTCAAGAAAACCTAAACGCAGATGGAGATTGTATCCCTTCAAAGGAGAGAAAGCATTACCCACCTTGTATGTTCATAGACAATCAGCGTATTTAATGGGCAGAGATAGAAAAATTGCTGATATTCCTTTGGATCATCCTTCGTGTTCTAAACAGCACGCTGTCTTACAATATCGTTTAGTATCTTTTCAAAGAGAAGGTGGTGGTGAAGGGAAAAGAATACGCCCTTACCTTATAGACTTGGAGTCTGCAAATGGTACATTTGTAAATAATGTAAAGTTAGAACCAAGAAGATATCATGAATTATTGGAGAGAGATGTATTACGTTTTGGATTCAGCTCGAGAGAATATGTTCTTTTACATGAACACAGCAAGGATGATTCCTTGGACGATGATGTCCCCTTAACTACTACAACAACAACAACAACAACTACTACTGTTACTACTACTACAAGTACTGCATAGGTAATTTTTCAGTCTATGATACTTCATGAATATGTTACTTTTTCTCAATATAAGTAACTTTTCATGTACTTTATTCCAGGAATTTGTAAAATATTTGAACAAACAAATCTTTAAATAATTTTAAATTCATTAGCAGTATATTAATATCATCTATTAGATACGATTATAAAACTAGTGTGATTTTTCTTAAGTTATACAGTAAAAAGAAATCTTATTGCTATTCTTAAATAGAGCATTTATGACGGTACAATATTCACTGTAATAAAAATCTTTAATTCTTGGTAAAACAATTTGTCGTTAATGACAAAAATTCATTATAATAAACAATATTTGAACAATGTTTATTCATTTACATCGAAACTTTTATTTAGCCCGAACTTAGACGGTAAATTTCATAATTTGCGTGATTGGATAACAAGTAATATGTGTGAGTTAATATAAACGTGTATGTATAACATACGATTATTACTTCCTTTGCCATATACATTTTTTAATGTGATATTAAAAGTTATTTACAAGAGTTGATTTACTCTCGGTAAAAAATTATTTCGAGGAACTAACAGTATTCAGACAATATTTAAATAGGAAGACTCTAAAAAATATTTCAGAAAACTTGTCGGATTATTTTATTTTGTAAATGTATTTATTTTATTTTCATAACTAAATAGTTTAAACAATTTTGTCTTACAAAATTATCAAAATATTTTCGGAGAATATCCAAATTTTATTGCTACAATTACCACAGTATATTCTTTCAATTTGTATACCTATAACACTCTTCTAATACTTTTACGAAATTTAAAAAAATATTAAATTTGTTTGAGAGTAAAATATTTACAGTCCCCTTGAAAATGTATGAATGTATTATTAAAATTGTAAAATACGAGTTTAGAACGCTATCAGTTCAGTCATATAAAATTTAATATAATTGAAGACGTATTACTCTTAATTGTACTATTCTCAATAAGAATCACTAAATTTATACATAAAACTTAACAAATCCTTACGTAACATGAAATATCAATTTTTTATATTTTACCCTACGATATCACCGAATATGAAATTTGTACAATGAACAGTGAAAATTAGATCATACTTTTACGTAATTAAATAAATACATTAGTCGCGATAACAAGTATAAAACTATTACTTTCGATCACTTTATAATAATACTCTACACCTATTCTCGTATCTTACGTGTTACGACAACAAGTCACCGATTAATAACTAAAACTGCTACAGTAAAAAAAAAAAAGAAATTTCTGCCACAAATTTGCCTACAAATTAATGATACGTATTAAACTTTTAAATATTTACATATTATTAATATGGCAGTTTAGAACTATGGAACTTGACGCGCGTTTCCAGTTTCATCGTGCAGTTATAACTGAAACTTACGATTGTGCTTTAACGACTTTAATTAATCCATCCTCACCTTTAACAACAATAACTTCAGGATCCGTTCACTCTAACGGCATCCGTATTAATATTCGTGTACGTGACTATATTGTTGCTGTCTTCGACGACAGGAGTTTGTCTTAATAAATTTAACAACGCACTGTTTATCACCAAAGGAATGTTGGCTTTACCATTTTGTAAATTAGAATGAGTCCTTTGAATTTTTGGCAATGTGCTTTTAACGTTACCATCGTTCGCCATTGTGTCTCCACCGATAACACTGTTCTTCAGAGGAAGAACATTTTGCGAACTAATTAAAGATGAGCTAGGTCGAGTTGGTGGAGCTAAACTGATACTGGAGCTTAACGAACTAGAACTTCTACCTTCTAAACTTATCTCCGAACCTCGTCGTTCGACTATGTTCCTTTTATTCTTCCGTTGATCAGTTAGAGACGTGAAGGAGTCTCTTTTTAAGATCGTTTTAACAGTCGGTCCTGATTGCGAGCAATCAGAAGGGTTAGACTTTTCAGTCATACTTGCAAGCGATGCTCTTTTACGCTCTGGTAAACTTAAACTGGATACCGAAGATCTCTTATCACATTTCTTCCCAAGTTGTTCTTTGGTACCACTCAAAGTGCCTTTCTGTTCTTGATCAGAGTGTAAATTCTTCTTTAGATCTCCATTTGTACTAGGTTTGGTTGTATTAGTCAGGTTCGGATGAGAGATATGGATCGATCGAGGCACTTCGTATCCGTTCGTCGAATTTTCCCTTAAAATAATATCCTCGTTATCCGCTAATAACTCTAAATATTTCGGTGTATCACTGGATTGCGTTGTCAGGGCTGCGTTATGAGAATTCTGAAGGAATGGTTGCATATCGCGACTGCCTTCGGAACTGCTCGATTTCCAGGAGTTCCCTGAGAAAATCATTCGATTATAATATATTCCCTTATCGAGAAAGTTTTTATGAATTATGATGAAAGATCGATGGAGAAAGCAGAGGATAGACGATGTTTAGAATAAACCTACCTGAATTATTATGATTTTGATTCTCGTCGGCAAAGTAAGCCATGTTAGACACGCCTGCAAGCATGAGCCATGCGATGATAAATATGTGTCCAAGCAAATTTTTATATTTATACATTGAACATTTTTATGAATTAACGAACAATGATCATCGAGAGAATTATGTAACTCGAGAGAAGCATGCTTATTTTTACACCGAAGATAAATTGAGCGATAAGACATTTATAGACGTATGATTGTATATGTCAGTAAAAGCTAACATGTAAAATAAGCGCTCTTCAGATTCGACAAGCCAAGATGTATCAGATTGACAATTTCGTGCCAACAGATTTGCATAATGCAAATATTTAAGTACGAGTCTAGGCCTCACCTCTTCTAGCCAGGTAATGGCCAGCGTGTACCGGACTTAACGGCGCGTCCTCTATAGTGCTACGAAGACTAACTATGTTTTCAAGGCAAACTTTGAAACTCGGCCTGGCATCAGCGGCACTCCAACAACGCAGCATCAGTTGATGTAGAACAGGTGGACAGTTGAGAGGTTTGGGTAACCTTCCACCCGCACGAACGTGGTGTAATACTTCTAGATTAGTCCTGGCAGGATACGGTTGCTGCCCCAACGACGTGATTTCCCACATCAGTACTCCAAATGCCCAAACGTCACTCTGAGAAGTGAATACTCCATCTACCAACGATTCAGGAGCCATCCAACGAACGGGGAGCAACCCTTCCCCTTCCTGTATGGAAAAGAAATTTGAATATCATTGTAACCCTAAATGATGAAGTTACAGGAGTACTGACCTTTCTATAGTAATCGTTCTTGTATATATCCCTGGCAAGGCCAAAGTCACCGATCTTAACGACACGGTTCTCTCGATCCCTAGCAGACACCAGGCAATTTCTGCAGGCTAGATCTCTATGTACAAAATGCAGGTCCTCCAAATAACGACATCCCCTAGCCACATCTTCGCACATGGCAAGTAAATCTTGCAAGCGTAGAGCATGTGGATCGGAAGGCTGCAACGATCGGCTGGCTCTCAAATAACTTAACAAATCGCCAGCCTCCATGAGTTCCAGCACCAACAGTGGTGGATCTGTGTCTAGACAAACTCCCAGGAGTCTGAGCACGTGTTTATGCCGAAAATGGCTCATAAGTCTGGCTTCCTGAAGGAACTCCGTCTTCTCCTGAGCCGATGCTCCCTTTCGTAGGGTCTTTATAGCAACCGGGGTGATTCCCGGTCTCTCCAAATCTTTCGCGTTACCTTGAAACACCTGTGAAATTTTCGAATAGAAATTTATCACTTTCCCGGTGACGTTCACCTCTCACACTCACCTCTCCAAATGCCCCGCTGCCTAGAAACTTGGCCAGTGTGATTTGTTCTCTCCTGATTTTCGGCAACGTCGAGTCGTCAGGATCGGTTTGCAAGGTGGACGCATAAAGAGCGTTGGATTGAACGAAATTTCCTCTCGGTATCTCCCGTAGAGTCGCCAGTTCTACGTCGCTAACTAACGGAGGTAAAACTGCCTTTTTGTCCTCCTTGCGTTGCCGATACACTGCTGAATTACAAAATTGATCCTTTATATTTCTCTTACGATCTCTGATCTCTGATTACATCGGCTGATGTTGGGGTTCAGTACCCCCCGATATAATCCTACACTTACGGCAAAGAAAATAACAAAAGCAGATGAGCATGATGGTGATAACAGGGACGCTGAGTCCCAGCACCAATCCAAGATGCTGTTGTGCCGCTAATATTCCTCCTGTAGTTTCAGTTAAATCAATGACGAGACTGGATCTGCTCCATGGGCCAAATCCGTACGCGTTTTTAGCCTGAACCCGGAACCGATACTTGTCGTCCATGTCGCCCGTGATTATCCAGTAATTATCCGTTCCATTGTAATATAGTTTCCAGCTGGTATTATCGCTCGAGTCTATTTGTTCATTGATCTCGTTTATTTTCATCCCTTCCAGACGGTATAACGTGATCTGTGAACCATGAGCCTGGGCAGGTTCCCAGTTTAATTGATACACGGAATTGCGAAGCTTAGTAACTGTAGGCATCCCAGGCGCACTTGGTACATCACCTATAAATAAAAATAAACAATTTAGAAAATCAGGAAAATGTAATTAGAATGTTAATTTTAAAATTCGTTTACCCATTGTCAGAAACGTGAACCCCCCATCGGGTGGCCAAACAAAGTCTTTCTTATAATTAGGATATCTAATGAGCAGACGAAATTTGTACGAAGTCCGCGGTTGTAGGTTCTTGATAAAGTAGGTCACTTTGTTTTTGTCCATTTTAGAATCATTCGCCACTTGCCAGTCCTCCATGGCAACATCTTTGTACTCTAAAGTGTATTTGACTTGATTGACGGTTGGCGTCCAAGTTACGTTCAGACTGTTCAAACTGACCCCAGTTAGGAGTATTTTATTAGGCTCCGGGTACATTGTCACCGGTTTGCCAAGACTCTCGCTGTAATTGTCGTTAGATCCAGCAGGATAGGCACGGACGAACACTTTATACTTCTGACCAGGCAACCATGGTTCGAGCATGCTAAAGAATCGACCATCCGCGGTGCGCTCGTTGCCCTTTATCAACTGTTCTCCCTTTTGTCGTGCCCCGTTTATCAGACTATCGAGCTTCCAATGTATTTCGTATCGGACAGCGGCAGCGTTTAGTATCTTTGGCGGCATCCAATAAACGATGGCCAACGTTGGCGTCAGAGCCTCGACAGTTACATTTTCTGGAGCAGTCGGAGCACCAGCTCCGGTTCTCAGTACCACGCCAGAGCCAAACTCTAAGCTCATCGATGCTAAATCAGCATAGTAATTGCTCAATGCCAGTTTCAATCTGTACTTCGTGAAAGGCTTCAGATTCTTTATTTGATACTCAGTTTCGTACGTCTGCAACTTTGTTCTGTCAGTGTCCTTGCACATGTTAGGATCATTTTCCAAGCACGGAGACACGTATATCGTGTACAGTGTCGTAGGTAAATTATATTCCTTGCAATCGAACTGAGGAACAGGTCGAGGAAGCTTCACAGTGATAGTGTTCGCTGTTTTATTGGATTCTTCGACGTTGTAGGACACCTGATGGGGTATCAAGCAATTCGTTATGGGATAGGATTGCAATGATTTCCCAAGGGCTTTTATACTGCGCACGGTTGGCAGATAGAAATGCTTGATATCTCCATCGTCAGGGTACTTTTTATTTACGAAGTAAATCTGATCCTCCGCGATATTGGACCAATAGATGTTCATCTTGTCGACTGTTAACGAGGTCGGTGGCAGGCCTTTGTTGAAGCTCGCGCTCACTATCAAGCTGCAAGTGCAACCATTCATGTCAGCGATGTTTAGGTGCCCTTCCAGGGAGATCCAGTACATGACTGGTTTCTGATAGTTCGTGCTGTCGATCGTCATCACGGGAATCACCAACGGTCTGTACGGACAAGAGCAGTCGTCTGCGTGATTGAAGAACAATTGATTCGATTTTCCATTCAAATCGGATTGCATTATCACTCCGATGTCCTTCTTCGTTAATTCTATCCAGTACAGTGATCTGTAACAAATCATTATCATAAAGTGTATTAAGGTCTGATGAATTCAATTGGCCGATTTCTATTAACACTTTGATTGCCACGCTAAAGCTGTTGAAAATTTCATAAAGTATTACTTTTCACAAATCTTAAAATAGTTCATTATATTTTTATTTCCAATTAGGTAAGTCAATGAATTTCTGATAATATGAGTGATGGATTCCTATTGAAATTCAAGTGTATATGGCAGTCAGAGTGTTAAGCAAAATGCACTAATTACCCTGTAGATGGT
The DNA here is from genome assembly GCF_907164935.1 of Osmia bicornis bicornis. Classification (NCBI taxonomy): domain Eukaryota; kingdom Metazoa; phylum Arthropoda; class Insecta; order Hymenoptera; family Megachilidae; genus Osmia; species Osmia bicornis. Next base: position 3,061,970 of record NC_060228.1, on the reverse strand, counting down.
AACACGTCAAGGTTCACTATGCGCCTATTCGTCGTGACGATATTCTCGTACTTAAGAATACCAACTTGCCAGGTGGTCAAATCCAACTTCATGATACGACCTTCGTTTTCTATGTAGCTCGATTCGGACCAATACAAGTTCCTCGCCACCCAATCAACGGTTATGCTAAGAGCACTGTTGTTCAATGCCAACATTTTCGTGGCATTCGCCCCGTTCAACTCCGAAGTGACCAACTCTTGCATCTCGTTTATCCAATAGATTTTACTCTCCGCAGCTAGATAGGCCACCTCGACGGCAATGTGTCGCGTGATCGTGTAATTTACTTCTTGATCTAGATCCGATACCCTAACCGCATCCAGCGTAGCTACTAACAGTTGGGGTACCGGATTCTCATATATCGTTGAAATGTTTATCACATCCGTGTACGGCCCTGCGCCGATCTCGGTATGCGCTCGAACTTGAAAATAGTAAGTTGTATTTGACAAGAGATCTTGCACAGTGTGCTCCAGTAATGAGGCAGGAATCAACGAGTTATCACAGATTTGGATCTCTGTGTGGTTCTCTATGAACCAACATTGAACTGTGTACCCAGTGATCAAACCATTAGTGAACTCTGGTTGGTCCCATCTGTAATAAAATTATCTCTTTCATTTATTTTCTTCTGTAAAATTTCTTTCTGTAAATTCTTACCTGAATATCGCGAATATATTCACGTTCTCGCTTAGTGGTTCTTTGTGAAACTCTATGAAGGCTCTGGGATTGGTTGGCTGGGTCGGCACACTTTGCGGTGATCTTAATATCTTCCTGGTATGGTGTGCAGTTTCCCAGTAAGTGAAAGCTTTCACTGTCACCTCCAGTACCGAATAAGGTAGAATCTGTTCCGAGTTGTTGTAAGGCATCGAAGTCTTGGTCGTGATCTCTGGATTCGAATTCGTGTTTATATAGTCTGCGAATTTCACTTCGTAGAATACAGTGCCGTAGTTGATGTTCTCGACAGGGTCCCAGGATATGTTGAAGTTCCTCCAGATCCCTTCAACTCTGATGCTACTGTAATTAACCGCGTTTGGTAGAACGACCACTGTCTCTGATGTTAAATTCTTCGGGTATTGATGAAGAGCTGGATCCATCACGGCTACCATGCGAAGGCCCGATAGAGTGATGCCATTTATCACAGCTGTGTTCTGACCTGACAGATCGCCTATCACTGCGTTTCGTTCGTCTTGCAGCCAGAAAAGGTGCTCTGAAAAGTAACACAAAGAGCCTTGCATGTTTGGATGCTGCAGGGCTGACACCTGGAAACAAAATTAACAGATCAATACAAAATTTAAAACATCAGTCAATCGAGGCAAGAAAAATATTTGATAAGAATAAGAACCTTCTCGGGCACAATTTTGTGACTCATAGGGATCCTTTCTGACGTTGGTGCACGATAGACAATCGATCCACTCTCATAACTACGAACAATCCAATAAACGTATCTGTTTTCTGTGTCCAACGTTAAACCCATCACTTGTTTGCCATTGAATATCTCGTCAGAATGATAGTATCTTCTATCCTGACCATTTAAGCGCGCTACTTCAACCGCATGACCCGTGGACCAATATAAATACGCCTCCAAAGAATCGATCATTAATTCTTTAACGATGGCTAAAATTGACATAGGTTCCTGATGAGATCCATTTAAGTTTGCTCTTGTTATCTGGAATGAATAGGTATGAAAATAAATCATACTTGTCTTGGAGGTATTAAAATTTGATTGAAAGGATCTTTGTTATATTTACAATTTGTTGCTTCGGATTAGCCCAGTATAATTTTCTCGATAGCCAGTCAACAGCCACGCTACCGACAGAATGTATGTTCATCTTGCTCTTCTGATGGCTGGTGACATTGTATCGGTACAACGCGGAATTATTTCCCACGATATATAGAACATCCTTGTACCAAGTGACGTCGACGATATGATAGTCGGTCTCTGCTTCTTTTAAACTCGCTTTGTATATCAGAGTATCGATATTCTCGCCAGTTACGTCGCTTCTTAGGAGACCTTCGTTCGCGGACCAAAGAATGGTCGCGTGTGATCCGTCTCTAAAATTCGGACGATTTTTATGCAAAATATTTCAGATTTTTCGAATAATATTAGAAAGAAATTTACCTTAACGTTCGTCCCCTGAATTCGGTGGACCACGGTCCTCTGCCAGCGCTGGTATAAGCGGCAGCTTTGATCGAATACTCTGATTTCTCTCGAAGATTATGCACAGTGTGAAACGATCCGGCGATATCTTTCTGATGGATCGTCTCACCAGTGGACTCGTCCTTGATCTCGAGCTCGTAGGACCAATTCTGCCAAGCGCCCTTACCCTGACCGCCCAACAGATGAGGCGCTTGCCAGGAAACTTTGGCCCTTTCTACACCGAGAACAGCTTGGACACCCGTGGGGGGATTCACCGGGACAGGAATGGGCTGGCTCGCGTCCATAAGTACATTGACACTGATAAATGAACCGTTCGACCTGGAAGGGACATCTCTATTCAGCATTCTGTACCGAGGTCGTAGGATCAGAGATCGAAGTTCAATATGTATTCAAAAATTCCAGTTGAAAATAAGGGTTTCCCTTTATGCCACTTGAATGCAACTCGAGAATATTTCATACACCATTGAAGATACGAGAAAAGTGTTTTAGATAAGATTCTAAGGTCAACTTAATTTTTCAAATGGAATACAATGGATTACAAGATCTGAATTTTTCGGATTTCATAAATGGATTCTCACCTATCAGGATAAGCATTATGAAAATATCTGTTCTTTCCTGAATGATATCCTTCTATCAATACCTCCTCCCCGTTGGTAAAGTAAAACAAACCGTTCGCCATTGCTAAAGAGATTACATTCTTGAATTTCGGTTGCTGAGTGTTGTTACGGATATTCAACAGCTCCCGACCATCCAGGGAAAGTGACTTCACCGTGTTATTAACGTGACTAGGGACTAACAATCGGAAGTTCGTGTGGTCTACAGTGAATGCTTTCAAACAAGCTTCTTCCAGGATTAAATAAGGCTGAACCTGAAGAGAATAGCTGGTGCTTTTATTTATTTCATGGAAATTATTGTTCGAATCTGTTAAAAAGACTCCAAGTACCTCGTGTTTCACTCCGTTGCTAATGTCAGCCAGATCCAATCTGTACAAACCGCCGCTGTTCACCCAGAATAAGTATCCATTGTACGGGTCTACTTCGATGTGAGTAGGTTGCGATATGAAACCAGCCACGGCAACCGTCAAACCTCTTCCATCTAGATTGCATCTTGCTATCTGCCAAACCGTCGTCGCGTGTTTCACCTCGCCCAGAATGTATAAATGCAGGTTCAGCCAATCGACGGACAGGCTTAACGGTTTGAAATTAGTTTGACTGGGGCTCAGTATCACTGTCGGTTTCGTTCGTTTCGCGAGGGACGTTCTGTACACGTATCCCATGGAATCAGAGACGAAAAGCTGAGCGGAAGCAACGTGGATCGCGACACCACGAATCGTACTGGTGTTCTCGTAAATCACGCTGGGATCGTCAAGCATATCCGCGTCCTGCTTCATGACTACGTGTTGCCCTCCGAGAATTAGAATGGGTTGTTGCGTGTCTTTCACTGGAATATTATCGAATTAATTAACTGATCGTGTTTTGAGAGAATTAGTCTTTCGAAATACATTTTTATCTATTTCAAAATTTTCCCAGCTCTTTCTATTCGTACGTACCAGCCGGTTCCGGGGTTGTTGTAATGCAAGTGACCGCAGGAGGACCCTCGCCGACACCGTTTCTCATAGTTACACTTATGGAATAATTTTGATTCGGCTCGAGATTTTGAATCAAGTAGTGATTCGTGTTCTCTGACGTTGGTATATCCTGTTAATTGATTGTAAATAGTGTTAGAGAATTTATTATTTTAGCTTATCCCTTTCGATCCCTTCGGGAAATCAGTATGCGAGTAGGGAAAGAAACGCCATGCCAGAAACGTGTATCGCGGAAGATCTGGTTCATACAAGTTAACAAGCTGATATTAACGGGATTAAATGGTATAAATTAATCCTTTACAGTCTGGTATTCTTAATTAATTTTAAATTTTATATTAAAATGTTTCAATTTTATAAATATAGTAGCGTTTAATTAGGCTTATGCCGGTGAGGCACACTTGGACCGTAAAGAATTAATAGATTTGCGATAGTAGAGTTATTCGAAGCAATAAGGAAGCTGTTAAAGCGTATGCATTTTAAAAATATTAGTAAGCCTAAAGTAGGCTATAGTTTAATAAATAATTTAACACGTTGACTACCGTAATGAAAATAGTAGTTAATTTGTGAATTTCAATTTTTAAACTTTCAGTTTGCTATCCAATTTGCTATGGCATTCAACGTGTTAATAAATATCTCGAATTATAAAAAATATCGACAATTTTCTAAGCTGCATAGAAAAATTTGCATTCTCCATAAACCATGCTTGTTCCTTTAGCATTTTTATCTATCAAAGTGCATTCTTACTCGGGAAAGGTGAGGAATCTTGTAGAACCAGTTGATATATCGCACAGTGCTGTCTGCTATAACAGTTAGAAAGAATAGGAAAGTGCTATTGGCTTTTTGCGTCGACGTATTCGTCGATAGAACGTTGCTTTTAGTGACGATAGCTTAGAAAGATAAGTACGTGTAGCTAAAGTAATAGATTGTTGCATATCAAATGATGAATTACAAAATATATAAATAATCCACCTTTCGATCTGCAACAATTTTGACAGAGAAAAGGTGATCGAGAAAAGTGATCAAGAGACATTGATAATTGGTATTCGTTCGAATGGTTGAAGTTCTGGCGTGGCGTGTACCTTAAGCTGGGAGTAGTCAGCCCCTTGCAGACGCAGGACATAAGACAAAAGTGGCCCGTTTGGAAATGGACCTGGTTCCCAAGACACAGAGACACGGCAGCTGTCAACCACCGCCGCTCTTACAATTATCGGTGCTGAGGTCGGTAAACCCTCTGCCAGCGTTCGTATCACGACGCTCGGAGCGGAGACGATCGGCTCGGGATTGTGTTGCGATGATTTTAAGAGTAACGCTACGCGAAACTGCAATTAAACACGACAGTCGTCCGGAATTAATCTATTATTGAGAAAATTCAATTTGGAACTTCTCTTGATTAACACCTTCGAGCCCATTTGGGTAGATGAGATGGTGTGTACTTACTCTGTACTTCGTGTACGGTTGCAAGTTCTCCACCAAGATCTGATCATCTTCCCCCCAGGATTGATTTCTGCAGTACTGCCAAGTTTCAGCCAGCTCTTCGTACCTCCATTGCACCAGATACGAGATGCCTCCTCCGCGTCTTTCGATGTCTATTCCTTTCCATTCGAGCCTCAGAGATGTTGCGGTCAACGAGTCCGCCACCAGAGCCGGCGCGGGTGGGATGCCTATTTCCGCTGATAATCGACAAGAAAAATCATTTCGTTACGTTCACAGACTTGAAGATCGACGAAAGTCGATTGAGTCGCCAATTTCACGAAACCTAACCGCGTTCTTGTCTAATCAATTCTCTGTGTATACTGTATACGAAGAATCTCATCCGACGATGAATAATCTATAAATTTTACAAATATCTTCCGAGAAGAGACAGAATGAACCCAGAACGACAGCGTGCGTTCGCCGAGTACCAGAAGATACTGGACGAGCTGAAGACTGCGTTCCTCGAGCGATGGAAGGTTAAGAAAACTGACAACGTCTCCATGAAGGACTTCGAGCGATTTCGAACGGTCGGAAGCGGTGCTTTCGGACGGGTTATACTCGTCAAATACAGGCCAACTTCCGTCTACTACGCTATGAAGATCCTGGACAAAGCGAAGATCGTGAAGATGAAACAGGTGGATCACACCCACAACGAGAAGAAGATACTCCAGTGTGTTAGGTTCCCTTTCGTCGTCTTCATGGAGTTCTTCTTCAAGGATAACTCTTACATTTATATGGTATTGCCGTTTATAAATGGCGGGGAAATGTTTACGCATCTAAGGCGAATGGGGAAGTTCGATGAATCCCTGGCGAAATTCTATGCAGCCCAGGTGGCTTTGGCGTTGGAATACCTTCATCATTGCAGTCTGGTTTACAGAGATTTGAAACCGGAGAATATTTTGATTCAGCACACTGGTTACATACGAGTGACGGATTTCGGTTTTTGCAAAATGATCGACGGAAGAACTTGGACGCTGTGCGGCACACCCGAGTACCTGGCACCGGAAGTGATCCTGTCAAAGGGTTACGGGAAATCCGTGGACTGGTGGAGTTTCGGTGTGCTGATCTACGAGATGAACGCTGGTTATCCACCGTTTTATTCGCGGGATCCCATGAAGATATACGAGAAGATCGTTGCTGGGAAATATAAATTCGCTCATCATTTTGGCGAAGAGTTGAAGGATATCTTGAAGAATATACTTCAGGTGGATCTGACAAGACGGTATGGGAACTTGAAGGGTGGTAGCATGGATATCAAAGGGCACAAATGGTTCCAATCGCTGGACTGGAACCAGATTTACCATCAGAAGATCACGCCCAGTTTTATACCGCAATGCGAAACACCGGAGGACACGAGAAATTTTGATCATTACGAGGAGGAGTCGTTGAGGGTGGATCAGGTCGATCGTTTCGCCAAAGAGTTTGCAAATTTTTAATTTTAACATACGATATAAAATAATTAGTGGTAGACAGTTTCAGTTTTTTTCAAAAGTGCATCGTTGCATTTATCGAAAAATTGAAGTTGCAAGAAGGTTTTCCTCTGCAACTTTCTTTCTATTTTCAACGGTCTTAAGGATATAGTTTAATATTGCTCGAAAGACTATTTTCGTTACCTTTCAATTGTTGGAAGTAACGATTTAGCGCGTCGTGACAACCCAGAACACAATAGAGTTCCTTGGGCGGCAGCAGTTCTTGCGTTCCATTCTGTAAAGAATACCATTTGATTTTGTAGAAAACAAAACTAGACGTAGGAAAATAATATGAGCAACGTTCAATTTCATGATAAGCAGTAATATTGTTTCAGAATATTGTACTAACGCAGACGGCTTGACAGCTCGTGTCGAGTGCTCGTTGCCACGCTCCACAGCCTTTTGTGCACTGAAACAGATGAAAGCAACGTTCGTGTAAAATTGCGTTACATGCTTGTATAAAATGTATTACAGTTAATCGAATTATTATTCAACGATTTATAAAAAGTTTATTATTACATTGCAATTCATCTATGAATTAGCGAAACGAAAACTCCATTATTCATCTCAGATTTTTATTATAATTACAGTTTTCCCTTAATATTATTTTCTTTTGGACACTAATTAGTTTTCATTAAAATTCTTCGAATTTTTTACATTTCCTAGCTCGGAATTTTGATAGTAGACATTGGTTTGCTTTTAAGTGGTATCTAGAAGGATAAGAAGTACTTATAGCTTTTCCAGTTTATCTTGTCTTCGGTGGAATAGAAAATACCAGCAGTTAGAGCTTGGTGTAATTTATCTACCCTAAAATAGAGTTTCCATTTTTTGGCCACTGTCTAAATAAATCGCTGCGAAAATGATTAACCCTCCGTGGCATTAATTTTGTCACTGCACGGTTAGCAAGTTGAAGAGTTAAAAGACAGTTGGTCCAATTTCTGAGTGGCGTACGACCGATGCCAGACACGACATTATTTTGGCATTGAACCGACTGCAACGTCCACGAGACATGTTGAACTCGTGTTTGAAAAGACGAAGAGGAAGGTACGGCACGTGCCTCAAGTAACGCCCACGTTCATAAGACGGGTCGGTCGGTGTTCGTGCCGAGCATGGATTTGCGAACCGAAGTTTAACGCATTAACTTTCTGCACGAGAGGATGTGGGCATTTGTCGGCGACAACAAGCCGGTCGAACAGAAACGAAGGAAACGAACGTGCCACGAGCATGGAACGTGTCATTTTTGTTCGCCATTGAAATCGTGATCGTGCATGCAACGTACTGAATTTTTTCACTTAAGCCTTCAACGCTGATACGTTCCTCTTAAGCCTTGCCTTTTTTTCCTTTCCATGTGAACGATAAACGCGTCGCGAGATCAGCAAATGTTATCGTACAGAAAATTGCGTTACATCTTTGACGTGGTTTATTAACCCGTTTCGTAGCAATCTTGCTTAATAATTAATAGAAGAATTCATCATTCTTTCTGTTCGATCGTTAATTAACCTGGCGATGATCAGCTGGGAATTTTTACCAAGAGGTGTTAATAGGGAAAGTTATCAAAAGTGATCAATTCCTGTGAGATGCATGTGCATCGTTGCATTTACAAAACAATGCAGTCTTCTTTGAAGCATTCATATTTTCTTTTAAATCCAATCAAAGAAGAGGTATAACTCTCAGTTGCATGGACGGAGGTCGTCTATCTTGAGATAAATAAAGAATCCGGTAGGGAGCATCTTGAAATGGAACATAACGCGAAATGTAAATACACAGAAGTGATTTGCCCTGCTCGGCCACTTCAACAACTCCAGGAAGACACGGAGATAGTTTGTGGTAGGAGTTCCTCTTCATCGAGTAGCTTTCCGTTAACTGCAACTCGTTCTGCTCTTCAAGTACATATCATCTTTCAGCATAGGACTGGATGAATCTGTTCTAGTCGCGTTTCCTGTTTCAATTTCAAACTTTGCCTGGTAGCAAGTCGGTAATTGGTATTTAATCGTCCTTGAGAGCCATTTACCAATTGTCAAGCTGATCGACACTCGGCCGAGTTCGAGAGGCGCCGCACATGAATGATACCACTCTCGACATTTTAGAATAATAAGCGACCCGGGGAAAGCTTAATAGTTCACCTGTGTCAATTATTTAAATTTTCTACGACTCAAAAGTACTGCGTTCGGATATCGCAATTATATTCATTTTTAATTGGGTGATAAGAGATCAGTTTATTCGAGTGGACATACTTGTCACCTAGGTGATAATTACTAAATTAATTAAAATAATTAATCTGCAATTTTTTTAAGAGGAATTACTCAGGGTAGTACCTCCATCTCTAATTGAATTTTTCATCTATAAAGTGTACAATTTTGATTGAGAAAAAATTTACTGAGTCAGATAGGAAAAATATGGAGTACGATGATTGTTGACTAATTAACGCCATCACGCAGTAATTCCAATATTTATATGCACATATGTACTGCGGTATTGGAGGGTATCACATAGGTCAGATCGTCTGAAAAATCGAGAAGGAACCTTCGGTGCTAGATAAATAAGTTATTAATAAACATTTGGTGGCAGTCTAGTTTTACGACCGCAGCTTGAAGCATTGTAACAACACGCGACATCGACGCCGATCGAGTAAAATAATTGTTATCGAAGTAAGTACGCGTGTACGAGGAATCTATCAAACAAATCACCGGCAATCTCGTTTCGTAGAAAGTGTAATTTATTTGAGTGAAAAGCTCGGGTTTAAAAATACGACGTTGGCTGATCATTGTTATCGTTAGAAAAAAAAAAAAAAAGAAAAGAGAGTAGATACAAAGGGAAGGAATCGAAGGAGCGTGTAACAGGCGTCGGACAAGCATATTTATCTACGCAATGCACGATAGTCGAAACGGCCGTTCTAACAACCGAGGCGACGATTATTTTTAACGTCTCAATTAATCATATTTTCTCCGTGACATTTCATTGCTTCGCCCATTATCAAGCTCGATCCCCTTTTTCAATTAGTTCGCACGAAACACTGCGTTTCTTGAACGCTTCGCTCTTCCATCCCTACCATTCGATTCCATTGGTTGATTAGGCGATTTTTACACTAGGATCAAAAGAATAGATCAAGTGATTGTAATTTGAGGCAAAAATAATTTTTTTGATAGTTCGATGCAATTGATAATTCGTGGTCAATCAATCAAAGATGATCCAATTTAAATACTTTATTAAGATTTGCCCGAGCTCGTTAAATGTTTGCGTTTTTTTTTTTCTGACGGAGCAGCAAATAACAATAATAGGGGTTGACAAAACTATCAGACGATGGAAAACGGTTGAAGCATAGTGGCTCGACGCTGCTGCCCGCTAATTTCTCACTTCCTCATTAAAACCTCAACACGCATTACGCCCCAGGCCTGGCCCTCGCTCTACTTGGCTCCCCGTAGATCGTAGATCTTCATGCTACCACGGACGAGGATCTATCCGTTCTCTCCTCGTTTCGCTTGTACCCTAACTGATTCCATTCGAACGACACAAGATGGTGACGCGTCGGCAAAGAACACTGTTGGAAAATGAATAATTCATTTGTTTCCAACATTTCTCCTTCCATTTCTCTCGTCGTAATTAATTAGAACTTATGAAAAATGCGGAAGCAAGATATACACACTTTGGTTGTTTACAGATAGATACAAGAGGGATGAGGGTGGTCTTGAGAGATTCGTTTGCACGAAATAAACGAAGGAGTCGAACAGTTTCTGGTAGCCAATGTCGAGTAGCTACATTTGTCATGGATATCCTCAATCACGGTGGTCCTCCACTTCAGGAACATGCTTCAAATGTCTAGACTCGATATGGCAGACTCGCTTTTCCCAGACAGAAATTTTTCTTTCTCTTGAGGTTGTTTGTATCCTCTTGCTACTACGTAAACTAACTAATTTTCATTTCTTCGTTCAATTTCATTTAAATTAATTTCGAAGTTGACCAAATGAATTAAGTTTCATTTTTTCGTAAAAATTTCAATGGATTTTTGTATGAAAAATTTCTTTCTTCCTGGTTGTATCATTCGTCACGGGACACGTGATGGTACAAAAGAAATTCCGGGGGTTCGTCGCTATCGAACCATGAAATTACCGGAAATAGCGTCGTGGCCGAACCAGTCTCGTATAAATTTCAGCTCTCGAAAACGCAGCGCAAAAATTCCTTCCTCTCCACACGAGTCTACGCATCTAACGCTTAGATTTCTTTCTGCAAACGTTTCGAAGTAGGTACATCGCGAACACGAGCGAGAATTTAGCGATAAAATCGCCGGGATTAACGGAGGATGGTAATTAGGGTTGCGTTTAGCAAAAAGTAGAGCGTCTTCCTCTCGAATCGTGTCGACCACGAGCTAACCGTTACTCGTGCGCGTTACTGGAACGTACGAACCGTGAAACGAGGCGAGGGAGGAAATCGTTTCTAGCGCAATTCACCTATCCGCAACTCCTGGTATTCGTGGCTTATTCAACTCTGCACGCAACTTTATACCACGCGATTCTTTCGAAAGACGTGCAATCTGTAGTCTGAAATATGAAAAATAATGTTCTCTTAAAGAATAAAATAAAGGGTTGCTCCACCCCCATCAATTAACAAAATCATTATAACAATGGTTCATCCTAAAAAATCATTCAGGAAGCTACTGCAGTAAAGGGTTAACGATCACATTCCTATTTTTCGGTGGAGCCCAATAATTAACCGTATCGCAGGGCCTTTTGTCCTTTTCGTCGCGTTAATTACAGCTCTCGCTTCCTACCCTGGAGACACGCGTAGCTGGATATCCTTCCGGCCACGCTAGGGGTCCTTTCTTTTTCCCCTTTGTAAAATGGAACGTGCTAATGGATCGTCTACGAATCCAGGAACGCTTCTAAATTTCAAATACCTCAACACCCACGACTAAACTCGTGGTATCGATGCATCCTACCAAATCTCTTCTGGTAAGGGTTAAATAGCCATGCTTTTCCTGCGCTTTTTCGGCCAGACTTCCGGAACGGGGCCGAAGAAGAGGACGGCGAACGGTGTGGAAAGAGAGGAGAGAACGGAGAGAGCGAATCCGGAGTCACACGGTAATTTGGCGACATCCGCCATAGGACGCACTTGTACGCGATCCAATTTAAAGTCACGAAGCCGTACGAACCCAACCATTCTTTCATTCGTACCCGTAATACGTATACACGTTTCGTCGGCCACCTATCTACGTACACTGGAATAGAATGGTACAAGGGGGTGAAAGGGAGACGGTGAATCTGACTTTGTTTTTATTTGCCGTTTACCGTCTCTTTAGCAGCGAGCCAGTGAACGGGCACCCCGGGGTCCATCAGCGGAAGTACTTTCATTGTGCCTGGGGACCGGCGTCCCTTTATTTTTGTCTCCGACGTTTGCCTATGTTAATAAACGTTCCACGATACTCGCCGACGGAGATGCTTTAAATTTGATGGTAACAAGAGAATTATACGCGAGTCCAAGGCCCAGACTGGACGAGAATTAATCCTTTTGGACGGAGGGAATGTTAATATTAACCCTTTAATTGAAAAGGTGTATTTCAACTTACCTGGTCGATCTTGCATCGTACTCCACACCCCACCTCTGAGCTCAAGTCGTCCGTTCGATTCTGGAAAAGAAATAATCAAAATTTAATACAAATGTTTCAATCTTTGGAAGTGATAAATTTCTAAATCCTGAAGTTATAAATTGCAGAACCCTCCAAGGGTGTATTTGGATCTGACTCCCACGCCTATACAAGGGTGCTTTATAAACTCTTATTACCCTATTTTAAGAAATAGTTTTTTAATACTGAATTCCCACACGTCCCAACGAAATATGCAAACCATTTCCGTGTTGGAAGTCGATTGCAGTGTAACGACAGGCTATGCACGCGATGATTGAAATTCATGAACGGGCAGGTGACAATAGAATTCTTGAATAAATATACAATTGTTACGGTAATTAAGAATTCATAGGTACTAGCTGACTCCCGAAATTCCCATGGTGAAACGCATGGTTTCACACCCTCGCTATCGCCATTGGAATTATCCACCCTTATTCTAAACGATTCCTCGTGTTCTTTTTTTAACGATTTACTTTCGTTTCTATTAAAAGCCGGACGCGCACCTGTGTACCGGAAGCGTGTAACGTACAGGTGCAGAGGGTGTAACGGGTGCGTTAGCCAAAACTTATGCTCAGACGACTCGTCACGATTATTCGGCGATTCATTCGCGACAGGCTAGGTACACCGGGGGTGTCAATTGAACCGGATGAAACAGTTTACTATCTTTTAAAGCTGGCAAGCGATTCAATTTATTTTCTGCGGCCCCTGCACCTAACTACTCTGCCGTTACCAGCATTCGAATCACAATTTTTTTTTTTACTTCAACTTTGATTTATTTTATATCGAGATACATGAGATTTCATTTTTCTTATGTTATCATTAACCCTTTCATTGCTAATGGTACCTATAGGTGGTCGAGAAATTAATTTTTCTATTCGCGAAGTATTCTAATTTTTTTGTCATCAATAACTGTTTAAATTTTCTAACAAGGAGACCTCACAGCTGTTGGGTCATCAATTTTAATACAGCTTTTTCTGGTGAATCTTGATGAAAAATAAGTTGACTCATATTCGACACTTTTTGTCAATATTCAATATTTAAGGTCATAGATATAGATATTTAAAGAAAAGAAAAAAAAATCTAGAGAAAAAATGAACTCACCCTCGACGGGATTTGAACTCGCGACAGCATAGTTCAACGAAAGTGTTGAAGGTTGGTTTACTAATTTAATATTTCAGGAAATTAGAGAATTAAAATATAAAATATCTTCTTAAATATAGAGTATTGACAAAAACCACCGAATATGGGTCAATTTATTTTTCATCAGGATTCACCAAAATAAGCTAAATATCGTAATCGATGAGCCAATAGCTGTGAGGTCTCCTTGTAAGTGCAATTTTCATCTCTCGTTGTATTATTTGCCACAGAAAGGGGTGAGGTATTTGAAAGTATACTTTTGAAAAATCATACACGAGCAACGATTATTATTCTGTTTTCCCAGCGAACAAGAGAATCTGCGACGAGTGACGAGTCCCCTGATAAAGTCTCAAAGCCGGTTGCAGTGTTTTCGCGGCTATCGCCTCGCGGCATGGATGTATCAATTTTACGATGAATTCCTTTTTTTTCCTTTCTCTGTTCTTTCCATTGCCAGAGGAGCGTCTCGTTGTTCGTTCCTTGCCGGCTGATGCTCGTTTAACTTTGCACCCGATTAATCAAACAGACCTAGACTACCGCGCCGTATGAAACGCGTACCCTTACGACACGTTACAAACTCTTCATACCAGAATGTTCGTGTAATAATTTACTTTTGAAAATTCAGCTGTCTGTTTACATCGTTCGTGTTCCTGCTTTTTGATTACGGATTGTTTTCTTGACCCTCGATTAATAATTTTAACACTTCGGTGATTTCATCGTTGGATTATTTGAAGTAGCTTCAGAGAATTACGCATGATTCTATTATAAAAATTAATTACTGAATTACTGAGGATTGATTTGCAGCTGCGAATAGTTCATTTTATTGTTTATCGCTAAAAGCTGCCATTCTCAAGACGGAAATCAGTCGGTAAAAAGCCGCTTTATCTGATCTAAGGTAATCGTCTAACCTGCTCGTCCTTCCGCACGTCCTTCCGCCGTGTTCAACGTCTTTGTTATGCTTCACGGAGTTCGCCAACTGTTGCACCTCGCTTCCGAAAGACTTCAACGTTGATGATTGAGCCTAACGACCAGTCTTTGTCTCTACCCTTCAACTCGATGCACGCGAGACAATTTTTTGTCGAAGCCTGCCTCCAAGGCTTTAGCAGAATCATGATTGTTTCACCTTGATCGTGAATTTTATTTCTGATACCAAAGTATTAACAGAAAGATTTTTCCAATTGATCAATTCGGCCTCTAATCAATCTTCGAGCTATAGACTTATTTTCTTCTATAGCTTCTCAGATTTTCCTGGATAGCTTGAAGATTCATACGAATCTTCATTATTCGAAATGAAAATTTATCCAAAGCTTCCATAAAATTGCAAAAAGGACTGGAATTCTATTGCGAATCGTTCAGATAATGAAGACACGTTACATAAACCTTGATGCAACGTTCAGCCATTCAGTAATTACAGAGTCTCTCATGAAAAGGCTAGGGACATTCGACTTGAAATAACAAGAGGTGTTTGACAGGTTGAAAGCATCCAAAGGTGTTTCAAGTTGAAGGCAAAAGGGTATCAGGTTTTTTCATGCGGTTTTGAACAAACCACGGTCGCACGGTGTTGAATGTATACCGGACGGTGTCCACTCGGATAGGGCATCCACCTTCGAAGTCTGAGGCTTGTCTTTGGCAAACACCTTAACAGCTTTTCCAACGTTTGACCGAGGTGCAAACGTTCCGTTCGTCTACGAAACCGCGTCAATTATTCTCGCGTTAATTGAAAAGATACGCATCGCCTCGCGTGCTTCAGTTTCCACTCGTTAGAGCACTCGTTTTTTCGTTTTGATGATACACCAAAGCGCTTCCTCGTCTTTTCCTCGAACGTTGCATAATCCGTGTAGTCATCTTACAATCAGGTGGTTTTGCAGCTTTGAAATTAATTAGTCACGACTAGTTGCAATACTGTTACATTATTTGAAGCGTGCACAGTAATAATTGTAGCGCAACGGGATAATTTTACTTGGAATTAATTGCACCATTAGGGTGGACATATTAGCATTTATATTTGTATTTAGTAATTGTTAGAATGGAAGTTTCAAAAATGATATAAAATTTAGAATGGTTCATAAACTACAAGTTAATCTCTCGAATGTTTTATTGTCGCTGCGACGAGGATTCGTCGAATACACGGTCGCCATTTAATTTCGTTAATTACCTTCAAGATCACGGGACGAATTAAAAACAACCACCATCAGCTGCCACTCATTACGATCTTCAAACTGCCGTTGCTTACAACGTGCATGTGTTTTAATTGATATGACGTCATGTAGAGGCGCCGAAAATTCTGTTTTCCAGGATTCCCTAATTGTTTAAACCCTTGCAATTTTTCATAATATTCTATAATTGATTTTTAATGCTTCGTGAAGGTTTCAAGTTCTTCTTTTCGATTCGAAATATCTATCAATTAACGTTGTTCCATCATGATGGATCGTGAGAGAAAATCATGTGTGTCCCTCGCCTTTTGAACAAGAAATTCCCTCGAATTCACGAAATCTAATGGATGTGGGTATCGCCCCTATACGAAAATTCAATTCACACGAGTTCGAGTATCAAAAAATTCAAAAATTCTTTTTGTACAACTTTGCATACAAGAAATTATGTAATGGAAACCTTGATAAAGATTACTTGTTATGCAACACGAGTATCGTTCGTTTTTTATTGAAAACTACACGTGTATCGCGCGTACTTAATCAAAGAAATTTTATAAAAAATTCAATTCCATGTCACTGATGTCACTTAAGTTACTTAATTTATTTCTCAATTAAACTTGTTAGATGAATCTTCGTTGAACAAGCTATCCTATCTCGTACAAAACTTGCACTTTTCTAATAAAAATCACGTCACCGTCTCACTTACCAAGCACCTCGGTCTTCATAACAGCGCATGTTTGCTTACATGTGAATTTTATTTTTTCAACCTCGAATGCGTTCGTTTAAGTTTGCAAAGAACGCAAAATCAAGATGCAACCGATTCGCACGGTCATCGAAGCGATTTCAAATTTCACACGATTATAGGTGCACCTCGAGGTGAACCCGTAGCAAGTCACGAGGCTGTTGTAGGTGAGAGGATGTGGCCGGCAGGAAGTTCATTGTGTACGGGTACACATATAATATTGCACGTACTACGATCCTGCGGATTCAACTACGTAGTTTCATGTACCAGCTCAAAATTCTGCAGGTTTGATTCGAATCCTTAGAGGTATGATACGTGCTCGTCGTCGAATTATGGTCAGAGCTTGTTCGCGTCCACGCAGAACGAAATCGTATGTAGGTTAACGCGTGGGCGGGGATCCATTACACGAGACGTTTATGTAATTATTTTTCAATTAAAGGGAAAAATTCAACGTAGACGAAATCGAGGAATTCCAAGGATCTATTGAGTCGTCTGGGCATAGGAGAGAATTGTCTCAAGTACTTTGTTATTGCTATTTTTCGTCAAGCGTATCATTAATATCATAATTTAATTTTTCTCTGGGAAATTTCAAATTTCCTTAATAAAGCGCGAATGGCCCCAAATTTCGCGCCAAAACGATCCACGTCGAAACGGACCAGCAATAAAGTTTCGAGAGCTGATCATGGTGATTATGTAAACGATGGGGTCATCCTAAGCATCACCTCGAGATACGATAACACGACTTTACTATTCGTGTTTACCAAATAACTCGGGCGCCAACGATCGTAAACAATCCACAGATTTTTATAAACTCTTCCGATACTTTTTTATCCTTCATCGGGAACCTTACTTTTTATCGTCATCTCCGAACCGATTCCCTTGTTGCCCTCCGAACTTCAGAAGACGTAAAGAAAAAAAAAAACGGAGCTCGAAGGGAAGATAAGGGACGGAGAAATTGATTTCTAAACCGTGATTTCTTTTATCTGGAATCGTATAATTAAAACGTAACGCTTCAAGGAAAATTTTCTTTTATCCACTGATAAACGCGTGGCACTACATAAAAATTAAAATAAATGGATTATTTTTCTTATTTAGTGGGATATTTTAGTAGAACGGGGAAGTCTATAGATAAGATGGTTCCCATCGTCTCGTGTGAACAGACTAGCGGTAAGATGCTCGTAATCTGTGTCTTCGGCAATTGGCGTGAACGAAAATTGCCAGCAATTATCAATTTAACTCTTCACGAAAGGATCGGTTTAATCATTTCACCAGACCGCCTTTTGTTCCGTTCATCTCTCCTGATGCATCCTTTCAATCTTCTCATTCAATCTTTCTACCGGTCGGTGGGTACAGAGAAAAAGGATACAGACGAAAAAAAGACGAGTGCAAATGCTAGATCCTCTGAAAAGATTTTTAGCGATGAGTGTTTGATACACGAAGGTATTCGAATTTTTTAAAGCCTCGAAGTTACCAAATTTTCTAATTAAATTCACATTTCTACATGATACTTAACAAACGTACTTATTACAGTAGACTCTCGTTATATTGCCGCCGATGGGATTCCAGGAGCGGAAAATTTGTTAATTTTCCAAGCTCTCATTTGAAGGAGAAAGGGGAGATAGAAATTTTGAAAGGATGGCATATACTTAAAAATTTATGTAAGTGTCAAATTGCTCGCATGACAATATAAAGAGAGTTTACTGTGTACCATTTTATCAAATACCGTTCGAATACTTTCCTACGTCTTTTGTCTATCTAAATGACATAGTTCGATCGATTTTTTTAATGAAAAACATGAAAAATATCCTTCTGTATCCGTTACAACTCGTCTTTCATCCTCGAGACCGTGCTTATGGACTGCGATGATGCTCCGTCGTGTAGTTAAGTTAATTAATGAATGGTATAGTCGGGATGGAGAGTGGACTTAAATTGATACGTCCTTCGTGCGGAGCCATTTTTATGCCACGCTCGCTTCGCTTCGACAACGCTTCTTGCTACTTTCAATAAATCGGTGATCGTTTTTTTCTGCATACTCGTAAAAAATTATATTAATTTTCGAATAAAAAATCGTATACGCCTCGCTGTTCGATGACAAATGATGTACGATACGCAGACACAAATTGAAATAACAAAATCAGTGCTAATCAACACCTCTCATTTAAAAAAAAAAAATGATTGCCACGTTTCGTTTCCACGGACCAATCGTGAACTTCATGGTTGCATTGACCTCTTTGCAAGGAACCGCCGCGATAAAGAAATTTCTCAGCGATTGCGATTATTTATTGCTGTAAACAATCGAGTTCGTCGTTGCAACGCGTGTCATGAAAATACAGGATGGAGAAAACATTGCCTATTTCACGGGCGATTTAGTGTTCGGTCCACTTTTATCACGATCACTTTTATCTGTCGCCACTTTCATAATAATATTACAAGTAATCGCGTGGAATGATAATCAATACCGTGGTTCTTCGTGATTTACCGTAATCTAGTCGCAATTTTGCCCAGATCGAGAAATATCGAATTTATATAAATAACCTGTCACCTTTGTACCGAATTTGGCAAAAGTTATCGGACGAGTTCCTTTTTTGGAACAATGCAAAGGTTGTAAATATTCGTGATACGCTGTGATTGGAAATAATGGGATTAAAAATTAATTAACTTTAATACTGAAATTTTAACGTTAATAAAATTGCTAACCTGGTTCAAATCGAGGTCCGGACATTTCGAGGCGCATTCTTCTTGGAGATTGGCAGGAGTTGCCCGATCCTCGAGATCTTCTGGCAGAAACGCCGAGACGCTTCCCGCCAACGCCAACACCTTCAGAAACACGCATAATCCCTTTGCTAACATAATATCCACAACCCCCCCGGAGACGAGCCCTCGATCACCCTCCGCAGAATTTTCGTAAATGGTATCTTCAACTGTCCATCGTCATTGTTCTCTCGATCCTGACAACATCCGCGATACTACCAATAAATTCGTCAATTTTAGACTTTCTTTTTCCACATTCTTCCACATCGATTGTCGTACTCGAAGAACTCGAACAATCCTTTAATAAATTACTGTTCCCTTCGAATAAGGAAGTACGATACTTGGATCACTGTCACTCGGGGAACCACTCACTGAACGAGTAGATTATTTTATTTCTGTCAAATATCACTGATGACACTTCTGGATATGGAAAACTACTTTCCAAAATTTTTCTTCTATTCATCCAGTCAATCGGAAAACACGATCGTCACAATCCACAAACGCAACTGTCAGTAAATGTTCGCATCACTTTTCTCTTCCTCGATTATAGTCAATCAAGGGACGATTGCTGAAGGGCTGTTAGCCAGGTGTGCACAGGTAGAATTGCCATGAAAAAAATATCGAATGATTTCGAATTACCTGTGACGTTCGAGTCACGAGGCTCGCACTGCAACAGCCCGGCGTGGTTGTTGTTAATGTCTGGCAAGCATAAGAGCAACTGACTCCGAATAGCCACTAGAGAGTCAACTATCCCCCACCATTGCCACCCTTATCTGTTGCACTCTGCTTGACCAATTCCCTCCGGTGCTGGTGGCTATACAAACCAGCCTGACGAGAGTGTGTAATTTAGTATGCCTGTGGATGTCTGAAGACGAACAGAAGGGAGGGACGTTTTGAACCTTCGTGCAGGTCCGACCGACCATTGGTCAATTGGCAGATTGACCTGTTCTTACTATCCTCGTAAACTTTCATTCATACATTCGCACGTGCCGTTTCAGCTGGGTGTCCACGTTGCCGGTGTCTTTGAGATCGGCTAATATGAACGGTACAAAAGGAAATGTTATTTGGAGATGGGGATCTTTTGTTGGAGGATTGAATTTGATTTTTAGAAAGATCAGCTTGGGAATTATAGTATGTAGGAATTAAAAATGAATTTTTTGGAGCAAAATATTGGCATTGGCAATATGAATGATATGTAGAAATAGGCATTTATTGTTGAAGGGTCATTTGGAGATGGGGATCTTTTGTTGGAGGATTGAATTTGATTTTTAGAAAGATCAGCTTGGGAATTATAGTATGTAGGAATTAAAAATGAATTTTTTGGAGCAAAATATTGGCATTGGCAATATGAATGATATGTAGAAATAGGAATTTATTGTTGAAGGGTCATTTGGAGATGGGGATCTTTTGTTGGAGGATTGAATTTGATTTTTAGAATGATCATCTTGAAAATTATTGTACGTAGGAATTAAAAATGAATTTCTTGGATTAAAATATTGGCATTGGCAGTATGAATGATATATGGAAATAGACTTTTTTTATTGAAGGGTTGAAATTGATTTTTATAATGATAGCTTTAAATTTTTTGAAAGAAGGTAAGCAATTACCTTAAACGAAGTAAATTTCTTTCTTTATTTTGCGCATACAACTAAGCACTATGTACAACAATACCGAGCTGAATTGAAATTATACATTGGCTGAAGATCACTTCGTTAAGTCAACCACCCTCTTCTCTCGCATTAGGTCGGATGGTACAAAGCAAATTCGAAGCGGAGCTTCAAACAAATACAACCCATATTGACGTTTCTGACCGGAAAAAGAATGCGTTCTTTCAAAAAATTTCTGTACACACGCTTCGTTCTGACACCCTTAACTTCTATTTACAGTGCGCCCTAAAAAGCGCAGTGATGTTAACTGAAAACTCGTTTCAATTTTCTCCAGCGACGAATAAACGTGTGATTGTTTGTTTAATGCTATTCCTTGGGTAACCGTGTTCAAGTGAAAACGATGATTCATTTCGACAGATTAAATCTGCGTACGACAAGAGTTGGGCTTGTATTATCCGAGTTACCATTGTCAGTCGTTGAGGTTCTTTCTTTTCGATGACCCGAGAGAAACCCATTCTTCGACGCCAACGCATATCTATTCGATCGAATGGCTCGCGTTAACGTCTTATTTTATTTACTGCATCCTTTTTAACAGTTTCAGTACCACTATTGCGTACACGATTCTTCTTCCACGTTCCTTAGTTTCAGCAATTCCAGAAGTTGCTGAAATTCTTCGCTTGGGTACGTCACCTATCTAACAGAAAGAAATAGGATAAGTGACTATGTATCATGTTTCAAAAGAATATTTCAAATAGCAGCCTCTTTAAATCTCGTTGCTGTAATAGCAATGCAAATCCCTAAGAAAAATGGCACCTTAGAGGAAGACTCTATGAATGTTTATTTAGAAAAATTTTATTTAGATTTTGGATGCTCCTCTCTAAGGACTTCTAGTCTTTCAGTTAATCTAAGGAGTTCTAAAATAACCAAAAGCTTCGAGACTTGAAGGAGATTCTTCCTGAAAAGCGAAGAGCAATCGATTAACACGAAAAGATGATGATCAGACGAATTCAGACCAGCTCGTTATGAAACGACAGCGATCTGTGGCACGTTAGTACCAACCTCAATGGCGGTTACAGGTTACCTAGGGCTTCCTGCGGAAATGGCCAATATACTCCTCCGACCTCCGACTCACTCAGTCACTCGCTCACTCGGATCACTCCTGTTTGGTGTACCCTGTACCCATATGATCGCCCTGTCGCTCGACACGTACTCGTTACGGGTCATCATCGTGATCTATGCGCCTACAACAAACGTTACATCCTTAATCTGGCCTAACCTGCTAATCCTACGCTCGTGCTGAGCGAGAAAGTTGACATTATTCCTCGGCCGGACAGTGTTGCTCCGTGATCACTTCAGAGTGCCTTCGGTTTGATTTGATGCTAATGTGTGACTAGATTTGATTAGAGACCTTTCATTTTGAAATTATTCGTGAACACATTGGTAAAGATACGAGAATAAAATAAAATTCTATAATAATTTATAATCTCTGGGGAGAAAACTGAAAAATTAAATTTAACGAAGTTATTAATCTTTCAAGACATTTACTGACCTTTCTACCACCCTCTACAACTGTCTGGACATTCTTATGATAGAGCACACACATGATTCTCTAATAAAGCAATAAATTAGATGGGACGATAATTGCTTTAATCTACCGAAAGTAACACATTTATCATCAGCCCGATTGTAAGAGTAATGTTTTCAAATGTGCATCAGGTACGACCCAATTCACACGTACTCGAGGTATGCCGTTTGTTTTGCATGCAACACGATTGTCGCACAAAGGGAGGAGCATTTCGTGTAAGACGCCCAGACGGATAGTACAGAGCTTACCCTGCTTTACACGATACACCAACAATTCGGCTCTATTAGGCCAATAAAGTGTATCAAAGAAGAGGAATGCGCCCCGCGTCAATCGTAAATGTAACGTCGGTTAGTCTGTCCGTGGATCGTGCTCAACTTATGCGGGGTGCGGGTGGATAACTCATTTATATTGACTAGGACTGTGCGTACGTTAGGGTGGGAGGAAAATTTTCAATTTTAAAATTCGAATAGCGATAATAATTTACAAATAAATTAATTGGAAATGTTCATCAGAAAGAAAGGTGTAGTTAGAAAATTTAAATACACTTTATTTCTTTATATAAAAATGTCTTAGTGACCCCTATTATTATTGCCAATTAATGCATCGCTTACATATTGAAGGAAAGAATCTTCAAGATTGAAATAATTATTCGTAATTAATAAAACGTGCAAGTGTCCGCGGAACAAAGTTCAGCTTAACCAATCTCGTATGGTTTTCAATTCTTTACGATGATAAATTGTTATCTTTATCGGAAATTAATTGCGATCCAATAGCTCTTGTAACACTTGAACAAAAGTAACACCTATACTCCTGTTACTCATTAGCCTTGTTTACCGCTTTTCTTTTCAATTACAATCTCCACATATTTGTTTTGACATATGAATTGATGGTGGTAATGAGAAATGCGTCATAGTTCGATGACACCGTTTTTTTTAATTAACACAAAGTCACCAAAGCTTTGTCATTGTGTCATAATTTTATAGATCGTGTAGACAGGATTTTAGGAAATGATGCTGAGGGTAAAATCAAGAATGACGAAATAGCGTTCACGGCTTTGGTTTTTAATTAATAATATTAAAAAATTCGAATGAAAAGTGTCTAATTGTAAGATCGGTGATCTCCAGAGCACCGACGATTGGACGTCCTGTCAGTAGGGGTATGTACAACCATTGAATTCTAAAAACTAAAACCGCAAGATTATAAAAATAATTTTGTTTGATTAATTTGTATTTTAAAAATACCGCCAACTTATCGACCGCCGTAAGGTCGATCGATAAGTCGTTTTAATAGTTTTCGCTGCTATCCGACAGAAAGCGCTGGTATTCTCTGTTCTAGAAAATCGATCGATAACTTGTCGAGTAATTTGAATCGTTTTTGTATAGATGGGATTGGCATTGAATTTAAAAAATTTTCAATTTATGGCGATCTTTTTAAAATACAAGTTTGTCAAACAATTATTTTAATAATTTTTCAGTCTTCTGCTGATTTTGACTGATTTCTAAGAAAATAGAATCAAAGGGAGTCAACATTGTGTCTTTTCAAATTATTTCCATCTATTCTTGGGAAGCTTGACAAAAAATATTTCAAATAGGAATGAAAACAGTTTCGGGACATATAAACCCTCGCGTTTTTTTTTTAATTTTTTAGCGAAATGATTAATATAAAATAAAACAATTTCCAAATAAAAATTCATCATCACTCCAACTACCACCATCGATAGTTAATTAATTAACGTGTGATCTATAAAATTTTGCCAAATAATGTATTTAAAAAAATGAAGAGCCTTTATTTTAATTAGGGAATGGAAAAAGGGGGAACAATTCATATTTACAGATATTAATTGTAAGTTGAATAAGTCGAATAGTTGAGTATATGGATGTATGTATACGTATATTATATGTTGCACTTGTAAAAATATAAAGTACGTTTTTTCAAAACGTATTTATTCCATCGACGACGAGAATGATAAATAGAACGAGAAAGCAAAATATAAAATACCCTTTTATATTTCTTTGAAACTCCATCGTGAAACGTTTAACGAACGTTTCTTTTATTCCAAATAAAAGAATCTTACCGTTGCGAATAAAACTAAAAAGGTAATTTCCGTTCGACGCAACGAGTACATTTTGAAAGAACGCCACGAATAGGTTGCTTTCATTGAAAGCGATTAATTTTCAAGAACTTCGTTTCGATCGCGAGTTGATTTTCAAACGTTTATTTCCCCTTCGTTCTTCTTAAATCCTTTTTTGCCGCGAAACGAAACGACGCGTTTCACAATAATTTCGTAGGAAAAATTTGATGATCTAGGAAAAAAATTCCCGAGGGTTGTATTCGAATTTGCAATAACGATTTCTTTAGCGGATCTTCAAGCGGAAAAAGATTCCTTTATTCGCAGCTTTTTGTTATCGAGAAGGCACGTAGTGAAAAATCGTTGATGTAGGACAATATAAAAACCGTCTCGCTTAGTACGATAAGGGTGAAAAATCGCGTTAATTATCGCGTACGTTCCGTCCCTCTTAGCGCGTGACTTGGTACACCTGGGGGCATTGCTGCTGGTTCCCCGCCTCTCGCTTCGGGGTCGTTAAGGGCTGCTTCGGACGCCTTGAATCTCTTGTATTTTCCTAAAAGAAAAAAGAAACAGATATTACTACACCTCTCCGTCGAATATCTAAAAAAAAGTATTTATTTTTCCCTCAAAATTTTCATGTTTCTTTATAATCTCATTGATCTAGAATCGATAATTATTACTTACTGGCTAAACGGACCAGAGTAACGCCCCACCAAATGCTCCAACCCCAACCAACCAGGCAGAATAATACAGTGAATAATTGACCAACCCCAACCATCAGATTTACCACGAATGCCCCGAGTCTCG
This sequence comes from Osmia bicornis bicornis, assembly GCF_907164935.1. Taxonomy (NCBI): domain Eukaryota; kingdom Metazoa; phylum Arthropoda; class Insecta; order Hymenoptera; family Megachilidae; genus Osmia; species Osmia bicornis. The sequence goes on along the minus strand of NC_060228.1, from coordinate 3,036,791 downwards.
ATTTCACTCCAGCCACTGATGAGAATCTCGGTTGACCTGTGCATAAGTTGAAAATTCCGCTCCAAACGGTACCTAGAAACGAGAACACCTTGATTTAACACACTTTTATACAGATATCTATGTCACTAAATTTAGCAGTTAAATTTATGGTACGAGAATCTTTTAGAAAATAAAGCAGAGGTTTAATTTGATGTACTGATTTTACCGGAACCAGGCAGTAGAACGTTCCAAACGAGACAAAACCAGGCGAGAGGAACTGGTAGACATGGAATAGCGCCACGCATTAGGGAATTGTGCTCTACCAGAACATCCGGTATCTTAGCTTTTGGTTCCTATTGTTCGATAGAAAATTTCAATTATGGAAACTTGAAAAATTAGAAATTGAAATTGAAGTTTTTTTTATCGCTTGTGGTAATATTTGTCTATTTCAATTATTACCTCTGATAATGGGGGTGGTGCTACGCTGGTAAGACTGTGCTTGGCACGTATGTTTCTTGTGCGTTCTACTTCAGCGTTTCTCTTGCATTTACAGCTGTCGAATAACCGGCGACAAATAGCGCCGAATTTCCTTTCCGGTGGACAACAGACACTGGCCTCTGCAGGCGCGATCCTCGATTTTCTTGAGCAACATTTCATATCCCTGAGCCGTTTGCATCTAACGGAACAATATTTAATTACTTGAAAGTTTATAAAAATAATATTTGCCTGAGGAATTTTATAAATACCGATTTCAATTTACGGTTTACGTGTTAATGAGTTAGATCAAATTCGTCTCTCCTTGCAATCAATCTAGAAAGCATAACCATGAATATTGATGTATCAGTAAAACATTGAATCACGATGAAACTCGTTAGCAGCTCGTCTAAATTTTCAGGTGAAAGTTGGTTCTTCATGTTTCATTAATTTTAATCTTATGAAAAATAAACACTTGGGCTGAGTTTCTAATTTTCTTAACTTTGCATCCTATTAAACTCTGAACATTATTCAGTAATTAATTTTCAATTCCTCTTAAATAAAATTTGAATAATTTTATATTACTTGCCATCTTAATGATTTTAAAAGTAAAATAAAATTTCCAAACGAAGTTACCTGCATCTGTCCTTGAATTTAGGCCAACAACCAACGGGTGCATTGTCGCTCGCATTGTTCGCCGGAAGCTGTTCGTTTCTGTTCGTCAAGGTAGTGATCCTGGAATGTTTCCCGGGCCAGGCTAATCCCTTTGGATTAGTACGGCAAGCTAGACACCTCATACTGCGACAGCACTCGCCACAACGATCCCAAGATCTCTTCCAACGAGTGAAAAGCTTTTCGGGGGGTCGTTCGCCAACGCCGTTCGCTGCTGCCAGCACCCTGTAATCAAAGAACCAGCCGCACCCCGTTAAAGTATTATTAAAAACTACTTTACTCCGTTGATCGATCGATCACGCGATAAAAGAGCTTTCAGAGTCGATTAAGAAAAGAAACAGAAAAAGATGAATCGTGACACGGTTTATGAAACTGTTACGACGAATGGTGGCAAGGTACAGGGTGTTTCAAGGATTTCGTGAGATCAAATGTAGGTCACTGTACGATTCATTCATTTAGAATAATTTATTCGTTTTCGTTAAAATAAAAAAGGATTGAATTTTTGCTTCGTTACTTCAACTCAATTCATTTTCTTAATAAAGTTTGTAATCTAGGATCATTCGTTCAATACCGCGACAAATTAGATGCTTATAGAGTTTCAGCACAATAGAATATATTTGAATCATTTATAATTCCTATATCGTTGTTCAATTGTTGGGTTGATAGCACTTTAATAGGGTTGTATAAATTTTTCAACATTCCCCTTGTCTAAAAATTTGAACTCTCCTTAAGCCTCGCTTACAAGCAATAAATTAGCACGAGAAAATGTTACACACTGAAATGTCGCGTAGGATTGTTATCGATCGCGAGAGGAGCAACGTGCACAAAATTCCACGTGTTCAGCCCTGTTGCCGCCGCGGATCTACCCTTCCTTCCGGTTGTCTTAGCACCTTCGTTCTTCTACGAACGCTCGCACTAACAAAATCTTACCTTCTGCTTTTACTTTATCGAAGAACTCTTCGGATCGCGGTTCGAACACCGACGCGTTTTTCACAATGAACGAAAGTTTAGAGGGATGATACGACGAAGAAATTTTTAGAGGCAAAGAAAAGGTATTGCTCGATGTGGATGATGAAAAGCGAGGATCGCGGCTCTGCCTCGTGTCGCACGAAGATTGCTGGTGCCGCAGTACTCGGGGGTTGGTGGTACCTCGGAGGACGAAGGGCGGAGAAGCGTAGGGAGGGTGGCCGGCCTTAACTGGCCGGTCACGCAAAGATTTTCTCCTTCGGTCACCTGCATTACACGTAAGACCACGACTTCCTTCGGTTGACCGCGAAATCGATAACCAAGAATGGCGAAGTTCTTTAACTCAACACCCGACGCTTTTTCAAGGCGCCCCTGCACGACTACCCCTTTTCCATTTTATTAGAAATCTTTTTCTACGTTCTTTTAATCGTTTTCCTAATTTTAATTCTTATTAATTTTAAGGAATCTATGAGGGGTCTATGAAAAATCATTAATTCTTTTTGTTATTCTTCTTCTTATTAATTTATTATATTTTGAAATGTATTTTTTGGTATATTGGAGCTTAATGAAATTTCTTAGATTTCTTATTTTTTGATTTCTAATTTGGAATTTTATGTAGGGATTTTCCTTTCGATGAATCAGCTAATGATCGCTGAATATAGAAACTGAATGCGCAAATCCGTGACGAACGTTTCAATGACACGAACTTTTTAATCGCGTTCGCTTTGACCAGTTGAACAGATTACCCTTGCGAAATGTGCGTGTGAATGTCGTTTCACTCGTGAGACCCTGAGGAACGAAGATGTACGAACGAAATCGAACTTTCTCCTTCAGCACGCTTGCTTAGAACGATTATAAAAATAACACTTTCTATGGAATCTCCTTGCCCTTTCGGAGAAATACACGAAATGAAACGTTATTCTTACATTTGTTCACAAAAAGATGGAAAATTATTTTAATGGGTGACTTCAGTCTAAGACGATTTGATCAGAGAAAAGTACCATTAAATGGCACTTATGATATATCAATTTAAAGCTCAAAATTCAATAAAAACAACTGCATACACATTTCATAAATATTTTTATAATAAAGAATTTTATGAATTAAAGCAGAAATTTTACCAATCAAATTAAGCATCAGGAATAAAAACCTAGTATATTGCTTTTTATGAAACCTTTGAGGGTACACAATATTTTTTACGATCAATAACCTGATTTATGATTCATGGGAAAATGAAAAATGAATTTCTACGTGATCGTAAAAAATTGAACGAGTGATAAGAAAGTCCTGCGAACATTGTAAAACCGTGACGTAAGAAAACATATCATTAAGCGAGCAAAGAATTATGCGATACGTAGTGTAACGATGTCCAACGCGTGTTAATATGTATATTACGCGCCATCACATGGCGCCATGGAAATTGCGGTACTAACGCGTTTACGACATCGATTTTTCACATATTTGGATGCTATAAAGATATTGTTCAACCTGAATAAATAAAAAAATATCGTGAACACCCGTCGCAGAATTAAGTTAACAAAATGAAATCTCTCTACATCTGTTTGCAAGCTGAGCAAACATTTTTATGTTATTTATAAAACATTTTTTTTATCCTTTTAATGAAAACAATGACAATCATGTTCTATTTATTTCTCAGATTAATTTTATGTGATTGAAAAAAAATATGTTACATGGGATTTAATTAATTAATTAGCAATCAATATAAAAAAATTAGTAATCAAATAGGTTCTAATATTCTTCTTATTGAAAGCAATAGATACAAAAATGAAATTACAAAATTACATATCTCTAGTGTGATAATTATTATTATATGTAATGTGTCTGACCATACTCGTCTACTTTCACTGTAACAGTCAATATATTGAGATGTACTACTTAGAGATTCTCACACCACCATGGAGATATGATAATTCTATCAGCCTTTGCTACTTTGTGCCCGTCATCATTAATAATTAATTATAGGCCTTAATTATTGAATTATATAAATGTCTGCTTTTTATCATTGCTAAAACAAACTATTCTGTCTGTTTTCACTAAATTTAAATGCTTCGCCACTAATCGTGCCAAATCGAAAGCTATTTTACCAATTCCTCTGCTACTTTCACAGAAAATTGTTTCGCAAACGACGCGTGTTTGCGGTCGTTGGGTCACGTTAAACAAAACCATTAAAAGTTGCCGTAGAACCGTCATGAAAGTTCGTACCGTAGCCGCGTTACAATTTTCCACGGCGATCGTGCCATGGAGCCGCCAAAATCGTGCAGCTCAAATGAAGAAAGAAGAAACTTTCAACAACACAATTACCTTGTTACACTACGTTCACCTGCTCGCGATCAGTTAACGCCTTTCAACAAAACAAATGGCCAACAATGATTTTATTATAGATGTCGTCTGCAATAATATAATTTGATTAATGTTTCACTGATTACCTTTTGTAACTGACAAGAGTCATTATTTCCGTCAAGAAACTTCGTTTGTGGAAATTTCTTCTATAGAATTTGAATGATACACTTTCTCTCCGCTAATTATCTGCTCAACTAGACCATTCGCAGTAGCAATTACACGAGAAATCAAAAGGAAACAAGGGAAAAGCTCGAGTTATGATGAAAAACGAATCACTATGATTGCATCCTCCAAAAAATTCCTTTTTTAATAAAATTCAGATATGTATGGGTGCCTAAATTTTTGTACTATTCAATAATAATTATACAGACGAATTTGAACTGTAATAATTAGAAAGAATAAACGAAAAGAATGCAACGAAATCGCACACGTGCCGTGTTTAAGTTACGTGACCGGCGCTTAACACGCTGACGAGGTTAATTAACATAAACAACAGCTAAAACCTAATCGCATTGCAAATTCGAGGGAAATAATCGATGACCCTGCAGTTTCGCGTACGAATACCCAGTTTTGATTCGTTTTTTCAAAATTCACAAGGAAATGATATCGAGTTTGATTCTCTGAAACTATTCGTAGCGAAGGGTGTTAAAAGGGTGCCTTGTGTCGCAGCGCAATTCATTTCACTCGATCTCTGTTAATTATAAATATATTCTCGGAACGTAATTCCTCTACGTCACGTTGCGGATACCGTGACGCTCTTATCAACGTGTTATCGCCACGCTGTCGCTTTTGTCTCGAAAATATGCCAGGCAAATATCGTTTTAATTCTTCATCGTGCTATTTTCAGTCGTTTTATAAGACTGTCCTTGAATATTTATGGTGAGATTTATTTGAAACGTTTATTAGATACTAAAAGGGGTTGAATCCTAATTTCTAGTTCAGAAGAAAAACGTTGAATACCGATATAAATAATGGGAAAAATTGCTCCTGGACATTTTAATTTCTACGATCTTCCACCCAAACTTCTTTCACGTTTAATCAACAACCGTTTCCCGTGAATAATAGAAGAATCTACAAACGGGGAATACCGTCGACAAATAAGAAGTCCAGGTAATAAGCGTTTGACGTCAATGTCGCGCGAAACTGGGCCAAACACGAAGGGCTAGTTCACGCCTCCACCCCTCGTCACGCGATCCTTCACCTTCCGAAACCCTGCTGTGAAACGTCTCCAAAAATCTCGGCAAGGACCAACCTCGCTGAATATTTCCCGGATAAACACCTGGATCGTGTGGACGAAGAGACGAGAAGAAGAAGGGTGCCAGCCGAGTGAAATACACAGGGGTGGACGTGGTTCGACCTTGGCCGCACGCGATGCTGACCATTCGCAGGACACTCCACGTAGCTGTTCTACGTCGATTTTCGGTTCGACTAAACCTAACTATCCACCACGATCTGACATTATGCAGATGACCAGCTACCAGTCCACTGATCGTCCGTCAAACGCTGACGGCTCGTGGTTCGAGGCAGCGAAATGGACAGATCATATTTTCACCTTGTTCTTCAGGATCTTTCTTCGTCTCGTATTTTAAACTCAGTGTTGTGATATAGGATTTGGAGTAATCTTTGTGCAACGATGACGTTTGATTTTGATGTGTGAATTATTGTCAAATTAGACTACTGTTAGAAAGGGAAATTTTATTTTAAGGGATGCTTAAGGTGATCTGGTTGCATTTTTATCCGAGCACCATGGAATTTAAACAATTTTCAAGAGTACAGAGAAACTTTGGTGCAAGGTACAATCAACTTTTATGTTAAATCGTCGATAACAGAAAAAGTGGGAAAACAAGTTGATGGAATATGCAAGAAGATAAAAGGAAACTGAAAGGTCTGCGTTTACGTTCAACAGGCCGGAAATGGCGTGCACGTGTAACCGTGTTTTTAGAGGAATCCCGTTCGCCAACGTGAACGATACACTAATAATAGACGTGATAATATTTGCTTGACCCGTGTATGGGGTGTGCAAGGCGATTGTGTGTGAGTTGCACATTTGGCGAAGATTATTTTCAGAAGCCAGGGATAGACACTGTTTGGTTCATTTAAAATTATTTGGGGAAAGAGTAATCCTGATAATTGACTTTCTTGCAGTTCTTCTTCTATTTTTATTCTATTAAGAGTATATCAAAAATTCCATCATTTTCTAATACTCTATTTTACAATTACTAATTTTTATTATCATAGATTGATCATTCAAAGTTCTTTTTATAAAAATTTCAATTAATATTAAAATAAGTTATTTTCTAATACAGTATTTGATTTGGAAGAATCTTACTTTTTCTTCAGAGTTTCTAATTATAAATATTGAGTACTAGAGAACGTAATATTTATTTTCATTCTAGTAGATTAGAAATCCCTGTTGCAGTGGTAGCTAGGCACATTAATACAACATTAATAACATTGTGACAAGGGTGAATTATTAAATGTACCGCTGAAATAACTTTCAGATCTTGCAAGTATTATTCAGTTTTTTTTTTTATTGCTCACTCGACCCGTTTTCTAGAAGCCGAATTAGCAAACGAATTTCGTGAACGTTCCCAGCTATGTCTCAATCTTGATCTTGAGCAACATTAACGAGTGGAAAATAAAATTTTTAATTAGAATTTTTTACATCGTACAATTAACTATAGCTAAAACTTGTTATTTTTCTTATTTCCTAAGCAAAGCTATGGAGGAAACTAATTTTGCACTGTACACAATCCATCTTCACAACTTCCGTGACTTATCTAGAATCAAAGTGAGCAAACACTTGAATACTCTCTACAATTACAAAGAATCGTGTCACGGAATTTACCTAAAACCTCGGATACCCTGAATAATTTTAAGAAATTTCTTCAAAAAGTTAAAGACACTGGAATTTTAACTTGGAATTTTTAAAAAATAAAATTAAGGAAGAAAAGAAAATGGAAAAGATGGAATGCATGTAACAGTTCTAATTGCAAATTTTTCGATCTACTTTGCTTCAAATAATTAATTTCCTATGTGACACCTTAATGAATAAAGAAAATTCTTGTTTGTTAAGACGTTTCAGTATTCGTTTCGCGATTATACAGCATCGTCACGCTACGTGGCAGTACGTAATAAAATCTCGCGAAACTGTTATGACCCTACCGCGTAAAAAAGTCATTTAATCTCATTATAATTACGTTAATAACGGAGCTCGTATCGATACGCGCACGAGAATGATTAATTGTTCTAACAATAGCGTTTGATGAACGTCACTTCCGAATGGAAAAACGTAGAAAAGCTTGCAGTGTAACATTGTAAAACGACGTGTATATTTGTTACCTGGAAACTCGTCGTACAGATTATACCTATGTTATTAGCATTATGCATGCAAATGTTATTAAATACGATACAACCGGACGAAATATTCCTATAACTGTAACTGCTGCTGTGAACGATAATACAGCATGATTTAATTAAGATGTTCAGAAATTGCTTGAGGGAATTGTAGATTATTAGATGTATCATTTTTCTTACGGTTATTGGAGATTAGAAATATTTTTATGCAATGAAATGTTAACTTTTTAAAATTATTTTTCAAATGTTGTAATTGAAACCCTCTGTGTCTTTATATTTTTCTGAATTTTCTAATTTTCTAATTGATCCTAATATTAAAATTGAACCACTCCTCCTATTTCCAATATCACAATTAATAATTGCGACGTTGGATTTGAATCGCCCTGTAGCAATTCTCCAACAAACGGTAATCGACAGTTCGCGTCAGTTCCACATTCATTGTCGATCGCACGATCGCTAATTAAACTCGATCTTGACACCTTTATCTAGCCGTCGATTCTATTACATCGTCGAGCAAAAAACCGTCTGTCGAACGAGGGAAAATAAAAGAGGAATCATGGTTCAGAGGCGTGGACGTAGTACGGTCCTATCCGCTTCACGGTTGCAACCTTCCCTTCTTTTTATTTTCTTTCTGTCTCGTTTTACGGAACGCTTGAAAGAATCAGCGACGTCCGTGTAATAAGGCGATTCGAAATTCTGATTTATAATCCCTCTTGGGCCAAGCCTCGCCGATGTAAATCTCCATGGGATCGATAAACCCAACCCGGTTCCATCGACCACCGGGCAAGGGTGGTGCTTTATATGTGACCGGGGTGAAGGAACTCCGTGGATCTTACGCGATGGGCCAAGTTTTCCGCGCAACCCTTTGTGTCTCTGATATTCCCGACAAGTGGCTACCAACAGCACGAACTTGGAAAACAATTTAATTGCACGCGTCCAACGACGTACTTCCTTCCGTTCTCCGATACACTTTCTTCTTTTTTTTAATCTAAGACATTCTAATGGTTTCCTAATAAAAGTCTTAAGCAGAGTTTTTGAATCTGAATTTTTATAATTTCTATTTATTTTATTTTCTACTTTTGATAATAATCAAAATACATGATTTTGTAAAGAAATTCAATCTTGTTCTGTAATTAATGTTAAAGCTACTCTTAGGTAATATTTCTAATTAACCCAGAGACTGTAATTAAAACCAGAGTAACGTGACACGAATTAAATAGAAAAGTATATAATTTCTACCACGATTTTTCAGATATTCTGTTTTCTAAATAATTTTACTATAACCAGAAATTATATATTACTCGTATATTACCTTCCAAACTGTTTCAACTCGCCTCAAAATTTGCATGGAACTATTAATTCTCCGTTAAGTGCACCTAAACAAGGGTGTATAAGGGTAACCACGTACTAAAACGCTCAACAGTGAATAACTGGGGGGTTGATGTAGTTCGTGATCTCTGTCGTGATACACTGACTTCAAGGAGAAAACCACCCCGATGAAAAATAACTTCAAAAATGATTTTCTCGAATAATATGAAAAATTCTAGATAAATCGACTAATGTAATCTGAGAATAAATCTTCGTTCTTGATCGAGGAAATCATACGAAAATTGATAACCAGGTAAAAAAATAGATTCCCGGGGAGGTAACGATTTCAGGAATAAACGTTTTAGGGAATCATAACTTTCCCGCCGGAAGCTAGGGGCAATTCTTTTATCCAGAGGACGCGACTCATCACGAAAGCGATTCGTTTAATTGAGAATGATGCCTCGTTTTCGTGTCGTGAGCCTCCGCTTATAATTCGATTTTCCAATCCGTCGCGTTCGCTTTGTCCGTACACGGTTGCCTCCTATGTGCTCTGTGTCCTTTAATACAGGCACCCGAATCGGATCCACGGCAATTTATTCTCGTTTCCGACGGCATAAATAGTTCTCCTATGCTGTGAATCTTTCTAGATTAACATCAGCACGATTTAGATACAAATATGATTTCGTGCGATTCTAACTCAAAGTATCACAACCCCTGAAATCAATTATTATAAAAATTCTACCAGAATTTCCATAGAGAAATAAGCGGCGATACAAAATTTAAATTAATTACTTCGCGATAATTTAAGATAAAATAATTAAATGTACTCACGCTGGTTCTCCGTTCTGTTCCAAGTGCACCACGTTCCCACTGAGGGTCTCGATCTCCTGGGCCCGTTTCACTACGTGCATCCCGGTTTTCTCCCTAGGCGAGGACACCCCTTTAACAGTGTCCACGCTGACCCCGGTGTCGGTGGACCGAACGCTTTCGATCGAATCGACCGACACCCCCGCGGATGACTTCACGGACATACCACTTCCATGATTCCCCGCTCGCGGTTTCACCCCGGAGCTGTTCACATTTTTCCTATCATCGTTCACTGCACCAACCGTGACGGACACATTATTCTGCTCCGAGTTATTCTTCATTGCCGAACTAGAATTCGTCGCACTCTTCGTCTCCGAATCGTTAGCTGACCTAGGAGCTGCTTTAACATCCCCCCCAGCACTCCCGATGCTGACCACTGTCCTGTGAGTACCATTACTCGAATGATTCTTAATGAAATCATTCGACTCGATTTCGTTACTTTTAACTGAATTAGAAGCCGGCTGAGATTTCATCGAATTCGATTCCTCGATCTTCTGATCGTTCGACCTGGAAGTTTTAACAGTCTGATCGTTTTGACTCCTGTTCTTAGCTGAACCAGTGGTTGCACTGTTCACTTTACCAACGTTCTTCAAGGACTGACTGATACTGCTGTTCTTCGAATGACCGATGGATTCACTGGGAACTGGGGAATCCGTCCTGTTTTCTGTTCCACCTTTCGTTCGGTTGTGATTGCTGTTAGGTTTGCTAGCTTTCTGAGGATTCGGACGCTGATCATCGCTCGCGTTTTGCTTACCGACATCTTCGTTCGATGAATTGGAAGATTTACCACTGGAAGGATCACTTTGGTTCTTCTTCTCGGGATTCAGGCTCTTCTTGTCCGAAGAATCCTTCTCCAGAAGCACTGTATTCGCGTCGATGTGAAGAGGTTGAACAGCAGTTGTCGCTGTGGTGTTCACCATGCTGGAAGTTCCGGTGGCAGTCGAGGTTTGTCTTAATAAATCTATCAGATTTAATTCGCCAGTCTGCTCGGTGTTCGAATTTTTCTCACTAGTCTGAGACTCTTTCTGCCCTGCTTCCGGTTGTTTCCCACTCTGATTGGTGTCGTTCGTCTGTTCGTTACTTGTTCGACCATCTTTCTGCCCCTTATCCACCGGCTTCTTGTTTTTCTCGTTAGGCTGATTAATCGTGATGAACCTGGCTGGGTTCAAGTTATTAGTGCTCACCCTGTTGGTCTTCAAGGGAATCTTCGAGGGAGACGTTACGCGTTCTTTGCTCGTCGTTCTTCCAGCCGTTGAATTCTTCTCCTGGTTCACCCTCCTCGAGTTCTTGAGATTCTTCGCCGGAGAGACGAACACCTTCTGCGTTTTCGTCGGCGATGTCTTCGCGGTTTCCTTGAAACGATCTCTGCGCGTGGTTTGGGGTGTTTTTTCAGGTTTCGTTGGAGTTCCTTGGATCGGAGACAATTTGCTGGGTGTCTTCGAGACCTGGCGACGCGTGGCCAGGTTCGTCTTGCTGTTGCTGTTACCGTAGGCATTTAGGCGATTTCTGGAGTCCGCGGCGTTCAGACGGCCTCTGGAATCTACGCGACGACCGAGCTTCGGGGAGGAGAGACGCTCGGTTGATTTGCTGAGGGACGTCGAACGCTGCCGCGTTGGTTGCGGTATTAGGCTCCTTCTCGGACTACTCTGTTGCGATACTGAAACTAAAGATTAAAAAATTACAAGAATTAAAAAATTTTGACAAATTTTCAGAAATCCTACAGAAATAAATTGTATCAAACCTCGACGATCAATTCTACCCCTTCTTCGACCGTCCCCAGCCTCGGGGGATTGTGGTCTGGACCTCGATCGCGGCGGAGGTCCTTTGAATCCCCGTCCTCGAAAGGGTGAGACCCTGCCAGCGGCCAAGGTCGGTGACGGGGTCCTAGCTTCCGGGGATACAGGCCTCGAGTCCGCGATAATAACGAAACTTGATCGCCTGTGCGCCCTCGAGGACGACGTGGAGGAAGGTGCGACCTTGTAGGGCTCGGGTGCACGCGGCGGTGGCGGCGGTATCGTTGGGGGTGACAGGTAATTCCCGTCGGGTGCCGCGAGCACCCTGAACGGAGGTGGTCTTGCAACATGGCCGTCGTCTATCCGCCTCATCCTTTCGAGGCCCCAAAGCTGTAATAAGAATGCATTTGGTTGAAAAAGAGCACTTTATCATGAGTGATTATCTTCGTACTACAGAGACATCATTTGCTTATGAATCATTGCTTTCCTAAATAGGTAATCAGTGTACACTACATTTCTCTCTGATACTATCTTATCTCCGATTTATCAGTACATGTTGATGTTTCTATTCTTATTACAATGAAATTGTAATTTAAATGGTACTTGACATACAATTGAGATAAAGATTTCGAGATGGATATTTAAAGTATTATCCAAGAATTTGGTGTTGAAATTCTTGGGGAAATCTTAATACCTCGAGTCCTTCATGCAGACCACCAGAATGCGAAGCACGCCGAGATCCGTTGTCGCTCTCACCTAAAAAAGACAAATTAAGAAATACAGAAAACGTTAGGTATTTGGAAGAGAGAGTAGTAATAATTTAGAAGTAATGGGTGAAACTTAGATTCTTTAGAAATTGTTTTCAAACCCCCTGACATTCATCTCCCTGACTATGATAGATAAATAGAGACAAGAATATTAAATATTATTAATTAATTATATAGTCATATTTATTTCCAAGTGTCGATAGTCATAAATCTCACTTCTACCTTTCTCATTTCTTTTTTTAAATCAGATTCACGACTGTCCCCTTGTCACAGTGTAATTATTCGAACATTGTTGCAATTGTTCACTCTACTTTTTAGGTGCTCCGTGTACATATATTTTGTTCACGCTCTCATACGCGGGAATGTTCGACTCGATTCTTATTATCACAATACCGTGACGTTGTACTACATTTTCTATGTTCTCTCCCTGTAACTTGAAATCTATTATCTTTTTTTCATTGAAAAAAAAAGACGAGACAGTCGATTCTTTTGAGAATTTTGTGTTCATGAGTAAACTTGGATCGTTCTTAAACGAAAAAGGTCGTTTCCCTCTTGTTTTAGAAACTTTCTATCTTGCTTTGGAAATCTTTCCTTTCTATTTGGAAATGTTGCGTTGCTTGGGTGAATGCTCTCGGGCAATCTGCCTTTTGAAAGCCTTTTGCATTTATTGGGAAACTGAGAATTGAAATTCAATTTTGATTGTGGAACTTTTTATTAAAATAAAATATCAAACGTATTTGATATTCAAAAGTTCGGAACTCGCGAAATTACACAGTCTGTGAAAGAGCAACGCCGCGCGGGCTTCTTCATTCAAGAAACCGTGGAACGGAAATCCCGTGTCTCATTTGAATCTCGTTACGTAGACATGCACGTTACGAAACGTCGGTTTTATGGTTTTGAACGCGTTATGTTTTCGATGCACATCATTATGGATCAAGTGTATGAAAAAATAGGTCAATGGAATCCGACGAAGCAAGCGTACCGTGTGTTTATTATACCGATGAATTTATTTACCGTACCTGCACTTCCTATTTCTTTATTCACTAACGAACACGTCCTACGATTACGGTTATTATTAAACGCTACCTTGAAAAATTCAGTGCCACGTTTTTCAAATGCTTTATTACGACACCGTATCATTTTCCAATTTACCAATTTACCATAAATGAAAATGGTACCGAATTGTCGAAACGAAATTACACAAGGTATAATTTAAAGCACTGAAATCAAATCCAGGAATATTTCTAATAATAGGAGGAAAGAAAGAATTTCATTTAGGATTTTACTGTCACTGTCACTTCAAACTCACTAACTATCCAAATACTTATGCAGTGTACTTGGATTATGAATCATCAGAGGCAGATTACAAAAGGTCCTAAATAAAGAAGATACTATGATGTTTTTAATGATTCACAGGACATTGAATCAATTTCTAATCAATTCAAATATCAGCATTTATCAACAGAAGAATAATCAAAGATTGTTTCTAACGATTCATAGGACGTTGAATCAATTTCCAATCAAGGATAATCACAGATCTATAGAATCTTCCTCACTCTTCTAATCAAACCAAGTCAAATTCTGATTTTTTTATATGTATCACTTAAAAAATATTTTAAAGCTTGCAACAACCCATGGAACACTCAATAAACTTCGAATTTAATAAATGAAACATCCATTAGCACAAGAATAATCCAAGATAATCACAGAAGTAACGACGATCCAAGCGCCATCCGGAACGGACGATGCGAACGCACCTAGACGACGTTCTCCAGGTCGGCGGTCCTCGAAACAGTTGCATAGCATCCACTGACATTCCTCGAATCGTCAACAGGGCAATTTCGTAGCTCGTTCGAAAAAGCCAACACGATCCCAACGCGACGACGGCCTCGTGCTCGAAACGCGATTTACGGCATTCGCGACGGCGACGCGTTGATTTACGATTGCCGTTTGTCTGAAATTAATGGACAAGCCAATAGAGGCACGATTTGCGAGGTACAAAGCTGTGGCTACGTTTCTGGAGACCTATTGCACGCTTTCTAGAAATCTGTCTCCCGTGAATCGCAACGGAACGGATCTGTGACGAGCTGAACTTCTCTTCCTCTTCGTGTCCATCGGCGCGAGTAAATGGAGGGAGTTGAATTCTAATCTGATTTTCCCCGGATGAAAGCTATTCATTTGCGATTTCCATTTTGCACGAATAGAAAAATAGACGAAGATATTTTTATCCGATATTCCCCGAGTAAGATGTAGCTGCGACGGACAGCATAGTTCTACTGAGCGAACATCGACGAGCGTACGAGATGCTTTCCGGTAATTAGGCTCCTGAAATTCTTAACGAGTTATCCTCGTCTGGCGCCTCTAACTGGGACGAAAAATAAATGATCGAAGAAACCGGTGTTAATTAATTTGAACGATTTGAAAATTTACACTTTTGATAGTTTAATGAACTTAATGACTTTCTGAAATTTTCTTCTAATATTCATGAGCAGG